>NC_067481.1:11173685-11773685 GCF_947179515.1 Apodemus sylvaticus
TTATCTGACCATTTGCAAGTCACACAGGTTTTATATATAGGTATTCAAAGCTTGATTAGAAGACAGACATCCAAGCTTCACGGGTATCTATTATTCTGAAGGTTTTGTTTTATTTTATACTATTTAACTGATCCTCTATTCTTTCATTCATATTGGCTGTGATGAGCACTGTGAAGCAAGTATTATATTCTACTGCAGTATTACATTAAACAATATATATTTCACTATAGATTTAACTGTGTATTTACAAAACAAATTACAATACATTCTTATTTGTCTGCCTATTTACATACATAAATTCTGAAACAGTATGGACTAAGCTATTCTGATATGTCATGGCAAAACCTTGAAAAAATGCCTATATATATATATATATATATATATATATATATATATATATATGTGTGTGTGTGTGTGTGTGTGTGTGTATGTATGTTTATGCTTATGTATATATATATATATATTTATGTATATGTACACACATACATATTTATATACACATATTCATGTATTATTGAAAATATCATTATTATAGATTGACATAAATTCTGAACAGATGCTACATGAATGGATGACTAATCAATGCAACGGAACAGTTAAAGATATTAATGAGCAAATTCCATTTTTCCTTATTATTTTTCTTTCATGCCTAAAACACTGAGTACTTTGGTATTATGCTTCTATAATTAGCAGTAAAAATATAAGTCTTTATAGCCCATCCTAAATGCTGTATGTACTTCAAAGAATATTTTCTAATGGAAAGAATATAAATCTTTTATACAGTTGAGTGCTAAAACAGATTATTGATCAATGTCAACAGGTGGAACCAAGACAAATGGCCCTTAATCAGTGCCCATGTAAACACATCAACCTCAAAGGAACTATTTTTCTGAAACATTAAGAAAATTCATATGGACATTTTTGTCATTGTTCAATTATTTTCAGTCTCGGAGTGAAAATCCACGACTGTAAAAGAATCTTCTATGGTATTTTAAAGCTTTCGTTATATGTTTTTCTTGAAACTACTTATAGAGACCTGTGGTGGCTGTTTTTAGAAAGTCACTGTGGTTGCTTGGGTCAGTGTCAAGGCAACACTTTCCAAAATAGAACAACGAGGAAGATTTGCACGTCTCAATGACATTTGAACTTGATGGTGTCTGCACTTGCAGATCGACAGTTCTCATTGGTTTACAGGGACTGGGTTCCCATATGGATACAGCTGATTCTGAATGTTATGGACACACCTACTCCCTTCACACCATCTCCCATACCGTGGTTCTGATCTCTCACCTCCCTTGTTATTTTCACCTTGATTGGAGGTGGGTCGCTCAGTCACTTTAAACCCGTTATTGTCCGTGACATATTATTCACTAACCATTGGTTGACAAGCACAGGATATAGTGATCCAATTACTTGTTATTATTAAATGGGTAATGCATATAAGTAATAGACAATATGTCCAGCCCTGACTCAAAGGTCGATAAACGTTAGTCATACTTATTATCATTAGGGCATGCTGCTCACTGCTTTAGCTTGGCTGTTGAATTAACCTCTTAGAAACCATGCTCATTGTTAAATAAAACTTCTACCTTGTATTTTTCCTTTTCTTTTTCAATATATATATATATGATATATATTGTATATATATTGTATATATATTATATATACATATATATTGTATATTGTATTTATTATATTGTATATTATTGTATACAATAATATATATATTGTATACAAATTGTATATAAATTGTATACAAATACACGGTAGCTGCCTTCAGACACACCAGAAGAGGTCATTGGATCCCATTGCGGAAGGTTGTGAGTCATGTGGTTGCTGGGAATTGAACTCAGAACGTGTGAAAGAGCAGTCAGTGCTCTAAACCATTAGGCCATCTTTCCAGCCCCTCCTTTTCTTCCTTCTACAGGCACAGTGAAAGGGTCATTTGTCTCTCTAGACAACTCTTAATTCAGTCTTTTCCTGATCCGCGTTTCTGAACTGGGTTTCTTCATACTTGGATGCTGAGATTCCCACTCGTTGCTCATTCACACAAATCATTAAGGCTATATTCTATGTTGATCAGTACAAAGCATCATGGAAGACTGATAGAAATTCATGGAATCTAGTTCAATCTTCGGGAGCCAATGTAAAGGAGACACACAACACACGCACGAGAGAGAGAGAGAGAGAGAGAGAGAGAGATACAAGCACATTTTACCTCTGGCTCCCACAGGCATACACATACACATGCACCCTCACACACAGGCATCATTCCCACCCCTTCCCCTTCAAGTTCTCTCTTCTTTCTGTACTTCATCTAATACTCATTAGCTCTCCTTCTATAGTCACACAAACACACACACACACACACACACTTATATTTTGCATTAGCTGGATTCATTTAGTATTGCTGTTATGTGCACAGATTCATATACAAGGAATTTGCATACAGTTAGGATCAGATAGCCTATCAGGTTAACACAGAGATTTCATGCCTGGAGAAGAAATTCAAGCATCCATTACACATTACATTTTCATAGTTATACTGATTCCTTTAATTTACTTTTTTTTCATACATTACTCATGGCCCTTTCTCTGTTCATGGCAGGTGGGGTAGAGATTGCTGTTCTATTACATGTTCTGGTAGAGCATGTATGTAACTCTACCAGATGGCCTTTTTGGTTCTGGTCTTCATGTCTGTCAAACATTCCTTTGCAAGTTACATTTTAACCAATGTTAAATTTCAAAGTAAAATCCGTCAAGATTTTTCAATATACAAGCAATTTTAGCACACAGTCTGTTCAATCGTTGAGGATCTTAAAGATCATCTTTCAAACCCCCCACCCAAAGCATGCATCTCATTTACAAGGTCCCAATTCCTTCTCTAATATTTTTAGATTTGATTTTCTTTGCTACTTGAAGACACTAAAATAGCCATTCGGGTGATGCTTTGTCACTGGAAATACTTTTTAAAATTGCAACCAGTTGTTACTCTGTAATTTTTGCCACTGACATGCCTTCTATTTATATACCTGGCATAGACTGACCTGAATCACATATTCCTCTGATAAATGATTACATAGAAAATGTTACCTTCTCTGATCATGAACTATATTTAAAATCATTTCCTATGCTAATGTTCAAAGGTTGTACATCCTGCATAGAGCCATCATCAATACTATACTGACATTTAACAAATTCAGAAGTCTTTATTTTTTATAGGATATATAAAGCAGTATTGTATGCTTATTTCATTAATAGTCATATTGCAGGTTCAGAATTCTTAAGGAATATTTTAGCCAATAAAATATTTTGCCTGCATTCCCACTAGCTGTAGCATGTCTAATTCTTGTTTTCTGCTCTGGGTAAAATGCCTCTTTCATTCTTTGATATTGGATGCTCCTATATAGTAGAAATTACATCTCACACAATGGAAGAATGAAACTAATGGGGTTTCGTCTATCATTATATACCATTCAGCCCACATCTTAAACTGAGGATTTAAAGACAGGTTTGGGTCCACAAAACCTACTGATTTAGAAAAATTGCTGTTTTTACACTGAAATTCAAAATCATAAAATAGAGGCTTTTCATAGTCTCTGGATTATATATTTCTGTGATGCAAGGCCCTAACACTTCACCAATGGTGCACTACTCCATTGCAAAGAAGTAGTCGCCTTCACAATTTTCAAGACTAAATAGAAGGACAGATGGTGCTTCCAAGCTTAACGTCCAGCTGCCCAGCCCATAGCAACTGCAGTGCTTTAAATGATTAGGGAATCCTGGAAGCCAGGAAATGTTTATTGTTTTGGAAAGAGGGTGAGCCAGGATGGGATTTCACTTTCACTTTTTCCTAAAGGAAAATATTCTCCCAGCAGATTTTATGTGACATATCAGAGGCACAGTCTGCATTTGCCAACTGTCAAGACATCCGATGGTTAAGGCAACTGGGGAAGATAGCAATAAAAATCAGCTGACTCCCAGCCAAGCAAATGCCAAGTGTAGTTTGTTTTAAGAGTGCTGGGAGGCATGGCCAGAAGCCAGCTGCAGAGAGTATGGACAGGGGCTGCTGAAAGGGCATGGAGCAAAGACTAAAGCTTGTGAAATTCCAGAGATAAGATTGATACATCAGCAGTGATGGAAAGAGTGGTTGGGATGTCTCAAAGATGACTTATTCTCTGCCAAATAAACCATTCTTTCATTTATAGATCAAAGTCATTATGCATATTAGGGACTGCAGAGGATGAGGAAGATTTATTTTAGGTTTTTAACATGTTTTTAATTAGGAAAGTCCCCATTCACACCATCTACTGATGGCTGGCTTGGCTCTGTCAGTGCACAACATGAACCACATCTGAAGGCAAGGAAAAAAATAAGTGTTCTCTCGTGTAGCTAGCTTTCCCATTCTTGGTAAAACAAAGTTACTGTATGCTACAAATGCCATCCCGTATCTTGCCGTGTCCAAGTCGTGCTGGTTAAAAGTGTTGGAATAACTCAGAAATATTGTAGGGTTCTTACCTGGATACTCAAAGCCTTTTCTTTAGCAAAGAAATGGGAAGGTTATGTGGCTAATGTCCTTTCATGGGGTAGTTTGACTTGACCCATGCATGCACATAATCCCCCACAATGTTGTATTTCATCGACAAATTAAACCATTTAGCTTTGGGGCAGTGGCTATGACTGAAGCATGGTGGGCAGGGCAGGGCGTATTTAGAAAGACTCAAGAAAGTCCTTGAATTGCTTGGTAGGTGGAGAATTCAGCTGCCAATGTTGGTGAGTTTTTAAAATGGTAATCTAGCACTAAAGAAGAAAATCTACCTGTGTATACCAGAATTGCCCTGATTATGTATCTCTTCTAAGGGGATACTCTACTAAATCTCCCTTCTCCAGAGTGAATTTTACAGTCTGAAATTTGAGTAATTTTGAAAATGCACATGGCTCATTTGGTATAGTTTTACACATTAAGGACTGATTTCTGTGTCAGAGAGATCTAAATACTCACTGGAAGGACTTCATTCATGAAAGCCAAACTTCTGTTTCCTGAGCCTGTTTAAGAGCATCATTTCAAAATATAGAAAAAGTTCAGAATTAAAGAATTACTTAGATAAATTTATATCCATATTATATTTTTGAAGCAGATAGAAGATCAGTGACCTTTTCAGGTCAAATGCCAAGGGCATCTGATTTCCAGTCTGAAACCAAAGCAAACAGCAGAGACATCATGGTGCCCTGGAAGAAACTCTATTTATTGATGATGGCTTTGTGCAAAGGACATAGATGTTTTTCCCTTGACATTTTCCTGTACAGTTGAAATGATAGTCATGCACCAAAACAGACCAGAAGTGCAGGTACTGGGGCTTTCAACTTGTTAAAGGCACCTCTTAGAGACCAGTACTCTTGGATAGATCATGCAGAGAACACTCCACCTAGAGGTTCATCCTATCTGTAGACACTATACCCCACACTATTGTTGATGCCAAGAAGCACTTGCTGACAGGAGCCTGATATGGTTGTTCTCTGAGAGGTTCTACCAGCACTTGACCAATACAGATGCAGATACTTACAGATAGCCATTGGGCTGAGTCCTTGGAACTCCAGTGGAAGAGTTAGAAGAAGGAATGAAGGAATTGGTCAAATGTGTAATTCTGCTTAATATGAATGGGAGCACACCATCACTGGTTAAAGTTGAGTCATACATGTTGATTATACAAGGTACTGGAGAAACAGCTCAAAGATTATAAGAACAGACATCTTATCCCATGGCACTCATAACTCTAGTTCTAGCTATTTGATGCCCAGTTATTGATTCATCAGGCAACAGGCAAACAAATGATATATATATATATATATATATATATATATATATATATATATATATATATATTCATGCAGGCAAAATTCTGTGGATGTAAATAAAATAATTATAATAAATTAACTTGAGTGTGGTATTAGTGCTCATGTATAATAAGTACAATTGATATTAAAAAAATAGTTGCCAAGACAGATGGATACTCAGCAAAACAACACGGTGATTAACATGATTTGACATTTCATATAACATGTCAGTGAGAATAACATAAAAAGGACTTATTGATAATGTTATGCAATCCTACATAAAATGAATTGGGGGAAGGATAAGGGAATTTTTGATTACTTAGGAAAATAAAATTAGATTTGGCAAGGGTCTGAAATTTTTCAATCAAAATTTGATGCTTAAAGTGCTAACACTTGTACACAAGCCTGGTGAGTCTTTTATATTATTTCTTTGAGAAATTTATTCCCTACACTACAAGCAAAGAGTTCAATTAGAAATTGCCTATTCTGACTTGAGTATCTGTCAGGGCCTATGTTGGATTAAATGTGAAAAAGAATAGTAAATATATTTATTTTTTAACAAAACCCAATGTATTCTCTAAGTGCCTCCCGTTCCCTCCTCTTTCCTATCCTCAGTTTTCATCTTTACCCTCTTTACTTTGCCCTTCTCCTACATTTATTCTTCCTTTATAATACAGAAGTATAAGTGCCCAGGAAAATACATATTAGACTATGAGGGATTGAAGCTACTTCCTAATGATTATTTTCACTTGTTTCTTTTTTTGTTGTTTTTATTTTTGAGAATTTTATGGGTGCCCTATGGGTACTCATTAATATGTAAAAGTCTTCCATGTACTCCAGGAATAGCACAGGCCAAGGACACTCAACATGGATCTTGGCCATCACCACAGCCTGTATCATGGATCTTGGATACCAACATGGTCTCCAAGAGCACCAAAGGCTGTGGAGGATTTTTTAATAGGCCCAGTGCAGGAAATGAACAATTGTCCATCTTGGGCATCATGTTGTTGCTCAAAGCCAGGGCAATTGTGTAGCTGTATTGCCAACATGTTCAGGGGTAAACTGTGTTCTGGTGTGTATATAGACAACCAAAATTACTTCTTCTTCTCCTTCTCCTTCTTCTCCTTCTTCTCTTCCCCCTTCCTCCTCCTTCTCCTTTGTCTTTTCTTCTTCTTCTTCTTCTTCTTCTTCTTCTTCTTCTTCTTCTTCTTCTTCTTCTTCTACTACTACTACTACTACTACTACTACTACTACTACTTCCTCTCCTCCTCCTCCTTCTTCCTCCTCTTTTTCTTCTTTGTTATCATCGTCCTCATTGTCATTGTCATCGTCATCCTCCTAGTCCTTGCCCTTCTCTTCCTCCTCTTCTTTTCTTCCTCCTCCTCCTCTTCTTCTTCTTTTGTGGGAGGGCACAAATGTAAGATAGTGGACCTGAGAAGACTGGGAAGTGAATGTGATTCATGTGCAGTATATGAAATTTCCAATGTGATTGGGGTGCATTATATGAAATTTCCAAATAATTGATAAAGATTATGTTAAAATAAGTAAATAGAATCACACACACACACACACACACACACACACACACACACACACAGAGTCTCCAACATGAAACTGGTTTTGAGAGATTGAAGGGGTCATGTAGAGAGTTTGAGGCTTGGCCCACATGCAATTTTGATGTTCATAAAGAGCAGATAGAAGGCTACCACAAAAAAATTAAGTTTATAATTTAATAGTAATATACTACTCTGCTACGTTAAGAAGAGGTCAAATATCTTATTTAGACTTTTATTAACATGATAGATGATGGAGCTGACTAAGTATAGGAACTTCAGTTAGGACAATACCTCCATCAGATTGCCTGTTGACCAAACCGTGGGGGTATTTTCTTTTTTTTTAATTTATTGATATATTTATTTATATTTCAAATGATTTCCCCTTTTCTGGACCCCCGCTCCCCGAAAGTCCCATCAGTCCCCTTCCCTCCCCCTGTTTTCCCACCCAACCCTTCCCACTTCCCTGTTCTGATTTTGCTCTATACTGCTTCACTGAGTCTTTTCAGAACAAGGGGCCACTCCTCCGTTCTTCTTGTGCCTCATTTGATATGTGGATTATGTTTTGGGTATTCCAGTTTTCTAGGTTAATATCCACTTATTAGTGAGTGCATACCATGATTCACCTTTTGAGTCTGGGTTACCTCACTTAGTATGATGTTCTCTAGCTCCATCCATTTGCCTAAGAATTTCATGAATTCATTGTTTCTAATGGCTGAATAGTACTCCATTGTGTAGATATACCACATTTCTTGTATCCACTCTTCTGTTGAGGGATACCTGGGTTCTTTCCAGCATCTGGCAATTATAAATAGGGCTGCTATGAACATAGTAGAGCATGTATCCTTATTACATGGTGGGGAATCCTCAGAGGGGGGGGGTATTTTCTTAATCAGCAATTGGTACTGGAGGAACCAGCTCACTGTGGGTGGTGTCACTTCTGGGCAGGTAGTCCTGGGTCGTATAAAAGAAGCAGACAGACTTCTTTTCTTCTTTTTTTTTTTATTTGATATTTTTTTTATTTACATTTCAAATGTTATCCCCTTTCCTGGTTTCCCCTGAGAAAATTCCCTATCACCCCTCCCCCTGCTCACCAACCCACCCATTCCTCCTTCCTTATCCTGGCATTCCCTATAATGGGGTATCAAGCCTTCTCAGGACCAAAGGCCTCTCCTCCCTTTGATGTCCAATAAGGCCATCCTCTGCTACATATGCAGCTGGAGCCATGCTTCCTCCTTCTTTGGTTGGTGGTTTAGTCCCTGGGAGCTCTGAGGTTATTGGTTGTTCATATTGTTGTTCCTCCTATGGGGCTGCAAGCTCCTTCAGCTCCTTTGGTCCTTTCTCTAGCTCCTCCACTGGGGACCCCATGCTCAGTCCAATGGTTGGCTGAGAGCACCCATCTCTTAATTTGTCAGGTACGGGCAGAGCCTCTCAGGAGACAGCTATATCATGCTCCTATCAGCAAGCGCTTGTTGGCATCCACAACAGTATATGGCTTTGGTGACTGTATACGGGATGGATCCCCAGGTGAGGCAGTCTCTGGATGGTTGTTCCTTTGGTCTCTGCTCCACACTTTGCCAGAAAAACAAACAAAAAAAGAATAGCACACACGATTCTTTGTTTTTGGCACCTGTTTTGTTCTGTTTTTGTTTGTTTGTTTGTTTGTTTTTTAATTCAATAAAGCTTGGATGCAAAAAAGAAAAAGAAAAAAGAAAAAAGAAAAACAGACCGATCAATCCATGGGGAACATGTTAGTAAAAAGCACTCCCCCACACTCTCTGATTGAGTTGCTACTTACAGGTTCTTACTTCTAGTTTCTTGCCTTCACTTCTATCCTTGCTTTCCTCTGTGATGGACTGTAAACTGTAAGATCAAGTTACTTCCCATGCCCCACAGTTGCGGTTGCCTTCACTCAATGTCTAATCGCAGCAATAGAAAGAAAGCTAAGACAGTATCATATGAAACGTGTGTTCTTTACCTATACAGTTGAATCAGAGGTTAACCGTGTGCAACCTAAAAACTGGCTAACCTTCTATGAAGTGTCTCTTTGTTCCTGCATTCTTCTCTGCAGGTGGGTGTCATTCGCCAACTAGCACTTGAAATAATTTAATGATAGCTTCACATGATAATGACTAGTCTCTTTTTCTGTCTCCCAGACACAACAAAAAGCAAAGCAGACAAGTCGTTTAAAGGCTGGCCAGGTATCATTCAGTGCCTTACTGTACAACCACCCCTTTACAGGCTTTGCACGGTTCAGAGTTTCTCTCAGAAATTTCCCTTCAAGTCTCAGCAAGCTTTTCAAGCAAAATATTGAGAGAGTTTGTAACACTGCACAGTCCTCTTCAGTCAAGCCAAAATGCCTGGAATCTCTGAATATTATTTTTGTGAAAGCACTGTGGGCAACTTCCTGGACCGTGGTGGAGAAAACTTGAAGACAGTTGACTTCCCAGAAGTCTGAAAACTGACAAAATGTTTCCATTTCTTGTTCAAGGACTGCAGCTTTTTATTAAAGGTTACACCAGCTTGCACCTAGTTCTGCAGAAGCATTTGGAACCCCAGTATTTGTTATGCTGGGATTTCCTCATCCAGTTCTTTGCTTAACATTTTAATGTAATAACCACCAGAGGGCGAAAGAGATCACATTTCAAATCACTTAAAGGCCTGTTTCAGCCAGTAACCTAATCAAAGATGGTAAGCATTCCCACAGGATGGAAACCCAACATTGAGCACCAAGCCTACATGGACTTCCTTGCCAAACATAGCATGTTAAACATGTTAAACATACGCCTTTCACCTTGTTAAGGTTCTTGCTTCCCTTAGAAATTAAACATCAACAAACCAAATCATCCAATTAAAAATCGGGGTACAGATCTAAACAGAGAATTCTCAGCAGAGGAATCTCAAAGAGCCGAGAAACACTGAAATGCTCAGCACCCTTCAGGAATGCAACATCTGGGACTGCAAATCCAAACTACTTTGAAATTTCATCTTATACCATCAGAATGGCTACGACCCCTTTTTGCTCTATATGGAGGGTTGTTCCTTATGTTTGTCGAACAAATTTGCTTGTCTGTTAAACAGACTAAACAGGCAGGGTAAACTCTTTTGCTTTAACTTTCCATCAAGTTACACTATGCCTCCTCCTTTACTTTTGATCACCTAGAGTTCAAAGCCATAATGGACACATTCTAAGAATCTTTTTACTAGGCACGGCTGAGCCTTCAGCGTATTGCTTTACCTAAAACACCCACAGGACATTTGCTCATGTATAGGATCCTGTTTACTATCTTGACTAGATTGTTGCAAATACTGTACTATAGTTAAGTATCCACTGACAAACATGACACATTGAAGCAGAATGCGTCATCTAGGACCCTGGAAGCCCATGAAAACATCATGAAGCTCTTGGGTTATTGGCAGAAGGACAGATTTTATGTATAAAATCTAAGCAATCAATCCCAGCAAAATAATTCCCAAAGTACACAATACCCACTAAGGTCTCCCCTGACCATACTGCCTTAGGTGTGATATTTATGGGGAATGATGCTATGTACCTACTGTGCAAGCTTATTTTTTTGCTTTGAATGGTCCAGACTTCCACTCTTTATCTTTATTACCAACACCCTCTTTCATTCTGAACTCTCTTGGACACCCCATTTAAATTCACAGATTTTATGTGCTTTAGGTACATGGAGAAGACGTTGTAGGAACTATACTCAATATTCTCCTTTAGTAGTCTTTCGTTGGACAGCCTGACTCATAGCAAGACCTACCCTAGAATGTCACATTGACAGACACCTCAGAGACTTCTGAATATGCTCAATACCATTCTACCCCACCCATACACCTGAATTCTAGTGACCCAACACACTCAACCACAGCAAACTATTAAGTTGTACCTTGTCCTTGACAAAGAAGAATACGATATAAGTCTTTGGAAGAGAAGGGTTAAGAGGTAGAAATTATCAAGAAAGTGATTTC
Source organism: Apodemus sylvaticus (assembly GCF_947179515.1). Classification (NCBI taxonomy): domain Eukaryota; kingdom Metazoa; phylum Chordata; class Mammalia; order Rodentia; family Muridae; genus Apodemus; species Apodemus sylvaticus. Next base: position 11,185,055 of record NC_067481.1, read on the forward strand.
ATTGCCCTAGGCAAGGCAGGCTTTTCTACCTTTGGCACAAAACTAAAGAGAAAAATATTATTTCTTCCTCCAAAGGGGTATTTTAACAACTGAAGTGTCCCAGGAAGTCAGGATCCCATTGTTAGGATAAGCTTTCCAACAATGTGTCTCTTTGGGTAATACCCAGACTCCATTTTCATCCTCTGTAGTTATCAGAATTGGAGTAAGTATTTTCAGCACTTGAGAGAGGAAGGAGAATGTGTTTGAGTCTGAGTTTAGTTTCACCAGTGTTGCATAACCAAGGAAAATTGCTCAACATCTTTAATCCTCGGAGTTCTGGGGGCTGGAGAAATGGCTCAACGCTTAAAATACATTTGCTGATCTTGCAAGGGACCTGAGTTCAGTTCCTATCACCTTCACTGAGAAGCTCACAAATGCCTTAAAAGTCCTCCTGAATACGTTCCTTCCACGTCTATCACATGCACTATCACTTTGGTTTCTAAGGGAAACATCAACTTTTCAGTTGTTAACATTTCTTATCCTGTGTGAATAAACAACACAAACCAACAGCAAGTAGGTAAATAGATAGCTGCCTCCATCCAAGGACAGACATACAAACACAGACACATGAGCAAACACAAAGACAAACAGACGCACATACCCACACCCATTCCCCCCCCACATACACTATTTACACTAAAGAGTGGCTATCTCAGCACCAATGTCTGCAGACAGAAGCTTTTAGAACCCAGAGGGTTGTGAAGTTTCACCTTATCATATATAGCACTTGGGCAAATGCGTCATGCGGAGAGTCTAGTTTCAGATGGAGACATCAGAATAGCATCCCAAATAAGCCATACAAAGGAACCACTGGGGATTGTTAGTAATTTGTTTATTTATTCATCTCTCTCTCTCTCTCTCTCTCTCTCTCTCTCTCTGTGTGTGTGTGTGTGTGTGTGTGTGTGAGAGAGAGAGAGAGAGACAGAGAGAGAGACAGAGAGAGAGGGGGGGGAGAGAGGGAGGGAGGGAGGGAGAGAAAGAACATGTACATGGCGTCACACATTGATGTAAAAGCAGTAAAAGCTAGAGGTCATGGCCAGATGTTTTTGTCACTCTCCACAATATGTTATGAGGCAAGATGTCTTGCTGAACTTGACCAGCCTTGCTATCCAGGGATTGTCCTGACTCTGCCTGTCCACCAGTAAGGTTATATACATCACTTGTTTCTCCTGGCTTTTCACATGGTGCTGGATATTCAAACTCAGCTCCTCATCTTTACACACCAAGTACTACCCTGACACAATAGCTACCACTAGTCATTTATCACAAAGGAAAATGCAAGTTAGTTTTCATTGTTTCTTTTTCTTTAACATACATCCTTTACATCACTGTCTGTAGGTTGATGATAACCATTCACAAGTTTTAGGAGCTTTTAAATACAGACCCTTTGCTTATGTTCCATGCTTAGATTTTACATTGGATGACAAGACTGTTTCCTTCGGTTGGATACCAGTTTCAAGAACTGGACAGAGCACTCTTGCTTATATTCAGCTGGCTAGGACTAATTACGTCTCTGTATCCAAATAGGTGGAAAGTATTGTTTATCTTTAAGAAAGAGGAGATGCTATTGGTAGAAACTCATGTTCCCCAGAATTGTGAGATCTTGTATTTAGTCTATGAATGAGCTAATTTCTCTTCAGTGTTACACAATGTTGAATAAGAAAGTTCAACTCAGTGTTTGTATCATTACCTTTTAATGTTTGAATTAGCATTTGCTGCTAGTCTCAAATAGAGGATATTTACCAGGTGGTAATGATCCTTGAAATGTAAATCTTTTTGCTTAAAATACTGTAAGTAACACAAAAAGAAAAATGAAAAGGGATAAACAACAAACACTCACTCACACACACACATACCACTTAAGGGGCACAATGATGACTAGGACCTATGCCCAAGGGTGACAGAGGAGAGGTCAAGAGAGAAGTAGTCAAGACTAAGATATGGAGGAAGCCAATTAACATAAAGATTGAAAGCCCCTCCCCCACGAGAGTTATATTTAAGGAACAGAGCATGTTCTAGAAAAGGAAACTAGACATATGTGTAGGAGGAGGTGGGCATTATTAAAATGACTAATAAAGAATCTCAATCTCGTGGCCAAATCCCATTTGAGGCTCTCATTAGCCTGTTTCTTCTCTCTCTCTCTCTCTCTCTCTCTCTCTCTCTCTCTCTCTCTCTCTTTCTTCTTCTTCTTCTTCCTCCTCTCTCTCTTTCTTCTTCTTCTTCTTCTTCTTCTTCTTCTTCTTCTTCTTCTTCTTCTTCTTCTTCTTCTTCTCTCTCTCTCTCTCTCTCTCTCTCTCTCTGTCTCTCTCTCTCTCTCTGTCTCTCTCTCTGTCTCTCTCTCTCTCTCTCTCTCTCTCTCTCTCTCTCTCTGTCTCTCTCCTTCCCTCCCTCCCTCCCTTCTGTGTTCCTGATCTGATTTCTTTGCCCAAAACACAAGGACCCAGAACTCCATGTAGATCAACCCACCCAGATCTTTGTCGTCCCTACAACAGGAATACAGAGAAAATGATTTGGTTACTAGAAAGTAGCAGGAAATTCAAATAGAGAAAATGACAGGACCAGAAGCACAGATGTAAAGCAATGGACTCTGAGCTCTGCTCCTGCATTGGACCAGGTAGTTGTCTGAGGACAGAGGCTTCCATACTCCAACAAGTACCTGTTGTCAGAGCTTTGCATGTATCTACATAAATCATTCAAGGATTTGAGCTCCTTCAGGTCCCTCTGGTGAAGAAAATGAATGTATCAAATATCTAAATGCAGAAGAAGACTCCTCATATTGTAAGCAGCAATGCCCCATGCCTGCTTTTATGGAAATGTGTTCCTTTGCAGTGTTTGCCCAGGAATCTTTCAAGAACAGCTATCTGAAGAAGAGGAAGCCCAGTCCCTTCAATGCCTTTGCCTGACACTTTGTCAGACCAAAGATGTCATCTTACAAAAGAGAACATTTCAAGATGTGGTCAAGAGACTGGTTTTACAGAGGAAGCAAACAGAAATAAATCCCACAGTAACAGACAAGAATAGTCTGTTGCTCTTCAGTCTTCCTCATGTTGCCAAATCCGGAAGCATCAAACCCCAGGGAATGTAAAGAACAGGAGAAAAGGCCTCTCTCTCTCTCTCTCTCTCTCTCTCTCTCTGTCTCTCTCTCTCTCGGTTGCTCCATGATTCTTTACATTTGAAATGCAATCCCAACTTCATGCTATTTCTAAGTCATTGAAATGGCATCCCTATATATGAATAAATCTCAATTGAAATTGGTTGGTCATAGACTCTGAGTTAGAACAAATTTCAATTAATGAAATTTGGTGTCACCTTTTTGCCCTGTTTGAATCTCTCTCACATGTATTTGTGAAATTTTCATAAAAGCTAATCACACTATTTCCTTGGCCAATCACATTTTGTGAAAAACTAAAGAAATCCAGCCAACCAAACAAACAAAAAACTTTTGCCTTATTTATGCTCAAAGAGACAAACAAAATTGTCCATTTCAAGAAATAATACTTCAAAGTCCCTCTCCTCCAATGTGTATTAAATGACAAGCAAAACTTTTCACAGGTGATATTGATTTACCACCTGCTATTTTGATTGGCAGAAACTAGAATCCATATACACTTAATTTCCTGGATTATGGAATAGGTTCATTAAGAAATGGGAATGAGTCTTATGATTGCTGTTAGAAATATGTGGCATGGTCCAGAACAAATCACACCATGCAACAGATCTCACATGGGAGGTTTATTAGGAGGAGGGGGGTTAGAGGTAGCCTTTGGGAGAGGATGGAGGAAAAGAGAAAGGGAGAACCACTCACAGTGTGATGCATGCACAAAGGGACACAGGGGTGGAACATGTGTGAAGGGAAAGATGCAGGAGTGATGCTGTAGCCTAGAGATGACATTGGGTCTCTAAGAGCTAGCTGGCTATAAGATGTTGTGGGGTTGCTTATAGCTGTCCATGGATGTGCCTGATGCTAACATTTGCCTTTGTTCTTTATGTGTTTTCAAGAGGCAACCATAGCAGCTTGGTTCTGGGTAGAAGGAACAAAATGTGCACATTATTCTATTTCATAATAAAGCCATCACTGACCCCCCCTTATTCCATTGTAATTATTTCATAATAAAGGTTTCTAATAAAGGTAGATTTTGTTAAAAGAATATACCATGCATAGATCTAAGTGCTAAATATATTCTTTCATGAGTTGGGTAAAGATAATTCCCTTTCTCATTGAATTGTCACATAATCCAACGTAAGCTTTCTGTTTGAACATAAAAAGAATAGTGTGCTATTCTCCATTGTGTTTAGCTTTTGTTTCATGTAAAGCAGTCTGAACTCTTTAAGCAAATAAATGGAATTAACAACTGCTTTCAAACACCAATAGATGTACTACACTGGAATTTCATGGCATCTTGTCTTTAAAATTAACCAACAAGCAAGGAAAAAACCATAATAAATGTTGCTAAACTCAAAAATTTTCAAGGTCTACAATAGAGCTTCAGAAATGTACTTCAAGTTTGAAAATTATCTTGCATTACTCTTTTGTATTCAATACACTAACCAACTTGTGTATTTTACTATATAGTTCATAAAAGCACACTCTACATCTGATATTTTAAATGGATTTTTAAGTTATTTTACACATCAATTGAGGAATGGAACAAAGAAAGTAATTCCTGCAAAAGAGAAGGAAGGAAGGAAGAAAGGAAGGAAGGAAGGAAGGAAGGAAGGAAGGAAGGAAGGAAGGAAGGAAGGACGGAAGGAAGGAAGGAAGGGAGGGAGGAAGGAAGGAGGGAAGGAAGGAAGGAAGAAAGCGAGATAGATAGATAGATAGATAGATAGATAGATAGATAGATAGATAGACAATAGACAGATACATCCAAGCATGGGGAGGGAAAAGGCTATCTTTGACCTAACTGTACATCTTTTCATCTCACTGACAAGTTGAATTTAGAATAGGCTAACACTTTCTTAGATGGAGACCAAGGGGGCACTCTAGGGCAGAAGACAAATGCACCTGTGACTGCCACCATTGTGGAGAGGAAGTAAATGTTCTGACTTGTCCAAAGTGCTGGAGCTCTGGCTTACATTTGGAGTGATCTCTATGTTCCCCTAGCTTCACTTAATTGTTGTGAAGTCAGGTGGTTAGACTGACCCTCACTTCCCAGGAAATCAGTGTTCTGGTAAGGTCAAGAAGGGAAGAGGCTTCAGGGTATAATATAGGCTGATGGCACTGGCAGCCATCAAGAGAGGAAAATCTAGGCTACAGTGGCTTTTTGACATAGCATTATCTGTCTTGAGAAATTTTTCTCTAACACATTCTCAATGGGGTAAATTGCCAAGCTAAAAGAAATGTTTGCCACAGCCTGTTCCAAATCAACTGTGATGTTGCCTGTCAGCACCAATATATAAGCTTACCCCATCCCCAATTTTCTTTTGTTAAACAAGAAAATACCAAGAAATTCAAATATGCTTTCAAGATATTCAACTTCACTTATACTTTCCCCAAGGTTTTAAATTAGAAGAGGCACACTGAGAAGCTAGATTGGATCACTGAGTCTATAATAATGAATGGATCCTGTGACTGAGGCTGACACACACAGGCATACTGAGAATTCTGTCCTGAGCATTTTTCTCCAACCTTGAGCATCACTTTGCCAAGGTATTTTAAGCACCGGATTGCTTTGCAAATATTTATTTGAGATGTGCCTAGAATGTAGAAGTTGTTTCTGAAGCCAGGAAGAGTCCTATGGGTACATTTATTGCGTTTCAATGCATTGGCATCTCATCAACCCCCAAGAGGCAGATAAAAATAAGTGCAAATAAACTATTGGCAAACTGTGAAGTTTAGCTCACAAATGTGGTGTTTTCTTCCGCTGAATGTGAAACATTCATGAGTATGCATTGCACATATTGGCTCAGAGAGTCACTAGGAAGTTTTCTGGGGCTGAGTTTAATGCTTGTTGACATGACTGTGCGGTAGAAACAAATGATGTTTCATGTACAGTTTGGGTAGAAGGGACCCCAGGGAATCTTATACTCATTGGTCCTCAGTATCTGGATATAGTTTCAATGGTGAGTAACCCAGTGAGTCTGGGTCTGATCATTGATTTATTTCTGTGATTGAGTGGCAGGAGGCTTCAGGAATGGGGTTGAGCTCCAAACATCTTGATAGTTCATGCAACATTAATGATGTTTTTTGCTTTCATATTTTGTTTTTAAGGCCTTGTGTTCCTCCCAGTGTACATGTGGTCACCTTGTCCAAAAATCTACTTCCTACCATGGAATAGAGATATTTCAATATTTCAATGTCAATAATAAAGAGGAGGGAGAGAGAGAGAGAGAGAGAGAGAGAGAGAGAGAGAGAGAGAGAGAGAGAGAGAGAATTATGCTCATGTGTCTCTGTGCATCTTCTGTCAGTCTTTGTTTTCTTTCCTCATTTGCATGCTTTTCTGTGTTTTCACATGTTTGAGCATGCTTAATTACTTTTTGCTTTTTTCCCCTTGAAATAGCATCACTCAGAGAATCTAGACTCATGTTGATGGCCAATATATCCCAGTCATTCCCCTATCTCTGCCTTCTATAGTCTGGGGTTATAGGAAAAGTGCCTTTATTCACTGAGCCATGCCCCTCAATTCCCCCAAAAGAACCTACAAAAATTTTAGCTTGTCACTTTGTGATCATATTAAGTTTCCTTATCTTGAGTAATACTTGCAATAATAAGGAAAATAAATTCAAGAAAAAAACACATCCTTGAATGTGTTCAAAGTGAAAGGGATACAGTCAGATGGTTGGGATAATCGTAAGACAATAGGCTAAACATAATAATTACTTCCCTGGATATGTTAGTTTTTATTACCATGATTTAACATTGGGACTAAGGTAATTTATAAAAGAAAGAGTTTGTTTATTTGGGCTTAAGGTTCTGGAAGAAAGAGAGTAAGAGCTTACATTGTGACCCGTGGGCATTGAGTAGAAGGAGACTGTGGGCAGCAGAGTGGGACCTTGTGTTCTACAAGCCTCCCCAGTGATGCAACTTCACAGCTAACATCCAGGTCTCTGGCTCTTTCAATCTTTCCAACCCGTCTCCCATAATCTTCCTTAATTCTTAGGTACAGGAATTGTCTTACAGATGTATCACTTGGGGCTAGGGCGCCCATGGTCAGTTGGTCTATCTGGTACAAAATGAAGCTTCTTTGATGGAGGGATAGATTTACATTTATGTGTGGGTATCAGATGAATCATTTCGAATGCAGTTAGCAATTATACTGGTCTAGGAAAGGGACCATAGTAGGTTCTTTTCTAAGATTCACAACCTCACTAGCTATTTGTACTTGGCTAGGCTTTACAGTAACAGGCAAAGATTGCTTCCTGTTGAGTGGGACTCTAGTCTAATTGGAAAGCTGTTCGTTAATGCCAAGATATAAGTGTTAGATAATCTATGGATGCTGGAGGTGGGTATTATTAGCCCAAGTTTCATTTAAACTCCCCACCACAGTGGGCTGGATCCCAGGATGTGAGGACTGAGCTGGGCCTCTAGAGTGGCTGTGGAGTGAGATACATAAAGTGATAAGGTTTGGCTTGAATTTATTATGTTTTTTTCTGGTTATTTCAAGTGAAATATTGATAGGTACAGAAGTCCCTAGACATTTCTACCATCAAAACCATGTTTTAATTTTTTAATTCTTTTAAATATCTTTCTTTCTCTTTTAAAAATTGCCGATACAATCTAAGTCCCATTCTGGCATAGAGCTCTTGAAATAGCTTAGCATATGATGAGCTTGAGTTACTGATCCTCTTGTTCTACCTACCAGCCAAATTCTCAACTTATAGCAGCCTTACCTGCAACTTGCATACATCTTTCTAAACTCTGTGGCAGGTGCCCCAACAAAGGCTCCAAATCAATCATTACCAGAAACTGGCATCACAGATTTTTCCTTTTTTTGTTGGTGAAATTATCTTCCATATGATTTAATTTCATATGTTGCAGCAAAATATTTTAAAATCAAAATTGTATTGTGTAAAATAGTAAAATATATATATATATATATACATATATATATATATATACACACACAGAGATAGTTATATAAGACTCAATAAAAAAGAAAGGAGTAATGAAGTAAGATACATCTGAATGGTAGTTTTTTTTTATTTATACAGCTTTATTTTAGAGACAATTGAAGTTCATAACATTTTTAAAATATTATGATTGATGAAGCATTTTTGGTTGTGAGACTAACCTTTAAAGGCTGAGACATCTTTCCAGCCCTGATGATGAGATAGTTTTAAAGTGCTACCTTAGTGGTAGAAAATAGTATATAATAAAAGTATCCATGCTGTTATCTGGAACATTGGGAGCTGCATCATATAAAAAACAAACCTTGTAAGTGTAAAATTGGCTTTGAAAATAGGTTAGGGATCAAAGCTGGGAGACTAAAGACCAGTAGAGTACAAAACCCAGTATCTTCTTAAAGAATTCCTATGCTGCTGTAGACTGCTAGTATTGTACACAAAAGGTGCTGATGTTGAAAAAAATAAAGATAAAATGATGGGAGGGCCACAGTGAGAACAAGGAAGACCAGAAACCTCTAACATTTTAGGAAATAATAGAATGAACATAAATAGAATTTCGGTAGCGATGATAAATATGATATCCCTGAAGTTGAGAGTACAGAAGGAAATGAGAATCATGTTACTGGAAACCAAAGCAAAGATGATCCTTTGTTACCTAGTAACAGAAAACAGTTAAATTTTTTTCTGGAATAAAGGGAAACACTGCAGGTCAATGATGAATTTGGAAATTTACTAGAAGAGATTTCCAACCATTATGGGAAATTCAACCCAAGTTTTTACTGATTCAAGTAAAAGAAAATCATAGGCAGATGACCTGAGGAAAGATCCGTTAAGCAAAATACAAGAAATCAAGCTTCTATGGTTTGAGAAATCCTCAGCCTATATATACATAAGAATATATTAAAAATAGAACATATCAATAAAAAGTTGTGCTCTGAATAGAATACTGGTAGAGTAATTGAAGAAGATGGCCTTAGCCTGCCAACAAACAACAAAGGATTAGAGTATTTCTGCATACACAGCTCACTGAATAGATGTGACAAGTACATGGCCCATCCAACCCACCAAAGTTCCAAAGTCAGGAACTTCGATATGATTGGCCAACATAGATTTATGAAGAAACCCTTTATTTAATGAATGACAAAAATAACAGATCAAAAATATACCTTGAGAAAGATGCAATGTCCAATAGCAATAATCTATAGTAAATGAGATTAAATCAAGTCAAGCTGAGGACTCAGAGCATGGCATAGTAAAGAGTTAGGGTAATAAACACTCTGTCCAGTGTTTGCTACCTTCACAAAAAAGGAAAGATAGCTCCAGGGGACCTAGAAGGCAAATATTCAGTTAACAGAGGTCATGGAACCTAATGGTGTTTCTTCACCTAGACTTTACAGTTCCTTTGGACATGTGACCCCATTATCCCTTTGATTCCCACCTCTGCCACGGTGGCCCAGTGAAAGTCTGAAAAAATGATATTTTACAGACAGAGGTGAAAGAAAAAATGTTTCCTGGGAATAATGGACCTCCCCATATATTTAGAAGCAGATATATCTCACTTGGCAATTTCTTAAACTCTCCTATTCCCTTATAGCTGAGACATGGCTTAACCAAGCAAATATAGATATGTTATTATCCATCATATAGCAAAAAATTTCTGCTTTGCTTCAACCATTTATGTTATCAGGTAAAAAAGACATTCCAAAAATTCTAGTCACTAGTTCTAAGTCACTGCCTTTCAGGGCAGATGACATTCCAAACAATAGCCCAGACTAAGGATATTTACATCTGAAAAATCTTAGGAGGCTCCTGCCAGAAAGATGAGTATTGGGCAAGGTAGAAAAAAAATTACATTTGAGCTAGCCACCTTTCCCTACAAGTGAATCTAGTTCCTCCTGTTAACTCTTGATTTTGCTTGCAGACAGGCTATCTCAGGCCCACCTGAATAGCAAGGAATGTTTATGAGGAACTGGCCTTTTGTTACAGGCCTCATGCAGGGAAATCTTGACAAAAGCAGCCTTTCTTGGCTTATCCAGGTGTGATTCAAGATACAGTTTATACTTATACTCAGGAAGACTCAACTGAGAGGCAGACAGAGAGACCATAGACACTTTTGATTTACAGAGAGGCAATAGATTCTCTCTACCTGAGAGGCAGACATTCAGAAGAGGACTGAGTTAGTTAATTCATCAAGCTGCAGCCAATTAGCTTTACCAGGCTGGAGGCTAGAGACTGCTACCAGAGCTAATCATTAGAGTTGATCGCCCAGGGCCCAGGATGGCCTCAAGCATGGCACAGAGAAGAATGCAACCGACAGACTAGACAAAAGGACTCTTAAAAGACAGAGCTAGCAAGACAGCTTCCGAAGGTCTACAATGCTGCCATTTTCGCCAGGAGGCTAGGCACCGGAGCCATCCTTCTTCAGAGCCTGATCCGAAGGATGAGACCAAGATAAAGAAGCAGTTTAGCCCCATGGTCCCTAGACTTTGGGTAAACACCCTGTATTGCCAGAGAAAGCCTAGCTAGCCTTTTTCAGATGTATATGATACTTAATTTGAGATGTTAACTTGACTGGGCTTTGAGAGATACCGGAGGAATACATTCAGATTTTAAACCACATCTGTGGTCATGTCAGTTTGTCATGTTTCCACAGGACCTGTGTTTTCCTAGATAAAGGAACCCTGGTTCCCCTGTGGCAGACCCCCACGGTCTGTAACACACCTCCACTGAAATCAGGAATCGTACAACTTTTATCACACACCTGACCGCATAACATCCCTGTGATTGTGATTGTGGATGTGTGTGCCTTCCCATGTTGAACCCAAAGACTGGCATCAGCCCATCTTTCCTGATCTCTCTCTCTCTCTCTCTCTCTCTCTCTCTCACACACACACACATACACACACATTATGAGCCAGGTCACTATTGCAGCAGGACTGGCTGGCTAGTAAACCTCTCCCCACTCTTTATACTGGATGTCCATCTTACTGCTGGAGTTACTTACATGCACCACCATGTTTAACTTTTATGTGAGGTCTAAGGACCAGAATGCAGGTCATTATGCTTAGATAGGCAGCAATTCACTGAGCTGTATTTTCCTAACTCCAGGTAACTATGATTGGTTTCCTTTATCTTTTATGATAGGTTTATTCTATTTTATACATATGGGTGACTACTTACATATATGTTTGTAGATCAAATGCATGCTTTTACTCAAGGAGACTAGAACAGGGCATTAGATAGCAAGAAATAGGGTTTCAGGCATTTGTGAGATGCTTTACAAGGACTGTAAACACCAGTTCTCTGCAAGAGAGACAAGGGTTATTAACTGCTAAACTCTCTATCCTGGAATTGTCTTTTAAACTTTCAGTTATTTTATTTATAATCAATATGGACACTGAATAAATATTCACAGTATTGATGTGTAGCCAAGGCTGGCCTCGAACTCACAATCTCCCTGCTTCAGCCTTCTCAGGGCTAGTATTTCAGAGGCTGGAACCATGTACCATTACACTTGACTGCAGATGCTCAGTACAATAGGAGATGACTCAATTTGACATAGATCCTGATTAGCTTATTACTGTATTATTATGTTTCAATGTGAAGTGTTTACTAAATGTATTTAAATAAAATAAAGATTCAACATTTTATATTTATAGCAATATACATTTATTTTTACCCATAATGGTCAAGTTTCTTCATAATATCAACTTATTCCCAGTCATCTCTCACCCCATATTGTTTACAGAGATAATTTGCAGAAATTTAAGCAGATCTTTTTTTATTCCTGTGGTATGTGAGAGAGATTGAGCTATACCTCATGGGCATTTGATTTAAATGTATGCAAAACCTTTGAAAAATAAACTTATCATTGTTTTAAAGAAATGGATATTTGGCTGCCATGTATTGAATTTGGGGTCTATAAGGCTTTGATATCTGAAACATCTTTCTGAAATATTTCATCATTTTAATTTCTCAATCATAGAATATTTTAGCTCTAAACACACAGGACATGAATTTTTTGTACTTAAAATTCTATCTAAATATTCGATACAATGCATACTATAGCTCACATCAATCCGGTTTTGAAAGAGAGAAATATAACTATTAAATCAAAATATATTTTTATATTCCCTCATGTGGATATAGAGCCTTTTAAATTCCTCCAGAGATGAACATCACTGATTTGGAGGCTCCTGATCATAATGCTTGAAGGTAAAGACAGCTCAGAGGTTTTGGTTTATTTTCCTCTATATCAACCATCACAATCATTAACACATCAGAAGTTTTAGCAACAAGTCACTTGCCTCAGACCACAATTTTAGCATTTCTTATGTGAAATATTTTTTCACAAATGGAATTTAAAATTCTATTTGTGAAAATTTAAGACACATGATGTTAGTAGTTGTCATTACTCTACTTACTGGAAAAAAATAGGAATTGTCTTTTGATTCTCTTTCTTTTGCATTACAGCCTTACAATGAGAAAATTCAGTCACCAATTAGTCTAGGCAGATAATGCCATTACAGATATGAGGATACGTCTATTTAATTCCACTCCCTCTCCCAACTTTTCTGCAATGTCTCCTCCTGTGAATCTGAAGTTATCTTACTACTGCAGCTGTCTGCAGCATAACCTGCTTCTACTTTTCCTTGCTTTCCGGAGCTCGATAAAAATGTAGCCACACTAAAAGGGTGAAGGCTTGGAAGGGCATCTTGGCCCTTAACCTTTTGTGTCTATGCCGCATTTCAGAGATAACAATATTCTTTGATAAATCTCAAAGGACCGCAATTATTTTCATTTTTTTCTGAATTATATTGAAAAAAAAAAACCCGAAATTGTCTCTAAACCCTAAGCTCTCTCTATATTTCTGAACTGTGACTCAAATAATGTCTTTTGGGGAAGTTCTGATGTGTCAGTCTCACTGTTTGGAATGAATTCTTTAAGATTGTTAAGAAAGTGAGTTTTAGAAGTTTTTAAAAAATTTATGTATTTATTCACTTTAAATACATAAAGTGTATCATAGCACTCCTTGTCACACTTCCCTCACCTTCTCCCCACCTTATGGATACCAACTTACCCATCAAGTCTTAGTAGGACTAGGCACATCCTATCCCACTGAGGACAGACAAGGAAGCCCAGTTAGGGGAGAAGGATCCAAAGGCAGACAACAGAGACAGAGGCAAGCCCTGCTCCATTTTTAGGAGACCCACATCAACACCAAGCAGCACATCTGCTACTTTCATATACGCAGCCTAGGTCCAGCCTGTGCATGCTCTTTGATTGGTGGTTCAGTCTCTGTGAGTCTCCATGAGCTGAGGTTAGTTGAGGCTGTAGGTCTTCTTGTGGTGTGCTTGACCGCTCCACCTCCCTCAATCCTTCTATCCCTTCTAGTCTTCTATAAGACCCCCCAAGCTCTGTCTGATATTTGTGGATCTCTGTCTCTGTTGCTATCAGTTACTGGATGAAGCCTCTCAGAAGACACTTACACTGGGCTTCTGTCTGAAAGCATAGCAGAGTATCATTAACAGTGTCAGAGGTTGATTCTCTATCATGGGATGGGTCTTAAGTTGGGCCAGTCATTGATTGGTCTTCCCTTCAATTTCTGCTCAATCTTTATCCCTACACAAATTGTTGGCAGGACAAATTTTGTGTTGAAGGTTTTATGGGTGTGTTGATGTCCCCTCCCTCCACTAAAAGTTCCACTGGTTACAGGCATGGATTACTTTAGGCTCCATATCCCACTATGTTAGGATTCTCACTAGTCTCTCCCATAGACTCCCAGGAGTCCTCCCTATCCCAGGTTGTCCCAGAGATGCCACCCACTGATTTCTGTTCTCTCTCCCAGTTCTTTCTCCTCTGTACCCTGACTTGATCCCCACCTTATCCCTCCCTCTCCCCTTCTACTCAGTTCTTTGCTTCCATTCACCTCCAATGTCTATTTAATTTTCCCTTCTGAGTGAGATTCAAGCATCCTCCTTTGGGTTTTCCTTGTGACATAGCTTCTTTGGGTCTGCGAATTGTAGCATTTTTATTCGGTACTTTTTGGCTAATATCCACTTGTAAGTAAGTACATACCATTCATGTCTTTCTGAGTCTGAGTTATCTCACTCAGGATAATACTTCTAGTTCCATATATTTGTCTGCAAATTAGATGATTCCTTGTTTTAAATAGCTGAGTAGTATTCCGTTGTGTAAATGTCCCATATTTCATTATCAATTCTTTAATTGAGGGCATCTAGGTTGTTTTCAGTTTCTAGCTATTACAAATAAAAATGTTGTAAACATAGTTGAGCAAGTGTCTTTGTGGGATGTTGGAACATGTTTTGCACATATGCCCAGGAATGTCTTAAGGTAGAACTATTCCCAATTTTCTGACTAACCACCAAGTTGATTTTCAAAATGGTTGTATAAGTTTGCACACCCACAAGCAATGGACGAGTTTGCCCCTACCTCCCCATCTTTGATAGCAGAAAACCTCAGCATATAAATAAATAAACTAAATATAATAGAAGATAAAGTGGCAAATAGCCTTGAATACATTGCTATAGGAGACAACTTCCTTAACAGAATACCAACAGATCTGGCAATTTGATCAACAATTAATAAATGGGACCTCATGAAACTTAAAAGCTTCTGTAAGGCAAAGGATACTGTTAATAAGATAAATGTCAACTTACAGATTGGAAAAAGATTGTCAGCAACCCTATATCAAACAGAGTGCTAATATCCAAAATATATAAAGAACTCAAGAAATTAGACACCACCTTTAAGACATAATCCCAATACATGAAGGCAGAGGCAGATGGAACTCTGATTTCCAGGTCAACCTGGTCTACAAGTCTAGTTCCAGGACAGCCAATCTTAGGCAGTGAAGGAAACCTTTAAAAACAAAAAGATGATGAAAATGTAGTTGAACATGAGAGTTATGTTACAGCTTCATCAATCAGCAGGACTTGGCAT
This sequence comes from Apodemus sylvaticus, assembly GCF_947179515.1. Lineage (NCBI taxonomy): Eukaryota > Metazoa > Chordata > Mammalia > Rodentia > Muridae > Apodemus > Apodemus sylvaticus. The sequence continues at coordinate 11,200,121 of NC_067481.1, forward strand.
CTTCAGCTGTAACCTGTTCTCTCTCTCCTCTCTCTCTCTCTCTCTCTCTCTCTCTCTCTCTCTCTCTCTCTCTCTCTCTGTGTGTGTGTGTGTGTGTGTGTGTGTGTGTGTGTTTGTGTGTGTGTGTGTGTGTGTGTGTGTGTGTTTTCCCTGTCTCTCCCTTCAACTCCTATCCCCATGTCCTAAATACTCTAATCTATACTATATCATTACTTAGAGGAGGAGGAGAGGGAAGAGGAGGAGGAGAGAGGAGAGGAGTGGAAAGGAAAGGAGAGGAAAGGAGAGGAGAGGAGAGGAGAGGAGAGGAGAGGAGAGGAGAGGAGAGGAGAGGAGAGGAGAGGAGAGGAGAGGAGGCTATTCATGAGCACTTGGAGAGAGAGGGAGGGGGAATAGGGACAGAAGGAACAGATGGGGAAGAGAGCTAGAGCAAGAGAGTGAGGAGGAGGTAAGCAGTCCTTTTTATAGTGAGTCAAGCATACCTGGCTGTTGCCAGGTAACTGTGGGGCAAAGCCTAGAAGAAATGCTAACAATAAGTGTACAGCCCTATGTTCATCTGTTCATGTGGGATTTGGGGTTTGAAGTCAAGTGCACATGCTTCAACTGAGCCATCTCCTTTATTCCTAAGAAAGTACTTAAGAATGCCAATTACTTTAGCCCAAATCCCATTCAACATCAAATTAGAACAAAGCAGGCGGCAAGCTTCAGAAATGACCTACTGCAACATAGGGATAGATTTTGAATCTCAAGGAAAACAGAGAGGTGTAGGAACTATAGTTCCTAAGAAAAATGACACTTAAACAAGGGCATAAAGATGAAATCTTATGGATGCTAGAGCTACCAGGCACCAGGTAGAGAGAGAAACTTTCCTAGGAGGCAGCAGTCTTCAAAGAAATTTGTGTGCTGAAGAGAATCTATGGAAGTAGCCTGACTGAGGCAGAGGAGTGGCTAAAGAGAGGAAGGCTGTGGGGACCCATGTACCACAAAGGCCAATTCCTCCTTGGTTTTGACCTACTTCGTGTGAAGCCGAGCCCTACTAGAAAATTCTAAACACAATTGTTGGGCTGAAGTTGACAGTGATTTCTACTTGCTGGAATAAGACATATAAGTCATATAAACAAATGACAGAAAGGTGGCAGATAATAATTTCATTCTCAGAACTCAGGAAGAGGGAAAATGTATATGTGTATTCTTTTTCTTGATGCCTCTGTTCTTTCTTTACTTATGCCATGAGAACACACTGCTTTTGTAACTGAGAAATTCCAATATATGCTTGTTCCTATATTTTTATTAACTCCTTGAATTCCAGGTCGTGGGTATTGCAAAATCCACTCAAGCCAGGCCTTGCCCCTGCCCCTTTTAACATTCCTCAGCACCTTATTTTGAATTAGTTTTTCCTCTTTTGAATGAAATCCTCTTTTTCTTAAGTTTGTTTAGGATAAGTCCAACTTTCAATAGTGAAGGGACTCAGAGAATAATTTTAGTGCTCCCACCCCCAGGAATTTTGCATCAGATAGTTACAGATTTGGACAGGAAATTGGGGGAACTTGGAGAAATCACCTCAACACAACCAGAAGCTCATTTGCTTGAAGACAGATCGTGGCCGTGAAAGTAGAAAATAGGAAATGGAGGACAGAGGGGCCATGAGGACGTGTCTTATCTCAGATCTATAAAGAAATTGTACATGCCATGTTAGGCAATTCAAACAGTCCTAAGTAGGTGACACAGGAAGGCCATTGAGAAATGCAAGGTTCTCTTGGACTCCCAGCGACAGCACCGGGAACAGTTGAGAAACTGGAAGTGGAGAGGACTTAACATGCTCTTGATGATTTCAAATCCGAGTGCTCCTGTTCCAGGAATTATTTTTAGAAATGTTATCTCGTATTTTCTTTTGTCTTTGCTTTTATTATTTCTGTCCCTTCTAATTTTACACCTGAGGACTCTGAGTGGCAGTGCATACAAGACAGAATGGAACTCGGGGTCAAAAGAGGGACTCCTGACTTCAAAAGTCGTTTAGACTCAAGTATAAAAGCCAATAATCTCTTCATCAAATCATTGTGCTGCCTCAGAGTGGAGTGAGGGGCCTCCTCCCACAAAAGAAAAACACTTCACAAAATTCAAACCAGCACTGACATGTTAGTTTAAAAAGTAAAAGGTGAACTTTAAAAATAAGATTTTTTTATCATGCTTTTCAGAGTGCTCAGAAGAATCTAGAAACCCAAGCACACAAAACCCAGAAGAATAATTTTCTTTTCTGAATTTTTGATCTTTTCCCTTATCTATCTATCTATCTATCTATCTATCTATCATCTATCTATCTATCTATCATCTATCTATCTATCATCTATTTTTCATTTATTTTTTGTGTGTTTAGTATGTGCATGCAGGAGCACACACGAGTACAGGCGTGTTTGAAAGTGTCGAAACCAGAGGATAGCCATGGGTGTTATTCCTTGGGTGGACAGTGTGACCCATCTTGGTGGACAGACTCTCTCAGTGGCATGGAATTCACCAAATAGCCTAGGCTGAAGCCACAGGTATTCTCCTATCTCTTCCTTGATACTCTGAGACTGCAAGCCCATGCTACCGCTTCATGCCTTTTAATGTGACTCCTGAGCATCAACCTTGGGTCCTCTTGCTTGCAAGGCAAGCACTTTACTGACTGAGGTAGCTATCCAACACTTTGTATCATTAGGTCTGAGAGTCTGTGACTCTCATCAGCCAACAGTATCTTATTGTTTTAAGAAAACTCCTTAAAGCCAGGTGGTGGTGGCACACGCCTGTAATTCCAGCACTCTGGGAGGCAGAGGCAGGCGGATTTCTGAGTTCGAGTCCAGCCTGGTATACAGAGTGAGTTCCAGGAAAGCCAGGACTACACATAGAAACCGTGTCTCAAAAAACCAAATCCAAAAAAAAAGAAAGAAAGAAAGAAAGAAAGAAAGAAAGAAAGAAAGAAGAGAAGAGAAGAGAAGAGAAGAGAAGAGAAGAGAAGAGAAGAGAAGAGAAGAGAAGAGAAGAGAAGAGAAAAGAAAAGAAAAGAAAAGTCCTTAAAACAAAATATTTGATTGAGGACATTTATTATTTGGCTCTTATTAGGGATGAGACTGGACGTATGTTACTTACAAATTATTTTTCTGCTCAGTAGTAGAATGCTTGTCTACCATCCACAGAAGCCAGCACAGGCCCTTGAGGAGTGAGGCAGGTGAGTCCTGATAGCTTGCTGGGCACACAGCTTAGGCAAAAAGATTATTTTCATTCTTAGTGAGAGACCCTAACTTATGGCAATAAATAAAAAATGAACGAAGACAGTCGAAGTCATGTTTTGACCTCTATATATTTGGTCTGCATGTACCTGCACATGTATGCATACCCAGTACACACTCATGAAAATATAACAAATAAAAAACAAGTTATAAAACAGAATTCGTAGATTTTCAAACAAGGATAAAATGGACTGAAGAATTGGCTCAAAGTTTGAAAGCGTTGGCTGTTCCTGCAGAGGAACTGGGTTTGATTCCTGGTACCTATACTAGGTGGTCCACAATCATCTTTAACTTCAGCTCCAGGCATCCAAAGGCAACTTCCTGCCTCTGTGAGCAACCACACACATGTGAGCATATATTCACACCCAACCCTAACCCTAACACACACATAATTAAATAGACATGAGACTTTTAAAATTATATTAAAATTACAAAATGATATTTAACAGAATTTTCTAACCAAAGATAAAACTAAACCTCTGATATTTCCAATATCAGGCAAACCCCCTCCTTTATAAACAGGCATCAGTTATCAGGCAGGACGGTCAGTGTTTCCTGGTGCGCTAATTGAAAGGGAATTCATGTCCCTTCCATTGACACAGTACACTCTTGCTGTCTCTTGATATTTATTCCACTAATATAATGAGCATTGACGTCAATGGCCCTTCCTTGCTTCCAACTTACTCACTCCATGATGATATCAAATAGTTTCCTGAATGAAAGAGGGGGTCATAAATATTTTATTGAGGTTGAATCATTATGTCAAGTGCTTCCTGATAGTCTCTTTCAATTGTTTACTTTTGCTATTTAGTGGGAGGTGGTTTGGTAAGAGTGTGAGGAGTGAATGAGAATTTTGGATGTTACCATGACCTTGCGCTATTGGGAATATTTCACTTGGGGTAAATCTTTACCTCATTTTTCTAAGCAGTGTCTAAGAGAATAGGTTACTCGGGCTGACAGTTAAGTATTTAGATCATTAACTTGTAATTCTAGTTTTCCCTTTGTGTGAGATTCTGAAGGATCTCAAGCTGAAGATTAGTTATAATTGACTTAATATTTAATTCACATGAAATGATAATAGATAATTATGGGTATATATGGTATGTCATAACCTTTGAACAATAAGCAATGATTAGGGCAGTGAATCTGACAGGTACATTACTTCAGACAGTTGTTATTTTATTGTGGGACTATTCAAAGTCTCACCAAGGCCAACCCCTTTCCAGGGAACTATGGACAATTAATGGTTACATAAAAGTTGATGGGAGGAGTCAATTTCTTAACGCTGTTGCCACTTAGAGAGCAGTTGGAAAGAGTAAACGGTTCCTAGGAAAAGGAAAGGGGGTTACAGAGGGTAACAATCTTCTATGTGTGTGTCAAGCTCACAAAATTTAAATTTAAATGTTAAAACTTCAATAGAAGTCTTCTCAAAAAATTACTCAACATCAAAAGTTGAACTATTTGGTCAGTATTAAATGTTTTATGTTACCCAAAAATAGAGTTTTAAATATTGAATAATGTAAGTATTATTATTAAAATATTTAGTCAGCATTAGACCTTAATGGGAAACTCCAAGCCTTCCCATGGAGTACTGACTAATTTTGAAAGATTCCACATAAACAGTTAAGCAAAATTTCCACTCATCACAAGTATTTTGAAATGAGTTATTTTTGATAAATAATGTATATCTTGGTCAGGGTTTCTATTCTTGCACAAGCATCATGACCAAGAAGCATGTTGGGGAAGAAAGGGTTTATTCAGCTTACAGTTTCCACATTGCTGTTGATCAGAAAGGAAGTCGGGACTGGAACTCAAGCAGGTCAGGAAGCAGGAGCTGATGCAGCAGCCATAGAGGGATGTTTCTTACTGGCTTGCTTCCCCTGGTTTGCTCAGCTTTCTTTCTTATAGAACTCAAGAATACCAGCCCAGGGATGGCACTACCCTCAAGGAGCCCTCCCCGCCTTTGATCACTAATTGAAAAAATGCCTTACAGCTGGATCTCATGGAGGCATTTCCTCACCTGGAGCTCCTTTCTCTGTGATAACACCAGCCTGTGCCAATTTGATACAAAAAATCAACTAGTACAATCTACTATATTTTATTCCATTTCCAGTTTTACTAAATTTTTGTAATGAGGTTTTTAATAGTAACTCTTAATGTCTTTGAAACAAACTGAACTTTTTAAGGGACCTGACTTTCCTTCCATAGATGTAGACTCTCAATATCCTGCTGAGGTGATATTTTCTGATGTCTCACGGAACAGAGTCTTGAGAATCATGAGTTTCAGCCCTACCTGAGCTATAGAGAGATCATGCCTTTAAAATAAAGCAGTTGCAAAAAATAAATAATAAAAAATAAAACAATGGACATTTCTTTGATACTAACTCCAAAACTGATCATTACAGTGACTTCTGCAATAGGAACCATGTCTGAATATGTCATAATGTCTGTGACAGAAAATTTACTGCTGCAAACCAAAATGCATGTGAATCTTGAGGCTGCATTCAGAGAACATATCTATTATCAACATAGTTGAAACTTAATGATAAAATTCCAGTCCAGAAAACGTCAGTCCCACCCTGCATAGTCAGGTGTTTTAAACCGTAGACACTAAATTCTGCCTTTGTGATCCTAGTATGCATGTGAGCTTGGGGAAAAATTATTGCAACTTTAGACCTTCTATGCATCCGGATTAGTCTCACCTTGTCCTACAAATGTCAATTTCTAACTTGTTTTTCAGCCAGACACATAACTAACATAACTTCACATCCTCAAATGATCCAGCTTACCAGGAACATGACATCAGGAGCTCCTGAGCAGATTAAAGCATGGTTGTATATTCCTCTATTTCCTGATCTCCACTGCGTTTCAGGATGATCATTCTCCTGTATCTGCAACTCTTTCTGGGTTCTAGAAACAGAGGTCTATTTCTTCCCCTACACGATTGGGAAGGTCATGGCTGGGTGTCCTAGTATTATGAGAATCTAGGCATTTTACCAATTCTTTATAAATCTGTGAAACTTAAGGTGATATCAGTCCATGGTCCTTCCAATGAATGCTCTGTTATTAATAATTTTAAATAAAGGCATCTTCTATTTCTTACTTGAACTCAGGTGTACTTGTTCTGGGTGCCCTGTTGCCACTTGGCCCTTCTGCCCAGCATCAACCCTCCTTGTCAGTCTTCTAGCAGTGGCATCAACAATATCACCTAAATGCTGCTAGACTGAGAACTTAATGCATGCTAGGAGACATGTTTGGCCATTGCTTTTATGTTAAACAGACACAGTGCAATATCAGGAGCTGTTTTACAGTTGAAGCAATAAACCAGGCTGATACCATTTGTGCTCAGGACTTAAAGCAGAGTTTCCATCTGGGAATGCTAACTGCAGACTGTTCTTATAGCTGCTTGACTCTCATCCTTATCTGTATCCAACTGTTCACAAGGCTGGTATAGGAGATAAAGCAGAGTTTTCCACCCACATCTGTACATATAAGTATTCCATTTATCTTATCTGAGTCTGAGATAATGCCTTGAACATCAAGACTACTCTAAGATGAGAAAGTGGCATCCACAATATTTAAATGGAAGGAAGAAGAACCTTCCCTAGGAGTGTGGTGGCCACCCTTATCAGATAGGCTTATAAATTTGAAACATTTCTTAATTCTTCATTGATATAGAAGGTGTGCACTGTGGGTGGGGCCACCATCCCTAGGCAGGTTAGGTCGTGCTATGTGGAAAGATATCTGAGCAAGTCACTAAGAAGTATTTCTCCATGGACTAGAGGTTCCTTCCTTGAGTGCTGGCCTTTGTTTCCCTCCGTGATTGACTATAACCTGTAAGTCAAACCCTTCTCTCAAAGTTGCCTTTAGTTGTGGTGTTTATCCCAGAAACAAGAGTTCTAGTTGCAGAAGACTTCTAGTTACAGAAGACTCTCCTAAACATTCGTGTGCTGTTAAGGTTTGTTCCTTTGGATTTCCCCCACTATGGAGATATAATAAGCTTGAATGAGGTGGCACCCAATGGGAGGTCATGGTGGAAGGGCCTATGAGAGTGATTGTGAGATTCTAGCTTGCTTCTTCCTCTTTTCTATTGCTTCCTGGTTAATGATACTGATCATCCATCTTGTCCCACTTCATAACCCCACAGAAACAAATAAATGGGGACAATATATCATACGTTAGAATCTCCCTAATTGTGACTCAAAACAAATCCTTTTCTCTTTAACCATTTACTATGCCAGGTATTTCATTACAATGATAGAAAGCAGTGCAGCATAGCTAGAAACCTGGAGATTTGGTGTGACTATAAAGATACATAGGTCAAGGAAGATGTTTTGAAATGGGCATGTACTGGATAAACGGGGTTGGCAACAAGAGAACTCTGACTTGATGAATCTGGCAAACAGCTCCTCAGTTTTGTGGGGAGGAGGGAGAACAGACGAAAAGAGTATTCATCAGCAGTAACTTTTGAGGGTTTAAAAGATTTAAAGACCCAACACCTGTTTTACATGCTTGGCTACAGCTTAGAACTCTAATTTAAGTTTCTATCTTATTATGAGTTAAATTAAATGCACAGTCATCCCATTGTGTAGAGCAAGAGCCCTCTCTTTGTATCATCATCACCAAGAATAAGTCTTGCCAAAGACTTTTAGAAGGTCTAACCACAGTAACAGACAACTATACCTAGGTGTTTATCATTTCTTAAAGGATGTTATTCAGTGTTCTATCTCTCATGTAAATTGTTCACGCTAGTCTTTAAATCAACGGTTAGCTTTTGATAAGTTTATATTTCATGCCTCTCAATCTTTCATCAAGGTTTTTTTTTTTCAGTTGAACCTATCTGGTGTTCTTTTCACTAATTATGGTCTTTAGATATTTGATTAATTGATTCCAATGGCAGGGTACTAAAGACAAGAGCACCTGGGAGTTATCTATGGCATAATGATCCTTGTCAAGTTTTAGTTTGTCACACTTATAAGGGAATATTGATTCCCATTCAATTTAAAATTCAGCACAGTCAAGTGGAAGAGAGAGAGAAACACAAGTCTGATTATAGCTAAGCTTTTTATGGTGGGTCATTTCTTCATAAATGATATGCTGAATGCTGAAATAACAATTACCTGCACCAGTATAATTTCCATCACACACAAACCAGTGCCAGTGCTCAGTTTACCACCCAAACAAACAGTAACAGGATGCATTCGAAGACATTGTTCTCTCATAAAAAAGACAGAAGGATAGTCAGGGGATGCATGTCACATCTGTTTCTAACAGGTCAGACCTTATTTCAGACAGTTTTTTATTAATATATATGGTTTAGAAAATAGAACTGGCCTGGTCTACAGAGTGAGTTCCAGGGCTACACAGATAAACCCTGTCCTGGAAAAAAGAAAGAAAATCAAAAACAAAGAAAATAGAATTGTTTTTCTGTTAATATGTTTTGCAGCACAGTTAAAACTATTCAAATAATAAAAACCTAGAAGAACTAATGACCTCAGGATGTAAGTAAGCATTTAAAATACCAGGAATACAATACTATATCCTTTTATGTTGTGTTTTACACAAATGTTTACAGAATTGACCCTGTAAAGGTACAAGGTAAATTTTGCTAATTAATAGATATGCTCCTTTGATTATATCCATTTTACTTAACAATTAAAAGATGTTTAGCTTCATCAAATATGTGTCTGAGTCTCACTGAAGTTATTCTGAAGAACTCTCACTGCAAAGAAATAAGTTTATATTATAGAAATAGGCTTGCTTTTGAGAAGACATCAGGACACACAGCTTTAGCACGGAGTGAAAGCAAATGCATGATTATGCATGCAAGTCTGATATGTAGACCCTGCATTTCTGTTCTAAGCCTCATTGAATCCATACTGCCACACAATCATAAGCTAAAAGGAACTTGCTCTTCTCACTAAAACACCCCTGAACTAATGCATGTGTGAAAGCCTCAATATATTTGCCTTGTTTTAGTCTTTCATTTAAGTGAAAATCATGATGTTCTTGGGGAGAAATATTGCTTGAATAGAAACTGTCCATTTTCATAAATTAGGAGAATATAATAGTATTTTGTTAAATAAGAACAAATTATGTTGTTCAAGGCTATATCTCTAGTTTGCCTACATGATAAACTCACCTTTTCAGGGATGAATATGGTTTTCAGTGGTGTAATGTCTGGACCTGGTTTATTTCAAAAGGCTAGGCAGGGTTTTATGCTGCAGTGTCTTATCTTTGTGTCTGTCCACCAAAGCACTGCACTTCATACTTTAAAAATTTAACAAAATGGAAAGGAGTGTGAAGGAAACCCTGAGAAAGATAAGCTCTAAGTGATTCCATGCTTTTTGAAGAAAATAGGCATTCCTTCACAAAGGTTGGGAGGTGAAGGAAGGCAAAATTCCAAGATTTGGGTCACAAGACAGAGATACTAGGGATTTCACATTCTGATAGAATCCAGAGCAAGACACAGTTGGCAGTAATAAAGACAGGAAAGGAAGAATCCTATGATGAACGAGGACTGCAAATAGTTATCCTCACAAACATCACGTAGAAAATGCAGACTGTTGTTTAATCCTTGAGTGTTTCCTTAGGCTGGAAGTCTACAGTGGAAACTTTATACCAGAGTTTTGTTTTATGAGATAATCTGTTGTCTCGTTTTGCTGAAAAGCTGAAGAGTTCCTCTGAAGATCCACTCACTGGAATCTTCATATTCTCGTTATAGAAGCCAGAAACGCAGAGACTGAGTAGAGCAGCAAAACATAAGAAGAAGCAGTATAACTTGTTTTAAATGTCTTCCCTAGATAATTACTTTTAGTGTATTTTACACACATCTGAAATTCTAAAAGTACTGCAAACATCACACACACACACACACACACACACACACACGCATGCACATACACACACAAAAAAACCATAATTAAAAATTACTATTAGTATTTGAAGAATATTCATTCTTTTCTGAACATTCTTGTCATAGTCCTTTTCTTTCTTTTGTCTTCAGGAAAATTATAAATAAGAGATACTTCAGTATATGATGGGAATTCGAGAGATTGGACTTGAATATGAGCCACTGTAAAAATTTTTCTGTCTACCTGATAACCTCTCTAACAAATTCTTTTATGAATTTGACTTTTGTGTTTCTAATACACTCATTTACATGTACCCTTCAACTAAGACTATATTTATATCATGTATTTACTTCTGAAATTACTTTTTGGTGTTTGGCTTGTGATCTTAACTCTTTATAGAAATAGAGATAAATAAGGATGGGTGGATATAGATGATGGTGATGATGATGAAGATAGATGATAGAGATAGATGATAGATAAATAGGTAGATAGATGATAGACTGATGATAAACTGATGATAGATAGATAGATAGATAGATAGATAGATAGATAGATGATAGATAGACAAATGATAGATAGGTTGATGATATAAAGCCAGACGTATGACGGATAGATGATAGAGATACAGAAAGACAGGCAGATGTGTAGCAATTCATGAAGTATTCCTTTAGAATAAGATTCCCAAGGACTTTAATATTACATTCATCTATTCCTAAAGCAATGAACAAAGAGAAGCCATACCCGTTTCGGGGGGAAAAAAAGGGCAATCATCCCAGTATTCTGGGATATGGTGTAAGGTTTCTGGCTCCACACCTATCTTGAAAGAGTAGAAGAATAATTATTACTGGTACTTTTGTAAAGGATGGTGACATATGTAATGTCTTCCATCACAGAGATGGAGATTTCTATAAAAAATGAGAGCAGGAAGTTGTCTTTCCATCGTTCTTATTCTCATTAATTCATTCACTTGTGGATCCATTCATTAATTCAGCTTTTTCCGGTGGTACTGTGTATTGAATCTAGAGCCTCACACATGCTAGGCAGGCATTCTACCGAGCTACATCACCAGTTCAGTATCGATTGTCCTAATAGAGCAAGTGACTCTGCCAAATAAATAAATAAATAAATAAAATTTAAAAAAAAAGCAAAGGAATTACTAGAATTGGCTTTCATAGAAGGGTTAAACATATGGCATGCTGAGTTACCCATGCTCCGCATTTGCATTTACTTTGGTGTTACTAAGCTTGTGCCATGCTCAAGATCTCTTCTTATCACTTAGATAAGGCAACCGGAGAAGACTATTAGGGAAAAGATGGAATCCTGAATGCTCCTATTTAAACTCACTCTCAGATCCTTTGGTAATCTGCTGACTAATAGCATCATAGAATGTCATCTCAGGCTCAAAGATATTCCATATATTGCCCAAGGTTTTTATAAGTTACATACAACAGGAATTGAATAAATCACAGGATAGAAATCACAAAGGACATAGAGTGTTTTCTCTTCAACTACTTTCATAGAACCACTCTTTGCATTAATTTCCAAAATCATCTATTTTATTTATCTGGTCCTCTGTTCCTTATCACATCTATTTCTCTCTATCTGCAGTTTTTCACTTCTCATTTTTTTCAGCATTATATCCCTCAGCCTATGTATTCTGTGGCAGGGCTAGTTTTGCCACTACTAGTTATTCATTCTATAAACTTTTTACTCAGCATAAGACGTGCCCATTCGTAACTAATTAAGAAATAGGATCAAAAACTACTGCTAAAGTTGTTAAATTATTTTAATATCAGTTTCCCTGTGCAAATGAGAAGAAACACACTGTGTTTCAATGGTGGGGCCACAGGCTAATTCATCATAGTGTGTCTCTCATATGTTAGGCCAATAATTGTAATTTTATTTCACATTTAAGTAGTTGGGTAATATATACTATATAGTAGTTACATACTCTACTTGTGACACTGGACATTTAATAAGTATTACATCTGACAGATTGCTGAATACAAAATAGAATACAAGTCAGACTGGTTAGGAACTTCTACAAAAAAAATATTTTAAGAGATTCTGATTCACACAACCAAGAGAGAAGGCATGGCTCAGGAATATTTGTCACATAGAAGCTTATAGTTTATTTCAGCTAGAATCATGTCTGGAAAACACTGAACATGAGTCAGAAGATGACACAAGTGTCTTTTAGTTAGCTAGCGCACAGTGGTGGGATGTGTCCACAGGCAATTAAAGCAATGGGCATGCTGTAGTGAGCGGGCCCACCCAGAGGAAACAATCCTCAAGACTGTGAAAGTAATCCTCTAAAACTAAATAAATGAGAAATCCATTTTTGTTTGAGAAACATAGTGTTTGAACTTCATTTTGGAGCTCTCTTGAGTATTCTCAGAATATAGTTATTCAACTTATCTTATAGCAAAAAATACAAAAGAGAACACAGTAGACTCACAGTATCTAGTCTTGCACAACACAGATCACTGACTCTTAATGTTCAAAGCACACAGGGGAGACACAAAATACAAAACTACATATTAGACACAAAGAGCATGTGGGTGGGGTGTCTTATTGGTTGTAAATCTGTGTGTAAAGCTATGACTAATTAAACATTATCTTCCATCAACACAGATACATTTCAGGGGTCCAATTATGTACATTTTATTACTAAATAGTACACAACATATTCAGACTATCTGTGGTGTGTTGCGTATGATTCCCTACATAATATATTTTAGCAATATATTATTATTTAAAAAGAACATGGTGAAGATATTGCATTAAATAACAGGTGACATATTTAAGTGGAGTGAGACTGTAATATACTAATACTTTAATTAGTAAAAATAGTTCTATGATAAATCACAGCTAATATCTCTGTGACTTTATCAAGTGGCCTCTATTCTGTTTCCATTTTTCTCATTAGGAATTAAAGAGTGTCCACCTCTTAATCTCAAAATTAATAAATGACATAGTAACATTCATGAAGCAATTGAACAAGTTCCTGATGAAAAGGGCTATGAAAACCTCCACTATTAAAATTATTTTATTCTCAATATACAATAAAAGAGAGAGAGAATAAAATAATTCTATGATTCTCACTCTACAACTGGAGTATGTCATTTCATTAACTTCTCTGTTTTTCTCTGTAAACTTGCTTTTCAAATTTGTTATATTTTTTGCTAAGTATAATATATATTCTATCTACTAAAGAAGTTTCTTTTCCATTAATTTCAAAACTTTTGTGGGTATTCTGAAAAAAGCTGTTTTATTGTGGTTTTTAATCAGTTTCTAATGGCTTAAGACTATATAACATTCTATCTTGGTAGAAAGTACGAGTTCTTTTCAAAGTAGGTAAAAAAAAAATGAAATGTTCCTTTTATGTTATTGTCTTTGATTATCAAAGGAGCAAACTCTATAATCTGTGAATTATAATAAACCTTTATCGACTATTCACTTTGAAAGCTTTGACCAAATGGTTCTAACATGTTGTCTAATGTTCTAAGAAAAGCATTGAATCTCTCTCTCTCTCTCTCTCTCTCTCTCTCTCTCTCTCTCTCTCTCGCTCTCTCTCTCTCGCTCTCTCGCTCTCTCGCTTTCTCTCTCATTGTATATGGAGAATAAAATAATTTTAATAGTGGAAGATTTCATAGCCCTTTTCACCAGGTACTTCTTCAATTACTTTATGAATATTATGAATATTACTATGTCATTTTTTAACTTTGAGATTAAGAGGTGGATGTTCTCTAATTCCTAATGAGAAAAATGGAAACAGAATAGAGGCCACTTGATAAAATCACAGAGATATTAGCTGGCATAGACAGGACTAAACTCCACATTAGGATCCCTGACTTTTGTCCTTTAACTCTAGTTGGTACTTGATGTTATGAGAGCCTTCCTCTAAGACTAATTAACAGATAGAAACTGAGACTCTAGGAACTCTGAGTATTAACTAGTCCCTTAGATAAGTTAGAAATAAGGGAGGTAATGGAAATCTTTGCAGGGAATCACATAGGTATGGAAAAAAAGGAGCTGACAGCAGAAAGGTGATTGGGAAATGAGAAAAGGCTCTGAAACTCATGGCTTCCTGATGTGTAATTTGATGTTCACCTTCCATTCACAGCCAAAAGGATCAACAAGACCAGATGGCAGAAGTGGAGAAATTTTAATTGATGTCCTGGGAGATTCCTGTATTCTTAGATAAGGATGTGAAATACTTTTATGAGATGTTAAAACTATATAGAACACTCTACCTGGGTAGGAAAATCAATGCTTATCCAGGACCTAAACTATAAAATGCTTCAGTTATTTTAAGCACCATGTATATAAAAGACCAAAAGAAAGAAACATATAAGGATGAAACAGTAGAGATATCTCTTAAAGCTCTGGAATTATTCATATAGCCCTGGATTATAAACTGATATTCTAATTTTCAGTAAAGGTCACATTATTTGATGGTTTTCTTTGATTTTCTTCTGTAAAAATAATGTTTTAAAACCTTTTATTGTTGTTCTTTTTGTTGTTCCTAGATGTGGGTGAAGAGGGAGTTTCAGAAACCCTCTTGGAAAGAATGCATTGTCCTTTCATAAATGAATGGAAATTCTCCTTTTCAGTAACTTGATTTTCTTTCCATGGAAGACTCTTTGGAAACATAGCATCTCATTTGGAATAGTAGTATGTGGTGGAAATCTGTTTTCAGACTTCTGTCCATCATGTGTACATGGCATAGGTTCAAGTCTGGAACGATGGTGTTCATTGTGTCCTAAAAGAAAGGCTAGGCTACATTTAAGTATCAATTGACAGTCCAGAGGGCCAGGAGAATAAATGAATAGAAATAAGTAGCAGTGGGAGGTGGGGAACTTGGGGAAACACTAGAAACTCCCTCATGCCAGGGATGTGAGAGGCTCCCAGGGTCTAATAGGGATGGCATTAGCTGAAATATACAACAGCAGGGAGATAGAACCTGAAGCGATCACCTTCAGTAGATAGATATAGCCCCAGTGGAGGGATGGAACAAATCACCCATCTAAAACATTTTAACCCAGAATTGACTCTGTCCACAGGAAATGCAGGGACAAACATGGAACAGAGGCTGAAGGAAAGGCCATCCAGAGACCCTCCCACCTTGGGATCCATCCAGTCCGCAGACACCAAATCCTGACTCTATTGCAGATGCCAGGAACTACTTGCAGACAGGAGTTCAGTAGGGCTGTCACCTGAGGGGCTCTGCCAGCACCTGACTAAGACAGATGAGATGCAGATACTCACAGCCAACCATTGGACTGAGCCCGGGGACCCCAATGGTGTTAGGAGAAGGGGTGAAGGAGGTGAAGGGGATTGTAACAACAGTATTAATCAGCCAGACTTCCCTCCCCGCTTCCCCCCAGAGCTCCAAAGGACTGAACAACCAACCAAAGAGTGTACTTCGTCGGCTGGTCTGTGACTCTGCTACCAGAGGACTGCCTCCTCTGGTGTCAGTGGGAGAGTTGGCACTTTGTTCTGTGAAGGCTGGATGCCCCGAGAAGGGAGATGCTAAAGGGGTGAGGTAGGAGTGGGTGGGTGAAGGGGAAGCATCCTCTTAGAGGCAGAGGAGAGGAGGGGGGAAGGGTCATGGAAGGGAAACCAGGAAGGGAGAGAGCGTTTGAAATGTAAATAAACAAAATGATTAATTAAGAAAAAAAACAAAGTATCAATTCGAGGTTACTAGCCTCATGCTTCTACTTACAGTTTCAGGGTATAAAGCACAAATGATCTGATTCTGCTTTTCATAAGCATCCTTCTAATGATATTTCCGGGTGGCCAAGAATTGGTTCTTAGTCAACAGATATTGCATCAACTCCTAATTTTCAACAATCTATTTTCTCTCTTTGATTTAGATTATAAATTTAGAAATAATCCTATCAGTAATCTCACTAGGAATAAATGGAAAACTACATGACGCAATTGGTGTTCCTCGGTGAATATGTCAGATGGGGTGGGTCAACTCATTGGGAGTGTCTGACCTTTTCTCTTTTAAAAATATCTGAGAGAAAAACACTCTGGATGAAATTCTGCCTTTGAAATATTCTGCATTAACAATTTAAATGTCTTTGGTAAAGGGAATGGAATGTTGGCGAGAATCACCAAAACATATACTGCAAACCATGGCAAAATATCCAAAGTCTATTTTACACATTGCCTGCATATGGACATGTAGTATTTTTTTAAGAGACAGCTTTATGAAATTCCCTACATTAGAGGAAATGTGTGTTTTTATAAGTGACAAGTAATAAGTCATTCCTTGCATATGAGAACAAACACAAGAAACTAGAGACTGCCGGATGGTTTTCAAGAGTCTGTTTAATCTGTATAGAGCTGCAATAAATAGTCAGTACATTTTTGAGCTAAAAAGTCACTCTAAAGTGAATAAACTAAACCCACAGAATTAAATAATTAACTGGAAAAATGTAAAACATGAAGACAATTGATTGTGTCATTTGAATGTAAGATCTCTTCACGAACATTGTTTAGACATTTCAATATCCATGTGGTGTGCATGTATTAGATCGTTTTTTATGTTACTATAAATAAATACCAGAAGCCGAGCACTTAATAAAGAAAGGAGTTTTACTGAACTCACAAGTTTGGAGGTTGAACATGCAAAGACTATGATGCTAGATTGAGTGAGACTCTCATTGGCTGCATCAAATCAGTATCAATGGCAGCATGGCGAAGCATGATGGGGAGAGGAAGCATCACACAGCAATCCATGAGCCACACATGTGTGTGTGTCAGAGAGAGAGAGAGAGAAATAGAGAGAGAGAGAGATACAGAGAGACAGAGACAGAGACAGAGAGAGACAGAGAGAGAGAGTCCTTTCTTACTCCCTATTGATAGCAATACAGTATCACATATGCTCTGCTGATATTTCAGAAGGAAAACCTTATCCTATCTAAAGACTGTAAGACTGATGGTCTAAAAATCCTCCCACTAGGCGGCACCATCGTAGACTCATAGTTTTCTAACAGTGCCATGCTGAGAACCCTGTTTCCAACAAATAAAACCCTAGGAGATGCATTCAGATCACATCCCAGTCCACAGCAGTTGTGTGTGTATGTGTGAATTATAGAAAACAATGTTAATCCACACATTAGACCAAGTGTACCATACTTCAGGTATGTGTGTGTGCGTGTGCATGTGTGTGTGTGTGTGTGTGTGTGTGTGTGTTTAATTTGTTTGATGCTAAAGTTGTTGCTATGCCAAATTCTTAGGACCGACAACTTTATTTCAGTTATAGGATACTTGTTATGAGTCAGCTCCTCTGTGAAAACGATACTTTCTTATTTAAACTTCAGCTTAGAATTTGATGAAAAATACATTTTTATACAGTAATGATAAGGTTTGTTAAAGCAAGTCTTTCTCTCTATCCCTCTCTTCATGACTCTTCCGGTGTACAGGTATATGCTACTGGAACTATTTTGTATATTTATGATATATGCATATATAAATGCATAACTGTATGACTTTATTTTATATTTGAATTTACAAAATATCTGTTTATAGAATCTCCCTTTATTTGCCTGTATCATGTCAATAATAAGTCTTTCATCACAGCCCTATGCCTATTATTCTCACTGTAAGCCAGCAGTGTTGCCATACTCTGAATGACATACAAAGTCCCACGAGGAATATTGTAGGATTGGAATAAAGTGAGCTGCCTTTACCTGTTTGTGCTTTGGCTGATTTGAGAAGAAGCATTCAGTAGCACACAGAAATCACATATCTACAAATATGATGTGATCATGTTTCTATGGAAATAAATGTGATTTTCTTTCAGTTTATGTAGTATGCAAACAGACACTCCTTTGACTTTCTAACATACCCTCCAAAAATTAGAACAATTAGGTCGGTCAAAATGTAAAGTTAATCCTCTAACCATATGAAATTTGACCTGACTTTCTCAAACATCGCCTGTACATAGCTCAGCCTTTTTTCGTGCTGGTTTTAACAAATTTGGTATATGATATTGTAGGTGGATGGAGACATCTTTGTACATTAAATGGCTTAGCTGTTACTGCCAAGTCTCTGAAATACCTACGGCATTGGCAGGGAAGGCTCTGACTCTCATCTTCAGAGGAGAAAACTGTAGCCTAGCATAGCCAGGCTGCATGATCAAGCTAGGGCTGGAAACTTGGACTCCCTCCATCAAGGCTGGCTTTCTTTCTCTCAAAGTTTACCCCATTTCTACTGTCTCTTTTTCTGAGCATGTATAATCTAGGTTAACCAAAGAAAAGCCAGTTCGTGTGCAGGATTTTTCACATTCTTGCTGTGTAGAAGGACCTGCAGTAGGACTCAGCATGTTACATTTTATTATTCCATAACTGTTTGAGATTTTCATACAGCATATCTTGATCATACTCAGTCCTTCTCCTGGATCCACCCAACATGCCCAATCCACCAAAATTTATGTCTTCTTTTTAAAGCAATGGCTCAGGCATTAAGATCAACAACTGATAAGCTGTTGTACGACAACAGACACTGTCAAAGGACCAAACATTAGCCCACAGATTGGGAAAAGATCTCCACCAATCCTTAATCTGACAGAGGGCTAATATTTGAAATATGTAAAGAACTCAAGAAGTTAGACACCAACAACCAAAAAACCCAATCAAAACATGGGGTCCAGAGCGAGAAACACTTAAAGAAATGTTCAAAACTCTTAATCCTCAGGAAAAATGCAAGTCAAAGTGACTCTGAGATTCCACATTACACCCATTAGAATGGCTAAGTTAAAAATTCATGTAACAGTACCTGCTGGCAAGGATATGGAGCAAAGGGGAACATTCCTCCATTGCTGGTGGGAGTGCAAACTTATACAGTCACTCTGGAAATCAATTTGGCAGTTTCTCAGAAAATCTGAAGTAGTTCTTCCTCAAGATTCAGCTATACCATTCCTGGACATATACTCAAAAGATTCTCCACCATACTACCAGGACACATGTTCCATTGTGTTTATGGTAGCTTTATATATAATAGCCAGAAAGCTGAAACAATCCAGATGCTTCTCAACCATAGAATGGATGAAGAAAATGTGTCTCATTCACACAATGAAATACTATTCTGCTAGGAGAAATAAGGACATCATGAATTTTGCAAGCAAATGGAAGGAGGTAGAAAATATCCTGAGTGAGGTAATTCAGACCCAAAAGGACATGCACAGTATGTACTCACTTATAAGTAAATATTAGCCATATAGTATAGGATACCCAAAGAAGCTAAACAAGGAATTTTTTCTCTAAATTATTTGAAGTGAGAGCAGCCACTTTTAATCCAGATCTTCAGCGGTGGAAAGATCTGTGTCAAACCTTCTGCTAGCCTATATAAAGGACATGGGAGAAGGAATCTTTTTCTCTCTGCATGCTTGCTCTTGCTCCCACTGGCAAGCTCATTCCTTCACTGCCGTTAGAGCCTACTTCTTCAAGATTTATTGTGTACTAAAGACCAGTTGAGACAGTAATCAACTGCTGTGTTATTGGACTTTCGGTTGGTAGACCGGATTGTTTGACTACCTTGGGCATAACATATTCTACTTTAACATCCCTCAATATATACACATTGAGGCATATATATATATATATATATATATATATATATATATGTGTGTGTGTGTGTGTGTGTGTGTGTGTGTGTGTGTGTGTGTGTGTATAATAAGCTAAATAATATTATTATATAATATATAGGCATATAGCAATAGAATTATTTAATATACATATATATGATATTAGACATATATACAGACATGTGTGTGTTTATTCTAGCAGTTCTGCTCCTTGAGAGATCCTTAAAATACTCTTTCTTCCCCCATATCCACAATGGTTCCTGATCCTTGAGAGAAGGGATGTGATGTAGAAATCCTATTTAGGATTGAGCACTCCTAAGTCTCTGAATCTCTGCCACATCACCAGTCGGCAATTTCTGTTTACCTTTATCTGCAGAAAGACTCTATTTTGGTGAAGATGCACACACTAATCTTCTGCCCAATGTATATGAAGCTATACTATACCTCTTTCTGTTGTTCACTTAGTAGAATAGTAGGGAAGCAGAGATAAGTTTTGGGAAACACAGACATCTGCCTTTAGGAAAGCATGGGCAAACAGTTTTCTTTCCAAGCATTCTGTGGAAGTTTTGGAAAACTCATACCCAGTGTGCTGAAAACTGAGAATGACGTCTCAGGGCACCATTCCCACACTTTCCTGGGCAGTAGTTTTCTGGGGATTGCTGAGAGCTTCTTGGAGAGACACGTTGAACCTTGCAGACTGGACCTGGCTGTGGAGCCCAAAGAATCTCTTCCTTCACAGAACTGATTATTTTTATTATCACTATTATTTTATCCTGTTTCAACATTAGCTTCTAAGAGCTGCCAAAGCAAAGGCAAATGTGTCTTAGAAGAGCAGAAATGTTCTCACTCACAGGAACAGAAAATAAAATTCTGAAAAGGTTATCAACATGCATACGTCTACCCCAGGCCCTATGGCAGAATCCTTGTTTCTGGTAACTCTTGGAAGCTATAGTTGTCTCTGATTTGTTCTTCATTTGCAACAATCTCAGCCTCTATTTCGACTTGAGATCCTGACTCATTCTGACTTGTTTTCTTATGAAAGACACAGATTATTGTATGTATAGTCACCAACTACCTAGTATGGCCTCACCTTGTCCTAACAACATCAAAAACCACCTCATCCTCCCAAAATACCCAACTCTTATGCTCCAAGATGGTGAATTATACTGAAATACTAGTGCAAATCATGTCTCCCTTCCCCAACTTTTGTGTTAAAAAGAAAGTTATGCCCACTAAAATAAAGTTTAAAAATTATAGGCTTAACAAGGAAATGCATGACATCTTATCTTCCCATTCAACAAAGTGGCAAAGAGTTGCTTAATTGCTCAAAAATAGAGTACTGATGTTTCTGATAATTTAATCCATGTCTTGAATGCAGTATACATAGAAATGTAAATCTACATTGAAAGGCACATTCTGTTCCCATAAAACTTTCCACTGAAGTCTTTGAGTGGCAAACTGACAGTGTCTGTATTTTGCTCCATTCTGCTTAGAGGATAAGGTTTGCATTTGCTGGAGTTTAAATCAAAAGAGGCCCTCAAAGGCCAGTGTGGTGGTCCTCAGGGTGAAACCTTTGGAATATGTTAGAACTTTTAAAGTTAGGGGATCATGGGAGTTCCTTAGATCATTGGCAAGACACCATTAATGCATTGTAGAACTCATTTGTCCATCACTCCTTCTGACTTCCTGGTGGGTGAAAGGTTTGGCTACATAAATGCCCCTGTATGATGTGAGGCCTAGACACTGATCTGAAAGCTTGGGGTGACTCAGCCTTTAATCCAAAGCTCCCAAAATGCAGACTAATATGATATTTTCTCTTCATTGTTGATTGTTACAGGTGTCTGTTTTACTGATGGGACGCTGATCAACATATCACTCTCTACTATTCTACCCCATGGTCACATTATTGGGAATCTCAATAAAAATAATTCATATATGCAAGTTTCACTTCAAAATGATATCTTCCTAATGTCTTGTATCTACAAATAAAAGGACAAGTGATTTTAAGACACATGTTTATCACACAGAACAAGTTCATAGGCAAATCCCTACAGAAGCATTAGCAGATAAGATCATACTACCCATAGACACAGATGAAGATACAAACATGGGCATTCTGTAGGCTGGGGACTTTGTCAGAGTATAAGATGCCATTGGGTTGCAGCCCTGAGTTTGATTGTTTTCCACAGTTCACTCCTCTGGGGTATATCTGCTTCTTTTTTGTTCTAGAGCTTTCAGGTGTACTTTTATGTTGCTAGTATGAGATCTCTCCAATTTCTTTATAAAGGCTCTTAAGCACTGCTTTCAATGTATCCCATAAATTTAGGTATTTGTGTCATCATTTTCGATGAATTCAAAAAACTTTTCAGTTTCTTTGCTTATTTCTTCCCAATTCAGTGCTAATTTAGTAGAGAGTTGTTTAGTTTCCATGAGTTTGTAGTTTGTTTCTATTGTTGATGAATTCCAGCTTGGATAAATGATGGCTATTTCTATTTCATTGCATCTACTGAGGCTTGCTTTTTGACTGACAATATGGTCAATTTGGGAGAAGGTTCCATGACGTGCTGAAAGGGTGTATTTATTTGTGTTTGGATGAAGTGTTCTGTAGATATCTGTTAAGTCCATTTGATTCATAAACTCAGTTAGTTTCATGATTTCTGTTCATTTTCTTTCTTAATGACTTGTCCATTGGTGAGAGCAGGGTGTTGAAGTCTCCCACTGTTAATGTGTGGAGGTTGATACATGATTTAAGCTTTAGAAATGCATCTTTTATAAATGTGGCTGCTCTTTCTTTTGGGGCATAGACATTCAGAATTAAGATTTCAACTTGTTTTTTTTTTCTTTCATGAACATGAAGTGTCCTTCCTCATCTCTTTTAATTAAATTTGCTTTACAGTTCCACCTTGCTTTGTGGGTCTGTTTGCTTGAAAAGATTTTTCTAGCCCTTTACTCTGACATATCTTTGTGGCTTATATATGTTTTTTTATGCAACAGTATGGAAGATCTACCCTAAGACTCACTTTACAAGGACACTGGCTCAATTATGTTCATAGTAGCTTTATTTGTGATAGCCAGAAACTGTAAACTAGCTAGATGTCCCTCAAGTGAAGAATGAATAAAGAAAATGTAGTATACATGGAATACTACTCAGCTATTAAAACCAAAAATACATTTGCAGGGAAGTGATGGAAGTAGAAAATGACATAATGGGTAAGGATACCCATATCCAGAAAGACATGCACACCAGGTACTCATTTATAAGTGAAAGTTAACCATAAATTATAGGATAACTGTGCTATAATTCAGAGACCCAAATAAACTAAATAAGAAGGATGGCCCAAACAAGGATGTGTGAATCTCACTAAGATAGGGAAATAAAATAAATATTGCAGGCAGATGGAGGGAAGGAAGAGGGTGAGAGAAAGGGAGAGGGAGTGAACAGGGATGGGGAATAGATATGGTGAAGGGGCCAGGAGAAGGCTGGGCAAGAGAGAAGAAATTGGTGAGGATCATCTGTGGGACCAGCTGTAGACCTGGAACAGGCGAGGCTTCTGGAAGTCTATAGGTCTACCCTAGCTGAGACTCCTACAAGCTGGTGATATGAACATAGGAAGTGGACATCTTTTGTCAGTGAGGATTTCCAGTGGAGGGAGGGGTACATCAACCCGCCAACAAAACCTTCCACACAAACACAAAATTTGTTCTTCCCTCAAGATTCACAGAGATACAGATGGAACAGAGACTGGGGAAATGGTCAACCAATGACTGACCCAACTTGAGACATATCCCACTGGAGAGAGACAACTCCTGGCCCTGTGAGTGATACTCTGCTGTTTGCAGTCAAGAGTCTAGTATAACTGTCTCTTGAGAGGCTTTATCTAGCAACAGATGGAAATAGATGCACAGATCCACAGCCAAACTTCAAGCAGAGCTCAGGGAGTCTTGTGGAAAAGTGGGGGATAAGATTGAGTGAGCCAGAGAGGTCAAGGACCCAAGAAGACCTACAGAGTTAACTGCCCTGGACCCACGGGGGCTCACAGAGATGAAACCATGAGCAGAAGATCATGATGGGAGTGGTCTTAGCTCCATACACATTTGTAGTAGAAGCAGCTTGGTCTTCATGTGGGCCCCCTAACAATTGGAATGGGGGCTGTCTGTGACTCTGTCGCCTGTCATTGGATCCCCTTCTCCTAGCTAGACATTCTGGTTGGCTGCAGTGAGAGAGGGTGTGTGCTTAGTCCTACTGCTACTTGATGTCCCAGAGCAGGGTGATGTCCAAGAGGGGCTCCTCTTCTCCGAGGATAAGGAGAGGAGGTAATGGGGGAATTTATGAGGGTGGGGCTGGTAGGAGAATACTGAGGGGGGGCTGTAATGGGATGTGAATAAATTAATTTATAAAAAACACTGTCATGGGAGCATAGGGGTCCACTTCTGGTCCAAGGTAGCATCACATAGGTAGTCTCCATAAACACACACAAACAGGCATATAAATAATTAAGAAAATAGATCCTTGTATTTATGTTAATTTTTTTGTGCATGAAGTAGTGTTTGGCCTGAATACTTTTGTGTACAGCTTACAGTCCCTGTGCCCATTTAGGCCAAAGAAACATTAGGCTCCATAGAGCTGGAGTTACATAAAGAGTTGTGAGCTACCACGGAGAGAGTGGGAACTGAGCTCTGGGCTTCCAGAAGAGCAGTATATGCTCTTAACCACTGAGCAGCCACAATTCCTTCTAAAGAGGCGTATTCATTTTTTTTAATCCCAAACTTCTTACTTAACATTATAGTTTTATTAAAATCATGCTAAACTTTCCTAATTTCTGGAAATAATACAGTTTTTATCTTTTATAATTAATATGTTTAATTTTATAAGTATCATATAAAATGTGTATACTCTGTTAGTGATACTCTGCTCTTTGCAGGCAAGAGTCTAGCAAAACTGTCTCTTGAGAGGCTTTATCCAGCAACAGATGGAAACAGATGCAGAGACCCACAGCCAAACATCAAGCAGAGCTCAGGGACTCTTGTGGAAAAGTGGGGGATAGGATTGAGTGAGTCGGAGAAGTCAAGGACCCAAGAAGACCTACAGAGTTAACTGCTCTGGACCCATGAAAAAGCCTGGGTAAGCTGTGGGTGATGGCTTGAGTGTGTAGTCTTAGCACTTGGGAGGGTGATTTACAAGGGTTTCTGTGACTTGTGTGCTAACCTGAGCAGCACAACCAAACCCTTCCTCAAAAACAAAAGTGAGAGTTTGTATCACATGAAGTGAATCTCTCTCCCTTTCTTATTTCCTCTGCAGTCTTGTCTCTAGCCTTCTATACTTTGGTACTGAAGTAAGCACAGCCATTATTTTACTTTAATTTAAAGCCATTTGGTCATTTTCCAGTGACCTTAGTTTATATATTTCAATAAACTTGAAGTGGCCAGTGTAGGGTTAATGGAATAGTTCCTTTTAAATATAATATCATCTGGTGGAAATTCACTTAGTTCCCCCCAAGTGTCTGATTGCAAACATTACAGTCATGTACTTTCTTCCCATTTCAATTAGGACAGAATTCCTTATGAAAGATAATTTTCTAGCATAGAGAGAAACCAATCTATCCTATTTTTAACCACCCAAGCGGTTAAGAGCAAAGCTGAGATTTGGATTATGCATTCAATGCTGTTTATAAACTTGCTAGATGGGCTTATGTTCAGAGTTTGGGATAATGAGAGAATCAAATGATGCCTAAAAAAAAAAAACCCATAAAAGATGGCATTCTAGGATTTCGTTTAGCTTCCTGAAGCAGGCAATTACACTGTACTACAGGACAGGGCTATCAATCCCAACTCTATTTCAAGCTTACCTTGCAGCCCATCGTGCCAAGACATAAGCATAATTACTCTTTAAGCCTTAACTTCATGTGGCTAAAGGGAAAAGGGGGAGGACTGGGTACCTTTAATTTTGCTCTCCATTTCCAGGAAGAGTCTTTCAGGGATCTCATTCAGAAACTTTGACAATTTGTAAGATGCTTTCTACACATGACTAAAGACCTTCATAGCAAAACAAGGGCTGACATATGACCAAATGCCCAGAGATGAGGAGATTCTGATGGGCTGTCAAATTTTCTTTCTGTTGTGATTTCCAGGTGGGCTTGAGCAGAAGACTTAAAAGACTCAGAGTGTCTTCAAAATTATATTTTTCATCATTCCAACCACAGTGGAAATATATGGCCAGTCTGGTCTTATTACCTGGGCCTGCTCAGTAGGAAAGTCTATCCAGTGAGACCTGGGTAGGAGGCTAATTTTAGATCTAAAATCATCAGCAACATAGACTTTTAGGATATACTGGGTTAAAGACAGCACTGTAGTCTCAATTGGAAACAAACTGTCTGCAGATGAGACAGGGTTGTTTGGGAATAGAAGGTCCCACCGGCTTCATCTAATACTTTTGCCCTAAGATCACACCTAATGTGTGTACTACTTAAAGAAACCATGTTGGGGTTAAGGAGGTACATGGACAATAAAGGCAAAAAAAAAAAAAAAAAAAAAACAAACCATACATATTTCCCAAGCCAGTCACCTCATCACCTCAAAGTGCAGTTTTAGACTGACTTGAAGAATTTAATTTTAATGAAAAATCAACAAGATAGGCCAGTTGGAAAAAAATCTGTAAATTTAGAAATATATAGGCAAACATTTTTAAAAATCAGAATGTAAAACACAAATTATACAAGATGTTGAATCTTTTGTACTCTCCTTAGATGGTGTTAGGTCCGAAGACGCTGAGATGCTCCAAGAATGAGCATTCAAAGGGGACACTCCGGAGAGCTGAAGATGGGACAGACTCATTTTCTTAGTGAGCTGACCCAAGCTGATGAGGCTTGCACGGTGAGGTCAAAGTGATCCCATATCAAACTCCTGGTGCTATTTGCAGCTCCCCGAACTTAAGATCCTATGTGTGGGGCTGCAGAGGTAGCTCATGGTTAAGAGAATTTTCGACTGTTGCAGTGATAGTGGGTTTGATTTTCACCACCCGCATGGCGTCTCAGAACTGTCTGTGACTCCAGTTTCATGAGACCTAATACTGTGTGTCGGCCTCCTCAGAAATTGCACATGTGTAGTGCACATACAAGCATGCATACCCATAAAATAAAGATAAATTAAATGTTAACCAGTTAAACAAACTACAGAGTGGGTACCCAGAGCCTGTTCAGCCTTCTGATTTAGGTCAAACAATACAAGACTGGGACCTATGGAAGTGATCATCTTCTTCAGAGGGTAGAGTGGAACACCTCACCTGTTCAAATCATTAACACAAAGGATTTTTCTACTACTTTAATGCTCAGTTTACATAAACATTCTTCTATATAGGTTTCAGACTTTAAAAATGTGTTCCTTCCTTAGCTTTTCTCCATACTTTCTCTTAAACTTGTTCAAGAGGCATTTTAACCTGTAACTTTCTAGAAGTGTGTGTTTTAATTACATGTGTGAAGTGTTAAAGTCGATCTAGGATATTTGTAGCAACTCCATACATTTCTACAATGGAATATTTTATCAACATATACTTTGAACTGGGGAAAAGTGTATAAAGCAGGTAAAGATACTAGGTCCAGTAAATTTGAGTATAGGATGGACCCTAATAAACACACTGCCTTTATAACCCCAGAACTGAGATTTTTATTATGTCACTATCTATTTCTCATTCCAAATCATCTGGATCTAAGCCCTGAGTGCAGATAATTCTCTCACCAGTCACAGGACCTTTCTTCAGAATCATCTGGAACGACAATAGTGGGTGAATTTGTTGCAACCCTCAGAAGCCCTGCTGAGTCTGTCCACCCATGGGAAGTGCTGCTTTCAGGGCTGCCATTCCCTCCTCCCGTTGACCTTGAACCAGACCATCAAGCTGCATTTCTTCGAGGAAAACTTTCTGAATGGCTTCAACGTCTTAAATGCCAGGTGCCTAGCTCTATCTGGAAACCTCAGTTCCTTTTGCCATTCACAAAGACTTTTCCCGACGGCCTTATCACTATGTCTGCTGGGGCCCACTGAGAAATGGCTGTCTGTGAGTGCTCAGAGCATACTGGCCCCTCAATGCCAAAATTCACACATGAATACTGTGCTCATGTCATTTACACCCCACCCTCGTGTCCTCCTTCATCCCCTCATGGCCTCTTAAATTCGCTCCCTCTTCTTTTTCAGTTGTTACTGGTGTGTGCGCGTATGTGACTGTGTGTATTAGTAAATCGTAGTCCACTGAGTGGCCTCAGTGATGGTTGTATACACTCTAATGTATGTGACCACCTTGATCCAGATAACCCATGGGGGATGAATCCCTAGAGAAGGTAGACTTTTCTCCATGTCAGCAGCCATCAATTGACCTGCAACTCCTCAACTAAGGATGGGGCCTACTGAGATTTCCTCCATCCATGTTGGTATGCTGCATGGTGTCCATTTGTAGGTCTTGCTTAGATGACTGTCTTGTTGAGATTTTCTGAGTTCAGCTTTCCTGCCAGGTCTGGAAGATGCCATTGTGCAGCAGACGTCTGACTCTTCTGGCCCTTATAATCTTTCTGCTTCCTCCTCTATAGTGTTCCCCAAGACTTCAGTGGACATAGGAGTTATGCTATAGCAACTGGAGATGGGCACCTCCTGATCACTTGTTCTCTGTATTTAGAACTGTTGTGAATTCTGCTTTGGTCTCTGTCTGCTGTAAAACAAAGCTTCCTTGAATCGGGTTAAGAGTTGCTGAGAATGCAATTTGGAATTATACTAGTTTAGAAAAATGTCAGTGGAATTTTAAATGGAGCTTTTTTGGTTGATGTTACCTCTATTTCTTAATAAATAATGCATTGACTGTCTTATAACTGTTTTAAGTTCTCTGTAGATTAGTGGAGCTTTTCCTTTGTGTGTATTGAGTGTAGACACAGAAATGTGTATAGGTGTGTGTGTGTGTGTGTGTGTGTGTGTGTGTTTGTCTGTGGAGATAAGAGAAGGGTATTGTGTGTACTGGTCGTCCATTTTCTGCCACATGCCTTGTTACATGCTTTCTTTTTCTATTCTATGTGCCTTAAAGCTGTCATACAGCAAGCCCCAGTAATTCTCCAATTTTTTCTAGCCATTGTTCAGGCCATCTGCCATTCTACATGAGTATTGGGAATGTAAAGTCAGGTCCTCATGCTTGGGCCATAAGCATTCTTACCTACTGGATCATCTCCCTGGCCCCTTGCTTCGTTCTATGAGATTCATTCTAATTATTTCATCATGGCAATCATGCTTGTGCAAGACTGTGATGCTTTGGGCACTTTGCAACAGCTGCATTACAGTCTGCAATCAATGATCTCTAACTTTTAAACTCTGACTTCTCATGTTTGATAAAGCAGAACGAACTCATCTATCTTGGTGCACCAGAGTATGGGGCATTTAAATTTAATGATGTTTTTTATTAAGTTTTGAAAAATATTTTGCTTTGTGCTTGAGATAAATTACTAACTCACAAACCACAAATTTTTCCTCATAATCTTTGAGTGTATATATATTCTACAATCTTGATTTGTTTCTTCAATTTATACCTAAAACAAATATGGTTATAGTCACAATGCTTTCTCATCTCAAATGCCCAATAATAATTCTTTAAAATAAAACGTCTCCTTTTCTTATACAACACACCCTGGATGATGCGTCACTCTTCTCAGTCTTCCCTCACCCCTCCTTTCCCCCAGACTCACTACTACTCTATTTTCCTTCAGAAAAGAGCAGGAATCCCAAGCTCAAGATGCAATAAAATTAGGCATAAGCCTTCATTTCAAGGCTGAACAAAGCAATCCAGTAGAATTAAAAATATTCCACCCCCACTCCCACTGTTAGGCATCCAACAAAAACCCCAAACTAAACAATCACATCATTTTTTTGGTGATAAATATTATTTGGGGGTTCCTACCCCACCTTAGATCATTTAGTTTCCAAAGGAAAGACACAAAGCCTTTATATTTATAACAAATCTTAAAGCACTAGAGCTGGGCAGAGAGCAACCCTCTATGCTGTTTTGTCTACTTTCCTGTCAATAATACCTAGATATCCCTTGCCATGTTAGAACTGGGTTACTCCTACTCCAGCAAGCTTGCCCTCACAGCCTTAAGATCTACCTAACCCATGATGTCTTTTTACTCCTCCCCACTCTTGCCTTATGATCTCTGCCTCAGACCCGAAGCCAGGAACCAAGGCCCACCCACCTCTCTTCAGCCCAGCTACAGACTGTAGGTATCTTCGTTCAAGCAATAGTTTTAAATTAAGGAGCAAGGTTTGCACAACAAAAGCTTTGATTCACTCAGGGTTGACTTGAGACTTGAGACAACTAGAATATGAGATACAAAATTTTGCATTAAAATACATAGCAATAGAGCAAGCCTCAACCCAGGCAGTGTGCAGAGGGCCTGGAACAGACCCATGGAGGCTCATGGCTGCTGCTTCAGTCTTGAGGAGACCCTGTGAGTCCTGCTTAGCTGATTCTGCAGCTCTTCTTCTCTTGGCATCCTTGACCCAAGACTTCTCTGCACTTCCCCTGAGGTCTCAGAAACTTTTGTACTATCTTAATTCTAGTATTTATGAATGTATTATTATCTTCGTGCTGCCAGTCAGATTTATTGATCTGATGGGAGGAAATTGCCTTCTTCTCTTCTCTGCACATATTTGTTACTTAATAAATAGTTGTGGAGGTATAGATGGGTAAAGTATTGTGGGAATGCAGAACCTACTTTTCATTAATAATGCCAATGGTATCATTTCCTGGCTCACCTATTTGGGTGTAAATCAGTGAGTTCGGACCTCTGTGATTATCTTAGACCTCAAGAATATCCTTTTCTTAGAATTATTCTAAGGTAAACATTGAATTTTCTCTCTCTGCTTCTCTTTTGATCTTTCCACCTTCTTTTACCCTCCTCTCATTGTTGTTTGATATTGTGAATTAATAATAAATCTTGGTCCAACCCAACGAGTTTACAAAAATATCATAGGTAAAGGAGAGTAATGTAATTTTCCGCCTCTTAATTTCTTCCCATCCTATTAGCGTTAGGAATACACTAAACTCAGATGCAGTAATAACTTTTGTTACTTTCTCCTGGGTCCATGATGAGACAAGGAGCAACTTCAAGGGATGAAATCAACACTGTAAGGAAGTGTCGAGGAGCAATGTTTGAAATTCTTCCTTTCAGCTTTCAGATCAGCGATATCACTTACTTATCAATGATGCTTTTATTTTAAATAGAACCTTACATTGTATTGACTCTTATGTGTGTCTGTGTGTTTGGACATGAGCTTGCCTCAGAATACACATGGAGACCACAAGATAGCTTGTGGGAGTCTATTCTCTTCTATCGTCTGGATCCTGGTTACGAAACGCAGGTCATTAGGGTTGGTGGCAAGCACCTTTTACTGCTGAGCCATATCACCAGTCTCACACCACTGCTTTAAGCTTCATATTCTAAACCATGAGAACAGTAAACTCTTAGAAAGGCAGAAGAAGAGTCCATGAATATAACAGAAAGGAAGCGAAAGGCTAAGAGAGGTACGGATTGAAAGCTCTACCCTGAAATCAGTGATGCTGATAAGCAGATGTATCCTGCAACCCACTTCATACAAAAAGAGCCATGTTTAGAATAGAGTAATGTTTGACCTATATACGTGGGTATTTAACATCTTGAAATACCACACATGTATTTACCAATATATTTAAATGACCTAAAAATGACATGCTTCCCCTTCCCCCAGCCATAGAGACTGCAGAGGCCTGACTCTAAACCCCATTTCAAGTCCTCACTCCTGGATCCTTTCTCCTTCTTTGGGTTGGAGTTGTTTTCCATTCAGCCAAAGGATTTAAAAGAGTAATGGGCAGGTTTCCAATTTTCCCTACAAAATTCAGGATATCCCATTACCATTAATTGCAATATGCTTTCTGTATTTCCTTTTCAAGAGAAGTGTTGGGATAAAAAATGTATAGGTTCACCCATCAAAGACAAGGCTCTGGCTACCATTTGGATTGTACAGTGTATTTTTGGAAAGAAATCTTGGAAGGAAGAATGGAAAAAGACAATCTAACAGTAAGAGACACTATTGCAAAGCAAGCCACAGGTATGATTGATTCCAAAATCCCATTGCAGGGCTATAAACTTTGAAAAATGTGTGTGTGTGTGTGTAAATATATATATATATATATATATATATATATATATATATGTGTTTGTGTATGTGTGTGTGGTGTGTGTGTGTGTATACATGTGTATGTGCACATGTACTTTGAAGCCTGTATGGGTGTTAAAAGCCAACTTGCAGAAATTGGTTCTCTCTTTTTGCCATGTGGCTTTGGGGGGATTAAATGCAGGTGATCAGGTTTGGAGTCAGTGGCTTGTACCTACTGACTCATCTCCCTAGCTCAAGACACCAGAATTTAACTCTCTTCTTTATTTAAAAATAATTTAGAATGAAACCATAAAATAATACCCCATTATCTATGTTCAGGTCCATCTTGTAACACGTACTCTGTATTCACAATACCATAATCCCCATGCTCAGTCCTAACAAAACGAAATTATGGCTTCAAACACCACCATACCTTAGACAATAATGCCAGCATTGAAATAATGCCTTGACTGGAGCTGAAACAACCTGCCCCCATGCACAATTATAACAATTACATAGGTTTGGTGACCCTAAGAGTCTCCTCTTTCTTTGGTTGTTTCTAGAAAATAGTGGTAATTATAAATTTTGTCAGCTTTCAGATCATATATGACTTTTAAGTTATGTCATCTGCATGGTTGGTACTTGTACAGGTGAACCCACACAAGTGTTTATTGTTGATTACCTATTCATTTCATTGTTATTGTTTTGAAGTAGACATGTAGGGATGGTGCATAGCCCTGGATTAGATTCTCAGCTCCAGATACACCAGATATGGGAAGTCATACTTGTGATCTCAGTACTTGGGCAGTGGGAATATTGCAAGTTCTGTAAGCTTAAAGTTGAGACTCTGTTTCAAGAAAATAATAATAATAATAATAATAATAATAATAATAAAATAATAATAATAAAGACATAGACTTTCACAGATGCAACCTAATAAACCATTACAGAATTTCTTATGCATTAATAATAATTTCAAAAGTTTTAACTTAGAAATACTGTGCCAACATTATTACTATCATACTTTTAGTTACAATATCCAAAAAGTTAAATGTACAACTATTGAATTTATATTTTTGTGAAAATAGGTGGAGAAAACTCATGCTATTCATTCCATTGAGTCCTACCTAGCTTTGTGTCCTTTTCCTTTCCGTACCCAAACCAATTTGTACTGCCCAAATAATCTTGGATGTGGCCTTCCACCTCTGTGTGGTTGGTTTAGTAGAGGCAACTGGCTATATCATTTTGAACATTCCTGCGCTCAGAGAATGTTTCCAGTTTGGAGATGATAACTCTGATGATACAGTGGTTACCTAAGGTACAGTTCTGTTTTTTTTTTTCCTTCCACACATTTTAAAATCCAGAAAGGGGCTTCTGAGCTAGTAAACCCTTATCCCACACTTAATTTAATGTGCTTAAACTGTCTTCAGTGGAGTTTCAAATAACTCAAGATAAAGATCCACATAGCTGTCAGAAAAACATGGATGCAAAGCCCAGATTTGTCATTTAACAATTGTATATACCCTCATGTGTATTGAGAATGGCCTTTCCTGCCATGCCTCAAGGGTTTAAATTGGCTAGTAGACATGGGCTTATTTTTACATAGACTTTCAATTTCAGTTCAGTTGTAGTAATCTGCCAGATGGGTGGAATCTCCTGTTCTGTATGATATAGTTCTGTATGATATGTGGTTCTACTGATCAAAGCCATAAGCTTGTAAAACAGCCATGCCTTGTGTATTTCTTCCTAAGAGCTGTGGCAAAATTTGCTTGCACACTAGTTATGCCCATTACAGCTGGGATTCTCCTACTCCCCAGGAAACACAAACCAAACTGTTGCTACTGCTGACAATTTATAGAGGAAGGAAAAAAGTACAAAACTTTCCAAGAGACATTTTCTTCCCAGTGGGATTGCTTTTTCTTTCCCCATTATTTTTAGAATGAATCAAAAAATTGGAATCACCTTGGTAAAATTGTTTTTTTTTATAGGAATATTTAACCCGTTTAATTGAGTGGGTAGCTTTAGCCTTTGTACAGGCTTAATGAAAGACACAGTTTACTATAGCCAAATTGTTTAGTTGAAAAGGTGACAGTATTCTTTTCATTTAAACAAGGTAGGTGAAAAGACTTTGCCAAAGAAGAACTAATATATCTAAGGTTATGTGACTTGATACATTTTATGGCATAAAATAATTTATATGGTCTTTGATGGATAAAATCACTTAAATCTGCTTACTAACTTTGACTGTCTTAAATCATCACAAAGAATTACTAACTAATCTCCTCTCAGATTAATGATACTACGACTACTACTAATTTAATAATAATTGCTATCAGATGTCCTATCGTTAAACATAATTGATTTGTCTATAAATTCTTTAAATAGTATTGAACTCCTGTTGGAATTTTGCTCGCTAACTCATGTCTCAATAGGACTTTCATATAGTCATACACATTCCTCTTTAGAGTAACTCATATGGATCTATGATACAGCCTCTAAGAAGCTTAGAATCGATGTTCCCTGGAGGGACCCCAAACAGAAATATTACATTTGGAGAAGATTAGAGACAGCCTGATCATAGTCAGACTGTCTGGGAATCTTGTAAATGACTGTTTCCTTGCACGCAAAGAGGGTGATTCCAACAGACGAGTGGAAATATTCTCTGAAAATTTAGTTTCCACATCCAAAACAAATCATTTCACCTGGCTGATTAGAAATAAAATAGATCTTTTGTATCCAACTTCACGAGAGAATAACTGAGAAATAGAGTACATATATACACGCGTATATCACACACAGGTTGTGGCATTCAGTGTAAATTTAAATGGTTCATCTTTTGCTGAAATGTCACTTACATCCCCTCCCATCATACTGATATCTTTGTTCTTTGTGGAGAATACTCGAGATGCAATTTCCTAATTATTTGGTGCACTGTGTTGTTATATTTTTCCAACCCAATTTCCCAGTAAAAGAACTCTCAACTCAATCAGCAACAATACAAGCTATAAGCCTAGATTGGGCAGATCTGCCACTACACTACTCTATTCCCATCTATATTGCCCCATATAACTTGCAGTTTCTCTGCAATTCTCAGTCCATTCACTGTAGCTCCTCCCCCTTCCTGGCGATCCTTTTCTCCTCCCCCAAACTCTCAGCTCCTCCCCCTTTCTCCTGCCCAATCATTGGCTCAAGCCTTTATTTGAAAAGTTAAGGTGGAGAGAAGGTTCACAAAGCAACTCCTTATCTGCAGCCCCTCTGGGGAGTGGAATTAGCATCAAAATAGAAATCCAGGGCTGTCCACAACAGCACAGTTTCTACAATAAGCATCCTATGAATAAAGTCTCCAGAATGTTTTCATACAATAACAGAGAAAACTGAAAATTTGTTCTCCTTTATCTATTTCTCTCATTTCCTCCAACACCAGCCTCTGGAAACTACACACATCTATTCTAGTTCATGTATTATACATTCTTCATATTAATAAATCATTCAGTCCTTAAATTTATGTGCTTGGCCTATATAATTCCTTTTTTATTCATTCACGTATGTTAGGGTTTTATTTTAATGTTATAATTTTCTCATTGCTTCTCTTCCTCCATCTTCTATCAGGCACCCCCTAACTCTCAAATTTATGGCCTCTATTTCTTTAACCATTTACACACACACATACAAACACACACACCCAATTACAAACAGAGTTTACATAATATTGTGTATATACATATACACATACACACACATACACAGACACAGACACACACACACACACACACACACACACACACACACACACATATATAAATTCTGAGTTGGCCATTGGTATTGAATAACCAATTGAGAGGCTCTTTTCTGCGAAGGTTATTTCTCCTGTTTTGAAAATGGAAACGGAAGAGTATTCTAATACAATTTGTCTCTTTAGTGGCTTTGCTCATTGGCTTTATTGCCGTTTATCTGTTGGTGACATTTGCATTGAGATTGTAATTTTGCGTTTGTGACTAATGGCACTTTGAATGCACAACTTTAAGGAGGTACCTTCACTTCATCTGCACACACTTCCAGAAATGGGATCGCTAGATGGGTCACAATTAAAGTTTTAAGTTTTATTTTATGATTTATACTTATTTTCTTCTTATGTGATACTAAGTGCAAGAATTCTCTTACCTCTGGAGGAAATAACCCTAGATCACTTTTTAGGGACGGTCACCTCCCTGATACCATTTTAGATTCTTCATGAATATATTCACATGTTGATGAAGTGTTTTGTATATCTTAGAACATGAATAAAGGTTCTATGTTATAGTATGCAAGGCAAAGCAGAAATACACATGATGGGCAAGAAAAAGAACAAGATAAATGAACACAATAAATATATTATTGTACTTCCAGGCAATACTAGATACTGAAGTCAGTGGACACAGGATACTGTAAAACCACAAAATTAAAAAAAAATACTATTTCCAGGAACCAGCCAGCCAGATATTGCTATAAATCCAGATGAGAAACACAAATGATATTTCTGCACTTGCGTAGAATGATGTGTTTTAATCAACAAATCACTGTGTATTGGTTTAATGCAGTTAATGTAGAGATGTATGAATGAACTAGAAACAGGATTCAGTTTATAAAAGATGTTTAAGCATAATCTCTGAACTCAAAAGAGCACTATTTCTGCTAATACTAAAAGCCAAATTATATTCTATAAAGAATACATAAGAAGATGTATGTATGGGTATGTGGAATGTGTGTGGATATATACATTTTAACTTAAGATACATACATATATATATATATATTAACTTTACATTAACTTCTAAGGTTTGAAATACAATAACAATATAAGTCATCAATATCATCAATAAAAGAAAAATGAAATAATTCATCTCAATTTGAGGAATCTCCATAAAAAGATACCTATATTAGCTTATAGGAAAGCTTATAGCAAAGGAAAGAGTGTTCCTTTATCCTGGAAACTTCCATATGTCACTTTGTTTTATATCTCGTAAACCGCTCTGTCCCCCCTAGTAGCAACCAATTTTATGATTGTTTAATGGCTTTATCGAAATATAATTGGTCACACCTATTAAAGTATGCAATTTGATCAGTTTTGACAATATGTACCTGATCATAATGGAAAACAGATTTACCTAATACCTTTTCTGACTTCCCATTCTGCACCTTTTTCTAATTTCCTCCTTCAATCCCAACCCTACGTGTATAGTCCTCTCTTCTTCGTCCCTGTATATTCTCTGGAATGCCTGAGAATACTACACAAAGGAAAACAAAGATGTAGTTTACACTCTTCCTAGTTATGTCAGTGATTTCTTCTATGTCTGTGCTAAACAACAGCCATGTTACTATGTGGAAAAGGATTCCTGCTATTTATTGCTTAAACAATACTTATGTGTGTGAAGAGGTGATAAAGAGACAGCGATATAGAGACAGCGATATAGAGAAACAGAGAGACTAGAAACAGAGACAGAGAGAGAATTAGTTCATGTGTGTTATCAATTTATTTGTGAATTTGCAAATAGTTGATGCATTGTTAGCAGTTTGTAATCATTACAAATAAAGGTACAAAAAGCTATTATAAGGATATTTGTGTCCACAGATTGTGAAGGACATATACTTGAGTAAATACCAAGAGTGTAATATTTTGGTTACTGCATAGATTTGTTTTTAAATGTTTAATTGATGGCCAATAGTTTTTCCAGAGGGTGTTCACCAGTAAAGCTTTACACCAACAACAAATTCAAACTGGAATTGTTTGATATCTTTTGTGAGAAGTTCTCTTAGTCAGTAGATTCTGAATTTTGGCATGTGTCACTGACATGTCTACCCATCTTCCCACTGTTCCTTTGGTTAAACTTCTATGTTCTGACAGGACTATTCCATCAAATACCTAAAATAACTGTCAACTTATTGTATTATGCTTAGCCACATTGATATACAAATGTTAAAATTAAAGTGACTCATCTCAGTTATGTGTTGCAGAATAACATTTTCAAAAACTGGAAATATAAATAAATGTCTTTCAACTCTGCATTGTAAATTGTTGACTTTCAAGGCATTCACTCATAATACATTTATTTCACAGGTAAAACTGGGAAGGACTGTGTTTCCATAAAAAGCATAGCATTGCTTTGCATTTATAACGGCTTCAGAGTAGAATTAAAACATAGCTGATGGTGTAACACTGATGGATTGTAAGTATGTAAAAGTAAATTTTGTACACATTTTGCTGGTTGAATAGGTATTTGGGAAAACTATATTGAAACCTTTAATAAAGATATTATATATAAAGTACAATCACCTGGAAATAGAGAATCAAGTTTTAATTATATCATGTTATTTTTCTATTCTCCACATATCACCTTTGCCTTTGAAAAGATTTCCAACAAGGACACAACATGAGAATTGCTATGGAGGAACTGATGGCTAGAAGATAAATACCCTTAAAAATAATTACAACAACAGTCAAAAGTCAGTCAGTGAAGAATAGTTTTAAGTTATTCTTTATGAACTCTCTACTTGTTAACTATAGTCTCAGGCAACGAACAAGAATATGTTCAATTCTAGATGACTAATAGCATATACAAATAATTCCAAAATTAATAAAATAAAATAGAATGAGTCTGGTCAGAGAAAGGAATAAAGCTGGTTTTCCTGTGCACTAGATTAATCTGATACTTACAAATGACAAGTGAAACTAAAGCTACACATTTAAAGGTATGAAGGGGAATACTAAATTAAAATTATGGGTATAACTGTGATAAATGTAAATATGTCATATTTAAAGGCTATTATACATACTATTTCTATACTATTTATTGTTATAATGTATAACATTTTTATTTCTTCACTTATTTGGAATTACATTGTATATTATACATTATAGTATAATTACACTATAATGTATAATATATAACATATATTACACAATATTATTTTTCCAAATAAAAAAATGGAAGGAAAATGATGACTTGTATATTATACTTTATAGTATAAAATATCTAATATATAATATGTATCAATTTATTATTAATAAAATATATGTATAATAAATTGATACATATTACGTATTAGATTTCATACTATTCTAAGTATTACAAGTTATTTAAAACACATTATTTACTATATGATTTATTACATTCTGTTATGTATCTATTATTAATTTATTATGTTATTTGTTAATATATTATATATTGCTTTTTTATTACTATATAAAGTACAGTGTATATAATATTACATATTATATATTATAGACTATATTGCTTATTATTGTATTTTATTTCTATTTTTGCTTATAGAAAAATAATTAGATATTTATTTAGAGATACAGAATTGCATGTGTACACTGTACTATTTACAATTGTTACTAAACCAAAGAAGCAAAAGTACTTCCAAATTATAAGAAAAATCACACAAATTAAACAGCATATTTAAAATACACAACATAAATTTAATGGTACAAAAATCAATGGAAAATCAAAGTATAAGAACAATTAATTCATTAAGACAGATATATCTGCCTAGTCATATACAACTGATGTAGATTACAACAAAAATAATA
Organism: Apodemus sylvaticus; assembly: GCF_947179515.1. NCBI lineage: Eukaryota > Metazoa > Chordata > Mammalia > Rodentia > Muridae > Apodemus > Apodemus sylvaticus. Next base: position 11,239,562 of record NC_067481.1, read on the forward strand.
AATTTGATCTTATTGTGAATAAATCCACTTCTCCCAAGCACAGGATCCACTAAAAAGATTTTGAGTGCAAAAGCATAAATGAAAGCTTTACAAAGACCTAAAAATGTCATAAGAAATTTAAGAGTCCAAAATTCACAACACCTGTCTCACTCTAGAAATTATTCTTAGCAATAGTAATGTGTCTAGCATAATTCAAACATAAATTATTTTATTTCTGTTCATGAGTAGAAACCTATAGCTCAGAATTATATGAAAATAATATACCATCTTACACAATATTGTTTTTCCAAAGAACAAAGGGAAGGAAAATGATGACTGGTCATTGTGAAAATAAACTGCACAGTGCATAGGATTTTATTATTATTGATTATCATTATTATTATTATTATTGTTTTGAGATATTCACTATATTGACCTTGCTTACCTCAAAAAAAAGATCCTCCTGCCTCCCAAGTGCTGATATGTGAGTTATCCTTATGTACATAATTAATTCAGCAATATGAAGAGCCACGTTTATTAGTAAGGATTTTTTTAATTACTTTGCAGTTACATCTTTATGTGCACCTCAAAAATGGCTGATGGTGTTTTCCTTTATAATGTTGTAATTCATTGCATAATAAGTATAAAGTACTTCTAAGTTACTGCCCTGATCAAATAGTCAACATTTCAAGAGGGAGGTTTCTATTTTAGATTACTCTTCATTGAGAAGACTATAAATATGTAAATTAAAAATGTTTTTCACATAAAAACAATATGAAAGGACAGAGCCCATGGCTTTTATGTTATAGAAATGAGGATAGACTACAATATTTAAACTTTGTTTTCTTTTCAACAGCTCTGAGGCTAATGGAAACTCTTTCCTTTCTAGAGCAATGTCTAGAAAATTATTGTGTCTTTTGTTTATAGTAATCATTTTATTTGTTTACATTTCAAATGATACTCCTCTTCCTGGTTACCCCTTCACAAACCTCCCCATCCCATTCCCCTCTCTCCATTTCCCTTTTGCCTTTATGAGAGTGCTCCTCCACCCACTCACCCACTCTCACTCCCACTTCACTGCTCTTTCATCCCTCTATACTGGGGAATCAATCCTCCACAGAACTAAGGGCTTTCCCTCCCATTGATATTAGATAAGGCCATCCTCTGCTACATATGTATCTGGAGCCATGGATCCCTCCATGTATATACTCTTTGGTTGGTGGTTTAGTCTCTGGGTGCTTTGGATTGGTCTGGTTAGTTGTTATTGTTTTTTTTATGAAGATGCAATCCCCTTCAGCTCCTTTAGTCCTTCCCCTAGCTCTTCCATTGAGGTCCCTGGTCTCAGTCCAATGGTTGGGTGTAAGTATCTAAATCTGTATTGGTCAGATGCTGGTAGAACCTCTCAGGGAAGAGCCATACCAGGCTCCTGTCAGCAAGCACTTCTTGACATCAGCAATAGTGTTGGGGTTTGGTGTCTGTCTCTGGATGGCCTTTCCTTCAGTCTCTGTTCTATTTTTTTTTTCCCCGCTATCTTTCCTTTGGACAGGAATTGGTTAACAATTTTGAGATTTCTGTGTGGCCCTATTCCTCAACTGGGTGGGGGAGGGGCTGTTCCTCTCTACTGGAAGTGGTCTCTATAGGTTCTTATTCCCCTTTGTTGAGTATTTCAGCTAACATCATCCCAGTTGGGTCCTGGAAGCCTCTAGCTTCCATGGTGTCTGGGACTTTGAGTAGCCTACACCCTTTTGTCACTAAGTTAAGGTCTGTGTAGTGTTGCCAGTGGTGAAATATGTTTCACAATGGTCAGTGAGTGTTGGATTTTCCACCAAAGTTGACTAACTTGTTCAAGTGTCTTAGATGGAATTAACAAATTCTTTTTTACCATCTAATAAAAACAAAAAATCAATATATCACTTCGGTGAGACAAAGATAGATTACTTAAGCATAAAGTTTTCTTCAAAAATTTTAATCAAATTTATGATAATTTTGTTTATCCATGATGCCCTTGGTGACATTAGCAAAATGTATTTGAAATAATATTGGCAGTAGCTAAAGTTCATAGATGCCTACAGGTACTTTTTGTCTTTTTCCAATTAATTTATTTAGAAACTAATAAAACTAAATTGAAAGTAGTGATTAAAATATAGGAAAATTTAAAAAATATATTAAAGTTAGTTTTTAGAACTAAAATTCTTGAATATCATTGAGCTTAGTATTCACTACATCTATTAAATTCATTAAAAATGACATGTCATTTTACAGCAAACACTACACTCTATAACTACGAAGTCTTAAATGACCAGGGTTTGTTTCCCTTGACTAAAAGCAGTTATCTCACCCCTCACAATGTAACTCGATCTCAGGAAGCATATATCTAGTGATTGATCTCAGCACTCTTTGATATCTCTCCTAGTCTCTCTTTTCTATCTCCATTCTCACTCCTATCTCCTTCTACTTTTCCCTCCCCCATTTTCTGTCCTTGGTGAATTCCCCTCTTTTCTTCTCTCCCTCTATCTCTTCCATTCACATGAAAATATAGGCACTATTTATAAAACAGGATGACTGAAAATGCAAAAATACTGTGGAATGATTACTAGTGTCGGTTTCTTTGAAAAACAGAAATATTGTAGGAATCTGTCTTTGTTTTAATCCCAAGAGACAGATATGTATATTCTTCAGACTGTCCACAGCAGCCTTGTGCTCTAGGAGGGGCATGATTTTGCCAGCAGGAGATACTTTCTGTGATTGTGTGACATATAGAATTCTGGCATCTTTTCAGATGGTATATAAATGTTAGGGCCTCAAGAAGTGGAGCAGTAGATATTTGGTGGTTGGTTCCTGTTGGTTGTTGTTGGTCATGGGCAGTTAAGTAGTCATGCCCAAAGATAGGAAGAAAAAGAGAGAGAGAGAGAGAGAGAGAGGAGAGAGAGAGAGAGGAGAGGAGAGGAGGGAGAGAAGGAAGGGAGAGGGAGAGAAGGGAGAGAGGGAGAGAATGGAGAGAGGGAGAGAAGGGAGAGAGGGAGGGGAGAGGGAGAGAAAGAAAGAAAAAAGAAAGAAAGAAAGAAAGAAAGAAAGAAAGAAAGAAAGAAAGAAAGAAAGAAAGAAAGAAAGAAGGAAGGAAGGAAGGAAGGAAGGAAGGAAATAAGAGGAAAAGGAAAAAGGAGGAGGAGGAAGAGGAGGAAAAGGAGGAGAAGGAGGAGGAGGAGGAAAAGGAGGAGAGGAGAAGGAGGAGGAGGAAAAGGAGGAGGAGGAGGAGGAGGAGAAGAGAAGAAGAAGAAGAAGAAGAAGAAGAAGAAGAAGAAGAAGAAGAAGAAGAAGAAGAAGAAGAAGAAGAAGAAGAAGACATAATGAAGGAATTAAATAACTTGAATGTGAAGATCAAACTTGCCACAAGGAACTTGATACCCCCAATCATTAATCAGCAGGAAGTAGTCTAATGACATAGGGCCCTTTCCTTTTTTTTATATCATTTTCTCCCCTATTTATTTTTAGGGTATTGAAAGGGTGGAAAAATGTGGAGAACAATGGAAGAAAAGAGAATGCACAAAGTAGCAAAATGCCAGCTGTAATTATAGCCAATCATATGTGTTATCTCGTGTATCTGCCGTTTACTAAAACTACTTATAACTCATCTTCTTAGCATTTTCAAAGAATATCATATATTATTCTTAATTATAGCCATCATCTTGCCCAGTGATGTCTTAAGATGCATTCTTTGGCTAAACTGAAATTTTATATATATAAAATATTTCCCCAGTGTTCACAAGTGTCCTAGACCCTTATAATACATTACTTTCAACTTTTGGGAGATTAGCTTTTTACAAGTGGGCATAAAAGTAAGATCATCTACTTGTATTTTTATGCTGGGATTATTTCATTTAAAATACATTCCTCCACATTCAAGTCACCCATAATGTTACAAATGATAAGTTTCTCTTCTTTTGATGGGTAAGAAGCATGCCGTCTTGAATACAAGAAACATTTACCCAGTTGACCAATTCTCATATACTGGAAATCTGTTGATTCTATGTGGTATTAAAAATATTGCTTCCATTATGTATGGGAAGAAGCACATGCGATTTCAGTTCCTTTAAATAATGCCTAGCAGTGGAATGGCTGGATTGTATCGCCATTCTGTTTTAAATTCAGCAACTTTCATAATGCCTGGATTGCAGAAGATAGGCCATATACAATCATGACTCCATTCAGGACCCTTCCTAAACACATAAAAAATATTTTTGCTAGAATAAATATATATCATTGATATTGAACAGTGCGGCTTGCAATCATTCTGTACCTAAAGTTTACTTTAAAGCTCTAATGTGTGAGATGTTTTATGACCTCAAGAGATAGGAAGTAGGCCCTCTTGATTATGTGAATGAAAGTTCTTAGATATGGTACAGGACACCAATACTGGATATATAATGATGGGCTATAAGGTTTATCTACCGGATCTGTACATCCTACAGACACTTCACGGAAGTGGTGGTTCTAATACTGTCTTGTCAAGAACTTCCCTGATTTAATTTCTTCACATAAGAACCTCACTTTAGTAAGCACTAAATGGAAGAGGAGGCGATGGAAGGCAATGTGAACCCTGGGAGTCCAGATGTTTTACTTCAATCTTCTCTTTACTCATCTTCTTCCCTTACTCTGAACTATGTCCTACAGTCTACAGGGCTGGCCTATCATTAGGTTCTTAAAGTTGGTTGGCGTGGATCTTCATTCAAGTCCTTCATCCTGGTAGGCTATTAATTTCTTAAATTGTTTTTGTGTTAATACTTTGAGGATTTGGCAGGATGTGTTTTGACCATATTTATCCCCCTCCCCCAAGTTTTCCCCTCTGCATTCCACACCCAATTCACCTACATTTAGCTTCTCTTTCTCTTAAAATTGAAAATAAAAATCAAGTCCAATCTGGTTTGGCAATCAGTAGGTGTTGGAGAAGGTAAGGTGGCTTTCTTCTATGAGTGAGCTTTGTGGTTATGAATGCTCGCTATCTGCTGAGTCAGTCTTTCTCAAAAGTCTGTGGATTTCTGAAAATCTGTTGAAATTGGGAATCGCTGTTGCGTTTTTGCCAGTTCCCTCTTGCCATTGTGTTTTACTTTCTCTTTTGATATTGAAGTGCTGTAATATTGGTGGGACACTAAAATGAAAGAAAGAAAGAAAGAAAGAAAGAAAGAGAGAGAGAGAGAGAGAGAGAGAGAGAGAGAGAGAGAGAAAGAAAGGAAGGAAGGAAGGAAGGAAGGAAGGAAGGAAGGAAGAAAGAAAGAAAGAAATAAAGAAACAACCAGAAAGAGAGATAGAGAAAGTTATGTAATGGGCCATTTGGCATGTTGAAGCTGTCATTTCTTATTAATCTGTTTATTTTTAATCTTGTGTATATGTAGTCTATGTGGTGTGGTACATATATTGGATGTATGTGCTTGTTAGTGTCACGTGTTTTTACGGTGATTTTATCGAGCCTGGTGTTGGTTTCCACATCTCTATCCACTCATCCACAGAGAGGTACAAGCCCAGGCTGCATTGCTGATCCCCTGAATCATAGGAAGCACCTAGGTCAACATCAGATATCTTCCCTTTCTGTCATTCACTTTAATTTAATTTAATTTAATTTAATTTATTTTATTTATTTTATTTTTGAAACAGGATCTCTCCCAGAGTTTGAAGTTCATTGATTTGCTAGACTGCCTAATCAATTAGCTTTAGGGATTCTCTAGGATAGCCTTAGCTCACACTTGGGCTGGTATAATGGTATACTACTACACCTGGTTACAGGATTGCTAGGGATCTGAACTCACGTCCTTGTGCTCATACTGTAGGCATGTTTCCCCTTGACCATGTCCATGAGCATTCCCTTTAAAACTCTTTATGGTGACTTTACTGAGGCATGCATCTGTACCTGCAAGATCACAGAGGAGGACAAGCCTCAGCTGTGTTTCTGACCCTTCTTATCACAGCAAGTACCTTGTAACATTTCTTGTCTAAGGTTACAAGAAAATCTTAGAAATTACCTAATTAGTACAGTTAGATGAGGCAAAAATGATCAGGTCACTTTTAAAAAGGGCCTGGTGGGCAGCTTTAAAGTTTGCAATATCCATATTCCTTCATGTATCCCTGCCTACCTTTGAGACAAAGAGCATGACCTGATCCTACGCCATCTATGGGTTACTCAGAACATGTCAAGTGTGTGTTGTCCATGCTGAGTTCTTTAAGGACTGTATATGTCATATTCAGCATAGCAATACTTTGAGATTTCCTTAAGTTAGGACTCTTGCTTCCAAACCCAAGAGGGACTGCTTCAATTATATCTCAGACTTTTTGCACAAATCTCTGATGCCCAATACATGACAGTTCATACACACTCATCTTTTCTAAACACAGTAGCAACATACTAGCCAAGCAGAAATCTACCCAAAGGGAGCAGAAACATGTTGAACAGACGTTGTTCTAATCACCACACCCAACCTAAGGTAGTCAAAAGTGCATCTGACTTTCTCAGAATCCTCCACTGTGATCAGTTCAGATTGCTATAATGAAACACTTACCAAAAAAGGTCTATTTCTCAAAATTCTGCACATTGGAAATTCCAGTTCAGGTTCTGGTAGAGTAAGTATCTGAAGAGAGCCCTAACTTCTGTCAATATATCATAAAGTCATAAGCATAGATGCCTTCTTTGGTTTCCATTATAAGGATATAAATTCAATCCATAAGCACACACTCTTATGATTTGGCCTTCTCCTAAAGTCTAGTCTTCCAATGTTATCACTTATCCCATGAGGATCTCAACATTTTATTTGCAGAGGGCCGTAGGTATTAATCTGTGGGTACCTTCTCCCCTGAAAAGCAGCAAGTGCATCTAAGACTTAAAATAGCATTTTGAAATCCTCCTGAAGTGCCACAGTAAGCAAACCTGATATACTAAATGAATTTAATATTTGCCTGTGGAGTTAGAGGTACTGCATGCTGGCGTAATTGAAAGTTTGGTTCTTTTCTAAGTCTTTGCATTGAAGCGTTTATTTCTGTTGCTATGATAAAAAATATTCAAACAGAAAGAAACTTAGGAAAGAAAGGGCTCTATTCCAGCTTACATTTCCTGGGTATAGCCTGGTATTGTTGAAAGTCAAAGAAGAATCTCCAGTCAGTCACATCCTGTATATAATCAAGAAAAATTTAATGCGTGAATGCTGACTTGCCTGCTGATTCTCATCTCTATTTGTCTACTCTTAAATATTTCAAGAACCCTGGCTAAGAGAATAGTGCTTTCTAGAGTGGGCTATGTCTTAACTAAGAGAGTTCCTTACAGATAAGCCTAACATAGACCATCATTATGATACTCTTCCTCTGTTGATTTTAGCTAGTTAATAATCAGATTAATAATTTATGCTGACCATCACAGCACTATTTTTATTCTTCCTGAGCATGTAACAATTGATTAGAAAAAAAACATTAATTGCTGACTGTGAGCATCACTTCTCCTTTCAGAAGACAAAGAATCCTAAAACATAATTGAATCAAGTTGCTAGGTACCTTTAATCCCAGACATTTTTTGATTATCAAACACTTCAATATGTGTGAAAATATTAGAGATCTAACTAGTTGGCACTTTGTTTTATGTGTGTCATTAAATGGATCATAAATTATTCTCCCTATATTCCAGAGAGTAATAGATATCTGATTGTATCAGGTGGCCCTCCTTCTAAGTCTGTGGCTAAGGCTCACTTGATGCAGAACATGCCGACCCCAGGTTGACATCTGAACTAATTGTACAGTGTTCTGACCTGTCCTAAGTTAAAGAATGAATCTTCAGGGTATTTTTAAAAGCTAACTTTCTATGTTTTTATTTAACAACATATAAACCCACAGATTTATTTTGGTAGGATCACAGCCTCTTACAATGTACTAAGTTTTAGAGGAAAATGCAAATCCTAATATTTTATTCAATCAGCAGTGTCTACTAAGGTGAAGTTCTTAAAACTTGGAAAGGGAAAAAGAAAGTGAACTTCACTCAGGCATTACTTGAAAAAAAAAAAAAAACCCAACCTCAAAAATTCAAGTTAGATGCATGAAGGGAAATGGATCACGTATTTTGCTTTCCTCTGAGTGATGACAGGGCTAAAAATGAAAAAAAAAATGCTATGCTTGCTTGGAAGAGCTACCATTTAGAAAAAGCTAGACTTTAAATGATCTCTTGGGCTTTACCATGTTACTCAGGACTGTCGACACAGAGAAATGAGAAATTACAATTACTGAAATGTTGAGAAATGACCCAGACAGTGCCAAGTCCATATCCCCTATCATGAACCATTTCTCCTTTTCCTGAACTTTGGTCCAGCTACAGAGCCACAGATAGTACTGAACCAAACACATGGGGGTGAGGTGCTGGCCTAAGACTTTCCCAAGATGCTTCCATTGGGTTTACTCAAGAGAGTGCATGCAGGGTCATTCAATGTGATAAGATTCTTTTTACCCACTCATGTCAAATTGTCTAAAATGTCTACATTTTCCAGAGACACTTGGACAGTGATATTCATTATCGAGTCTCTGCCAAACTCCAAGTTACAAAGCCTTATTTTTGGCAACAACTACTGACAATTTCCATTTACAGTGAGAATGAAGACAGCATACCATGTTGCAGTCAGCCCTGGGGTCTGTCTCGTGGATATAGACAACACATTGTCTTTGAATCAACATGCTTTTCTACTGAAATGTTTCTATATTCGAATTGCATATAATTTTAAAGGGACAAAGATATTCTTTTATCTCATTTAACTATCCTTTTGGGCTTTTACTCAATGGTACAGAACCATTTAATGTGAAAAAAATGACAGCAAACATGGTAATCATAAAAATAACATCTTGTTCCTCTGTGCAGACATACATTACAAGCAGTTATTGTTGTCTGGTTGTTTTTGGATGACTGTGAGCACACAACAAAGTCATCAGAGAATGACAATTATGAAAGCATCGACTCAGATCTCAATAACTTTGTCCCAATGAGAACATCCAATGCCGTCTACAAAGTCATCCTGCTTCTGAGAGGTTCAGACCCTGCCATTTTTTCCCTGTACATATTCACTGCTCTAGATTCTTCCCAGGATTTATTTGGGTTTGTATGCTTTTGGATCACATTGAATCTTTTCCCTTCATTCTTAACTTCCCCTGTTAGGGATTTGCTTAAATGGAGCATGTATTCTGCTGTCAAACTTTCACTCTGTGTGAAAGTGCCCCAGGCTGTCTCTCTTCTTTCTTTAACTGACCCATTCATCTGCTTTGTTCAGTTAGCTGCCTCCAGGATCCATTCCACTTTCCTTTCTTCTATTCTTTTGGAAGACTAGTTTTAACTCTGCAACATCGAAGCCGAATTTTATTTGTCCTTAAGCTTCAGTCTGCTTTGAACTGAGAGTACACTGCACATTTCACCTTGAGCTCTGGCAGCAATGGCAGAGCTTAGCTGAGTTCCCAGTTACCTTATCCTAATGTAACTATACCCGTGCCTGACGATGCCAGAAAAGGGTGTCTGCCACATGGAGTTAGAGTTACAGCCTGCTCAGAGTTACCACAAAGTCACTGGAGAGTGAGCTCTGGTCCTGTGCAAGAGCAGCCAAGGCACTTAACCAATGAACCCATCTTTGTAGCATCCTAAGTATCTTTTCTTACCTTTAGTGTTCATTTTATATAGAATGTTTCTCCTACTTCCATTCAAAAACACCAGAGCATTACTTCTCCATGGCTATAGAGTGTGACACATTCTGTCAAGAATCTCAGGCAAAATGAACACACAGATGACCCTCCACTATTCCAGAAGTAAAGTGGTTATTGTAGAACATCTGTGAAATGACTCAATATTCAATTTTCTCTTTTATTTAAGGCAGGGATGTGAATAACTAAATTTCTGTAGCCATCATGAAGAAAGCCCATGAAAAGAATAAACTTTATAGTTTGTATATTCATTAGATCACTGGTTATCTTTCATAAAAAGAGCACTCTAAGTGATTGATATCTTATTTATAACTGATATATGATGAATGCCTTGAAGGTATTTTTTCAAGGATTAGAATTATATTTCAGGTATGCATTGTTCTCTCCTTTTCCTACAAAAGAACCATAAACTAACAATCGGCTTAAAGAATCTCCCTGAAGGTTAAAATACTATTGCATTGAAATTCTTCTACATTAGAATCATGCATTTGTAGTTTTGGTGACATGCATACTAATGCTGTGTTCATAAATGAGATTCCATTATTTACTGTGATGTGACAAGGGACTGTGGGACTAAGGTATATATTTTAATAAGTACTGTATGCAATGCGCAGATTTATTACCTTCCTTGTGATTACTTAGGGAAAGCTTTCAGGTAGCACTTATTACTCCCTAGTGGAGGAAGAAGATGCAATAAAACTATTATAGATTATATTAAGTTCTGATTTGAGTATAAGTAACGAGGTAGTTGGTTTGAGATATTTGCATTATTAATATTAATGTGGTTTTCGTTTCCTACATGAGAAGAAGACAGGAGCTTCTTCTGAGTGAATACAGTATGCACATGATAAGGGGCCCTAGGTCATCAGCTTAAAAGCTTTTGGGAAAACATGCAGGCCACAGTAAACCCACAGGTTTGCAACACAGGAAGCTCCCATTTCATACTAGTAAAGAATAAATCTGCAGGTCATGTTTAACAAATTGTTTACAAAGATGCCCACATCTCCATGTGAATGGACATTACAAACTAGATTTTAGGATCACAGTCCAACAACTGCATTCTCATAATTCATTTTTAATTATGTAAACATGTATAGATGTGCATATGTGTTTGTGTACATGGAAGTTCAAGTACCTGTGGATTTCAAAAGGGAGTTTTGAAACTGGTAGATCTACTGTTACATCTGGCTATGAGCTGTCCATTGTGGGTACTTGCAAGTCAAAATTGAGTCCTCCACAAGAGCAGCACATCCTCTTAACCACAGAGCCATCTCTCCAGCCCTTAGTTTGTGAAATAAACACACGAGACTAAGTTGTACTTCCTGATCAAATTCCCCAGCTTATCTCTGTTTCCCCTCTGACTATCTGTTTCTAAAAGGCCGTCTTGAATGGAAATACCCCAGGACAGCATTCCATATTACAAACAGAAGTCAAACCTCAAAATAGACATGAGTTGAAAATTATAGTAGATGAGAAATTATTAGCAAAGGGAGATGGCTCAGTTGGGAAAGCACTTGTCACAGAATCACTTAGACTGCCTGATTCAGATCCCCAGAACCTGCATAAAATTGCCAGACATGGTCACCCACACTTGTATTCTAGCCGAGGAAAGAGAATGACTGATTCCCGGAGTTTACTGGCCAGCAATGAGAGGCCTTGTCTTCAAAAGCTAAGTGGATGACTTCTGAGGAATGAGAAATGATAGCAGAAGATGACCTCTGACCTCCATCTATGCTCATAGACCCACGCACAGACCTGTGCAAATGAGTACACATGCACATGTCAAAAAGCATTATCTACATAGGAGTTTGTCTTTAACACATCTTTATCTTGCTTACATTCTGCAAATGGAAATTACCAACTTGGCCAAGGAACTCAGACCTGTGGTGCACAGCAGTTGTTTGCATTTAATTTAATTTAACTTTATTTCATGAAAAGATGTCTCCTACAGGCCAGGTGGATCTTAATCCCCCTATGTAGCCAAAGGTTACTTTGAACCCCTAAGCATCCTGCCTTCATCTCTGGAGTGAAGGGATCATAAGAGTGCATCAGCAAGAGAAGTGTGCCAACTTGAATTGTTATGGGAAAGTTCAAAGGACCCATGTGTGTCTTGAATCACCATAGGGATGGCCAATAGAATGAGTGATGAGAAAGTCTTAGGGAATGGCAGACGAGAAGGGAAGGAGAGGATCATAGGGCTTAACAGGTGTAATGACATTTGAAGTGCAAGCCTGACGGATTTATTTCAATTTCTATAATCCGCAAAAGTTATCCCGACATACACACATGCACCCTGTGGCATGAGTATGGGTGTGTGCACACACACAGCACAACACACACACACACACACACACACACACACACACACACCAACTGCACATGGTAATAGAAGTAAATAAAATGTTACAGAAACCCAAAAAACAGAGAAGGAAAAGAGGAAATGGAAAAGCAAATAAATGTCAATATGACACAATCTCCATCTAACATGAGGAGACATTAAACCAGAAACTATTTCTTGGCTAAGGTCTTAACTGGTGCATGATAAGAGAAAAGAATAAATCTAAGCACAGACCTTGTAGATAGAGGAAAAACCTCTCACAGGAAAGTGTAGATAGTTCTTTCTTGACAAATTTTCATGTGTGCTGCCAATATTGAAAAGTTTTAGCTTATTTATGACTTGGAGTGAAAAGATTTGCCCTGCTTGCCAGGCAGTGGTGGTACACACCTTTAATCCCAGCACTTGTGAGGCAGAAGCCAGCCTGGTCTACAGAGTGAGTTCCAGGACAGCCAGAGCTACACAGAGAAACCCTGTCTTGAAAATAAAAAAGATTTGCTCTGCCATGCTTTCTTCTTGCAACTCAGAAAGGTGCCTCCTGGAATAAGGCCTTCTTCAGAACATTGATGCATGAAATGAGAAGAGAGGCTTTGAACCAGTGACTGATGTTTAAACCCATGTGGAGCTTATACTAAACAGGAGTCACTGTCCAAATGATAATGGAATTATGTCCCATGGGCTTACTGTTTGTCCTCTGAAATAGGAATGTGACTCACATGAATGGAGTTATGTCATTATTCATGAATACCTAGCAGGTTTAAATGAAATATTACTGTTAATAACTATGAAATTGAGTTCAAAGGGAATTATGTTCAAAGTTAAAAAAATTAATAGGGTAGATATTAGTTTTCCTTACATCGTGTCATCTACAAAGAGTAGGAATTAAAATATCTTGTTTTATATGCAAGTAATCAGTCAGGAGAGATGAAGGCTAGACAGGTTAAGAATTAAAACAAGAAAAATTACTCTTGTGGGAAATTCGACACCAGGAAATGAGCCCTATGGAAGAAAGACATTTATTCAAGAGACAAAAGTCTATGTAGCATGCTGATGGCTGGAATAAACGTTGAGAACTGAAACTTTCATGGAATAAATGATAGATAGAAAAGCATTCAGGATTTATATCAATTACACAGAAATGCAATCATTGTTTACACAGAGCTTGCTGGGATTATTTGTGGGTTGGCAAGCCAGTGTGCCTGTCACTTAATAAAGATATTCTGCCCTAGTACAGTTTTTTATGTTCTTGCTTTGAGATGGCTTAGTATGGTTTAAGAGATATCAAAGAGTCACCAACTACGTGTGACATGCAGATAGCAGAGATTTTCCTTCTCAGAAGTATCACCAGATCACAACATTTAAACTCTACTTATACTAAATAAGTTGGATTATCAAAAATGCCTCATTCTTTAATTACCTATGCTAGCTAAGAATTTTGAAGTCTAATTCCACTTCAGTGAAATAGTAGGAGGGTAAATATGAACGAGTTCAAGACCAGACTATCTTCACAAGGGGCACAAGACAGAGAAGTCGGGGATCCAAGAGGACCTCTGTTTTCTCTCTGAAGAAAGGCGGCACTCCTGTGTTTTCACTGACCACTGACAACTGACATTCTTTGCTCCTGGGGTTGGGATGAGGTGGCTTCCCATCTCAGAAGTGGTTCATGCTGACCTTGTCCGTCTGCTTGCTCTCTTTCTGCTAGAAGAAGATAACCTCAGAATGAAGACTTCAAGCTTCATAGGGAGCAGATCTGACTGACCAAGATTCTTAAATGTTCAGCCCTGGTGCTCAGCTGTGTTTCAGCTTTTTGGAAGGACTCACTCAAATGGGTGGTAAGGAGAGGGGAGAGAGCCATTTCAAGCTAATACCACTTCATCATGAGTATAAATGGTATAACTGCTATAAAGATAAGCATGTCCCCACCCTCCAATAACAGAAAAAAGGACTCAAGCTTTTTCAGGATTGGTCAACATTGCACAGTTGATAATGGAGTTAATTTTAGTCTAGTATTCTTGTTAATATATATTTAGCACAAATAACCCTCTTTGTCAATAAAGGAGATTTGTAAAAAATTACTGAAATGTTACTCCAGTTTAGTGTTCAAATATTATATCAGTAATATTTATCTTTAATCCCTTGCTTCCAACTTCTTTGTATCCATGTGTACATGTTAAATATTTGCTGAGGGATTATATAGCCCTACTGATAGAAATTAATTATGGAATGATATTGATCATGACATTATTAAGAAGTATTTTATGACCTAGGTTTAACATAATTTCCTTTCAACTTTATCAAAGAGAAGGGTTTCAGTCCTCAAAATGGTATTTGTAAGTATGCACTAAAATAAAATACAAGAGAAGGTATTTGACAGAACAATTCGTATTTCAAAATTTATTTAGACATGATCCCAAGACTCATCAATAAAATAACATTTTCAGAAAAAAATTCTGAGTGCCCACTAATAATCTTAAATTTTTATTTTATGTTGTCAGAATTCAATTCTTACAGCATTAGGAGCTGTGACAATAAAAGATACCTTCCCCAGTTAGCATGTTTATCTGAAATGACAGGAACAAATGCATTTAAAGCCTGTATGCTTAACCTCTTGGAGTCATAAGGTGTTTTAATAACTCTGTAAAAAGAAGTAGGAAACAACTAGAGAAGAAGTCATGGATTTAAGTCTTTCACTGTGTGTGCTTAGCTAACTGGAAGACAAAGCAGGAACAGGATCAGGACTGTGTGAGGTTAAAACGAGCATGCCAAGATGCTCAAACTGAGCTCCTTGTTCTGGTTGTAGCTTTAAAGGTTGCCATTCCTTCTTACTGCTCCCACAGAACATGGAGGGTGAGTCAAGGCTTTCAATTTGTAGTCTAGCTCTTGATCTCTTGGTGAACCCCTAAGTGATTTAGGAAAAAACAATACTACCCCAGTGAAGAATCTAGACTATTGCTATTTGTTCCTCTCAGATAAATTCTGATCAATAGCTGGAATCTGAAAATATTTAAAACTATTTTCAGCATATTTTAGAGGCAGATAGGGAATAACCTAGAAGGCTAAAAGGAAAAAAAAATGGTTATAAAAGAACTATTAGGATGGATTTTTAGACACTATGAGAACATGCATACACATGAATCAATTAGAGAGTTTATAAGTACTGACTGTCTTAGTTAGGGTTTCCATTGCTGAGAAAAAAACACCATGACCCAAAAGGAAGTTGGGGAGGAAAGGGTTTAACTGCTTACACTTATAGCACTGTTAATCACTGAAGGAGATCTAGACACAAACTCAAAACAAGGCAGGGACCTGAAGGCAGGAACTGATGCAGAGGCTATGGAGTGATGCTTCGTACTGGCTTAGTTCCCATAAATTGCTCACCCTACTTTCTTATAGGACCCAGGACCATTCCAGTAATGCACCACTTACCATGAGCTGGGCCCTCCCTCATCAATCACTAATTAAGAAATACATTACTGACCTGCCTATAGCCTGACCTTATGGAGTTATTTTCTCAAATGATGTTCAGTGATGACTAATATGAAGCTCCTAACCTGTGAGAACCTAATCTAAATATACACAATCTAGTTCCCTAGAATTTAAAAGTGTATCTTTGAAACAATATCAACTACCCAGAAATATAAGATATACTAGCATTATTGCATTGGGAGCAGTCAAACAATTGATAAGAGCATTCAATTTTAAAAGTATATGAAGACAGGATTTAGATGTATCCATGGGAACTGAGCTCCACAACCGTGCACTTTGATTGGTTGTAGTTTTCCATAGTGGTTTCAAACTGTTGCAATGAGAAGTTTCCTAGAAGAGGGATAAAGACTCCTTTTATCTGCAGGCACAATGACGAATGTTTTAGATTATTATTATGTATTGTTCTGGTTTAGTAAGGCTAGTGATTGGAGAATTCAACCCCTCCCCCACCATAAACATAACTTCACTAGCAGTTGTAGACCGAGGCCACATGCGAACTGGGTTACCTGGAAGAAAATTCTGAGGTTAACGGGAAGGGGGCGAAAGAGAAATGAGTCAAGAGGACAGTTGCCCATAAAGACCGACTTTACTATCAATAAGCCAATATTTATAATCTTAGGAAAAACCACCCTCCCCCCCAAATGGCCAAGAGTTCATGGATCTTCTTCTCAGCGGGTTGTCTGTTATCTTGAATAGGCCAGAGATAACATCAGGGGAAGGGTGGAGGCTGTAGGCCAGGAATGCTGCAGCTTAAATAGGCGGGAGGTAACCCATCGGAAGAGTGGGGGTTGCCAGCCAGCTTAATGTTGTGGGGGAAGAGACAAGCAGTGAAAAGCTAGCTTGTTTCCAGTACAAGGTATGGTTTTCCTCTTGTTGTAGGTTCTTGGTCCTACAGAAAGAAGCTCATGTGTTTCAAAACTCAGGCTTCAGAAGAGGGCCCTCTTTGGAAGACGCCAGAACCTTTAGGATGTAGGGCCTATCCTGTAGAAGTTAGGGGACAATAGGGAGCTTTCTATCTATTTTGGATTCAGGCTGGATCTCTGTACTCTAATTTGCTGGGTGCTCCCTATGCTTTGACCAGTCAAATATGACCTTGGCTTCTCATTCAAGATGAATGAAAATCTTTTGAAACACTGGGCCAAAATGAACAAATTTCTATCAAGTTGCTTCTATCAGGTCTTTTTTTCCAGCAATTAAAAAAAAAAAAAAAAAGGTAACTTGTCTAAACACCGGTGAGGAACACAGTGATTAAAGTTTTAAAGATTAAAGATTGAAACACTGCCCTATTTCATTTAGGAAACCAATTTCACTATGACTTCACTATCAGTGAATATTTACCTAATTTTCCAGTATGAGGCAGTTTTCCTCTTGTTGAGGGTGCATGGTCCTATATAGTGAAATCAGAGAATTTACGTAACTTCCCACAGTTACATCGAATGGGTTACCTGGAAGGGAAGCTGGGGATGTATGGGAAGGCAGCAAAAAGAGATGGAGACCAAGACAATATTGCTGTTCAAGGTCTCAAAGTTTAATGGAGGACTCCAAATATATAGTCAAGGGTAAACTCTTCCCCCAAAGGCTGGAAGTTTCTCCACAGAACCAGTTCAGTTGCTCAGTGGGGGAATAGTGTTTCTCAGGGAAACTGCAGGTCCTTGAGGAACAATGGGCCCCACCTTGGTCTGAGCATTCCACCCTAGGTGGCAGGGATTATGGCTAACACAGGAGTTCCTGCTCAAAGGCTGGGAGAGGAACTTCACATTGGTCGATGTCAAGTTCCTGCCAGGTCGCATGGCACCCCAATAAGGCCCTCTACAAATTTAGTATACTTAAGATCATGTAGTCTTATGATAAGAAGAAAATGGACATTTCTCTTAGCATAGAAGTTTGTTTGTTTATTCATTCGTTTATTTATGTTTGTAACAGTATCTCACTGTGTAGCTCTGTCTATCCTGAAACTCTCTGTGCAGACCACTGTGGCCTTGAACTCAGAGATTTATCTACCTCTGCCTCCTGAGAACTGGGATTAAAGGTACACACCACCATGCCCAGACATCCTTTAGATTTAATAGGTACAAGGAAGTTGACTTGGTCCACACATTTAAAATATATCTGGCAAGACATATATTAGAAAGATTCGTGAATGGACTTCTGAAGTTTGTACTTTACCATGATAGCATTATATGAACTTGCTTTGTGTTCTTTCTGTAACTCATGACAGAGTAAAAATCCTTAACCAAGTAACAAAGTGGTTTGAAGGGATGGAAAATATGTCCTGACTCTGGTGACCCCAGGAAATCAGGAGTTTAAAATGCTATCTTGCTTCTGTAAACTTACGCCATTGCCCCTAAGCAGGAGTTCACACAGCTGTAGACATTATAGAAAACTAATTGGTTCACTGAGCGCGGGCTCCGATAATTTAAACTGATTGGCCTAAAAACTATGGAGTGGTACAAATCAACTGACTTGCATTTCGAGGGCTCTCCATGCTAAGAAATGATTGGTTTGTGATTCACGGGCTTTGTCGTAAACTTATAAAAGCTGTCTCAATTCGGCACTTGTGGTCCATAGTCCTCTGACCCTGCGTGGTGCACGGCTATGGAACCTAGAATTCTGGAATAAAGAAATCCTCATGCTATTGCATCGAGACCGTTTCTCGCAAGTGATTTGGGTGTCGCCTTCCCGGTTGTGGGGTGCTGGGGCACCCTCAGTTTTTGGGGTCTAACATTTCGAGTGACTTAATTCAGAGGAGTGATGAGAAAGGGGTAAGAGCAGTGCAGAGAGAGAAAATAAAAAATTTGTTATCAAGGAGACATTGGTTTGGAATCCATCCCATGAAAACTAACAGGCCTTTTTTCCCTCTTCATTTCATTTATTTTTCCTTTTAACACTTAGAAAATATTGCAAAGTATACACATATATAATAGTTATCTAAAGGGAGACATTGGGAATGCAGCCCAAGAAAATGACCAAAAGTACATTTGCAATATATAAATCATGTAAAAGCACAAAATAGGGGCGGGGAGAACATTCTTGGACACTGAACCAAAGAAACATCAGTTGGATCAAAAACAGTTTTTCCATTGTCATTTGAATTACCAATAACCCAAGCTGTTAATTTTTCCACACCAATAACTAAGACCACATACTAAAATAAGTGTTACACATAATAATGATAAGGAGACTCATGTGTGGACTGAAAGAAGAGAGGCTCCCTAGACTTAGGATAACTGGAATATTAAATTTTCAGACATGAGACCACGGATCCTCACACCACAAAGCATGCTTACAGGATTAAACTATTATCATTGTTAATGTTATTTGTCTTTCCAAGAATCTGTACAGTGGCATTCCATTGTGTTCTGTGATGTGAAGATTCCTGCCTTGTTCATTTAGGCTGTCAATACAAACTTTTCTTGCTATACTCCTTCTAAAGTAATGCATTTCAGGGTTTCTCTGATTTTTCTTGGTAGGATGGGAGTGGTGTTGTGACATGGCAGTATTTTAAAATGGAATCAATTCCTACACTCTCTGTAAATATGTATTTAATGTTTCTGGTCTTATAGAAATAGGAAGCATACAGATACAGATTGTTTCCTCAAAAAAAACACACAGTATTAAAGTTGGGTCAAAATGCCAATCATTAGATTGTGGAATCTAGAAATCAATGTCTACATCAATATGTGTAGTAGTTATTCAGGAGTATTATAAAAGTTAATTCCAAGCAGCCTGGAAAAGTGTTGTTTTTGTACAGAACACTCTGTCTCTGTTTCTGTCTCTGTCTCTATCTGTCTCTATTGCTCTTTGTGGTGTGTGTGTTTGTATGTGTGTGTGTATGCATACACACACACGTATATACACACACGTTAAAATGTGCAAGATATAATAGAATAGAAACTACTTTTCTAACATATGTAAGATAGAGGGATGTATCAATATTGGGTAGAAGACAGATTGATAGATTAGATAGATAGATAGATAGATAGATAGATAGATAGATAGATAGTTATTAATCCCTGTGGTGTCAGGGAAATGTGATTACTGAATTGCATGAAGGAATTAGGGAGTATGTTTACTTTATAAAGAGATGTTCACCTCTCTTCCAAAGTGGCCTTACCCTCTCCTATTCCTAAAAGCAATGAATGACAGCTCCATCTATCACTTGTCCTTGTATACATGTAGCAGTGCCAGTGTTTTGTGGTTGAGCCTCCTCTTAGGCATGCAGTGGTCTTTCCTTGCTGGTTTTTTTTACATTATTCAAATGGCATAAAATATAGAGTATCGTTTAGGTTGTTTCTCACCTAAGTAACTTCCTCAATAATACATATTTAGATTTTTCTGCCCATTTTTCAACTTAATTGTTAGCAGGACACTTCTAGATGAGGTTTATAACATCAGTATAAAAATATTTATTCTGTTCTTCATGATGTGTGTGTTGTGTGTGGATATCTAAGTGTGTGGATGCAGATATGGGAGGAGGTAAGAGGAGGGCATCTGTTACCCTGGAGATGGAGGTACCTGCAGGTGGTTGTAAGTCACCTATTTTGGCTACTGGGAACTGAATGTTTGTCCTCTGTAATAGCATACAGGCTCTTGAAACTGAGCAATATTTCCAGATCCTGGGTGAAGATTTTTGACATGATTCTAGAATGATATTCCATAGTGAAACCGTGGCATTAGAGAGAATAAACTGGCAACTATAGGAAAGTATTTCTAACTTCTAGAAATGCAGGAGTCAAGGATCAACTGAGAGGAATTTGTTCCAAGACATCTTAACATATTATTAAACAAACAGAAGCAAAAATATTTCAATAAATGATGTAACAATTGCAATTAGAGTTAAGGATAACAATGGCTAATGCACCTTCAGCTGTGATTCACTGAAAGTCTTGGAATCTCATTTTTATGATAAGTAAGTCATTTCTAAAGTTATAGACAGTGGTATGAAATCAATACCATTCTTAATGAGCAATGGAAATAATGAAAGATCTTAATATACATTCTTTCATAAAGAATAGGTATTCTTATCTGAAAAATATGCTCCAAGATATTGTGAGAGTTATTTTATACATATAAATATACAAGGAATGTCCCAGATGTGCTAGAACCGAAATGATTCCTATTATGGGATTTTTAAATTATCTATCTCTCTATCTCTCTATCTCTCTCTCTCTCTCGCTCTCTATCTGTCTATCTCTCTATCTGTCTATCTATTGTCTGTCTGTCTGTCTGTCAGTTGGTCTGTCTGTCCATCCATCCACCCACCCAGCCACCCACTCAGCCACCCAGCCCCCCACCCACCCATCCATCCATCCATCCACCCATCCATCCATCTATCTATCTATCTATCTATCTATCTATCTATCTATCTATCTATATCCATCCATCCATCATCCATCATCGATATCTGTCATCTATCATGTATCTATATCTGTCATATATCATATCTATCATCTATGTATCATATCTATTGATCTACCTATCTATCTATTATCATCACCTGTCACCTATCTGCGAATCTGTCTTTCCATTAAATGATGCCTTGCAAGCCACTCAGTTTGGCTGTAGGGAACTGCATCTGCTTCAGTCAACTGCTGGATAAAGCCTCTCTTAAGACAATTATTCTAGGTTTCTGTCTATGAGCATCACAGAGTATCATTAACAATATCAGGGATTAGTGCTTGCCCATAGGATAGGTTCTGAGTTGGACCCGTTATTGGTTGATCATTCATTCAGTCTCCATCTTTGTTACTGCATTTCTTTTAAATAGCACAGTTTGTGATTGAAAGCTTTGTGGGTGAGCTGGTGTCCTTATCCCTCCACTGGGGGTCCTGTCTTGGTACAGTAGGTAGCCTCTTCCTGTCCCAAGGCCCCACAGTTAGGCATCTCAGTTAAGGTCTCCTGCATCCACTCCTGGGTGCATCCACATCTCAAGTCTCTGAGACTTCCCAAAGATTCCCCACCCCAGTTTCAAGCAGCTGAAGATTTTGATTCATTCTTCTGGCCCTCTGGGTCTCTCATCTGTCTCTCCCTATTGCATCTCCCCATTGTTCCTCCCCTCCCTTCTCCCTTACAATTCTCTCCCTCCCTCTGCCTCCTATGACTATTTTGTTTCCCTTTCTAAGTTTGATTCGACATCCTCCCTTGGGACTACTTTCTTGTTTAATTGCTTTGGGTCTGTACCTTTCGGGATGGTATCCTGAGTATTCTGTGCTGTATTGCTAATATCTACTTATCAGTGAGTAGATACCATGCATGTCCTTTTGAGTCTGGGTAACTTTAGTAAAAGTATTTTCTAGTTCCATTTGCCTGCAAAATTCATGATGCCCTTGTTTTTTAACCGTTGCATAGTATTCCACTGTATCAATGAACCACATTTGGCTGACAGACATCTAGGTTGCTTCCAGTTTCTGGGTGTTATAAACAAGGCTGCCATGGATAAAGTTAAGCATGTGTCCTTGTTATATGTAGATCATCTTTGGGGCATATTCTCAGAAGTGGTATTGCTGGGTCTTCAGGTAGAACTATTTCCAAATTTCAGAGAAACTACCAGATTGTTTCTCCTAGAACATGAAAAAATTTTTTAGAGAAACTAGATGACCCTTATTTCTCCTTTGATCTGGGTATGAGAAATGAATTTTTGTATATAAAAATTTTAAAGACAGTGAAAGAAAAAGAGTTGATAAATTTGACTGTATAAAAATTAAAATCTTCCATATCAAGAAAACCACAAAATCACAGTATGTGATGGCTTTGCAGAGGATCTGAGTTCAGTTCCGAGAATTCAGATTGAGAAATTTTCATATACTCCTAACTTCCTTGGGATCCTGGCCTTCATAGTCACCTTTATACCCATGATGTGCAAAAAGACATGTTTACACACACCACACACATGCACATCCTTAAAAAAATCATAGTATCATTAAATCAAGACTTATCCATATTTTCTGCTTTTGGATTTCTCCTGTCTTTTTATTTTGCACATTTATTCCTGTCATCCATTTGGGTTTTATTCTTAGACAAGCTCCTGTTTACGTAACCGCATGGTTACCCTGAAACGGAGACTAATGTATTTAAAAGGACTTCTCTACTACATAGCTTTTAAATCATGTGTCATCCTGTTCTAAGTTTCCACACGTACTGCGTCTGACCTTTCTGTTATTTTCCACATTTCTCATTTGTCTGTTTACACACTGACACCACTGTGGTTAATTATGGAAGATTTATTGTCTATATGATGTGTACTTCCCCTGGTTACTGTCCCGTTTTCCATAGGTTTTTTGGTAGATAATGTTGCATGTTTGTTATACAAATAAGTTTTATTATCACCTGACATAATTTCATTAAAAAGCTTGCTAAAATGTAGAATTAAACTTAGGGAGCTATATCATGATTTTAATGTTAATTTTCTCTCTTAAAAGAGTGGGAGGTGCTTTACAGCATTTTTTTCTTTTTTTTTTTTTCATTCGATATATTTTTTATTTACATTTCAAATGATTTCCCCTTTTCTGGTCCCCCACTCCCCGAAAGTCACATAAGCCCCCTTTCCTCCCCCTATTCTCCCACCCACAGAATTTTTTTTAAAAATTTGTATCATGTCTTTGAAGAGAATTTACAATTTTACACACATAGATTTATACATTGTTGCAATTTTAATCCTGAATATTAATTTTCATTGAGGCAATCTTATTTCTGTGTGTGTATGTATTGAGATAGAATAACACTATGTCTGTTTGTCTGGTCTGGAATTCATAGTTACCTGTCTATGCCTCCCAAGACCTGGTTTTAATGACACGTGCAACCATGTCAAACACTTACCATTCCTTGTATTTTTTTTTATTTTTTTGGATTTGGTTTTTTCGAGACAGAGTTCCTCTGTATACCCCTGGCTATCCTGGAACTCGCTCTGTAGACCAGGCTGTCCTCAAACTCAGAAATCCACCTGCCTCTGCCTCCCAAGCACTGGGATTACAGGCGTGTGCCACCACCACCCGACTCATTCCTTGTATTTTTAATGTGATCACTACTTATATTGTTAAGGATATTAATAATGTCATAATTACTTCAATAGATTTTTAATATGTTGGTGGAGCTAACTATGTTGATCATAAGAAATTTGTGTGTGTGTTGTTTGCTTGATTTTATTGAATGTGTGCGCATAGGAGGAATGGTACAGCCTCTGCATAACATCTCTGCATAAATGCTGGGGGCTGTGTAGCCTCAAAGACATCTCCCACAGAACTGAGGACTGCTTGAGAGACCAGGGATTGCTGATGCAGGCAATTCTACCCAATCAGGAACTGCTGCTTCTAAGAGATGCTTTCTTGGGACCAATGGGGGTATTAAAGGAACTTTCAACAGCATTCAGAAGAGCTTCCTGTGGCATTTGTCACATGCTCCAAAAGTCTGTACCATTGATTCCACACCATCTCAACTTCACCCCACAAGGACAAGTAGGATCTGGCAGTGGGCAGTCCAGGGCATAGGTAGCTTGTGTGTATATACATGCATGCGTGTTTGTGACCACCTGTATTCATCTTCATGTGCAGAGCAAAGTTCAACCTCCGAAATAGTTCCTCTGATCCTGCCTTGGTAGGTTTTGTTTTTCATTTGTTTGTTTTTTGTTTTGTTTTGTTTTTTGAGTAAGAGTACTGGCTGGTTTTGTGTGTCAACTTGACACAGGCTGGAGTTATCTCAGAGAAAGGAACCTCTCTTGAGGAAATGCTTCCATGAGATCTAGCTGGAAGGCATTTTCTCAAATAGTGACCAAGAGGGGAGGGCCCACTGTGGGTGGTGCCATCCCTGGGCTAGTAGTCCTAGGTTTTATAAGAAAGCAAGCTGAGCAAGCCAGGGGAAGCAAGCCAGTAAGGAACATCCCTCCATGGCCTCTGCATCACCTCCTGCTTCCTGACCTGCTTGAGTCCTAGTCCTGACTTCCTTTGATGATAAACAGCAATGTGGAAGTGTAAGCTGAATAAACCCTTTCCTCCTAAACTTGCTACTTGGTCATGATTAGAATAGATCATGTTTGTGTAGGAATAGAAACCCTGACTGAGACAGTAAGCATCTCTTAATTCCCTGTTCTTATTACCAGTGTTTGCAACTACTGCATATTACACAGGATTAAACTTCCTTATATGTTTTGATATTTGTGATAAATTCTTCAAAGAGAGTTACTGATTTTGAAAAGCCATTCATATACATTGCTTCAATACTCAAAATGATTTTTGATGTCAACAGTAAGGAGAAACTTTAAAAGATTCCTAGCATCCAACTTGAAAGGAATTCACAATCAATTTTAAATTTGGTTTACTTGACAGAGACAAATACCATTTTTCTATATCCACATGAATAGACTTTTTAAAATTAATAATTTTATTCATTTACATTTCAAATGATATTTCCCTTTCCTATTACCCTTCAACGAACCCTACAATCACCCTCCATTTGCCTCTATGAGGGTGCTCCTACACCCATTCACCCACTACCACCTCACCCCTCCTGCATCCTCCCACGCTGGGGCATCAAGGCCCCTCCCCTCTCAGTGATGTCAGGTAAGGCCATCCTCTGCTTCATATGTATCTGGAGTCCTGGCCCCTTCCATGTGTACTCTTTGGTTGGTGGTTTAGTCCCTGGGTGGTCAAGTTAGTTGATAATTTTCTTCTTAGAGGGTTGCAATCCCCTTCAGCTCCTTCAGCTAGTTCTTCCATTGGAGTCTCCAGGCTCAATCTGATGGATGGTTGGCTATAAGTATCTGCATCTGTATTGGTCAGGTGTTAGTAGATCCTCTCAGAGAACAGCCATATGAGGCTCCTGTCAGGAAGCGCTTCTTAGCTTCAGCAATAGTGTGGGGCTTTGGTGTCTGCAGATGGGATGGATCCCCAGGTGAGGCAGTCTCTGGATGGCGTATCCCCCAGCTCTCCATGATACAACCCACAAACTGTGTGTAGCACAAGAAGAAGGAAGACCAAAATGTAGATGCTTCAATACTAAATAGAATGGGAAACAAAATAATCACAGGAGCTAGAGGAAAGGTCGGACCAGGGTGGGAGAAAGAAGGGTAAGGGAAGAAATGGGGCAGGAACAGGTATTGGAAGGGACAGGAGAAAAGTACAGAGGATCAGGAAATTAAATTGAAACATGTAGTAGAGGGGTTGAGAATTGGATTAGCCACTAGAAATTCCCAGACTCCAGGGAAGCAATAGGCTCCCACTAACCAATGGTGATGACTTTAGCCAAAATACCCAACAAAGGGGAGTTACAACCTGTAGAGACCACCTCTAGTATATAGGCATGCCCCCCCCCCGAGTTGATGAATGGGGGCCGCCCATGCATCTCAAAATTTTAAACCCAGAAATGTTCCTTTCCAAAGAGAAGACAGGTCAAAAATGGAACAAAAAATGAATAGACTTTTATCTACAGTTGCTTACACAGTCTGTCTAGTTTTAATATACTTTACTACATGTAACTTCAAAAGGCTAGAAATTCCTGAAAAATAACTGATTCATTGGTTGTAAAGGATCCAGGTTATTATCCAGAGATATAATGGCAGTCTTTGCATGTAAAGCCTGTGTTCTTTATGCCTGGTGTGTAATCTGAGTTTTAAAAGGTAATTTTAGTTTCTACCCAAAATACAGCCCTTAGTGTTATTTTCAACCCTTATCAACTACAAACTTACAGGCTATTTTTGAACCACCTCTTTTCAACCTCTGCATGCTCTTGTGCATATAAATAACCTGCAGAGTTTGTTCACATGAATTGTTCCATTTTTGTTTGGATATGGGTTTTGTCCTCAATGAACTGATCATGTTTTAAAGATTGACAGTTGTTATTTTTTTGTATCTGTGATTAATCAAGCCCAAAACACATAGATGCTCACATATACATTCCCTATAGAAAGTTGCATAAATCCTATACATGTGGTTAATCACTTCGAGGGAAATTCTGAAAGGTCCTATTTCTTCATTGATGCGTGAACCTTGGTCCTTTCTATCTACTCGATCTATGCTTGGTACATCCTTACCCATCCTTCGCACCCAGTGATGACATAACTTTAAAACAAAGTTCATGCCATTTTATCTTACACATTTGAGTAAATTTTTGTCTAAAAGCAGCCCCCTGTACATTCATTTTCTGTACTTGTTTTTCAAAATCATGGTGTTTCTGAACCAAATAATATGCACCTTTCATCTCCGCAGACGAAGAATGTCAACTACTCTGTTAAACTAGGATATCACAGATAAAATCTAAGGTGAAATTGTTTGGTGGTATGTAGCATAACAGAGAACATACTGACAACCATGTAAACATATTGGAGGGTGTGTGTGTGTGTTTGTGTGTGTGTGTGTGTGTGTGTGTGTGTGTGTGTGTGTGTGAAAGAGAAGCTGCTCACTGGAAAACAATCCAATTCACACGAAAAGAACAATGGTTGGAAATGTCCTTATACACAATAACTTGTGCATTCGCCAACCAATGTCCTGAGAGAATACTTTCCCATGCATCTCACCATAGGAGACAAAGAAGTGTTCTTTTCATATAAAATAAGTGCATAGGTATACTTGTGTATCTTTTGAATAATTCTTTAGCAGATTCACACATTATTAAGTGCTATAAGATGAACTATATTATTGTGCCCTATGCTTGTATAGCTGTTCATAATTTAGCTGTGATTTTTGTGATGCTTATTTCATGGAAGTGTCTTTAGACAATACCATTGCATAGTTTGGGAATATTTGTTCATAACTCAGAATAAGTATAGAGAAAAGCATTTATCTGAGTATCTGCTTATTCATTTTTCTTTTGTTTATTCATTTATTACTTATTTTACTTTGGTCTGAAAAAGATATAAGATGGTTAGAATTGTATACTATTCAAGCAACAGCTTTGTAAGTTTTTATAAGCTCATGCCTAATCTGCAAAACCTTGCATATTATAAGTTTCATTTAACAAAATTCTACAATGACCCTTACCAACAGAATTCTTGGTACTAATGTTGTTGGATTATTATACTTTGCATAGAGAGGCTTATGTTTTTCTTTCCTTTTTCCTAGTCTCTTCATCCCTTCTCTCATTCTCTCCCCTCCTCAGCCTCCCTTTTTCTTCTTACCTCTCCTCTTCCTCCTCCTTCCCCACATTTGTCTCACACCTTTTCTTTCCCCACTCCTTTCCTTTCCCATCCTTGTTTTTCTCTCCTCCCCTCTGTCACTGTCCTCCATTTTCTCTACTTCTCCTCTTCTTCCTCCTTCTGAATGGTTTTCCTACTCTTTCCCCTTCTCTCTCCCCTTCTTGTTTTTCTCTTTCCCTTCCCTTCTTCCCTCTCAAACAGCCATGCATAAAATTGCCTCCCCCCTCTCTCCTGTCCGCTAATTGCCTCCGCTCGATCCCCCCTCCTGTCTGTTCTCTTCTCCTGTTTCTTCCTTCCTTCTCTTTGTTTTTCCTACCTCTTGGGTCAATTCCATGGACTCGTGCAATCTCTGTTTCACTAAGACACATCCTCGTCCACATCCCTTCATTTTTATTGTTGTTGTAGATATGGGATACGTCTATTTAGTTCAGAATAGCATCAAACTCATGATCTTCCTGCTGCTTCCTCCTAATTGCTGGGATTACAAGCATGGGACATCACATGCTTCTTTTGGTTCCTGTCACTTGAAGGAGGCTTTGATTAAAAAGACTTTATACACATGGAGCATACATTAATTAATTCATAGCATTTTTCCAAGTTCCCATCTGTATCTGAGGAAGTATAGCTCAGGGTGTGCATAATACAGTTTAGACATTGTGTATATGTAATGCTCCCCTACAATAAAGTTCCATACTTGATTCTGTTTTCCAAAAGAAGGTAAACTTTCAACATAGAGGTTCTACAAAGTCTATCTTATCTTGAGAACACAGACAAGCATGGATTTTACAATTGTGACAAAGACCAAGGTCCTGTGATACTCTTCTACTGTGTCCATCTTACTAGCACATAGATACAATTGGAAATCTCCACAATCAGGGGAATTTCCTCCAATGCCAGGAACTCTTTCTGAGAGCCTGTGGGTCACACCCTGCCCAATTTTTCCAGCCAGCTTGTAGTCGGGCATGGTCTACTGAAAGAGAGGAAAGGATCCTGAATCCAGAGTTTTGGACCCTATTATTGGATTTCAACAAAAATCTATTTTTAGAGGATGGCTACAATAACTTCAAAAAATGTTATTTGATTTTGCATGTTTTTAGCTTTTGCTTAAGAAATATCAAATTTAAAGAAAATTTCTCAGTTTTTACATGTACACATAAGTGTATATATATTTATAATGACACATATCCATATCTATCTGAATCTATCTACAGACTAATCTTTACTTGAGTAAAGGAGTGCAGCTTAATATATGGAAATAATCATCTGCGATCCCAAACTAAACAAGCACCTGTTAAAACAAGAGTTCTATTGAAGCATAGACACACCCATTCCCTTCTCTTGTCTGCAGCTTTTTGCACATATAATGCAAGAGAAACATATGCTCTATAAAGCTGAAAATACTTACTAGCTGAACTTTATGAGAAGATATTTTCTGCTACTGTTTAAGATGAGAGTGAAAATAAAGACTCAACATCCTCTTATACAAAATTCCATTATCTTCAGGCCTGTGATTGTCTGATATAAACAAGATGATACATTATAAAAGCAATGTATACACACATATGCGTGCGCATGCACACACACACACACACACACACACACACATAAATACCATACTAGAGGAAGACAGAGAGTGAATCACACATATTCCTTGAAAATGAAAATCATATGGATTGTTTCTTCCCTCTCTGAATAGCAGACCCACATTCTAGAAATCACTGAAGCATAAAGGATAGAACATACAGGACATAGAGAAAGATGCCCTTTGACCCTAAACTTGTACACCAGCAGGAAGATGTTTTTTTCTCATCACCATTAGGAGATTCTTCATATTCCTTGAACTACTGAATATACAAATGAAGACTGAAACAACAGCTGTAAAACCCAAGGCCTTGGATCCAATTCAAGTTCAATAAATTTAGCTCAGGAAACAAGAAATTCTCTGTGCCCTATTACCGACTCTCTTCCTTTTACCAACCTTCTCAACACCTAAAAAGCCATCCTGACTCATATTTTTAAGGTGTCTGGGAACAAATACAGGAAGCGCAATAACAAACAACAGTAGAACAAGAAACATAATTGAGGTGTATTTAACCTAATGGGAACTTGAATGAGGATCCTGTTCTTTCTGCTGTAACGTAATTGTTTGTGTCCTTCAGAGTATCCTGAAAACAACCCGGGAAAACCCGTGCCAAAAAAAAAAAAAAAAAAAAAAAAAAAAAAAAAAAAAAAAAAAAAAAAAAAAAAAAAGGCAGAGAATCCCACGGAGCCCAAAAATAGCATCTCACAGGTTGAGAAATTCAACATCATCAGGAAAATAATTTGGAATGTCTCTTGTCCAAGATCCGGACTTTTTAATACTATACTTTTGTTTTGAGAAATATCAGAAGTTATGCTCATGAATTCTCATAAATATGGCTGCTGAAATATGATCTGGATATTTTTGTCCTAGGTGCTTTGTCAGCCCTCTGTTGTCTTGTTATATATGAAACTATTCCTGGGCTCAGAACACTGTTGACTAATAAGTGATGGATGGAGTAAAAACTAAATAAAATTTGTAACAAAATTAATATTTTCTCAGCTGCATAGTCATGTAAGCTTTCTTTTCAAGATGACCCATCCTATATTGATATATTATTCATTGTTGTTGGTATTGTTTAAATCCAGTATCAACATTACAGTGAAATTTCGAAATATTTTCAAATATCTTTTGGTTTTCCTTAAATGCAAGGATAGTCAAGGAGTTAAACCAATATGGTTATGTGTTCTCAGAGGAGGATAAGGTATTCATACTGTTTTCTTTTTACTGAGATTATTTGCCCCAGTTTCATTATCATCTTGAGAGACATATTCAACATAGAGAATAGACAAAGTCTTTAGAGTCCACTCCCATATCAAATTATATTTCAACTCTTTTAGGGTTCAGTTGTGATTAATTTTAAAGTAATATCAAAAGTTTGGTTTTACAAATGAATGAAGTCAATCAGTTCCTTGCATAAAATCAGTTTGTTGTTGTCTAGTCAATATGACTATTTGACTATGAGAAAGAACCTCCTGTTTACAAAATTCTCTTCTCATAACCTGTTATCAAAGTCCATTGGAATAGTACTGTCTTCCCAACTTCTGAAATCATTGTGTCTATGATGACTTGGGAGAAATGTTGTGGTCTTAAAGCATGTTCTTGTCATAGCCAAGGATCTGGCTTCTGTTCACTCCACACTGCCAGGGGTAGTGTTTCTCTTATGAATGATTTGATTATGAAGTGCATGGGAATGCTGTTGTATTGACACCATGGGACACTATATTTCAGTTGTATCATCATTATTGCTGTCTTGGAATCAAAACCACTATGATTTTCTGCAGAAGACACTCACATGGTTGCTTCAATTGGCATCCCTTCATTGAAAAACAGTCAGAAATTTAGATAGGAATTGGAGCTACATAGGAATTGGAGCTGTTCTATTCTTCCTGTGCAACCCCATTCAGACTTCATATAATCCTGCTTTAGCTACCCATGGTCTTAGAAAATACTACAGTATGTATATAGGAAATTAAATTTAATTGGAAGACTCCATCTATGTAGCAAGCCAAAGGTCATCATCCACTCTAAGGTTCTACTTTCCAATGAGGAAGGTGTTTTGGGGGTCACCCATACTGCTGTAAATAAGCTAAAAACTCAATGACTTGTATCTTGAGTATTCTGAGCATTTAGACTAATATCTACTTATTTAGTGAGTGCACACCATATGTGTTCTTTTGTGATTGGGTTACCTCACTCAGGATGATATTTTCTAGTTCCATCCATTTGCCTAAGACTTTTATGAATTCATTATACTTGAGTAGTAATCCGTTGTGTAAATGTACCACATTTTCTGTATCCATTCCTCTGTTTAGAGACATCTGGATTTTTTCCAGTTTCTGGCTATTATAACTAAGGCTGCTATGAACGTAGTGGATAATGTGTCCTTATTACATTTTCGGACATCTTCTAGGTATATGCCCAGGAGTGGTATAGCTGGGTCCTCAGGTAGTACTATGTCCAATTTTCTGAGGAACAGTCAGGCTGATTTCCAGAGTGGTTTTACCAGCTTGCAATACCACCAACAATGGAGGAGTGTTCCTCTTTCTCCACATTCTTTCCAGCATCTGCTGTCCCCAATAGACCACATGAAGCTCAAGAAGAAGGAAGACCTAGTTGTAGATACTTTAGTCCTTCTTAGAAGGGGGATCAAATTACCCATGGCTCACAGCCAAGCAATGGACTGAGCAGAGGGTCCCCAATGAAGGAGCTAGAGAAAGGACCCAAGGAACTGAAGAGGTTTGCAGCCCCATAGGAGGAACAAAAATATGTACCAACCAGTACCCCCAGAGCTCCCAGGGACTAATCCATCAACCAAAGAGTACACATGGAGGGACCCATGTCTCCAGCTGTAGCAGAGGATGGCCTTTTCAAACATCAATGAGAAAAGAAGCCCCAGTGTAGGGGATTGCCAGGTCAGGAAAGTGGGAGGGGCTTGGTAAGCAGGCAGGGGGAGCAGATGGAATAGGGGGTTTTAGGAGGAGTAACGAGGAAAGGGGATAACATTTGAAATGTAAATAAATTAAATATCTAAATGAATAAACAAACAAATAACTCAGTGACTCACTAAAGTAGACTTGGAGGGAACTGGTTCTTTGGTCTGTTCTTGGCGCCTTATCTACATCAAACAGACAATTGCTTATGCCTCCCTCAAGAAAAGTACCATAATAAATGCTTTCAATTTGAAACGTCCCTTACAGAATAGTGAATGTTCTTACCTTGTCACACTGTTTTAAAGACTGTGTGACTTTCAGGAGAGGATCCATGGTTGGCAGTCCTAGATCATGGGTGGGTCTTCAACAGTTAAATTCACACCTGATTCTTATTTATTCCTGTGGATCAAGTCACCTCAACAGGTTGCTACACTGCAGATTTTACCATGCCTTCCCTGCTATGTTGTACTGAAATCACTCCAGCCAAAGGGACCTTGACTCCTTGAAGTTTTTGTGCCCAGGTATTAGGACATAGTGATGACACAAAGGTAACTAACACAGTCATCAAGTCATTTTTCTACCCTAAGCTCCCACTTTTGTATTTGAAGTTCAGATGTATCCCCTTAGTTATTAAAAGCCACCAAGCTCATGACCTGGAGTTGGTACTGAACTCCATATTGACTCTTCTTCACCTCCTCATGCAGCAATCTACATGATAATTCTAGCAAATGTCACTTCCCTTAGTTTTTACAGATTTAGCTGTATCATTATGCTCACAATATATTCTTTGTAATGTTAGAACTATGGTTAGGCTATTGCTGAGGCTTCATTACCTGCAGTGTGCCCCTTCTTCTGGAGGTTCACACGGGTATCCTGCGGAAAGCATTGTCTGTAAGGCTGTAGCTAACACATTTCCAGAAGCCAGAGTTTCTCACATAGGGGATTGAATTTACATCAAAGAGATATTGGTGGAGACACATCCTGCTTCCTACCTGTTGTATGGCAGCTTCCTCGACATTAAAACAGTCTCTCTAGGAGGAAGGACATATAAGACCCAGGAGGTAAGCAAAACCACATGTCTGGGAAAGTGGAAAATTACAAGATTCTCAATAGCCCTTCTCCAGTTCTATAGAAGCAGGAAGGCAATACTGGAGGAGGGGACCCTGACCACCAGAGATGCTAAGGGGAGAGATTGGTCTTAGCTAGTTAGGTGCAAACTCTGGAGAACTCCAAGTATGTAGCTTTACTGATTCCTCCTCAACTTCCCTTGTATGAAAATGGGCTTTTCACATTTTTGAGGCACATCTGCCCCTACAAGTAACCCTTCACCCATTCCCCTGTTAGTAACCAAATCATTTATTAGACTACAGTGCTACAGTAATTTTGGTCTCCTGTAGATTCCATACTTTTTTTTTATTCGATATATTTTTTATTTACATTTCAAATGATTTCCCCTTTTCTAGCCCCCCACTCCCAAAAGCCCCATAAGCCCCCTTATTTCCCCCTGTCCTCCCACCCACCCCTTTCCACTTCCCCATTCTGATTTTGCCGAATACTGCTTCACTAAGTCTTTCCAGAACAAGGGGCCACTCTTCCTTTCTTCTTGTACCTCATTTGATGTGTGGATTATGTTTTGGGTATTCCAGTTTTCTAGGTTAATATCCACTTATTAGTGAGTGCATACCATGATTCACCTTTTGAGTCTGGGTTACCTCACTTAGTATGATGTTCTCTAGCCCCATGCATTTGCCTAAGAATTTCATGAATTCATTGTTTATAATGGCTGAATAGTACTCCATTGTGTAGATATACCACATTTTTTGCATCCACTCTTCTGTTGAGGGATACCTGGGTTCTTTCCAGCATCTGGCAATTGTAAATAGGGCTGCTATGAACATAGTAAAGCATGTATCCTTATTACAAGGTGGGGAACCCTCTGGGTATATGCCCAGGAGTGGTATAGCAGGATCTTCTGGAAGTGAGGTGCCCAGTTTTCAGAGGAACCGCCAGACTGATTTCCAGAGTGGTTGTACCAATTTGCAACCCCACCAGCAGTGGAGGAGTGTTCCTCTTTCTCCACACCCTCTCCAACACCTGCTGTCTCCTGAATTTTTAATCTTAGCCATTCTGACTGGTGTAAGGTGAAATCTCAGGGTTGTTTTGATTTGCATTTCCCTAATGACTAATGAAGTTGAGCATTTTTTAAGATGCTTCTCCGCCATCTGAAGTTCTTCAGGTGAGAATTCTTTGTTTAACTCTATACCCCATTTTTTAATAGGGTTGTTTGGTTTTCTGGAGTCTAACTTCTTGAGTTCTTTATATATATTGGATATTAGCCCTCTATCTGATGTAGGATTGGTGAAGTTCTTTTCCCAATATGTTGGTTGTCGATTTGTCCTCTTGATGGTGTCCTTTGCCTTACAGAAACTTTGTAATTTTATGAGGTCCCATTTGTCAATTCTTGATCTTAGAGCATGTGCTATTGGAGTTCTGTTCAGAAACTTTCTCCCTGTACCGATGTCCTCAAGGGTCTTCCCCAGTTTCTTTTCTATTAGCTTCAGAGTGTCTGGCTTTATGTGGAGGTCCTTGATCAATTTGGATTTGAGCTTAGTACAAGGAGACAAGGATGGATCAATTCGCATTCTTCTGCATGCTGACCTCCAGTTGAACCAGCACCATTTGTTGAAAAGGCTATCTTTTTTCCATTGGATGTTTTCAGCCTCTCTGTCGAGGATCAAGTGGCCATAGGTGTGTGGGTTCATTTCTGGATCTTCAATCCTGTTCCATTGATCCTCCTGCCTGTCACTGTACCAATACCATGTAGTTTTTAACACTATTGCTCTGTAGTATTGCTTGAGGTCAGGGATACTGATTCCCCCAGACTTTCTTTTGTTGCTGAGAATAGTTTTAGCTATCCTGGGTTTTTTGTTATTCCAGATGAATTTGATAATTGCTCTTTCTAACTCTGTGAAGAATTGAGTTGGGATTTTGATGGGTATTGCATTGAATCTGTATATTGCTTTTGGCAAAATGGCCATTTTAACTATATCGATTCTACCGATCCATGAGCATGGGAGGTTTTCCCATTTTTTGAGGTCTTCTTCCATTTCCTTCTTCAGAGTTTTGAAGTTCTTGTCATACAGATCTTTCACAGGTTTGGTAAGAGTCACCCCAAGGTACTTTATACTGTTTGTGGCTATTGTGAAGGGGGTCATTTCCCTAATTTCTTTCTCAGCCTGCTTATCCTTTGAGTATAGGAAGGCCACTGATTTGCTTGAGTTGATTTTATAACCTGCCACTTTGCTGAAGTTGTTTATCAGCTGTAAGAGTTCTCTAGTGGAGTTTTTTGGGTCACTTAGGTAGACTATCATGTCATCTGCAAATAATGATAGTTTGATTTCTTCCTTTCCAATTTGTATCCCTTTGACCTCCTTATGTTGTCGAATTGCACGAGCTAGTATTTCAAGTACAATATTGAAAAGATAAGGAGAAAGGGGGCAGCCCTGTCTAGTCCCTGATTTTAGTGGGATTGCTTCAAGTTTCTCTCCATTTAGTTTGCTGCTGGTTACCGGTTTGCTGTATATTGCTTTTACTATGTTTAGGTATGGGCCTTGAATTCCTGTTCTTTCCAAGACTTTAAGCATGAAAGGATGCTGAATTTTGTCAAATGCTTTTTCAGCATCCAATGAAATGACCATGTGGTTTTGTTCTTTGAGTTTGTTTATGTAGTGCATTGCATTGATGGATTTCCGTATATTGAACCAACCCTGCATTCCTGGGATAAAGCCTACTTGATCATGGTGGATGATCGTTTTGATGTGTTCTTGGATTCAGTTGGCAAGAATTTTGTTGAGTATTTTTGCATTGATGTTCATAAGGGAAATTGGTCTGAAGTTCGCTTTCTTTGTTGGATCTTTGTTTGGTTTTGGTATCAGCGTAATTGTGGCTTCATAGAAGGAATTGGGTAGTGTTCCTTCTGTTTCTATTTTGTGGAATAGTTTGAAGAGTATTGGTGTTAACTCTTCTTTGAAGGTCTGATAGAATTCTGCACTGAAACCATCTGGTCCTGTGCTTTTTTTGGTTAGAAGACTTTCTATGACTCCTATTTCTTTAGGCATTATGGGACTGTTTAGATGATCTATTTGGTCTTGATTTAATTTTGGCATTTGGTATCTGTCAAGGAAATTGTCCATTTCCTCCAGATTCTCCAGTTGTGTTGAGTACAGGCTCTTGTAGTAGGATCTGATGATTTTTTGGATTTCCTCAGTTTCCGTTGTTGTATCTCCCTTTTCAGTTCTAAGTTTGTTAATTTGGATACTTTCTCTGTGCCCTTTGGTCAGTCTGGCTAAGGGTTTATCTATCTTGTTGATTTTCTCAAAGAACCAGCTCCCGGTTTTGTTGATTCTTTGTATGGTTCCCTTTGTTTCTACTTGATTGATTTCGGCACTGAGTTTGATGATTTCCTGCCTTCTACTCCTCCTGGGTAAAATAGCTTCTTTTTGTTCCAGGCCTTTCGGGTGTGTCATTAAGCTGGTAATGTATGCTCTCTCCATTTTCTTTTTTGGAGGCACTCAGGGCTATGAGTTTTCCTCTTAGCACTGCTTTCATTGTGTCCCATAGATTTGGGTATGTTGTGTCTTCATTTTCATTGTGTTCTATAAAGTCTTTAATTTCTTTCTTTATTTTTTCCTTGACCAAGGTATCATTGAGTAGAATATTGTTCAGTTTCCACGTGTATGTGGGTTTTCTGTTGTTTTTGTTGCTATTGAAGACCACTTTTACTCCATAGTGATCTGATAGGAGGCATGGGATTAGTTCGATCTTCTTGTATTTGTTGAGGTCTGTCTTGTGACCAATTATATGGTCGATTTTGGAGAAGGTACCATGAGGTGCTGAGAAAAAGGTATATTCTTTTGCTTTAGGATAGAATGTTCTATATATATCTGTTAAATCTAATTGGTCCAAAGCTTCAATTAGTTTCGTTGTGTCCCTGTTTAGTTTCTGTTTTCCTGATCGGTCCATTGAGGAAAGTGCAGTGTTGAAGTCACCCACAATTATTGTGTTAGGTGCAATGTGGGCTTTGAGTTTTAATAAAGTTTCCTTTACGAAAGAGGGTGCCCTTGCATTTGGAGCATAGATGTTCAGGATTGAGAGTTCTTCTTGTTGTATTTTTCCTTTGACCAGCAAGATGTGTCCCTCAGAGTCTCTTTTGATGACTTTGGGTTGAAAGTCAATTTTATCTGATATTAAAATGGCTACTCCAGCTTGATTCCTAAGGCCATTTGCTTGTAAAATTCTCTTCCAGCCTTTTACTCTAAGGTAGTGTTTGTCTTTGACCCTGAGGTGTGTTTCCTGTAAGCAGCAAAATGTAGGGTCCTGTTTACATATCCAGTCAGTTAGTTAATGTCTTTTTATTGGGACATTGAGTCCATTGATGTTAAGAGATATTAAGGAATAGTGATTGTTACTTCCTGTCATTTTTGACATTAATTTTTAAATTTGGTTGGTTAACTTCTTTTGGATTTGATGAAAGGTTACTATCTTGCTTTTTCCAGGGTGAAGTTTCCCTCCTTGTATTGGTGTTGTCCTCCTATTATCCTTTTTAGGGCTGGGTTTGTGGATAGATATTGGGTAAACTTGGTTTTGTCATGGAATATCTTAGTTTCTCCATCTACAGTGATTGAGAGTTTTGCTGGATATAATAGTTTTGGCTGGCATTTGTGTTCTCTTAGAGTCTGCATGAGATCTGTCCAGGATCTTCTAGCCTTCATAGTCTCAGGTGAAAAGTCTGCTGTGATTCTGATAGGTCTTCCTTTATATGTTACTTGGCCTTTTTCTCTTACTGCCTTTAATATTCTTTCTTTGTTTAGTACATTTGGTGTTTTGATTATTATGTGACAGGAAGTATTTCTGTTCTAGTCCAGTCTGTTTGGAGTTCTGTAGGCTTCTTGTATACTCATGGGCATTTCTCTCTTTAGGTTAGGGAAGTTTTCTTCCATAATTTTATTGAGGATATTTGCTGGCCCTTTAAGTTGTAAATCTTCACTCTCATCTATGCCTATAATCCTTAGGCTTGGTCTTCTCATTGTGTCCTGGATTTCCTGGATATTTTGGGTTACAAGCTTTTTGCATTTTGCATTTTCTTTTACTGTTGAGTCCATGGTTTCTATGGTATCTTCAGCATCTGAGATTCTTTCTTCTATCTCTTGTATTCTGTTGTTGATATTTTTTCATCTATGTCCCCTTATTTCTTCCCAAGGCTTTCTATCTCCAAAGTTGTCTCCCTTTGAGTTTTCTTAGTTGTTTCTACTTCTGATTTTAGATCCTGGATGGTTTTGCTTAGCTCCTTCACTTGCTTGTTTGTGCTTTCCTGTAATTCTTTAAGAGATTTTTGTGTTTCGTCTTTCATGACCTTAGCCTGTTGACCAAAGTTCTCCTGTATTTCTTTAAGTGTTTTTTCCGTTTCCTCAATATTGGCTTTTGTATTCTCCTGGATTTCTTTCAATGATTTTTGTGTTTCCCTTGCAAGGGCTTCTAACTTTTGATCCATTTTCTCCTGAATTTCTTTAAGTATGTCCTTCATGTGTTCCTGTACCAGCATCATGACCAGTGATTTTAAATCCAAATCTTGTTTTACTGGTGTAATGGGGTATCCCGGACATGCTTGTAAAAGAGAATTGCGTTCAGATGTTGCCATATTGCCTTGATTTCTGTTAGTGACGTTCCTGCATTTGCCTTTTGCCATCTAGTTCTCACTGGTGTTAGTTGGTGTTGTCAATGCTGGACTCACCAGTGCAAACTGCCCCTTCCCAGGTGGCCTCTGGTGCACAGCTTACCTCCTGCACTGCCTGGAGACAGGGTGCTGTTGCCCAGGCTGTTCAGATCCCGAAGCAGACACCTGAAGGCTCCCGCTGGGGCCTGCTGGATTCACTGGAGCACACCGACTTCTCCCCGCTGGCCGCCCGGAAGCCCCTCTTGGCTCTTGTAGGACCTGGAGAAGTGGTGTTGCCGCCCATGCTGATCTGGATCCGGAAGCAGAGAGATCTGAGGGCTCCTGCCAGAGGCCTCAGGACTGGAACCTAAGCTCTGTGCTACAGGAGCAAGCTGTGCTGTGAGTTCCCAGACTGCCTCTGGGTGCACACCAGGTCTCCCACACTTCCTGGAGACCGAGTGCTGTGGCCCAGGCTGTTCAGATCCCAAAGCAGGCACCTGAAGGCTCCTTCTAGGGCCCGCTTGATTCACCGAAGCACACCGACTTCTCCCCGCTGGCTGCCCGGAAGCCCCTCTCGATTCCATACTTCCTTTCTGGACCGAGGAGGCATGTGTGTTGTGATTCCCTAGGAAATGTCTGTCATATAGCATGACATCACTCCCAGTCTCCTGCCTGCAAATCTCAGTCTGGATACAGGCTCATGCTGGGAGCAAGGCCTTCCCTAAAGAGCAATAAGAAGGAACCCTAACTCTGTCAGAGAGCTCCTGTTTCATCTCAAGTGCTCTCTCAATGGGATTTGTCTCTGGCATTGGTATTTGAAACCTCATTATAGTCTGCCATGTTGTCGGTTGCCTTCAACAGTATTATTAATTCTTCTAATACATTTCTTAACCCGCAACTGTCTTCCTCAGTGTTCGTTTAAATCTTTTATCCAAGACATTACATTTGCTCATTTCTAGAATAGCTTAATTTATAATCCTGCCTGTTGTTAATAGTAAGGCCTGTAGAGTATAACTCAAAATAATTAGTAAAGATTCTTGGTTACAAGTCACATCGTTTGGCTATGGTTAATGAGAAGAGGGGACCCAGATGACAATGGCACAAGCAGGCCAAAGGTTAGAAAACCAAGTAACAAAACAATTAAATATTAATGTTGGCAAGGGAAAGAAATATTACATGAAGTAGAATGCATGATGGATAAGGTCCCACAGTGAGAATGTTGCCACCCAGTGACCATTGTCTATTTATGTCAACACTAATGTTTGAGTCTACTGTCTTAGGGTTACCATTGCTGTGGCAAAACATCAAGACTGAATGCAACTTCTGGAGAAAAGAGTTTCTAATCACTAGTCATCATTGAAAGAAGCAGGAATTCAACCATGGCAGGAGCCTGGAACAGGAGCTGACGCAGGGACCTTAGTGGGGTGCTCATCTTGATTTTCTATAGAACCCATAACTACCAGCCCCAGGGCGCCTCTACCCACAATGGGCTGTGCTCTTCTCCATCAATCATTAATTTTTAAAAATGCCAATATGTTTGCCTACAGGGAACATTTTCTCATTTGAGGTTCTCCCAGATGACTCTAGCTTGTGTCAAATGGACAGCAAAACAAAACAAAACACACAAACAACATCAACCACAAAACTCACAGCCAGCATGCCTCCACCTTAGATTTTTCCTGTTGCTTCCTTTAACATACCCTTAAAATTTTACCCCATTATCATTTGCATTGCCACTGTGAATAATGTTTAATAATAATGTATAATGGAAGTGCTCTCCTAAGATTTGAATCATAAGTTGAGCTTGTCTATGCTCAACTGGTTGGAGTTGGGAGTCCTACTTTTGAAACATATACAAGAGTAGCAAATGTTGGTAACTGAAGAGTTGTTTCTCCAGATACAGTTGGAATAATAATAATAATAATATTAATAATAATATTAATATTAATAACCACTTTATAGCAGATGCCAAGCTGTATGGATGATTATAATAACAGTATATATTGGAAATAAAAGGAACACAGGGACTAAGTAGGTTTCTTTGGAATGTATGGTGGCAATATCCATATATTTGATGGAGACAAATATTATCATGCTACCGTGTGAATTACCTTAAAATATACATGGGTCTT
This sequence comes from Apodemus sylvaticus, assembly GCF_947179515.1. NCBI lineage: Eukaryota > Metazoa > Chordata > Mammalia > Rodentia > Muridae > Apodemus > Apodemus sylvaticus. The sequence continues at coordinate 11,280,541 of NC_067481.1, forward strand.
TGTGTCTACTTTAGCAGAGATTTTGATGTCATGGATCAAATTCCTATTAATCGTGGCATTATAAAGTTTTAAAATATTGAGATTAGTATTGCTTTACACATCTTTAAAGCCTAGAGACAGACTCTCAACTATTTCTGAATACTAAACACTTTGATAAGTATCTGAAAGCCCAGGGAGACGATTAAACTGGTGAATGGCTGGCTTTGTGAGCCGAAAAAGCTGACTTTGATCCCCCAGAAGCTATAGCAAAAACGCAGGGCCTGGTGGCAAGCGCTTGAGATCTAAGGAGATAGAGACAGAAGGATCTTTGGGGACTGTTGGCCAGGTAGCCTTGCTAATTTGGAAGTTTCAGTTCTGTGAGTAGTCTTTCAGGAGTAGTGGTGAGGATAATGACAACAATAGTAGTAATATTAATAATGTGGATGGAAGAACAACACGTAGGTTGATGCCATACACATGTGGAAACATAATTGCACACACACACACACACACACACACACACACACACACTAAAGTGAAAACCATCTAGAACCTAGTAGCCAAAAAAAAAAGTTAATGAATAAAGACAGGAAATAAGACATTTCAAATGGAAGAGGAGTTAGATTTTTTTCTTTTTTCTTTTTCTTTTTCTTTTTCTTTTCTACATTCTTTGTTTACGTTCCAAATGATTTCCCCTTTCCTGGTTCCCCCCTCTCCATAAGTCTCATAAGCCCTCTTCCCTCCTCCCATTGCCTGATCAAACCCCTCCCACTTCTCTGTCCTGGTAATCCCCTGCATTGCTGCATCAAGCCTTTCCAGGCCCTCTCCTTCTTTCTTCTTGGGAATCATTTGAATTTTGAATGGCTGAGAAGCACCTTAAGAAATATTCAACACCATTAGTCATTAGGGAAATGCAAATCAAAACAACCCTGAGATTTCATCTCACACCATTCAGAATGGCTAAGATTAAAAACTCAGGAGACAGCAAGTATTGGTGAGGATGTGAAAAAAGAGGAACACTCCTCCACAGCTGGTGGGATTGCAAGTTGGTACAACCACACTGGAAATCAGTCTGGCACTTCCTCAGAGAACTGGGCATGATACCTCCAGAGGACCCTGTTATACCACTCCTGGGCATATACCCAGAGGATTCCCTGGCATGCAATAAGGACACATGCTCCACTATGTTCATAGCAGCTTTATTTATAATAGCCAGAAACTGTAAAGAACCCAGATGTCCCTCAATGGAGGGACAATACAGAAAATGTAGGGGAAATACAGAAAATGGAGGCATACAGAAATACAGAAAATGGAGGGGAATACAGAAAAATGTGGCATATTTACACAATGGAATACTACTCAGCAATTAAAAACAATGAATTCATGAATTCTTACGCAAATGGTTGGAACTGGAAAACATCATCCTAAGTGAGGTAATCCAATCACAAAAGAACACACATGGAATGCAATCACTGATAAGTGGATATTAGCCCAGAAGCTTTGAATACCCAAGACACAACATATCAAATGATTTTTTTCAATACCAAAATTCTATTAGAATTTTAAAGTCTATCTATGTTTAAAGTGCTTTTTGGACATATTTTGAAATTTGGTAAAGCTCTCTCATCTTTGATCTGAAAGGAGGACTCATTCTTGTTTGGGTTTTGAGTCATAGTGAAGACATTGGCTATCTACAAGCTGCCAGTGTCAGGGATTTATGGTTGTCCATATATTCACTCTCTTCCCTAGACAGCAATTACAAGGTCTGCATGGCTAGCTGGAACGTGTACTGCATCTTCTAGGAGCAGCTGGCTTCTTGGGAAGACTTTTAGTGAGGGTATCTTTTAAAGTTGCTTACTGCCTGACTTATCTTGCTATGATATGCAATGACCTGCTTGGGCTACTGTATATAATACATGCTCTTTGTTGGCTTGCTTGTTTGTTTAATTCAAGTCTTTTTGTAATTTTTGTGTTTATTTTTATTTTTTCAAATTTGACTACTGAACCTAGGGTCCTGTATTTTCTAGGCAAATGTTCTACCACTAAGTTAAATCCCAACCCTCTTGACTCACTTCTTAAGTAACGGAGAAATTTATCCACTTAATCCACAAAGGGGAAAGAAGTTAAGTACAAAATAGAACAGTCCATATATGGAATTTCCACAAATTTCCATCTTCATGTTGGAAGGAATAGACAGGGTCACTGTGTTCAGTTGCTCCCTGATGGAGGAAATTCCCCCATAATGCTAAACAGGAGCAAGCCCATGTCTTCTTAGAAGTTCTTGATGATTGAGAAAGGACTGTTCAATTCAAGCCACTTTACCAATGGATCCCTCCATCCTTTAAAAGTACTTTTTAATAGTGAAATGAGTTCATCCTGCATGTAATATGTATGTGTATATGTATTACATATGCATGTATTCATGAATTCTCTCATTTGCTTATTCATTCACTGAGAAGCTGAGAATATTTTATGTCTACTCAGTTTTTAGATTCTTTTTCTTTAGTTTAATGCTCCATTACACTCAGTACCCCTCCCCAAAGGGTAGTATCAATATGCTTTCCAAAGGTATTTGAGAACACTAAAGAATGGAATAAGAAATTGGCCCAAAAGCCATTGACTTGACTCAATGTGTATAAGAGCTTGTTACTGAACCCTGAGACCTTAATTTGTTCTCTGGGACTCATAGGACAGAAACATAAAACTGGTTCCTGCACATTTTTCTATGACCTCTATATGTGTGTCTTGGGTCAGGTGCCTCCTCTTTTCCAACCAGAAAAATCAGTTTTAATAAACCTGCCCAAAACCAAGATAAAAATTTCATTCTCACTATATTGTCCTTAGCCACCAACCCCCCATCCCAAGATATTAGCTGTCTATCTGATATAAGGTTGGCAAATATCTTTTCCCCATCTGTGGTTTGCTGGTTTGTCCTATTGACAGTGTCCTTTGCCTTACAGAAGCTTTTCAATTTCATGAGGTCCCATTTGTCAATTGTTGATCTTAAAGCATAAGCCATTGGTGTTCTGTTCAGGAAGTTTTTCCCTGTGCTCAATATTCAAGGCTCTTCCCCACTATCTCTTTTATTAGATGCAGTGTATCTAGTTTTTTGTGAAGGTGCTTAATCCACTTGGATTTGAGCTTTGTGCAAGTAGATAGGTATGAATCAATTTACATTTTTCTACATGCAGATCTCCAGTTGAACCAGCTCCAATTGTTGAAAATGCTGTCTTTTTTTCCCCCACTGAATGGTTTTAGCTTCTTTGTCAAAGATCAAGTGACCATAGGTGTGTGGGTTCATTTCTGGGTTTTCAATTCCATTCCATTGATGGACTTGCCTGTTTTTGGACCAATACCATGCAGGTTTTATCACTATTGCTCTATTGTATAGCTTGAGATCAGGGAGGATGATTCCCCCAGAAGTATTTTTATTTTTACTGTGGAGAATAGTTTTGGCTCTTCTGGGTTTTTTGTTATGCCAAATAAATTTGAGAATAGCTCTTTCTAAGTCTATGAAGAATTGAGTTAGAATTTTGATGGGGATTGCACTGGATCTGTAGCCACTGCACAAGGTTCTTTTTTTAAATGTATTTCATGTGTTGAAAGGAGAAGCTCGGTTTTGAGAGCATCACACTGGTGATCATCTGATCCTTTCCAAGGCTGCCTGTCTTGCGTGTTAAACTTTTGTTTTGTTTTGTACACTGTTTTTGTTTGTTTGTTTTCCTTTTTGAGGCAGGTTCTCATGTACCTCAGGCTGTCTTGTTATTGTTGTTACTGTTGTTCTTGTTGTTGTTTTAAGATAGAAAATACACCCATGTGTATTTTTCCCTTTCCCACATGCCAGGCATCATCGGTCCCTGACCATTGCCTTTAAAGTAGCATTATTTTCCCTTAAACTAATTTTTCATCTTTTTAGAGCTTTTCTCTAAGTAGATCCCACTTTTCTTCTTTTACATTTTTCCTGTTATTCATGTATGGTGGGATCAGTGTGTGCTTGCATATTTTCTAAAAATTCTTTTGGCCTTATCTAGAAACCATGATGACGAATCCTCCTGTTGCTTCATTCTCATCGGGACTATTTGGACTATTTGTGATTTAAAAATCAAAATCATGTCTAATTTTTTTTCAAAGAAATCTCTCTGCCATGGGATCATATTTATTTTTTCTCTACGAACATTTCAAAGTCTGCTTTCCCAAAGTCAAGGTCATATCCAAATATGCCTGGCAAAGATAATTATAATGATTATAGGAAAAACAGATGTCTGAGAAAAATCAGAATCATTTTAAGAGATTATCAGTTTACCTAGTTGCTAGGTGAAAAGAGGGGCATTTTATCACATTCTGCAGGGGCTATTAGAGGACAAATGGGGGTTTGGCGTGGGGCAGATGGCTTTATGCATAGGACTGCTTCCCCTGCAAATATGATGACCCTCCAGATCTTAAAACCCACATTAAGGGCTTCCATGGCTGCTGATATCTGTAAACTTAATCCTGGGTACAGAGAAAGCATTATGCACAGAGTTCATGGCCAGCCAGCCAGGCCAAAATTATGAACTTCCAGTTCAGTGAGAGACTTTGTCTCAAGGAAAGAAGACAGAGGGAGATACAACATCCCTATGTCCTGATAAATGCACATGGACTCACACACAGACATACTCATGTGAATATACTCAATACACAGCTACCATACATACAGTCTCTCTCTCTCTCTCTCTCTCTCTCTCTCTCTCTCTCTCTCTCTCTCTCTCTCTCTTTCTCTCTCTCTCTCCCTCCCCACCTCTCTCTCTCCAAACTTTTTAACAACTAAAGTTTGGGATCCTATTGCAGCAGGATAGGAGATGGAGCTCTGTCTTTTGGTATAGTGTCAAAGAACATTCCCTATTTATGGAGTTGTCTATTAGTATAATACAGGGCAGGGCTTATACGGACAGCTCATTCAAGCCATTTTACAAATGACAGGGAAAGGCTTTCTCAGCAATTTCAGGGGACAAGGCTGAAGTCTGGACCTGGCAGGGGTGGACTCACAACTTACTAAACCTGATGTCTATATTTTTAATATATAGCATGCCTTTTGTAAGATGCATATTTTTAACGCTACTTTAAAATAAAATCTTTTCAAGTGGGTGGAAAGGCCAGAGATTCAGAACATCTCAGGTTGTCATTTTTTTTTGTTTGAGGATTTCAAATGTTTCTTTATTCTTTTTATTAGTCTTTTTATTTGTTTACATTTCAAATGATATCCCTCTTACCAGTTATCCCTCCACAAACTTCCCCTTCCATCCCCCTTCCCCGCTCTCCTTTACTTATCTCCTTGCATAAAACTCAAGTGCAAGTGGATCAAGGACCTCCACATAAAACAAGATACACTGACACTAATAGAAGAGAGATTGGGAAAGAACCTCAAACACATTGGCACAGGAGAAAACTTCATGAATAGGACCTTCATGGCTCATGCTCTAAGAACCACAATTGACAAATTAGACCTCATAAAATTGAAAAGCTTCTATATGGCAAAGGACACTGTCAGTAGGACAAAATGGCAACCTACAGATTGGGAAAAGATCTTTAACAACCCTATATCCAATAGAGGGCTAATATCCAATATACACAAAGAACTCAAGAAGTTAGACTGCAGTGAACCAAATGTTTCTTAATAAAATTTACTCTCCCATCCGTTCCCAGATACTCTCCAACTGCCAACTCACTTGCCTTCTCTAATGCAAGAGCTTTTTTTTTTTCTTATAACTGAGTCTGTTTCATTTTGGCCACGTGGATGTGGGTATGAAACCACGCACTGGAGCATAAGCAGCCTCTCTTCCACAGCGTTCTTGAGGAAAGCTAACCCTCTTCCTCAGTAGCCATGAGTCATCACATTGCTTCCAAGGAACAGGTGGCCCTATCATGCTCCACACGGTAACAGGACACTTCAAATTTATTTAAGTTTACAAAGTACTTTAAATTGAATTAAGAACAAACACAGACTGAATACATTTTGATAAAGCATTTTTTTTTTATTTTTATTTTTCCTGTTTGCTTTTTTGTGAGACAAGTTTTTACTCTCCGGCCCAGGGCAGGAAATCCTTCTTCAGCCTTTAAAGTATTTAACTATGGGCAGATACAAAAAAAAAAAAAAAAAAAAAAAGAAAGAAAGAAATTTGTTCATACAATAATTACAGTGGTTTTAGATATTATACTATTGTTTTTTGTTGGTTATTTCATTTATTTACATTTCTAATGATGTGACCCTTCCCAGTTTCCCCTCTGCAAACACCCCATCCTATTCCCCCTCCCATTTGCCTCTATGAGGGTGTTCCTCCACCCATTTACCCACTCCAGCATGCCCCTATGCTGGGTCATCAAGCCTCCACAGGACCACGGGCTTCCCCTCCTGATTCCAGATAAGGCCATCCTCTGCTACAAATGTAACTGGAGCCCAAATCCCTCTTTGGTTGTTGGTTTATTCCCTGAGAGATCTGGGTGGTCCAGATAGTTGATATTGTTCTTCCTATGGGGTTGCAATTCCCTTCAACTTCTTGGGCTGGAGAGATGGCTCAGTCATTAAAGGAAAGGCTTACAACCAAAAATATAGTAATATTGTTGTTATCAGTGGTTTTAGGTGAAGAATAAAATCTCTAGCTTCAAATCAACTTTATAATTCCAAATTTTCTGAAATTTGCTTTTAATGGAACATTATTCTCTCCACTAGACAAATAATGAACTCAAACGCATCTACTGCAGTGTTCATGACTGCTGGAACAGCTCACAAATTCACTGTAGCACACTTGGATGATGACAGATTCTATCAGTGATCAGAACACATTTTAGCGTAATCATGGAAATAGGCTGGTTAACTAGACCAGTACAAGTTTACCTAAGGACATGTCCTGAAAGCCAGGCATGTTGGTTTCTTCTTTATTTTTTGGTTGTAATTCTATTCACAGCCTAAATACAAAGAACCATTTCTTATTCATCCTGGTGTTGGCCTGTTTGTCTGGGTTGTTTTGTGTAGGTGTGTGAGGCTGTTTAAATTGAACTGAAGACAGAATCCATAACATGTAAAAATAGTTCAAGAGCCACCTCGAAAGACAATGCATAGGTAATATTTTCCTATGCCTTAATTTAGCTAGTGAGGTGGAAAGTCTCAGCATTCAGGGGGTTAAAAGAACAGCTGATGCCTCATGGAAACTTTGAAAAACATTCTATTTATAAACAATTCTATTTGGATATCACATTTTCTATAACACTATTGGCTTGCTTTATTTTTGTACCTTAGAAAGTTTCCATGAACCGTAGGATATGGTCTCAGAGATATCCTGCTTTTAATTTTTTTAACCTATTTTCTGTTTGAACTTCTGACTTTATCAAATTGAGGTAATTTATCTCAGTGTTTTAGAAGCTTAACTGTGTTTTCAAATGAATTCTCCTGGATAATTCTAATTTCACAGCAAGGAACAGCTAGGAAGAATGCTAAATTTGCATACTTGTCATGTTGTAACGACAAGAGCATGTTGAACCAGAGACAATTAAAATCTTATGGGTGTCATATTAGATATGCATAAATAGCGACTTTTAATTAGGATTCAAATAAAAGAATTATAGTCTGTAGCCTTTGTGAAGAAGGAAGGCATTGCCAAAATATAAGCAAAGGAAAACATAACATTTTATCTGGAGAGTAATGCCACTGTCTCTAAATGTTCAAGGGCCTTGATTCTTTAAAAAAAATAAATTAGGTACTGTAGTCTCTTACAAATTCATGTTTACATTTGCAGCATTGTTTGAAGGAAACTTTGGTGTTTTGGCAGCCTATGACTTGGAAGATAACCCAGGCTACCTACAAAATTCAAATCCCTAAATAGTCATTAAGTCATTAGAACACACACACACACACACACACACACCCCAATGTTCACTCATTCTTTGTTCAATGGAATGACTATTAATTTTAAATGTTGGCCTTATTTCTGCCATGACCTAAATTTAACTTTTATCACAATTACTATAATATAATATTAATCTAATGTTTTACACACACACACACACAGAGAGAGAGGGGGGAGAAGGAGAGAGAGAGAGAGAGAGAGAGAGAGAGAGAGAGAGAGAGAGAGAGAATTAGTTTGTAGTAGGGTCTTCTAGCCTTTTTACTGCTCTTTCTTACAACAAACTCTTGCTACAGGCAAGCTGGCGATAGATGCCATCATTGACAAGTTCTTTTACATCTATGCTGTTGCTCTTTCATCCTTTCTACACTTCCCACTCAGCCACAAACTGGTGTGAGCTTGAGATGACTTTGGGAATAACAGAGGCAGTGCTGTAGCAAGAGAGCATGAGATAGGTTGAGAGTTGAGTTTCTAAGCACGTGATTAAGTCATGTTTAGGCACTGCTACCGAAGTGATAGAAAATGATCATTAGAAAACACAGCTGACTTAGAAAACCAACATTGTAGATCCAATGCACCATTCTGAATACACCACTTGAAAAGTGGAGAGATGGAACATTGTCATCTAATTTTTTTAATGTTGAAATTATGCAAAACCCCACTATGTTGACCATGGTGCCCTTTCTTTTTTTCTTTCTGACACTACTTCTATTTCCTACTCACACAAAATCCCCACAAAATGTCTTAAAAATAGAATTTCTTATCTACAAAGCTAGAGAGATGGCTCAGTGTTTGAAAGCACTAGCTACTCTTGCAGAAGAACAAGGTGCAATTCTCTGTACCCACATGGCCTCTCACAACTGTCTCTAACTCCAATTCAAGGGAATTGGAGGCTCTCTTCTGTCTTTCATGTGTACCAGGCACCCATAGGATGCTCAATAATATATGCAGATACTAATCGGTGTGAAAAAATAGATGTGCTTTAAAAAGGATTATGTATTGATTATTAGAGTGGATATAGATGCTCCTGCTAGGGTTTGGCAAGGACTTCATCACACTTGATGTTTTCACTTGATAATTTTTTTTACATTTTCTTGTATTAATTTTGCTAAAAATGAAGAAATGTGTTACTATTTCATTAGTAGCTTCATTAATCAGCATTTATTATAAATATATTCTACCTAAAGGAGTCTAATTGCCTACTCTTATTTGTACAAGATACAGGCCCTTTCTACATAGCCTTGGCTGGTCTAGAACTCATCATGTAGACGAGGCTATCCTTGAATTTCTAAAAATCCACTGTCCTGTGCCTCTCTGGTATAATTTCCCATTCTTGGTATATGATTAAAAACTCAAAAAGTCCAAATAAACATCAGAACTTCTTGCTTGGTTTGTTCTTTGGTTCTCCATTGAAGGGATTCCAATTCCACACCTTGAGGTCTATCAATGGACCCCAAATTCATAGCTTTTACTTCTGGTTGTTTTCAATTATCATTGGGCCATATCTATGAAAGAGAAATTTTGTCTTCCCAACCTAACCCTCTTCCTTTAGGAATTTTAGGGTTTTCCCCCTATAGTTCCATTGACATAACTTTCATCTCCTTGGTTGATACAGTGTGATTTTCATGCTTTAAGAAGTTATCCATGGTTGTAAATTTTGAGTCATTGTAAAGCTCCTTTGTTTGCCACCTGGGTGCCCTGCTTTGCTTGGGCCTGGTTCTCACAGTAGAGAATCTACCTTGTTCCATACACATTGTTCTTTATGTTTTAGGAAGATTTCCCCTTTCTCAGCTTCCCATGGGGCTAATTTAGTGTTTGTTAGAATTGAATGAAGATTATTTGTCAAACATGTAAAAGAAAGTATGTGAAAAAAATAATAGCTGTTACTTCCTGTAATAAATCTTGTTAGTTCCTCCATAGAGTTTCAGAATTCACCCTTATTCATCAAAGGCTATTTACTGTAAACACCTGTGAAGTTTTGCCTGCATGTTTATTTCCCGGATATATGAGCCACTTGCATACAGAGCTCCTCTAGCAGTTCAGTACTTAACCAGAGAAATTCAGGAGTCCATTTGTGAAACCCCAGGTTCCCTGTCTTTTGCACGGAAACCCCGAGGATGTATGATTGTATTAGCATCTTTATTTGTATAATCATGCAGACATCCTCAGCTGTATGCATTCTTATATCATCATTACTTTTTAATGTTTCTTCCAATTTTAAGATATATTAAGAATATATCGTATCCAAAGCCTCTGTATGTTGTAGTCCTGAGTACCATACATACCTATTGTGTCTATTAGATAAATTAGCTCTGGGGATCAGAGTACCCTATGCCTCTTAAAGCTGTGCTAACAAACAAGCAAACAACCTGTAGGGTCAGGGAGGTCTTTTCAACTTAAGACAAAGTTTATTATTTTTACAAGTATTCAATAAATACAGCAATCTCACTGGGGCATGTTCATCTGAAGATTAAGGTTGCAAGTGGAGAGGTCTCTCACCATTGCCTTCAAGGTAGACCCTACAGGTTTTCTCCTGGGAGAAAACGGATGCAAAATAGAAAATGCTAAACAATATGTTAGTGTTGGGTAGAACTTTAGAGGAATAGGGAAAATAAACAAGTAAGGCCAGTAGCAGATGTGTTTGGTAATATTTACTCTACCTGAGACTGGGCAACATTTTATTAAAACCCCTATGTTTACTCCAGTGATTTCCCCAAAATGCAAAGTATCACTGGAACTTCTTTTCCTATATAGTCCTTTTACAGTGTGACAATGGACTCCCAACCAGTTCTTATGGGACATTTTGGGCAGCAATAAACAGTATGCTCTCTCCCTGACCACCCACACCTCTGCTCACTCTCCCCACTTTCTCTCTGATGACTGCAGAAAGTTCAGGTGCTGAAGCATCATCAGTGAGACTTTGAAAGTGCAATGAGAAGCTATTGTCCTGAGCTAGGCTGAAAGGTCTTACTGCAGAGATGCGCTGTGTGAGGGAGGAAGCAAAACTAGGAGAGCTGATAAAGATGGAACCTAGTGAGAGGAACATAGAGTGAGTCACGAGGATGCAAGGGGGGAAGAAGAGGCGGGGAGGTGGGTACTGGGGATTTAGGATCTATGAGAGGAAGATTAAGTTTTCCATCATCACTGCATCCAAGGTCAAAGTGCCTGTGTGATACCTTAGTTCTAGTTCTTCTCTCCCTCCTCTGTGGCACCTGGAGATAAGATGTATTTATAGCCGTGGAATTAACTGAAGCATATAATTGCTGTAAGAACTATAAGAAGAGGTTTGTTGTGTGAGGTGCTCGAAAAGATTTGTGCAGTGTATTAAAATATAAAATGTTCTACCTCCATCAGGGTACTTTAATGATCCGTAGAGAAACCGGACCTGGAAGTGGATCTAGGAGTCAGGGAAGGTGGGGGTGGGGAGCAAGGAGGAGTTGGGGAGGAGAAATTGTGGTTGGAATGATTGTATGAGAGAAAAATGTATTTTAAATCTATTCAGAAAATGAAAGAAAGGAGAAAGGCAGGCAGACAGAAAGATGATAGACACCCAACTTTTTAAACAATAGAAAGTTCACAAAGTTTCAAACATTGTATTTGGTATAACCATGCTCTGCCCAGGATTAATGTTAATGAATTAGTACTCATTAAAATCAGCCAAAGAAAGTAACTGGATCCTTTATTAGGGAAGAGGAAAAGGAGGAGGAGGAAAAGGAAGAAGAGGAGGGGAAGAAGAGGAGAGGGGGAAGAAGAGGAGGGGAAGAGGATGAAAGGAAGAGGATAAGGAGGGAAAATAGGAAGAAGAGGAAGAACAACAAGAAGTAGTAGCCATATATTCCTGTTCTCTCTTAGAAAATTTTCTACTCCAAGTTTAGAGAACAGTGTTGGGCTAGAGTCTAAAAGGTTTCTATCCTAGATCCTATCTCTCCAAGTCCATTTTAGACACCAGAAAACTAATTTTCTTTGTTTGAGAGGTTTCAGTCCAGTTTTCCTTCTGACAAAGTTCCTTCACTTCCTGAGGTTGTGTGGTAGTGCATTCCACTGCGAACCCACAACTAAGAATTGCACATATAGAGACTACTATGGATTATATGTATTAATCTCATAGGATGACGACAACCCAACACTCAGCCAATGGTATAATGATTCCCTGAAATGGCTTTTCCATGATCTTGTTATTATAAAGAGAAAAAAAAAAACCAATTCCCAAATAGGTATCTGACAACAATACCACTGTCTTCAGTCTTGAATAAAAAAGTATATAAGTTTCCAGAAATTGATCTAAACTTGAAAGAGTATCAAAACCAAACTCTGTGATTAAAAAAAAAATGTGTTCCTTAATAGCATAAAAATTAATCATTCCAGTCCATTTCCAGTGCAAGGTGTGTTTAAGGCTCATCAGTAAATCTCAGTAAAACAGGAGGCATTAAGTCCCTGTGTTCTGTAGCTAGCAGCTGGAGCCTTGTTTCCTGTGAGCATGTTCTTGTATATTAGTTATGGACAATCAATTATGTCACCAAACCCCACTATCAGAAAAGCAGAAATTATTTATATGGGGGGATGGGGTATTTGGGCTCAGGGCTATGATAGACTAGCAGGAAAGATGATACTTCCTTGGACAACTCAGCCAATAAGGACTTCATATGGAAAAACAATGTGATTTGGAATATACAAATCATTGTATACCTTCTATCAAGGGTGCTTCTTGGTTCCTACAGAGACAAAACCCAATCTAATCTGACTCTCTTTCATTTATTGAATCTCCAGACTTTTATCATGAAGTGAGGATCATTGCTTCTCAGGGGGGAACACCAAATATGAGATGTACTATAAACCCTCTAGTTTACTCATATATATGCCCTTTCTAATATGTTGATAAAATGTCCACCGCATGAAATACATATGTCATAGGTATCAAAACGGCAGAAGCATTGCAATAGCAATCTATTGAACAGGTCCATCTGCAGCAGATGAGCCACGAGTGGGTATCATTATTTACACTGTCTTCAATAAATATTGTATTCTTTGCAATTTTAGTATAAACTCTAAATATGCTTATAATTTCTAAAAATTAAAAGTGAAAACAAAAGTACTAATGCTAAATGAATCTCATAACACTTCGTGTATACATTTAAGCTTCTATTCCCCTCTGGCTTCAGGCAGAAATCTAGAGATGTGAGCTTGTCTTATGGAAGACTGACAGTTGAAGTCATTAATTGATCTCCAGAAATAGTCTCTCCTTTGGGAGTATAGCCCAGGGACAAAGCACTTGACTGCATAGAAACTTTTTATTACTTACGGTCAGAGCTAGTTTTGATTGTCAACTTGATTGGATCAAGAAAACGCCTAGGGCACCAGTGTGGCACTCCTCCGGGTTCCTGTCTGAGGATATTTCCAGAGCGGATTAAGTAAGATGGAAAGGCCTGCTCTAAATGTGGGTGGCACAGAGCAGAAATGGGAGAGGAGGAAAGCTGGCTAAGGTCTCCTCTTCTTATTTCTGCTTTCCATCCTGATGAGAGCTGAACAAAAAATTCAGCCTTAATCACTGTCAGGCTGGAACCCCTGTTGGAGCCTACACAAGCTGGGAAACCCCTTCTGCCCTCCTTCCCCTATGGAGAAAACGCCCCTGCCTGCGTGGTGAAAACTCCAGCCTAACAGGCCATCACTCCTCCTCTCCGCATTTCCAGCAAACCTCGCAGGGGCTCAGTTTTTCTATGTGCACAGTCCGGTTGTTAGCTGACACGTCATCACTCCTCGCAGAAGCTGAATAAAACCCCTTGCTTTAGCCCAGCCTCCACTGATCTCTACCTATGAGATCAATGAACCTGCCCAAGAATTGCCTCCGAATAAACCTGGGTTTATCTACTTTAAATCTGGACTAATATGGTCTATATCGGTATCACTGAGTGAGAAAAAAGGTTACTAATCACCAGCTGGTCCTGACACCTGACACCGTACTTTCCGACGACCAGATTCATCTACCCAGCACAGGCAAAAATAAACCCTTCCTCTCTTAAGTTGCTTTTAGTCAAATACATAGATGAGGGAGGAAGGGACTGAGAAGAGACCCCAGGACCAAAGAAATTTTGGGGGTTTGCTCAGAAATTTAGAGGATAAGTCTATTATTGTTACAGCAAGAAGCAGGCTGGCAATGAAAGAGAAAGAGACAGAGACAGACAATAGGGAAGAGAAGGGACAAGAACAGAGAAAGACAGGGGCTAGATACTAATGTGGACCTTTGAAAGCTCAAAGCCCACTCTGAGAGAGAGAGACACATCTTTCTCAAGGCTGCAACCACACCAACCAGGCCATGCAACTCCCCGGTAACTAGGCACTCAAATATACAAAATGGACATCACCACGTTAGCTAAACCACATCCCAGCCCGGAGGGATGAACAGCAGTATCACCCTACTTTGCAGATGAAGAAAAAGAGGGCCCAGACAGTTCGGTGACTTTTCAAAGTCATAGCTATAAGATATGCAGAGAAGATCTCAATCTACACATCATGCATCATGGAAGTTCCGATGCCTAAAAGGGCTCTCAGCCCAGCAGTGGAAGACCTACAGACTAGACCCAGTGTTTGGTTCCTCAGCTGCAGCACAGGTACTCAGTGACTGACTCTGCTTTTCATAAGTACCTCACCTCCAAATGCATTCATCATACTTCTTGAAGTTGCTAAAAAAAAAAACCAAACATTTTCCACTCCTCAAAGGAGCTGATAAAAATCAACCAAAAAGGAGAGAAGATGTGAACATGTTTTTGCTAGATTTTTATTTGTTTATGGGGGTTGGAGGAGAGAGAGAGGCAGAGAGAGACAGAGACAGAGAGAGACAGAAAGACAAAGACAGAGACAGAGAGAGATCAGAGGGCAACCAGTGGGAACTTGATCCCATGTAATTCCCAGGGATCAAACTCAGATTGTCAACCTTGATGGCAAGAGCCAAATGCTTTTACCCACGGAGCCACCCCACTGACCTGAGAAAACACTCTGACTGGGCTCAGAGAAAGGTGAAGGACAGGGAAAGTGAGCACAGTTCAGGAGTCTCACACTGCACCCTCTGTTGAAATCAGTATTTATGTAACCTTGAAGTTCAAATGCAAATACAGCTCATACAAACGTCTTTCTCTTAATTTTTGGCATTCTCTCTCACCAACCTGTTACTTTGATTCATTCAAATCAAGCCTGGGAAAGGCAATGTGTGTGTGTGTGTGTGTGAGAGAGAGAGAGAGAGAGAGAGAGAGAGAGAGAGAGAGAGAGAAAGAGAGAGAGAGAATTCCTATTAATCACACTGCACAACACTCTTGGGATTAGGTTGATATGATGAAAAGATTTTTTTCCCCTGACCAGAGAAGACTGGCGGAGCCAGTAAGGCTTGGCTATGTTTTCCCAATGTTATCTCAACATCAAAAGTCCATTAATCCTTTCACAAGCCAAATTTCCTTTCTTTTTCTCCGATTTCCTCTTTAAAACATTGCCTATAACTTACTTCAGTTACTGGCTTCTTCTATGTTTTGTACCAGGAAAACCCATGTGATTGGCTTCCCCAAGCTGGTTTATGAGCTATTTCCTTACCACTTCCTCCAGACATATATAAGAACTCATAACGTCCAACTCACTCTCTTTACTGTAGCCTCTCCTGTTCCCTTGGGGTTAACATGAAAAAAAATCAGGTGGAAAAAGAAAATTCTTGTGCCTTTCACAGATCAGGTCAGGTTCCTAGGTTTTATTTGGATAGTGCCCTAAAAAGTGAGTTTATGTAATATTCTAAAAGTTTGGAAATCTCACTCATTTTGCCTATTTAAATGTTTACAGCATTAAAAGTTCTCCTCTATGAGCATGTTGAGGTACATTATGGAGAGTTGAGGGGTATCTCTTCATTCTTATAAATATAAATGGCCAGTAGTCTTTGTCAGTCTGCTGGAGCCACAGAGGTCAAGGATCCTCAGAACCAAGCATCTGGCCTCCTTCTACCCCCATGTGGTTTGTTGCTAGCTGTTGGAAAATAACTAACCACCTTGCTCAGAATAGTGTGTCTTCATATACTCCACCAAATGTGCTTTGCAGGTGACTGAGAAAGTAGACTTTATAGAACACATTTCAGCAAATGAACTAAAGGAAGGAGCTCATGCCTGTAATCTCCCCACTTCAGAGGCTGGGGGAGAAGGGTTGCTACAAGCTCAAGGCTAGCCTGAGCTATAAAGTGTAAGACATTGCTCAAAACTATAAACCTATGTTGAGAAATCCAATTAAACCATGTAAAATGAGTACAGACACATTTGCTCAGTATGTTATGCAATTATCCCTGGTTTTAATACAGCATCCAATGCAATATCCAAAGTTTAAATCCAACACAAAATATAATTAATATATTATCAATAAGTCATGAGCCAGTTATCTGGATCCTGAGGCATCATTATATGCTGCTTCTAATTAAACTGACCCAACAGAAGATGAATACAGCATGTGCTGTGCCTTCCACAGAGAACCATTTTTGTTCCATAGATGCTGAGTTCAAACTTGCAGCCATGCCTGAGTTTAAAATGAAGCAAAACAGTGTGTGAGGATTGCAGAAATACAGCTCTAGTGATTAACTTTCGACCTTTGTATCTTTGGGTCAGGGCTACTGGGAAGTCTGGGAACCAGCTCTGATGATGACCAGGTCAAACAAGAGGAAACTGTCTGCCTGTCTTTCTCGAACTTAGGAGAACACTGAGGAATGACCATTTCTAAGAATATGAGGCACCCCACACTATTTCTTCTTCCCCTTTCCTGTGACTCCACAGAAAGGCCCTCACTGTTGTTTAACTCTGGCTAATGTTTCTGCTTCCTCTACATTCACTCCTTCCTGTCTGTGATGCTCTCTGACTTTCTCATCACTAAGGACTTGCCTTGCCTCCACTTGGACGGCTAGTTGGCTGAAGTTTGGGAGAACTCCCAAAGCACTTACCATTCTACCATTAATTTTCAGTTTTCTGCATTGACCTCCTCAACTCAACACAAGGTGTCTCTGAATTGTCTTAAAAATATCATCTCTTATTGTAATTCTTCTTCCTTTTCTGATTTGACATTAACCAAGTTGTGGGCCTTTTGGAAAACAGCTGGGCTCAGCTCCCCAGCATATAGAGAAACAGTCAAGTCTACAGAGAAGCAAGTGAGATGATGATGACTGTAAGACAAAGATGAAGACAAAGGGGAAGGGAAAAGGGATGGAGACAGAGACAGAGAAAGAAGGAGAAGGAGAAGAAAAAGAAGAGGAGGAGAAGAAGAGGAAGAGGAGGAGGGAGCATTATTAAAAAGGCTCAGGCAGTCAGGGCACTGGAAAGATAGTTCAGATATTAAAAGCCCTGAATGCTTTCTTTGAGAAGCTAAGGTCAATGTGCAGCACCTGCGTTGTGGCTCACGACCATCTGCAACTCAAAATCTGGAGGATCTGCCACTCTCTTCTGATCCCTTTGTAAGCCAGGCACACATGTTGTGTACAGACAAAACATTTATACACACAAAAGTAAATCCAAGGTTTTTTTTTCCTTCTAAGTTTCAGACATCTTTTTTATCATCAATAAAATGGAATTGACATTTCTGTTGAATTTAATACTGATTTTTGCCTCTCTGCCTTTTTATTTATGTACACATTATCATTATCTATAGACTGCTACTTTGAGTTAACTTATGTCAGGAAAATTGTAATAACTAATGTCAACTACTGAAACAAAAAACTTCATTCTCATGATAGCTTAACACTGTTTCTGATGCATTGATTATTTTTACTGCTACCTGTATATTAGTTAACTTGTTCGCTGCTGTGACAAATGTCTGATGTAAGCAAGTATAGGGAGGAAGGGCCTTCTATTGGCTCACAGTTTTCCGGCACAGTCCATCCTGGTGGGGAAGGGCCTGATGCAGGTGCATTGTCTTGGAAAGACAATGTCAGGAATCATCTGTGAGAGAATCAAGTTAATGCCCAAACAAGCCCAGTGTTTTCTGCTGATTTGAATGGCTTATTTGTTCTAGTCTGATTTCTGTTGTTGTGATAAACATTATTACTAAAAGCAATTTGGGGAGAAGAGGGTATATTATATCTTACAGACTGTAGTCTATCACCAAGAGCCAAGGCAGGATATTGAAGAAGAAACAAGTGGAGGGGGAATTCTTATATTTCAAGGTCTCCCTGCTTGAGGATGCTGCCACTCACAGTGGATTGGGTTTTCTTCCATCAATTGTCAATCATGAAAATGTCTACAGGTCAATCTGATGGGGGCAACTTTTCAATTGAGCTTCCTTGTTTCAGGTATATCATGTTCACAAACAAAATTAGCCGTCATACTTACATTGCACGTGACATACATAAATGTAATCTTGAATTACCAATTTATTTTCTGCTGCTTCACATAAATTTCCAATATGTTTAATATGTTGTAGGGAAAACTAAGTGGGCCTGCACACACCTGCGTGGGGATGGCAGGTGCCCATGTGCCTGCTGGGGGAAGCTCCCCAGCTAGTGGGGAGGGAGGTTCTTGCCCAGGAGGCAGGGCCTTTCTTACACAGCAGTGTACCTGTGGAGAAAGTGTGGCTGGGAAGTCTTGGGTCCTTTTGCTGGAGATGATGAGGACTGTTCCATGCTCCTACAGGGCATGTTTTGATAAGAAGAGACAGTCCATAGTTTCAAAGCTTTATTATAGAGAAGTAGAAAGAGAAAAAGAAAGACGTAAAGAGAGGAAAAAAGAGAGAGAGGGGTGAGAGATGGCCATGACCACGTGAAAAGAAGGGAGAAGAATAGGGAGAGAGGGGGAACAGGGAGACAAGAGTGTAAGGGCAAGAGAGCTAGGAGGGGCCAGGAATTCACCTTTTGTAGTGGGCTGGGTTACCTGACTGCTGCCAGGTAACTGTACAGGCAGAGACCAGCCAGAACACTAGGGGCCTGGCCCTATGTGGTGTTGACTGATGGCCACAGGATATGTCCAACAATATGTCTAATATCTAAATGCATGGGCATATATATATAATACATTACACCTTGTTAGTATATAGAGATACTTAATAGGACCCAAAGGAAAGACTCTAGTGGAAAGATGCTACCCATGTCTGGACATTGTCATGGATTTTATATATTACCATATGTGATAGTTAACCTCCTAGTCGACTTGACTACATTTACAGTCACCATGGAAACATACCCCTGAGTGTGTGTGGTCATTTAAATGAGAGAAGCTTTCCCTTGTATTTGGTACAACCACTTTGATCCCAGTTGCTGACACCCTGTGGTACTATTAGGAAGTGAGGCCATTCTGGAGGGAGTAGGTCACAGGGGCAGACTTTGAGAACTTAAATCCTTGAGAAACTTGGTAGGAAGGCAGAAAGCAGTTTCACAGCAACATTCATCCATCTCTGCTTCCTGACTTCAAATGCAATGCAACTGACTGCACATAAAGTACAGGCTGACATTTAAAGGCTATGCTATGTTTGCTAATTTTCAACAGTATTTGTAAGTCAAGCTATTTATCAGAACCTATAGTAACCAATTCCAGTCTAAATTCACATTTTGTTCTTGTCCTATAGGTTAAGTGACTATGCCAAGTTCCTAGTCAAGGATAGGAAGGGTCAGGCCCCTTAAAGAGGAGCAGAAAGGGTATGCCTGGATTTTAGGCTGTCTGTCTTTTGTTAGGAATACAATTGATGAATAGAGAACAATGCATTTTATTAATATCTAGATGACTCCTGTGATTTATATTCACAGAACACTTAATATTAGTGCTCGAGTGCTTGAAGCTTATATAGCATATATGGTCAGCAATGCCAAAAGTTCCACACTAATATCAAAAAATGTGCCTAAATAAAAGAAAACTCTAGAAGAACTGATGATGGTACTGGTGATACAGACCCACATGAAACAGCCTTAGCACTAAATTCAATCCTTAGCACTCACAGGATGTAAAGAGAAAACAAGCTTACACACACTCTCCTTCTTTGGATCTTCATATGGCGCTACGGCATTCTCATATACTGCATATAAATTGATATATATAAACATTAGGTCCAGCAGGATGGGTCAGAGGGAGAAGGTGCTAGTCAGAAAGCCCAGACATCTGAGATTGACTCTTGAGACCCACATGGCAGATGGAGAGATACTCACAGAATAAATAAATGCATGTAAAAGATATTAAAAAAGAAAGTGAAAATAACATTTATTCTAATTACATCAAGTTAGTTCAATAGAATAGTTTCCTTATGGAGCGATGGAATTGCAATATCAAACAGGTTTCTAAACAGGACTTCGTAAAAAATTTTGGATCATCTTGGGATCCCTACTTGTTTTTTTTTTAATTAATTTGATTGTGTGCATAAATATGTTGTGAAAATGCATGAAGATGTTATCAATATACAGATCAGGAATCTTATGACATTCTGTGTTTGTCTCCATCCATTATTTAATATCAAATGTGCATTTTTCCATCTGAATTGATATGTTTGGTTTTGTCATTCATGTCCAACACGTGTGTGTGTGTGTGTGTGTGTGTGTGTCTGCCTACTTGCCTGTCTGTCTGTCTGTCTGTCTGTCTCATAACAATTCCTTCTAAGGTCAGTGAAATCTGCTTACCAGTGAAAACAAAAACTAAGAAAAAAATTTTACAAAGTTATTTCTCCTGTACTAGTATGAAAAACACTATAATGCCTATCATCATTAAGATATAGAAAATTTATCATTTAGCTTTGTTCTGTAGAGAACACACAGGAACCCCAATGTTCATTACTACTATAACATAACGACACTAACACCCATGCTAATTGATGAAGCCTTTGCTGGAAGATTCTGAGGTCACAGCCTTGCTGCTTCCTGTTTGTAAATACACAGAACAGGATCTAATTAGACACAAGAGGAAATGCTGCCTAGGGAATATATCTGGAATACACAAAGGTGTATTCAAGGCCATGCTGAAAGGGACTGGTGTTTTGTTACGTGACGTGCCTATTTTTATTTCCCTCTAAGCTTTATAGAATAAATGGATCTCCACCAAAGAATAGACACAGTAGGGCTGAGCTCAGTTACCTGTGTTAGGAATAATGGGAAGAGACTATCTAGCATGAAGCACCTGCTTCGTTGTGAATAATACACAAAACCATCGAGTGCTATTGCAGTGTAGCATCTCAATCAGAATTGAATGAACATGATCTGCTGTGGGTTTGCCTTTGTATAAAATGTTCTAGTTGTAATGGTAATCATTGTGGCATATAACATTTCAGGGGACACTGGATCACCAAGATGCGAGTTTGACAATTGGGCTACAGCACTCAAGCAAGGAATGGAAAGGTATCTCATAAACTATCCTTCCACTCTGACAGTTAAAGAAAAAACATAATTCTTTTCAGTACAAGCAGAAGCTAAGAGTGTGTAAACTAAATGCTCTCAATACTTATATGGGCTTTGAAGAAATATCTTCTAGATAGGAATCTACTTTTTCACTGGTTCTAGGCCTACAATCATTGTTATGGAATAACAATTCAATCTACATGACACTATTCATTCTTAGATGAAAAAGTAGACAGTTACCACAAATAACTATTATACTACTGTTGCATAGACGAGGTTAGAAATTGAAAAAAAATTTTTTAAATTACTACCTGTGTGGCACACGGCTGAAGTCACATATGACAAAAAGTGCCATACTGAATAACAATAAACCTTTTACATATGATAAACCTGAGTTAATCATTTGAGGTCACTGTTTGCTTTTTGTGATATCTACCAAGTAGTAATTTTGAAGTGATTTGTCAAACACATTTTGATTTCTTCAACACATTATTAGTAAAATTACATTTCATTTTTATTTAATTGGACTCAATACTTAAGAAATACTGAAAAAATCCAGAAAAGTTAAGTTGGTACTAAATGCAATATGAAGAGTTTCAACAGAAGTTAGGACAAATATGACAAGAAGACAGTACTGGCTGGTTTTGTGTCAACTTGACACAAGCTGGAGTTATCACAGAAAAAGGAGCTTCAGTTGAGGAAATGCCTCCATGAGATCCAGCTGTAAGGCATTTTCTTAATTAGTGTTCAAGGTGGGAAGGCCATTTGTGGGTGGTGCCATCCCTGGGCTGGTAGTCTTGAGTTCTATAAGAAAGCAGGCTGAGCAAGCCAGGGGAAGCAAGCCAGTAAGTAACATCCCTCCAAGGCCTCTGCATCAGCTCCTGCTTCCTGACCTGCTTGAGTTCCAGTCCTGACTTCCTTTAGTGATGAACAGCTGTGTGGAAGTGTAAGTTGAATAAACCCTTCCCTCCCCAACTTGCTTCTTGGTCATGATGTTTGTGCAGGAATAGAAACCCTGACTGAAACAAAGACAATTGGCCTCTCCTTTGAAGGGAGAATTTAGCTTTAAAACTTGGTTGTAAAAATGGAGTCATCCATGCCAAAAATGAAGGTAGCATTTGAAAACTGAAGGTAGCATTTGTATATTTGTGTGTGGTAGAGTTAGGAATGAACTCATGTCTTTGAAAATGAAAAAAATTACACAACCACAATTGTGTATGTGTGCTTGTGTGTGTGTGTGTGTTTGTGTGTGTGTGTATGAGACAGAGAGAGAGACAGACAGACAGAGAGAGAGAGACACACACACACACACACACAGAGAGAGAGAGAGAGAGAGAGAGAGAGAGAGAGAGAGAGAGAGGGAGGAAGACTGCATTTGGTGTGTTGATCCAACTATGCAGTTGCTCTTGAATCTTACCTAATGAATTAGACCACACAGAAGGAGATGTGATGTCCCTAGCAGGGAGGATTGAAAGGGATAGAATGAATTGTTGCCTGTATCCTTATTGAACCCACAACCTCACAGTCTTTTATATACTTTCCTTTCCAATTGAGCCGGATGGCCACAGGCAATAAAACAGCAATTCCAGTTGCTTCATTTATTTTATATTTTCTGCCATTAAAGTCCATCAGCGAAAACAATTTAATAATGGCTAACCTCAAAAATATTAAGCAAAGCCTAAAAATACATTTCACTCTCTAATTGTGTTCCCACTAGAATTCAGGTCACATGGAATGGATGTGGTAAATAAAATGCCATTAAGTTGACATAAGGTATTCTTTAATGTAGTATGCTTTGTGTTCATGAAGCTTTGATAAACAGCCATGGGGAGCTAGCAATTTTGAAAATTTGAATAGAAAATTGCTTCAAACGCACATGATTTTCAGTCTTGCTTTCATGTTGCACAGAGATTTTTCTATCCAGTAGTAGAATTTCAGTTGTAAAGCATACAAATAAGATCTGTATAGCATCTCCTTTAGTTTTATTATTCATAAACCAGTACTTGTTCAAGGGAGTAGAATATTCTTCATGCTTCTTTACCAATGTTTCCCTAGCATCTACATTCTCCAGTGAAGAAAAAAATTAGCTTAAAGAAGTTAGTTATCACTAACTTCTTTATTGAAAATCTTTCCCTTTAACTCCTCTTGTTAAATTTTTATCTTGGAATATGGTATATAAATAATTAAACTCTAATCATCTTTAGATGTGATAAATTTATATAGCTACATTTGAATAATTAAAATATGTAAACATATGTTGTCTAATGTATAGTATCTATTATATACCATGTATAAAATAAATGTAGATATAATATATAATAAATATATAATAGACGATATTATATATTATTATATAACATATATATAATGATGATATTATATGATATATATTATATATAACATATAATAAATATATAATAGATGATAGATTGATAGATGATAGATTACATAGATAGATGATTGTTGATAGGTCAATGGGTGAGTAGATAGATGATAGATAGGTAGGTAGATAGATAGATAAACAGACAGATGACAGGTAGATGTGATTAAGCCAAAGCCTCTGAGTATCACTCTACAGAAAAGACTGACATCAAGCCTGCCTTTGTCTCACAAGGGCTGGCCTCACACACAAATATTTTTCTTTCTTTTTAAATAATGTAAAGAAAATTTTTATAGGCTGAGTCTTTATTGTGGACCATGTAAGGTGTGTCTGAAGAAAATCTGGGGTACCCAGTAGTATCACTGACAAGCTCTGAACAATCATACTGTTATTTAATTTTCATCTTGAGAAATATCAAACAACAAACACAGAACACTCAGCTTTACCTGATATGCCATTTCTACACATATGCCTCCCTAACAGAGTAAAATTATCTAGGTTTTAATAGTTTACAAATGTTTCAACATCCATCCATTTGAAAAGAAGCATGCTTGTGTAGATGAAACACATCCTTAAATCTCTGAGTAATATAAATGGCCCCGTGCAGTACAGCACTAATGGAACACATCACTGTAGTTGCAATTTTTTCAATGTGTTAATAAGCATCCTTCATGTGACCTCTGTAAGGCCGTACAGCTGAGACAACTGAAGTTCAAAGTCAGTCACTTGTCCAAGAAGAGAAGTCAAATTATGGTTTCCTTCAAGCCATTTAATACACGAACATATGCAAGCAACCCTTTATCCAAATTAGCTGCTAGAATAATTATTATGCCTTAAAAGTTCTAGGAACTCTCATAAATATAAGTCAAGTGAATACATATGATTTATGTCTCAATTATTCCTGGTAGCAAGTTGTATTTCTCTAACGTTTATTACTGAAAATAGAAAGTATAAAAATTGGTTTTTAAAAAATGGATTGGCAGTCAAAAGGAAGAATACAGAATAGACAAAGGAGATGAGAACAATTCTTGAAATCACTGGTTCCTAGGCTAACATCCCTTTGGAAATATACTTAATATGGCTAACAAAGAAAATAAAGAATTCAAAGCCTTAGAATAACTAAAGGGATAATCTTGTAGCTAGCAGGCATATGCTGCTATACATTGTTCTTGCAGGGTTCTGGGTGCCTATTGCCCAAATTACCTATGTTTCCATAAAAAAAAAAAAAGAATAATAGCATTTTATCTAATGCTTCCTCACTGGGATAGTGAGGAGTTTAGCTCCACACCATAGATCATGTTGGATAATTGTCATCTTGGATATTGGGCTGTGGTTTACATAACAAACTACTCTTAAGACATTAAATCAGTTTGTTCTCTGTTTTCCTTGGAGCTGAGTCACCATGCACCCTTTTGACTTGTCCTCTCCCGAGGGTTTTAAGAGTTGGCTAGTGGCCAAAAGAACATAGTTCTTTAAAAATTGATCATATGTCTGTGGTTTCAAATACTCTGAGTAGAACATATGACCTTAAATTGGACAATTAATAACTTGAAAGCAAAATGCTACACATGAATTCCCCTTCTGATTTGAACTGCTAAAAGATTAGTTGTCATTCGAGGTTGTAACCTCTGGGCTCTAAGCAAACCAGATCTATGAATGGTAAAGTTACACGGAGACTCCCATGAATCAATACCACTTCCTCAGGAAGCTACTGCTCACAGGCTTATTAAACAATGATGTCACCATGGGGACACATTCAGCATGAGCAGATATATCGACACCCAGTTCATGTAGCTCAAACAAAAATCAGCTAATGGAGAGAGATGTCCAGGTATGTAATGGAACATTTTAGCTTCTGATTTTTTGAGGACATTGTTCAGAGAAATTATATTAAATGCAGCTCAAGCCAAGAGAGTGATTTTTCCTTTTAAATGAGGTAGAAATAAAGCAACATTATAAAGCTTCTCTCTCCAAGGGAAGCATCTGGAGAGAGTTGCATAATACTAATAACTGAATCTGGTCTCCAGAAATTCTGATATATTGGGTTTCAAATACAATAAGGGCATTGGGATCACAAAATTGCCCCAGGTGATTCTAATATGTCACCAAGGATGGGGACTATTGGACTAAAGTGATGTGGGAGAGGATATGACAGGGCAAGGATGGAAGAAATAGATTAAGGAAGTCGTGCCTTCTGTGACAACAAGAGCAAAGCAACTTAGGACCAAACCCCAGTCCTCTGACAGCAAACAGATGAATCAATGAGTTTACTGTGAGATTAATGCTTTGTTATTCTTTGGTGAGAAGATAAATAAACCCGAGGTATACAAGTATATACATCTCACAAGTACTATGTCGATTTTGGGGGCAGGGCCTATAAGAGAAAACATCTAAAATGTCTAGTTTATGAGGTATGAAAAAAGAAAGAAAACCCACTTATTAAAAGACACACATATTAATTTAGAAGTTATAAACAGGGGTGGGGGACTAATGCACACACTGTTTCATTACCAGCTAGCATTCTACCATCCAGGATTTAGTATATTAATTTGGGTGGTAAGAAGAATATTTTAATGAGAAATCTCTCTCTAAAACCAGCTGCAGTCCCTCTGTGATTGCGTTCTCTTGTGCCACCCCGGGAAGCTGTGAGATTCATTAGCAGCAAGAGCTGCCTAACAGAAAGCAGGTGTGTTAAAACAGTTTGAAGGCATGACTATAAACAAAGAAGGGAACCAGAAATTGTACATGAAGTGAGACGTTGGGAAATAAAATGTAGATCTCGGGCGTTCTAATGATGATTGTCCAACTGAGTTATTGAGAAAGGTGGAGGGAATGTGAAAGGGGAAATCATTTGAAATGTAAATAAGGAATCCATCAAATAAAAATATGAAAACAAAACAAAACAAAACAACAGGATAGCGAAAACTATTCTCAACAACTAAAAAGAAAAGAAAAAAAGAGAAAAG
Source organism: Apodemus sylvaticus (assembly GCF_947179515.1). Taxonomy (NCBI): domain Eukaryota; kingdom Metazoa; phylum Chordata; class Mammalia; order Rodentia; family Muridae; genus Apodemus; species Apodemus sylvaticus. The sequence goes on from NC_067481.1 coordinate 11,307,052, forward strand.
AAGAGAAAAGAAAAGAAAAGAAAAGAAAAGAAAAGAAAAGAAAAGAAAAGAAAAGAAAAATATTCATCCTCTTGTGTGATTGAATGTAGCCACAAGGCTTTCTAGTTCAGTGCTAGGAAGCTTGAGTTCATGTTGCTTCTTACTACCACTCAACCCCTTAAGGATGTTGTCATTTTGTTGTTGTTGTTGTTTGATTTGTTTGTTTTTCCAAATAAAATGGCAATAATAACATTGAAATTGGCACATCTCTTAGCATCCCTGACCCAGGCAAAATCCTCAGTAGAGGTTACCAGCTCTATCTGAGTTTGCGTTTCATGTATCATTTTGCTCCTTACCCTGGGACATGTGAATCCTTAGCGTCATCTAGTCATAGCCAGATCCCCAACTGAAGTCTGTGAACTCCTCTTAACGCACTGTGATAAATGGAGAGACTCCCATTGAGCGTTCCACAGCAAAGGCTCAGACATCCCCAAACTGTACTTTGAGTTCCTATACAACTCTATTCTGGGGTGCTACACATATTATCTTTTCTGCTCCAATATCGTTTCTGTAGAACATGCAGAAAGCTCCTGACTAAACTGAATGGATTTCTTATTTCTATGTCCAAACAATGAAGAAGGATGTATTACAAATGCCCTCTCTGAAGAGTCTCTCTGATGTGATTCTTGGATGAACATCGTGAGTGTCCTTTGGGAGCTTCTGAAAAGCAGCGTTTCAGATCTGCCCGAACTACACTGAAGCATAGAATGCACCTTTGCAAGTCTCTGAATGTTTCTTAGACACTGTAAACTTAAAGAAGTTAGCTTCTTCACTTCTAAGCTTAGGAAGCATTGCTAGGCTCAAATACTTCTCAGGATTTTTTTTTTTAAAACTTTAGCAGATTATAACTGGTGCTACTACAAGCATGATAAATGTATTTTTTTCAGAAAAAAAAATTGTGGTATTCTTCCCAAAAGGATTCTTCTAAATTGAGTTTCTCTATGACACCTAACCTCACTAAATAACTTTATGGAGTGTCCCTAACTACTGACAAATGTTCACACTATATGAAGGTTGAATGGTCAGCTCTAAACAGGACATTGACATCACCTCTATTAAGATTCAAGAAACATTGCAGAAGAGGGAGTGGAAAAATGTAAGAGTGGGGACCCAGGAAGAGGAGATGGAAGATGCTATATCTTCAGGGCAGGACAGCCTCTGTAAACATGACATCATAGCAGCTGCTTTTGCTTGCAGTAGGCCTGAACAAGACTGGGGTTTGTCAGTAGTCACTCGTGGACTGGGATGGGGCTAATGAAACCTTGCCTCCTCTGCTAACCTATTGGCTATCAGTAGGTTCTTGGAGAGGGTCAGACACTGTCTTCAATTGTATATCCACCCAGTCAGTGAGACCATCAGGTTACAATGGACTATTTCAAAACTAAGGTCACACAGACTGTTCTGCTAAAATTAGTGAAAGCAAAATGGTATGAATATAAAAAAAAGGTATGAATATGGATGAAGGGCCTGTTCAGAAATGGGGGGAATGGTACAAGAAGGAGAGAAACAGGGGAGAGTGAGGAAAGAGACAAAACAGAATACACTAAATACATGCATGAAATTGTCAAAGAACCAATGCAATCACTTTTTTAAATGAGTAGCTTTTCATTTTCATCTTCTTTATTTTCCTTTCTTTGGCTAACTCAGTGTTATCATCCTAGCCGAGAGAGAGACAGAGAGAGAGAGCGAGAGAGAGAGAGAGAGAGAGAGAGAGAGAGAGAGAGAGAGAGAATACTCTTTCAATCGAGAATCAGTCAAAAAGAATAAATTTATTTTGTTCTCAATACGTGTGACAGCTTAGCTTGACAATCTCAATTGAAGTGACTTGGACTGGAGCTGCTAAAAGTGTAAATTCATTCATGGTTGGGAATAGAAGTGGGAAGTCCCTTCCTATTCTCCTTAGGGTGGGGTAATCCTGTTCAGAGTGATGGCAAATCACCTTTCCATTTTAAAAAAACAATATTCGTTTTATTGAAATTGCTTTCCAGACAAGCAAATGCATTTCACAGTCGGATCCCTTCCTAGAAGTTTGTTTACCTCTTGCTAATGTGACAGTGTCGCTTTATGTCATTATCTATTGTGTCTTCATTTGTGTTTTGAAGACAAAGTGAATTCAACCTGTGTGCAGCCAATAATCTCATTAGGACTTTATTATCCTGCCACTTGAAAATTCCAAATAAAGAAGATGAAGATGAAGTTTAGCTATAAATACTTTGCTTTTGAAAACAAAAGCAGTTTGAGCTGGTTCCTAGAGAGTTTTTGCCATTTTGAGAGGTAGCTAAGACTTCAAGAGGTGATTCTTTTTAGAGGAAGTAACTCACTGGGGGTGGGGAGAGTTTCCTGCTTTTGAAGGTTATACCTGATGCCTGATGCCTTCCTTTCTTTCTGCTTCCTGTTCATCATTACAAGAACAGCCTCCTCCCCCTCCACATGTCCCCATTGTCAAAATAGTCACTCTGAGAAGGGATCTGTTGAAACGATAGAAGAAAGCCACTTAGGTTGCGTTCTGGCAAATATTTTTGCCTACCTATTTTTTCCTGTCTTCATCCTGTGTGGGAGGCTCACTGTAAAAGTCATGGACTAATTAATTTGGCAGAGATTTCTTTCCTTTCTATAAATTGAAAATATTTTTCATAGAACATATTCTGGCCATGGTTTCCCCTCCCTTAGAGTATAAGAGCCAAAGTAAAAGACCAAAGAAGGTTAAAAAAATGCTCAAAGATATCTTGAGACAAAATACACTATTGAGTTTGCTCTTTTTTGGCCATCTACTTCTAGGAATGGGGCTTGTCCTTCAGTGTGGTTTGCATACCCCTTGGAATTCCACTGGAGAAAACTCATTGTTTTTTCATTAGGAAGTGATTATCTTTCATTAGAAAGCTAACTTTTTGGTTAGGAATGGGGGCATGGATCTACCTCCAATGTCAGTTCTGGGACCCCTGTTGGCTTGGATCTGTGCAGGCCATGTTCACGTTGCCATAGTTGGTAAAGGAGATTTAAATAGATAAGAGCTGGAGAGATGGCTGAGCGGTTAAGAGCACTGACTGCTCTTCTGAAGGTCTTGAGTTCAAATCCCAGTGACCACATGGTGGCTCACAACCATCTGTAACAAGATCTGAGACTCTTCTAGAGTGTCTGAAGATAGTTACAGTGTACTTACATATAATAAATAAATAAATCTTTTTAAAAATATAAATAAATAAATAGATAAGAGCATTTAGGCCTTTGTATAGTTCTGCTAGCCATTTTCAGTGAGATTTGGAGCAGAAAACAGAGTGGAAATTTTGTAGATTAACCCTTTTGTCTATATAGAGTTGTCTGTAGAAAAAGAAGCCTATATACAGTTGGGATTAATGAATATAAGGTTTGGAGGAGATAGTGGTGGGCTAAAATGAAACTGAATTCTTTTAAATTCCTTTCATTTTTTTATACTACATATGAAAAAAAAGTTTCCCACAGAGCTATGTGAGTGTGACTTATATCATTTAACACCATATTTTTTAATTGCCATTCCTTTTGTGTGTGAAAATCAAGAGCTAATATATTACATTACATAATAGCAAGGTGCTTGCAGTCATCTCAGAAATTGGTAAGACCCCCCCTTGCCACAACTTCAAGAGTATAAAAGTGTAAGTGGAGTTGAAGGACTTTCCCTTGAGAAGAGAGGACTATAAGGGTGTCTTGCTCACCTTCAGGGCTTGACGTCTGAAGAAATACTTTTCTATATTCAGCAGCCTAAGATCTTAGAGGCTGCCGGAGCTAGGATCCACAGAAGCCTGGCTGCTGGTCAAGCTGACAGTGTATCTTGCTGCCACTCGCATGATGTTTGTTTTACAGAACTCCACAAGGCAACCATTGTGACATCTTGGAGTCTTCCGCTAATATTTAAAAAGAAATCCCGAGAATCCAGCTACCATGTGAGTAGGCCAGGATCCCTGCAGGATACAGTAATGCTTTGATATTTGATGCTATAAAGACGAAGCCCACGCTGCAGTGGCGCCTGAGGAGGCTTGTCATGCTAACAACATAAAATATCTGCAGAGAAAACTCCCAGGAGCTAAGAAGCCATTCCACTAGAAACAGTTGTAGCCTATAAAAGTCCAGGATATGAGCACAGGACCACCCAAGGCTGTTGAAGTTCACATCACTGTACCATGTGTCCAGGATGCTGGATATGGAGCTACAGGATCTAGTACTTTCTCAGTACTTACATCTATCAGATTCCTGTCTTAATGCTCACTTTTTATGCATCCTGATAGAATGGAAATGTTACTGTGTAATTATGCCCTGGAATGAGACACATTTTACAAACCGGCTCATATCTAAGAATTTGCTTTGAGTGTCAGAGGAGTGTCACACTTAAAGACAAGCTTCCATTTGAGCTTTTTAACCATGTTGGCATGGCTAAGCTCTTTTGGAGACCTTTAGAAATGGACTAAAATCATGATTTTATTTTGGATTAGATGTGGGCAATTGCAAGTTTTAGAGTGTGGTGTTGTGACTTGAATATGAAGTGTTTCCCATGGATTCATCCTTGAATACTTGTCTCCAGCTTGTGGCCTCACTTTTGAAGGTGGAACAAACTTGAGGATGTTGACTGTTGCTAGAGGGGATGATGGTGGATGTAAGTACAAGATTATACCAGCTCCTGGGTCCTTTCCTGTCTTCCATGAAGTGAACAAAACTGATTGCATAAATAAATACACATCCCTATTACTATATGACAACAGGCTGAAGGTAATGGAACTATCCAATCATACAATGGATTCTCTGAAACTAGAAGCCAAAATAAATCCCACTTCCCTTAATTGATATATGGCCAGGGTTCTGCCTCAGTGATGAAGAAAAGAAAAATACAAGAGCTAACTCCACTCCTACTGACTGATCTGAGAAAATGAAGTTTGGTTTGGTTTTCTTTAGGTTTGTCAACTTCACTCTGAAAAGCACAGAGTTGTAAGGATATTCAGGTTGGTCCAGACATTTTAACTGTGTTCATCTTTAATCTTTTTTAAATGCTATCACCCCCACTCGAGCAAGCTCACCTGTGATTGTTTTCATATTGCCTTATGAAACCAGGTTCTTATGCAAAACATCCTGAAAGGATCATATAATTCTCAACTCTACAACATTCCTACTGGAATAAATTCTGAAGTGATTTTCAGGAAGGAATCCTAACTCTTAATTCTATCCCACTATTCATACAGTCACTTCTTTTGAAAAAGTAGTAACTAGTTAGCTAAATGTCTTTATCTTACACACCCTATATAATTCATTGAATATCTATGACCATGGCACAATAGGCCGAACCCAAAATCAGATCTTTTTCCTTCAAGTCCATTCACCTCCGGCTGATGCTTCTTCATGAAGCCAAGAGAGGCCAGTGATGTCTGAATGTTCTGACCTTGCACTAGAGTGAATGACTAAAGATGTTCTCTTTTTTTTCCCCTCTGAGTGTAAGATGAGAGACAGGCAGAGTATATGAGATAGGAATTAAGAAAGGCAGATCACAAAGATTTTACTATCTTAAGACACAGCATTTTCTAATAAAGTGGGCTTGCCGCTCATACCCCATTTACACAGTAGGAAACAAGAAAGACCAGTGTCACAGACACCAGATGAAAATTGCTTTGCTGGCTTTCTCCAAACAGGCCCTCAGCTGTTGCTTGTGCCTTGATTGTTTCCAGTGAAATTTTTAGGCTTCACCTGTTGATGAACAAGACAGAATTCTGCCCCCCCCCCACGCCCAACTTGAGCTCCATCTCCCTATTCTCCTTGAAAAGGCAGCAGCCTGAACTCCAAGGAATCACTCACTGTTTTGAGTGGCAGGCCAGACAGAGTTCACCCTGTGGTGTCCATTGTAGGGTCATAAAGAGACATGGCCTTCCAATCCAGATAGCACATTGCTTGCTCCCAACTCTTTCTTCATAAAACAATGAATCCATCCCTCTATCTCTAAAGGGCAGATTGCTGAAATTGAATTTAAGTGAGAAAGAATGAGTCAGGCAGATTTTAAGTCAGAGAAAAGATTCCTTCATTATCCCTTTAAAAAATCACCATAGCCACGGGCTTACATCACTGATTTGGTTATTTTTTTCCTCAAAGGTAATAAATTCTATTGACACAGCATCTGACATTTAAACTATCTCCTAATAGATCTCTGGGCTGTAAATAGATGTAACTCAGCTTTGAAAGATGAAGGTTGACAGATAGGTATTGAAATCTATCAGTATACTAAAGTTAATTAAAATTCAATCAAATATTAGGCCCAACTTATATAACATCCATGTGCTCTGCCTGTGACCTACAATTTTTCTGCTGAAATCCATTATAATTTCTCCTTGGGTTTCTCTGGCTAGCTCATCTTTACCATGAATTGAAATGGCCTCTCAAATAAGCCAGCATGTCCCTCAATCTTTCTACTCTGGCTGGAGGGTGACCTCACTTTCTACTTTTCAATTGATGTCATGGAAAACCACTTATCTTTCCTTCGTGTGCCCTATTGGTCTATGCACATGAATTCCTGCATACTCCAACCATATGCTCCTCTCTTAGACTTATTTTTGTCCAGTCCTGTTAACTTCTTGCATTTCTCCCACCAATAATTTTTAAGTTTACTCTTTGAATTGTGTGATCTCTCTACATTAGCTGGCTCACACACCCTTCTGTTGCATTAAATCTCCAACCCAAAAAGGCCAGGTTAAAGAAATCACAACTCAATTAATTGGAATACAAGCTATAAGCCTAGATTGGGCAGATCTACCACTACACTACTCTATTCCCGTCCAACATGAGGTTTCTCCATTCTCCTTCTACTCCTCCTCAGTTGATCCTCCCTCTTCCTCCCTTCTCCCCACAAAACTTTTCAACTCCAACTTCCCTCCTCCTGCCCAATCAATGGCTCTAGCCTCTCTTTGAAAAGTTACCATGGGGGAGAAGGTTCACAAGGCACCTGTATACATGATTAACTCCTCCTCCACAGCCACTCCTGGGAGTGGAATTAGCATCACAATACAAGACCAGGGCTATCCACAACAGCCTTCAGCTTCTGTGTATTTTAGTGTTTCTACCAAACAATAAAACTTGTAAAATCACCTTCCAGCTTCTGTTTTGTTTCTTTTTCACATTTACGACTACGCACCTCTCATCTCCTCTCTTTCTGACCACCTATCCCCCCTCTCTCATATTTGTTGTCCATTGACATACATTATGAGATATTTATGTTAAGTGGTATGACTACTTTCCACTTCCTACTAAGAGCTCCTCTAAAGAGAAGAAATGATTTCAGAGGGACTTAGGATGCTAGGCATAGGCACAGGACCAAATGGAATTGAAGACATAATCTGCCTCCACAAGAAAATAGTCATAGCAAGAAGAAACACTTTTTTTTTATTCGATATATTTTTTATTTACATTTCAAATGATTTCCCCTTTTCTGGCTTCCCACTCCCCGAAAGTCCCATAAGCCCTCTTCCTTCCCCCTGTTCCACCATCCACCCCTTCTCACTTCCCTGTTCTGGCATTGCCCTATACTGCTACACTGAGTCTTTCCATAACAGGGGCCACTCCTCCGTGAAGAAACACTTTCAAGGCTGAGCCTATTCAAAGGGTGAGGACAGCCAGTGTTCTATGATATTTCTGCAGGAATTATTGGGCTCCAACACTCTAGGGATAAAAGAGACAGAAATATCCTAGTTGCCTGACTTCAGGAATCCATGAGAGTCATTTTTCTCATCCATATTGACTGTAGTAATGAGGGAAAGTCTTTCCTTTGAGGTAAGTTTTAAAAAAGTTTTGCAAACAAGGGAAAATGTGGCATACCAGGTCTTGTTGCTAAAAACTAAATCTGCCTGTGCATGGGAGGAAGAAAGGTTTTGTTCCTAGAGAGACAACACCCCATATAGCACCGGAAGTGAGAAAGGTAGATTAAAGGGAAATGGAAAAGGAAAAGGGGAACTTCAGTTAAAACCCCAAACCCATTACTCAGAGCAACCCAAACTACCATCTAGATCTGAAGACATGGAAGACAATCTCTATTTCAATCGTTATATGCATAAATAAAGTTGATAAGTTCATTAGTATTCTTCACACACTCTGTTTATCACCAGCTAGCACCTAGAAGGATTATTTTGTGTAACTGTCCTATTACCCAAGGACACAGTATGAAGGGTCAATTTCCATCATCCCTTTCCCACACGCATGCCGTATATAGTGCATAATTAACAGAGGCATGCAAGGCTTCTCCCAATAGAATTTTATTTCAACTCATGAAAATTAAACAGTTGTCATAAAAAATAACATTTTTCCTTTGTACTTCTAATGGAAGTTTCTTATAACACTCAACAACAAGAATTAGCAGAAAGTACGAAAGCTTTCAATGATCCTTAGATGACGTGCTGTGCGTTTTCTGCATCTGCTGTGGTTGCAGTTAGTGCTATGAAATATAGCTCTTTAACCCTGCAAGGCTACCACGTCTCATACCATGCCGGATCTGCAGCTCTACAGATAGATCCTGGGTTGCAGCCACCACACACTCCATCCCGTGGAAGTAAGCTATCTTCTAGAGAAGCCAGACCTCTGATTAAGAGTAGCCTTGATAAAAATTATTTTTATAGTAAAGTTATTTTTGGTTTCATTTTATATGGAAACAGACCTGTGAGTTACAGGCATTGTATAATATTGACTATTGACAAATGAGATCTAGACGTTACATACTATTCAATTTATATTTTCCCTGAGCTCCTGGGAAATATGTGCCAAATAACTGATTTGTTTATAAAGAATCCTAAAATGTTAGGGCTAGAGAGATGGCTCAGGAGTAAGCAGGCTTACTCATTTCCTGCTCTTGCAGAGGGTCCAGGTTCTGTCTACAGAACAAATGGCTCACAATCACCTGTAACCCTAGTTTCCAGAGATCTGACACTCTCTCCTTGCAGGCGTACCACCTGCACACATAAACTTATATAGATACATAAAGATCAATAATATATACATAAATGAAAATAAATAAAAAGAAAAGCAAATATATGTTTTTTAATTTTTCCTACAGAATAATAAACAAAAGAGAAAACTCAAAATGTAGGTAAGACTGTAGAATAAATGATTTTTAACAAAATAAAAGACATTAAATTTTTAGTCTGTGTAAGAAGAATATCTCAATTTTGTTCACATAATGGATATACAAACTAGATATCCCAAATGAGAAAACATGCATTTTTAACACGATATCTAATTAAACAAGAACAAAATAATAAAAACAAAATTTACCGGCCAGGTGTAGACCAATTCCTGATCATCATACACTATCTTGGGGCTAGCCGTTGATGTGACCAGAGGGACTCATAAGCAGTATTTAGGAAGACTAAACATAAGTAGAATATGATGTAGCAGTGTCACCCCAGGTGAATAACGATGAAAATATAAGTACATGCTCTCCATTAAATGTCTGTACAAATTTGCCCATCAGTGCTCACAAATACAGAAAATTAAAAAATAAAAGTTGCCTGTGATCAAATATATTACTTACCTTTCTCTTACTTCGGGCAGAGTACCTGACAGAGGTAATTTAAGGGAAGGAGGGTTCCCAGTTTAGGGGGATATTGTCATTGTGATAGAAAAGGAATAGATGTGTCTAAGGTGGTGGGACATTTCTGGTCAAGAAACAGAGTTTGGGTGGGACGTTGAACTAGTTTACAACCCTCAAGACCATACCCCTAGTGATCTACTTCCTTGATCAAGTTCTTGCTATAAGCTCTTCAATAGTCAAAACAGTGATATTAACTGGAAACAAAGTGTTCAAACCTATAAGCTTATATGGGGTATTTTCATTTAAACATGGTAATCCAATTAAATATTCAAAGGTTCCAGAAAAAAATACTTTTAGCTTTATAATCTTTAGAGAGCTTCCACTGAGTCAGTCTATGAAGTTGTATGAAGAAGAACCAGAAATGTGAGCCTCCTGCCCTATTGGATAATCCCACCTTTTATGAAGTAGTCTTTCCAAAGTTAGCCAATCAGAATCTCATCAAGCCTTTAGACTGAAAACAACCCATGATAATAATCAGGAAATACAACCTTGTTCAACATCACCATGTAAACCCATTCAACAAAATCAGCACTATGGAAAAACATGCAGATCAAAGATCTGGTTTCTCTGGTAAATAAATTATAAATAAAACAATGAGGGAGAGAATGTTTACCTTTTACTAATTCATGAAGTCTCACAATTCTGTGGTTTTCTGTGTCAGCATTCTGTTCCACAGTGAAATCTGTATCATCTCTCGAAGTGCCTATTCAGAAGGGACACAAAGACTAATATACCAAAATCAGTTTCCTCAAAGGGAATGGGCAGATAGGATTTAATTCAGTTTAACATTGTAGGTTCTGGAAGGATGAAGTTTAAGTGAGGAAAGGTGAAATCTAGCTTTCTGGGTGTTCAGAATACATCTGAATCATAATTAAACATCCTCAGCTCATGCTTCAAGACAAAGAGGGACACATATCAGCTCATGCTACCAAGTTACCCTTACTCACCTCCTATGATTCCATAGGGGAAAACCACACACAAATAGAACTTGCAAGGCTATCTTATTGTATCACAATCAAAACAAATAAAACTCTTGCCAGTCAATACTATTGCAGATAATATTAACTTTTAAACTGTGGTCAGTATAGTTACATCCCCATCTCTTGGTTTTCATAGCTGCTTACATATAATTTTCTCACTACACAGATGCAAAACTTTTAAAATAAAGGATTCTTATAAAGACTTACCTGTCTTTTGTCTGATGTAAGCCCAATTTGTTCTTGTTTCTCAGCAGATTTGCTGGAGACATTTATGTCAACAAGCCATTTTAGTACGTTTGATGGGCAATTTTATAGGTACCATATTCCTTTGAATTGAAGTCACTGAAGACTTAAGACAGTATCCTTGGTCAATATAATGTTAAGAATAAATGGAAAGGGGAGATGAAAATTAAATTCAACCGAAAGCTTTCTGTAGACTTTTCTCAGAATTTATAAAATGCTCTACATATATGATGCATAGTTATGGGGTATAATAAGATAATTTGATATGTGCATGCAATGTGTAATGATCAAATCTAGATAATTTACATTTCTATCTTTTCAAAAATATTTACCAAGTTCTCATCGTGAAGAAAATAAGATTTGTTTCATGTGTTAGAAACATTACAGGGAAACTACCAAAGCCCCATCTCTGTTAATGCCTGAGAAATAAGTATACAACATGGTCATACCTCTGGGGTTATGCAAGTATCCCATGAATAACCATATAAAACCATTTGCAAATGTGCTTGTACTCACATAGTCAGAGAGAGAGAGAGAGAGAGAGAGAGAGAGAGAGAGAGAGAGAGATCACACTAAGGATAAGGTGCCATAAGATGGTTGCAGAGCAACAAGGGAAAGAATGGAGCACGATGCTGTCTGAGTGAAAATCCATCTGTAATAGTTGGAATGTGTGGAACATAAGGCCTAGCATGGCCACAGAAGGACAGGTCACTCACTGCCTTTGACCTTCAAAGGCTTTTCAATCTTACGAGTTGAGGACACAAGACAAAGCTGGATGAGCACAGATAATAATTTTGAATGGTACAAAATTCAATGTGCAACGAATGCTCAAACCTTTTAAATGCCATAGCAATTGCTAGAAAGGGAGCCCCCTCTCTTATTCTAAAGACTTAAGACAGAAAGTAAGACTTTGGTTTGAGCTCAGTGGGTAAACTGCAGCTGAGGATAATCAGGCCAATGGCTATGTATAGAATTATGAGGTCTCAGTTCCTGGCTATTGGGGAAAATGGCTTGTTTTTATTTACAATTAGCTTGATTTCATACTATTAAAACCACAAACAGTACCACTGGCTGAACTAACGAATCAGAGGTATGTTCTAGGTATCAGCTAATGAGTGCAAGATTTGCAATGGCAGGAGTCTCTTATAAATGAAGCGAACTGCAGGGATGTCATGCCATGTGTATGTAATAAGCTTAATGTGTTTAGGAAAATATTATTGAATTAGAAACCAGACATTTTTAATTTAATAGCTACATTAGAAAGGCTCATAAATGACTCACCCAATTGCCTCTTCGTGGTGCAATGTTCATTTAACACCAATACAAAAATACTAAAATATCAACAAAGAAGTCAACCTAAGTGCTTTGCCAATGAGCATTAGATTTTAAAGATAATATGGGGGCACATTCGCTGAAAGGTTATGTGAGGCTTTGGAGAAACGACAGAGTAAGACAGGAGAAGTGAATTACCACTGAAATGCAGGCGATTAAATAGCATGGTGCCCATTTGGGCATATGAACTTCAATCAGCTGCAGGTCCCTCTCCATCTGGATTTTAATAAGCTTTGAGTTATTGCCAATAAAATACCAACAGAGCCTCTTCCGGTGTTCATGGGCATCTGCCCACATGCTTCAAACTAGCAGCTGATGGGTTACAGTTGCCATTGAGGGCAGGATAAAGAAGGAGGCTAATATTTCAAAGTGGACAGAGGCTCGCAAACTCTGCCTCGCTACAGATTTTAGATGCTTCTAGCAACTACTTAAACTAATTTCTTAATTTCCTTTTAAAATAATTGTGAAGAACTCTGAACCCACACTCATGCACTGATATTAATGTGTTAGGGTTTGACTTATCATCCCAAGTTAAAATAACTCAGAAAACATTCTACTGTGGTACAAATACTGGCATCTAAAATATGAGGAGCACCCTAACCGCCACCTTTTCGTAATTATCTATAGAATATAAGTAAGTCTACTACAATGGTTAGCATCATGCCTACACGTTGGAAAGTGTAGGCAGGAAGATCTCCAGTTTGAGGATATATAGCCAAGCCTTTTCTCTTATGACATCTCTGAGTTTGTTGGGTGTGTACTATAAATTTCAAAGTGATTTGATAAACACCATAATAGAAGTATTATACCAACTAACTTTCCTTGTTTTTAAAAAATAAGTTTGCGAGTTTTATTGCTCTACAGCACTTAGGACTGAGCTAAGGTTCTTGCATACGGCTAGGCATACGGATCTGGGGATCCAGACTCTAGTTCTCATTATTGTAAAGCAGACACTATTATTTACTGTTCCACCTCTCCAGCACCTGTGGACCAGCTTATCAATGTCCCGCAGGAAAATACAGTTTTTTACTCATTAAATTCATGTTTCCATCCAGCTCCCCCCAAAATAATGTTGTTGTAGAAATCAACACCTTTTACCAGTGTTTTGTGACTTGCTCAACCTGCCTTTCTATACAACGCAGGACTATCTACTCAGGATTAGATTGCCACTAATGGCCTGGGTCCTCCCAAATGAATCAGTGCTCAAGACAATATCCGACAGAATTCCTCACCATGCCAGTCTTATGGAAGCATTTCTCACTTGAGATTCCCTCTTCTCAAATGGCTCTAGCTTGTGCCATGTTAAAATAAAACTAGCCGGCACAGATAGATAGGTGATAAATGTTAAATAAATTAATAGATAGGTAATAGAACTAATGAATAGATAGGTATATAGAATATAATAGAAGGAAGCAAACTTCAAAGATAACTGCTAAAATTCTCCAATAGCAAATTTTGAAGACTGCAACCATGTCTAATGCATATTACATTCCAAAAGTGCTGAGCATATTAAATCAGAAATGCTTAACAAATTTGATCAGTGGGTTATTAATTTTGAAACCTACTGGAAATGGAACATTCAGAGTATTAAAATAGATGGCAAATTAAACAAATGTATCCTAATGGTAGTGATACTTTTTAGATTAAAAAACAGGACTCAAAGGGAGGGACCTTAGATGAAATGACCAACAGTACGGAGAGGGTACTTATAGCTCCTACCTCCAGCAGGAAGACAGGGCATCAAACAAGGGAGAGAGGGCCATCCCACAGTCACAACTCTGCCCCATAATTTTGTCTCTCTGAAAGAATTACAGGGATGGAAATGGAGAGGAGCCCGAGGAAAAGAAGGCCCAGAGACAGACCCAAAGTAGGATCCAGTTCAAGGGGAGGTCCCAAGTCCTGACACTATTACTGAGGCCATGGAGCACTCACAAAAAGAGAACTAGAATGACTACATTACAGAAGACCCAACAAGCAGCTGAAAGAGTCAGATGCAGATATTTGTATCCAACCAATGGACAGAAGCTGCTGACCCCTGTTGTTGAATTAGAGAAAGCTGAAAGAAGCTGAGGAGAAGGGCAATTCTGTAGAAGGACCCACAGTCTCATTTAATCGGGACGCACAAGATCTCTCAAACACTGGACCACCAAACAGGCAGCATACACCAGCTTACATGAGGCCCACAACACACACACAGTAGAGAACTGCTGGGTCTGTGATCATTCAGAGATGATGCACCTAACCCTCAAGAGACTGCAGGCCCCAGGGAGTTTAGAGGTCAGATGGGGTGGGTGGGGTGGGAACATCCACATGGAGACAGGGGAGTGGGGAGGAGGTACTGGATGTGAAACAGAGGGGGGATGTGGGGTGGGGGTGGGGATAAAATATGGAGTGTAAAAAATAATTAATTAATAAAAAACAGAAAAAACAAAAACAAACAAACAAAAGCAGTCTTATCCTAAATGTTAGTGTCTTGGATTTGCATACTTGCTTGCCTATTGGTAGAGAGCCTTTACTTCACTTGGGAGCACATGGTGTTTGTTGAAGTCCCTGGGAAGCCCAGTACTTCATCAGAAAGTGTGGTCTGCACATGCTTAGGTGTCTAGGACAATAGATTTGTCTGAAGAAAATGCCTACTGCTAACTCTTTCCTTTCCTCTCCTCCACCTCTGTTACATAACAGAGAAACTTTAAACAGCTACTGGCCATGAACTCTGTGTAATAAAACAAGCCTGAACTTTTGTTCCAAGTTGTCTTCATTCATGAGTGTAATTTACGACTGGAGCCACCGTCACCAAAAAGATTTTGAGATTTATAGGTTCTAATTTATATTGTATTCATACTATTTCCCTTTATTTTTCTTTTCATAAAAAAGGAACAAAACCAGAGAAAGGGTAGAATTTTAATAGAATATGTGGGTCAACTACAAATTCCCAACCAACCCTCTAAAACCAAAAGTATGATTTTTGAAGTTTACACACGTGCAACTTAACTTTAACTTAAATCCTTGTATAGATTAAGAACTGATTCCTGTATTTCTGTGTAAAATTATGGTAGAGTCCTCTGCCTTCCATTTTTGTCCTTTCCCTTTAAAATAATTCACCTGTCTGTTTTCTATAATTATGGAGGAAGGATAATGAATCATAGCTTCTATTCAAGATTAAATACCCAAATTTACCCTGACACAAAGAAAACAGATAAAAACTAAAGTACCTACAGTTACAATCTGTAAGAAAACTGCGTACATCAGTGTACTTATTTATTTTTAATATGAAAAGTTTCTATCAGAAAAGAATATGGTATCTACAGAACTTTTTATAGTTTTTTTTCAATTGAAAATAAACTAAATAAAAGTTAAAAAAAAGAGTAGGAGAAAATTATTGCCTTAGAGGTAACTAAGGTAAACAGTGTGAGATACAGAATTTTATTTGTTCTTCTAAACATGTGAATTTTATTCACATGTAAGCCAGAGAAGACAATATTCGTATTAGCCATAAGGTGCTTTGAACAGATTAGACATTCTCTCTGCCTTTCAAATGCAGTCTTCTTAATTAGCATGGCTAATAACTCTGAAAGAGAGAAACATTCAGTAGTTCCCTGTATAAACTGATGTTTATGTATTTTGTTAAAATATGTGTTTATTTTATGTGTATGAGTGTTTTGCTTGTATGTATGTATGTATGTATGTATATATGTGCACATTGTGTATTATTTGTGCCCAAAGAGGTCAGAAAAGTACATCAGATGCCCTGGAATTAGAGTTATAGATTGTTGTGAGCCATCATGTGGGTACTGGGGATTGAATCTGTGTCCTCTGCAAGAGCAAAAATGCGCTCCTACCCACTGAACCATCTCTCCAGTCTCATCCCCTAAACCCCCTGAATCTTTATATCTCTTTAAGAGCATTATTTTCTGAACTGGATCCTCAGCAGACTGAAGATGAAAATTCATTGTGTAACTGCCATCTTTTGAATATTGTAAAGATTACCTGACAGGATTTACAGCAAGTGTTAAGCAGTTCTGTCAGATAAATCTTCATTTACATGCTAATAAAGGGTGTGAGCACCCAGGCAGAGGCATGGGGGGACAGGAGGGAAGATGGCTGTGTACAGAGAACTGGCACATCTTTTGAGAAATGACTTTTCTTCTAAATGAATCCATACTTGAGCTCTGTGCATGGGGGGAGGGGGGGCGGCAGCGGATTCCAAGCCGATAATGAATGCAGTAGAGAATGTGGGCGCTTCACCCACATGCTCGCTCTCAACAGACACAGAGCCTCAGTCCTCCACACTTGTGCCCATGAAGAGTAAACATGCATTTCAGGTCCTTCCCCTAGATGCATGCAACTGTGTCTTCTGACTGAGGCAAAGCGCCAGCAAACTGCACACAGGGAAGTTTTTTGCCTAGGGCCACATCCAATACTTTGGGGACGCATGGATGTTTCAGAGAGAGGAGAGGACTTCAAGTGCTTAGAGAAGACCCTTCCTAAGAGGAACAGATGATATGTTTGTTATCTAGCAAGCCTCCATTCAGAGACGGCATGAAAGTCATGCGCTTTTGGTCAAATTGCTACTTTTATCAAAAGTAGAAAGTTTACCTTATTTAGTTGTGATTTCTCAGTTCATGACTTTATACATATTCCTAACAGATATGGCATTTTATTGATAGTTTATACTTCTATTTTTCTAACTTTCTACTTGTTTCTTGTGAATGTTAAATCATGTAGCCTCAACCCATCTTCCTGTCCGTTCCTATTCACCTTCCAGTCTTGCAACCTAATTCTCCCCCCACAAAAGAAAATAAAAAGCAAAAATGAAGAAAAAAGTAAAAGCAAAATAAGACATAAAAAGAACATCTCGTTGTGGAAGCTGTACTGTGTCAGCCCGTTCCTCTGCATACCTGTTTGTCTACACTTCATAACTTGCGAATGTTCACTGCAATGAGTCATTGGTCTGAGTCAAGGCCTCTGGCTCACGGTCTACTGCATCCTCCACACCTCTCTAACATCCTGTTGTTCCTCTGTGTTAGAAAGATTCTGAAGCTTTCAGATACTACAGTAGTTCATAGATGAGGTAGATGTTAGGGTGGCCCAACTCAGAGCCCTGGATCTGGGTCTGGGTGGTAGCAGAGCCAGTCAACTTGCCAACCCGCCAGTTACCCACACCACCAACCAGGATGAGCTCTTTAGTGCTGGCCTGGCTTGCTCACCCAACACTATAGCCAGAAAGAGACAGCGCTCCTGCTCTAATACCGTCGGCCATCAGGGCCAGGTCTACTGTGATACCCAGGCAAGTCACAGGGCCAGCTTCCCCAAATACTGCACCCAGGAGGGGTGGGGACAGCTCTCCCACCCCCATGACCCCAGGTCCAGCTCTCCTAGCTATCACATGAGCCTAAGGGTCCTGAGTAGGGACTCTCCCCTGCACCCACGCCACATCATGATAGATAAGTAAGTGGCAGAGCCAGTTCTACAACGTTGATGCCCTCAGGGCTGGCTCCTCTGCTCCCCTGCTACCAGAGATAGGTCTAGTACGCTGCCGAGGTACACAAACCTAGGTACAGGGCTGGGTCTCCCAAGTGCTACGGCCAGTGAGGGACAGGACCAGCCTTCCAGCTCTCATAACATACTTTGAATTTCTGAGTATCAAAATCTAGCAATAACAAGCACTGAGTTCAATATTTTTCTTTTTATTCCCAATGCCAGAGTATGAGCCCAGGACCATGTAGATGTCAGAAAAATCAGATTTTCACCTTTTCTACTTTCGAATAAGTTGACACGGAATGCCAAGCTCCTGATAACTTGTGAAATAAATATATTCCCAATGGTTTTATAAAACAATTTTTATATAATTTAAATTTTCTTGCTCCCCCCAAAGGTTTATCTATTATATGTGAGTGCACTGTAGCTGTCTTCAGACACCAGAAGAGGGCATCAGATCTCATTACAGATGGTTGTGAGCTGCCATGTGGGTGCTGGGATTTGAACTCAGAACTTTCAGAAAAGCAATCAGTGCTCTTAACCGCTGAGTCATTATATATATTAAAAATATTTATTAGAACAATAGGTTTCAAATATGATCCATAATTTGAAATTTGACTTGTGTGTGTGTGTGTTTTGTGGGGGAGGGTGTCTCTGTGACTGCCCAGGCAAGCAGAGTATTGATCTCTGTGAGACAAGAGGTAAATCTGGCCCAGTGAGACTTGGCAGTTGATGTTGGTTCAGACTTTGAGAATGTGATTCAAGGCAATTTATTTTAGAACTATTTAAGTACAGCACAATTTCGGGGGAAAAAGTTAACTGATAATAATTAATTCAATCCTATGAGTACAGAAAAGCCTAAGACATGACATTGTGTGACATTTTCCATACGTATGGGTTCTGTAGATTGTGTTATCTCGGGGTCTGGGGTGGATATGGTGTGGTCTCAGTCACACAGATAATACAAAGATCACCAGCCTACAATCCATCTCTGCTTGCAAACAGTAAGAATCTGGAGGAGCCAGATGTTGTCTGGCTGTGGAGATAGTGCAGAGATCAAGAGGATATAAACCACACCCAAATCTAGCCTCCTGGGTGGAAAACAAGTTAAATATTTCTTTCTTTGAAGAGACAACACTGCAAGTTTAACATACCTGCTTTCCTTGGCACTAATCTGTGAGTACAAGACCTTTCAAGCTCTTCTGCCTCCCCAGCGATGGCAATTTAGTGTGTGCCACATCTATGAGGTGAGTACTTTGTGTATGGTCCTGGCTTTTACCCTTGAATTGAAAACAATGACCTATGCCTGTAATCCAGCACTTGAAAGGGCGAGGCAGGAGCATCACCAAGACTTCATGCTCAGCTTGGGCATATAGTGAGTTCCTAGGATTAGACCTAAGAACATGTCTTAAAAAAAAAAATCATTGAATATTTTAGAATAAACAGTTTAAAAGTAAAACCAGGCACCATTTTTATTCAAATACATTTTGCTAATAAATTTATTATGCTAATAAAATATAATGATTTACTACTGAAATCGATATCAATTAGTAAATGCATTATTTAAAATTGAAAGTTGTATATACTTTAGCTGCATTTATGTTTAATTTTCAGGCTTTAAGTCATGTCTACTGATAATATATTATTTAGTCAAATTTATTGATAATATACACACATTGCTTCTAGTAGAATTAAAAATAAAAATTTTAACATGTGCAGTTAAATATGCATCTTTATAACATATACATATTTTAAATATGTGCATATTTATAAATTATATATTCTACTTTATAACTTATTCAAACACATTCAACAATGAACAGAACAACAATAACAAGAGATTCACTTGTATAGAGGAATTTTAATTTCTCACCAACTTTTAACTAGATAAAAGCCAAATTATAGAACACACATTTCAATTTTGTAATCATGACAATATCTCTGTCGAGAATAGAAGACAGAGTGGGTTTTATTTTAACAGTGTGTTATCATGCTATATAATTTTTGTTTTATATACAGTATGTGGACTCCTAGTCTTCTGTTGCTCCAGGTTCTATAAGTGATTTAGAGAATATGGTTAAGAATAGATGCTTTGAAGTGTACAAACTGTTTCTGTAGCTATATTGCGCAGCCAAGCAATTCGAAGTTATCCCCATTTTTCTATACAATCATGAAATTTATGTTCTTAAGTTTCTGCCAACTTAATGCTTGCCAAATAACAAAAGGTCTGCAAATATATTCAAAAGCACAGAAAAGTGCAGAATTTCCAAAGAAAATAAAAAATGGGAATGCTCAGGCTTCTATTTAGGGTATTATTTACTCTTACAAGTGTCTCCAATTCTCCTTTCCATGAGACAACAAACCCATGTAAATTGCTTTAATGGGTGTTCTTGTACAGAGGAATTTTAATCCAGCAACATGACTGCTCTGACAAGGGATCACTTCCAAAGATCTTCTAGGTCTGTGTGATTCAGCTGGAATGACACATCTTTAATACCTCTGGCTGTAATGCAGACAAGTATGCATATGTTATAAATGTGCATATAAAACTTTATAGTAGGGTAAACTTAGTTTGTAAAAGGAAGCAGCCATGTTCAAAAGTGACAAAGTCTAATTGAGGGGCAGACAAAGGGACAAATCAGACAAAGATTTAACACAGTGAGTCAGAGATAGGATATGCTCAATTTACAGGAGAAAAACACAGGAAAGAGAGGCTACTTGAGAGAGAGAGAGAGAGAGAGAGAGAGAGAATGTGTGTGTGTGTGTGTGTGTGTGTGTGTGTATGTGTGTGTGGTAGTTTTACAGAGGCAGGTTGTAGAGAGAACAAGCTAGACACAGGTGAGAACAAAGGAGCCAGAGAGTGAGGAGCCAGAAGATTGGAACATATTGCCAAAGTCAATGTGAAGCTGACAGAGGAGATCAATTCAGGCAGAAGTCAAGACAAGCCATATTGAATCAGTCAGCTTGGAAGATTAGATCTTATGGAGGCTAGAAGCTTCCTGGCCTAGTTCTAGGGATAGTTAGAACAGAGAAAGAACTGCTCTGAGCTCATCCCAAGCCACAAGCCATGTTGCTACACAGCTTGGGTATGGATTTCATCTCATCCCTTCCTTTGAGGGCATAAAAGTTCCACCTACAGTGTTGCCCTCTGTCTTTTCATAGAACTTGATCTTTGGAGGAGAAGCTCCAGGAACTGATAGTGGTGGACAGTGAGTTCCAGGCACTCATTTCCCTTGGTCCACTTCAGTGTGCTTCTATAGTTTGATTGCATTCAGAGAAGACTCTGCCTTCTTCCCCATTGTTAGGGATCCATGGTTTCCTCTTGGGTCTCTAACTGCTATGGTGTCTTCACAGATGCTAATTACTATGGAATGTTTCATTCCTTGACACACTTTCAAAAATCACTGTAAGCCTCTCACACATTTAGGGAAAACAAAAAACAAAACAAAACAAAAAGATAAAACCTCTTATATAACTTGATCTTCATGAGCCAACCTTGTCCACCAGCCCTGAGATTAATATATTTCCTACTAACAAGAGCATTATCCTTTGCTGTCTGAAAGGATATCTCCTTTTAAAACAATTGTTCTACTGATAAATTGAAGCAACAAATAGGAGAGTATCAGTAGTGTGTGGAACTTCTGTTCTCTGAATGCTTTCTTTGGGAATTATTTCCAGCCCCAAGAACATTATCTGCTCATTAGGGGTAATTAAATAATTATTGAACACATGTTGAATCAATAGTCAAGAAAAGATGAGGTCTCTGAGGGTACAAGTTGCTTCCTTTCCGAACAGGTTCGCTTCTTTATTTAATTGTCTTCCATGGCACCTTCTGCCCTTGCATTGGTGTTTAAGAAGAAAATACAATAGTGGAAGGAAAACGAGGTTAGCTGTGGGGGGAGGGGAGCGCCTTTCAACTATGTGAGCTTAGACATTTGCAAAAGCATGCCCTTCAGAGATGAGGATATGAACACTGTCTGATTCCCATACAATGTAGTCAGAAAGAGGGTACATATTAATCTTTATTGGTCTTTATATAACATCAATTAAAATTAGCAAAGTACTGATTTCTGTAGAGAGAATTTTATCTGGTACCTGAATCTTTTTCTTTTTTCTATTGATTTATCATGCTACTTTGTCATTTTTCAAGCTTAACATCATTGAATGTTTTTATGAGACAATTATGTAGTTTATATTTTCCTATAAAATTACCCTGTAGTCATAATTTCAAATGAAATTATACATACTCCCTTGTATGCTTTAAAACAAAGTCTACCAGTACCACAATTATTACTCTTATTTCCAGAATTTTATATTTTGCCTAAATATTAAAGATGTAGCTACACTGGAAATAAATGGAAATATAACAACTGAAGTTAATGTTAATACTGTATTTTATTGTTGCTTCTAGTTCAAAGCACTAAGTGCTGCTAATTATTAAGCAGTCTGCAAGCACAGATGTAATGTTCTCAAAGATTCAGAAACTATTTAGAGGTAATTTTAGTTCCTATGAGCTTAGAGAAAATATTGTGAACTATGATAAATTTCTGAATGCATCATATGTTCATCAGAAAACACCAGTGACATTTCTGTAGTAGTATAGGGCATATGTGACTTAGATTTACCAGTCATCTGCTTGAAGTATGATCATGTTTATAGCTTTATGTATTCATTTTTGTTTCATGTGTTTTATTTCTTCACCTATTCATAAAACCCTGCCAGTAAGACACCCTCTGATGCTCACTGACAAAGCTGTAGACACCCACCATTCTATTCCCTTTAAAGTGCTTGATTTCCCCCTTGGCAACACCTCAAATAACATTAAAATTGCTCATATTGATAACTTGTTTTCTGTGCTCTGTTACAAGAAAATGCACAAGGACTTTGTTTCTTGACAAATCCTGTGCAGTCTGTAGAGTACAGTGAGTGCTCAAATGTGCTTGTATTTCTTTCTGTTCTCCGTTTATTGCAAGCCAACTCATAAGTTAGCCTATAAAGTCAGGTAGATATATGTAAGAATTCAGCTGATAGTCATATAAGCTCAGTTGAACACAGGCAGGAACAATTAACCTAATGTTTCCTTGCAATTTCTCTTTATGCTGTAAAATGCCCATTGGTAACTTTTTCAGGTGCCACTCACATTCAGTCAGGCATAAAGCCATCTGTCTCATTGGCCTTCAGTCTTAGTTCCCACCCATCAAATGCCCTCAGCCTTTTCTGTTGCCAGATCTACATTTAAAACACTTTTGACCTTTGAGTTTTGTGTTCTGAGTGCAATATCTCTATTTCACTATGGCGGGAAGATAATCCTTTGTTTGTGTGTTTGTGTGTGTGTGTGTGTGTGTGTGTGTGTGTTTGTGTGCTTGTGTGTTGTGTTGGTTTTGTCACCTGCCCTCATTTGTTTCTCCATTCTTTTGATACTATCTTCATTTCCGCCGTTTTAAACCCATGCAATAGATGGGAATGGGCTTTGCCTTCCTCTAATCCTGAATTTATACTAGAAAAAAGTTAACAAGACCTTCTTTAAAAGGTTATTACATGTCAATATCTTCGTGGATTGACCAAACAATAGACTTATGACTCAATCAGTGAAAAATCAGCACAAACAACGGGAAACTATTAAGGATGGGATAGTATCTTTCTTGTTTGGTTGTGTAAAACACAGGAAGCAATTCCCACATGGATGGGATGTCTTTTCTGCTGTCTGATAGAAATAGTGTGATCGAAGACAATGCAGGACAAATCCATGTTTAAAAAAAAAAAAACAATGTGATAAGTTTGTATGTTTAGCTCAGGAAGTAGCACTATTTGGAGGTGTGACCTTGTTGGAGTAGGTGTGACCCTGATGGAAGAGGTGTATAATGTGGGTGTGGGCTATAAGACCCTCACCCAAGCTACCTGGCAGTCAGTCTTCCACTAGCAGCCTTCAGATGAAGATGTAGAACTCTCAGTTCTTCCTGCATCGTGCCTGCCTGGACTTTGCCATGCTCCCACCTTGATGATGATGGAGTGAACCTCTGAACCTGTATGCCAGTCCTAATTAATGCTGCCTTTATAAGATTTGCCTTGGTCATGGTATCTGTTCACAGCAGTAAAAGCCTAAAACACACACCTATAGTTATGTTCCTAGGTTGGGAATCCATGAGATTCCCCCTCCCGTGGTCACATGTCTATTGCTGTTGTCTTTCATCAGGAACTGCTCAGGCAATGCTAGTGAGACTTCATGCGGGCTGCTGCCCTGACATTTCTAAGAATCACATTCTCACAACAGACTTCCTGTTCTTCTGAGATTTACATTTTTATCCACTTCCTCTTCCAAAATAACTACAAGCAGCTAAGGACTGTTGAGAGTGGGAGAAATAGTCTGACACATGGAAAAGCGCCTAATTGGTTACTCAATACCAAGTGGGCAGTCAGTTGTGAAATCATACAAACAAGTAACATGACATGACTAAGCATGTTTAGAAATATATATTATATCTTTAGGAATATATGTTATATGTTTAGGAATATATATTTTATATATGTTTAGTAAAATATGTTATATATTTAGGAATATATATTATATACATAAATAATAAAATGGCAGTGAATGTGAGAAAGATCTGATGAATATGAGATGAATATTGAATATGGTAAGGATTGGAAGGATGAAAGGAAAAGGGAAGTGACATAATTATGTTTTAATTTTACAAATTTTTAAAAAAAATAATGAGTGGACCATCTGATGAACCAGAAAGTTCCAGCCATCACTGAAGCTACATCATTACTGAGAGACTGAATTCACATTTCCTTTTTACTTAAGCCATAAGCAATGGCAAGGACAATCTTAAGATTGTACATACATATAATATGAAGTTTTCCATAACTTTAACCCCTTTGGAGAACTTGAGATTTACTTATTTCCTTTCTGTGATAACAAATATCAACCGTACCTGACCCCAATTCTGGAGATCAAACCAAGCTCCTTTCAAAGGCTAGGCAAACACTCCACCACTGAACTGCCCCTCTGCTTTTTATCTTTGCAGACACAGTGTTTACCATCAACAAGTGACCTTCAGTTGCTGAAGCTCTCTCAATCCAAACCACTTCTGTGGAGATAAACTTTAGATAGCTCCAAGTGCCCTTCACATCAGTTCTATCTGCAAGTGCAGGAGTTAATCCTTTATAGAGAAAACAATACAATGCAAACCCTATACTTAAGATTCAGGGAACATCACAAAAGAGAGAATGGAGTGATATAAGAGCCAGAGACACACGATATCTACTATGAGACAGTGCCTTAAAAAATACATACAGGAACTGAAGGAACTGAAGAGGTTTAGAAGTGGATCTAGGAGAAGAATTGGGGCACAGTGGGGAATGAAAATTGTATTGCAAATTCCCAAAGAATTATGCACACACACACACACACACACACTCATAAAAATTTCATAATTTATTTTGTAGGATGACTCAAAAAATTTCCTCGGGATTAAGTATTAACTGTTCACTGGAATGGTTAATGAATTTCTCAATTCTCAAAATGATTTTAAGAATTCTTCAATTGGACTGTAGAGATGGCTCAGTGGTTAAGTGTGCATGGCATGCTGCTCGCTCTCATAGCAGACTGAAAGAAGTTACCATTGCTCACACCCAATGGGTCACAACTTCCTCTACCTCCAGTTACAGGGAATCTGATGCTTTTTACTGACCTCCATGGACACCATACATATGTGGCATATACATACAGAGATGTACACTTATACACATAAATAAAATTAAAAAAAATAAGTCTTTAAAAATAGAATTCCTGTTTTACATTTCTGCCCTCACTCCATCTTCCCGAATGCACCAAATGGATTAATTTCAGAAATCCTTGTGCTGGGTTTAGCTTTGGAGATAGCTAAAGATTTCTGGTCATTGGCAGTAGGAGCAGGCAGAAAGCAGAGTTTCTTCATGATTAGATTCTGGAATGTCAACCCTTACTTATCACAATAACCAACAACTTCTGGTGAGGAACGGCGGAACGGCAGAGAATGTTCCACCTGGCATCATCCCATTATTGTCTGCTGAGTCTCACCTAAAGTTGGCTGTGTAATCATGGCATAATTCCTGGCATAATAACTTACCATAATTTCAATGTCTTAAACTAAAACGTCAAAGAAAGTAGAAAAGAACTAGAAACCTGTGAAGGTTCTATAGATCAGAAGTCCAACAAGGACCTTGTTAAAATCAAAGATGAAGAAAGGCTACTATGTTTTTCTAGAGTAAAGATGAGTTTTCTTAGTTGAGTAGTCAACTAAGACAAGGAAAAGACCAATTGTCTTGGTTATATAAAGGGAGGACTAGTTCCAGCTTTCAAACTTGCCTGTATTCTTTGGCTTACGGTTTCTTTCCTCAGTCAGAAGAGCTGTGTCATTCTTCTTTGATTCATCAAATCTCTCTGTGATCACATCTGCAGGATGCTTCTCTATTAAGTTAGGCTCCAGGCCTATCTCTAAATCATCTCAAATTTTTTTGTTTTATCACACCAGAAAAGCCCCTATTTGTGGAATGTTGTTACAGTCTCGGTGCTGTGTTCCCCATGGGACTGTGTGCTTCAACACTTGATCCTTAGCTGGAGTTGAAATGATAGTACACCTTTAAGACTGGAACCAAGATGGCACAGCTTAATCACTAATTCTCCAATAGAAAAGCAAACAATGCTACAAGCTCCTGCTACCAACATTTCCATGTCTTCCTTATCATAGTATACCCTGACCTCTCGACTGCTAGCCAAAATAAACTTCTCTTCTGTAAAGTGATTTTTGTGAGTTATTTTGTGATAAGAAAAGCCTTATTTTGTTACAGTAATGAGATTTCTTATTCTGGTGGTCATAAGCATGAACATACACGATAATGTGTGGCATGTTCATACATGATAATGAGTAAAACATGATAGGAAATGTGAGGTTCCCAGTAGGAGTGCACAATGCAGCCAGCACCAAGAGTGGAACTAATTAGTGGTCTTCAACACTATGAAGACAATCACAACTTTTGGGGAAACTGCGCTTTTAAAAAATAGTAGATAAATAAATAAACTCAGCTCCAGCACTTAATCATAAGGAACAAAACAGTAAGTAGACAAAAGTCACAGACTCATCAACTCCTCTGAGTTAAGATCAGATCCACAAATGGAAAAAAAGCAGGGCTAAAATCCTGTGATGAGGACATTTGGTTGTAAAAGTGAGTCATGAACCCCCATATTCTCTTAAACTCTCCCAGACATTTAAAGTAGTCCTCTCTCTTGTTACAGACAGGAACAGCCTCTCCTTACATGGAGACCCTGCAAAGATCTCCTCTCAAAGTAGAATCCTTGTAAGGTTATGCCTGGCTTCCAAGAGACCTTTCCTTCCTCATCCATTGCTTCTGATAATTAGATATAGGATTCATCTCAGCACAAAGATATAAATAAAATTCCTAGCCTGTGATGAAAATATTATTAAACAAAATCACGTCATGATTTGGCTGATTTGCAGTCACTTGATGTAGAAGAAAGCACATGGAGGGGCGGGAAGTTTTTTGAGGATATTGGAGTGAAATGTATAATACAAGACTGGACAAAGGATGACTTATTAGCCTAGAAACATCCTGCTAAGAATTCCAGATAAATATTTCATCAAATACACCTGAAATAACTGTGTCCACAAATCCGGAACATTGGGAGTCAAATGTAAATCAGATAGAGTGAGAAGCACAGATCTGGCCAAAAGAAGGACCAAAAAATCTGAGCGAGTATGTTAAAATGTATTTGCTACATGAAAGAAGAGAGTCCACTGCCCATTGGTGTCTCCAGGGAAGCACAAAGGCCATACTCTTTGCTGAGTCAATAGAGACTCAAGTAGAGAGTCCTACCATCAGGAATGATTTTCCCTTTCCTGGTTCCCCCTTCCCCATAAGTTCCCTAAGCCCTCTTCCCTCTGCCTATTCTCCTATCAACCCCCTCCTACTTCTCTGAGACCAGTCAAGGACCTCTCCCCGTTTGTACACAGTGGGGTTTCTTGTGAAATGGATAAAGTGAGGACATGGCTCCTATGTGCAAAGGAGGTATGTAGATATGCGAAAGAGCACAACCAGAGGGATCTGGAAGATTCCAAGCAGGGAGAGAAAGTAGTAGACTAAATATGGCCAGTAGTCAGAACCAGGCCATTAGAGGGGTGGAGGTGGCAATGGCAGTGGAGAGAAGAGGGAGAGAGGAAAGGTGAGAGAGAGAGAGAGAGAGAGAGAGAGAGAGAGAGAGACAGACAGACAGACAGACAGACAGACAGACAGAGATGAAGAGAGACAGAGAGACAGAGACAGAGACAGAGATAGAGAGGTAGAGAGAGAGAGATAGAGAGGTGGAGGGAGAGACAATGACAGACAAACACAGACAGCAACAGACACACACACACAGAGACAGAGAGAGACAAAGAGAGAGATAGAGACAGAAGAGATAGACAAAGAAAGAGATAGAGAGAAGAGATAGACAGGGACAGAGAAAGAGGGAGACAGACATAGAGAGAGACACACAAAGAAAGACAGAGAGAGAGAGACAGAGAAAGAAACAGAGAGAAAGAATGCAGGCAAGCATACAGATAGCAACACACACACACACACACACACACACAGAGAGAGAGAGAGAGAGAGAGAGAGAGAGAGAGAGGATGCCAGTTGGAATCAGTAGCAGAGCCCAAATGGTTGGGTTATTGAGGGGCACCCTGCAACTATCCAGGCAAGAAAGCAAACCACAAAAAGATGAGAATGACAACTTGGTTCATATTGATTTCATAACCTGGATCAGACTTGGAGAGTCTCATGTTTGATGGTTCATTGTCAATGTATTTCCTAGTGGAATATAATCCCCAGTACACAAGGAAGCAGAAATACATCAAAACTCAACTCAAGGTACATGTCATTTCTTCCAAGGAGATGGATTCTAGAGATACCCATCAGAATGCTCTGGCCTGGTTTCAGTCATACAAACAATACAGAGGTTATGTGCGCTATTAGCTACCTCTGTTTCTAATTGTGGACCTTGGGGATCCCCTGACTATAAGGACCATTTAGATTTCTAGCCATTCTTAGTCCTGGCTGTAGGAGTTTGATATGGCCTGGCCCAATGGATAACATAATCTCCAGGTTATTAATCACTTTTGATTTTCAGCTTTCTGGGTGGAAGAGTGAGGATTGTTGTTGTTGTTGTTGTTGTTGTTGTTGTTGTTATTGTTTTTTAAACGTCCTTTCAATTGGAAAGATAATCCTGGGTGTTCAACTTTTCTGGGTTCCTCTGGAAAGCACTAGGCACAAGGACCCTTGTGCTAAGCTCCCAATGGGTTATAATAACAAGCTGGGAGAGAGGGAAGTAGAGAAGGCTAGGGTAGGGGTGGTTGAGAATAGACTAGAGGAATTCCACATATGGATTCTGTAAGAATTGCTTGCTATGTTGAAAGAGCCTCAACTTTGTGATGCTGTTAGGTACCACTGTTAGCTATTGGTCCTGAGTTTTGTTTTGTTTTGCTTTGTTTTTGTTTTTTGACCCGGCAGGTATATGTGTGAGGGCATTTCTACAGAGGAGTAATAATCAGGAAAGATTACTCTGGTTATGGATACCCCTTTCCTGGAGGCTGACGACCCAGAGGAATCAAAATGTGGAAGCCAAAAGTATTGAACACTCTTGTTTCCTACCCATCAGGCTATGAAATGGTCTGTCCCACACCTAATCACGATGGATCAAAGGCACAGAAAACTTAAACTAAATCTATTCTTCCTCCCTTATATTGGCATTTCCCTGGTTTTCTACAGTGGATAAAGTTTAAGTAGCACAGTGGTCTTATTATCATAGACACTTTTTAGACACAATTTGATAATCCCAGGCATGGAATTACCATTTTTATATGCTCAGCTTCATGCAGTCTTTTCATTGACTGCAGTGTCTATATCCTACATTTTCTCTTCTTCTCTACCTACCTACCTTCCTTCCTTCCTTCTTTCCTTTTTCCTTCCTTCCTCCCTTGTTCCCTCCCTCTTTTCTTTCTCTCTCCTCTCTCTTCTCTCTCTATCCCTTTCTTTCTTTTTTGAAGATAGATTTTTTTCTCTCATACAATACATCCCAAGCACAGTCTTCCTTACCTCTACTCCCTCCAGCTTCCCTCCCCTCCACTCCCCCTTCCTTCCCCCTCCTCTTCCTTCACCCCATCTACTCTCCATCCATTTCCTTCAGAAAAGAGCAGGCTTCCAAGAGACAACCACAGAGGATGCAAAACACGATGCAAGAAGACCAGGCAAAAGCCCTCCTATCAAGGCTGGACAATGCAACCCAAGAGAAGAAAAACAGTCCCAAGAGCAGGAAAAATAGTCAAAGATACACACACCTATTCACACTGTTACAAGTCCCACAAAACCACTATAACAGCCAAAACATTTGCAGAGGACCTGGTATAGAATATTGCAGGGCCTGTGCAAATCATGACTGAATAATGGTTTGTTACAAAATGGTAATTTTGTTTAAAGGTTGTCTAAATGATCACTTTACTTCTTTGATAAGAGTGATGAGTTTGGTGAGAAAATTCCCAAGGGTTCTGTCAGTCCCCTCAAACTGTTGCCAATACTCCTGTTAACAAGGTGCGAACTTCTTGTGTGTGTGTGTGTGTGTGTGTGTGTGTGTAGAACACTGTCCTTCTCATCTGTATCCTATTTAAGTCACACTTAGAAAACTCAGTCTAATTTCCTCTCTTCAAAAAGGACTGTTATTGTTGTTTCAAAATTGTAAGCAATTTCCTTTATTTATACTGCCTTTGTCATGCATCAATAATGTTGACCAACTTTAGGATATTTACAGATTCAAAGCAGCTGCAAACATATAATTAGATCTTATCAACCTTGGCCATATGCTTGTGAACATAATTCTCTTCCCTCTACCACCAAGGAGCTAAACACACTTAGGAATTTGGCAACAAAACAAACTTCCGTATTCTGACTCTTCCTACTGGCATCCTAGATCTTAATGAGCTTCCTAAGTTTGATCTGTGTAAAATGCCTTGCCTAGATTTGAAGGAAATCATTTACTCAGTCTCTTCATGTGCTACGGTGAATGTGCGAGATGTACATCTAAGACTGTGCTCCTCATAGTGAGCTCAACTGACCTGTTAAGTCCTTCAGGTGTTATCTGCCCCTTAGGGAAGAAGCAATTTGCAACAAATGATTGATGCTTACAGGTCCTTACCCACAACTCACTTTACAAGGCAGAGGTCTCAGTGTTGCAAACCAAATCGAAGGATTCTTTCTTCTTATTGCTAATTATCTCTGGAATTTAGCCTTAATTCTCACCTGATAGCAAGTGTGTATGTATTTGTTCATGTATTTGTTTGTAAGACCCCTTTGACTGGCCTATACTTTGTAACCCAGATATTTAGTTGAACCCAGAATGACTTTGAATTTATAGCAATCCTCCAGCCTTAGTCTCACAAGTATAGAGATTACAGGTATGTGCAACCACACTCGCTCTAATCAAGCAAGTTTTTAATACCACGGATACTTGTAGTATGTCTCAAGGATGGCAGATTTTGGAATACTGAGCTATTTAAACACATTTGTTAGTGTGATTTCTGGTTTCCTACCTAAGCTTTCTACTAATAGAAGGCAACTCTGATACTAGTCCAATTACTTGGTTGTTTAAAATCACGTACTAACCCATATGAATTGTTGACATTTCTATTTTATTTTACTTTTATTTTCTCATTTAAACACTATCATCTAGCAAGACTGAGCCAGCGGTGAGCTTTGGAGACTTTATAGAAATATTTTATCCTTGTTACTCTTAATAGCAAACCAAAATGCAGAATGGAAATGAAGGGTAAGATTACATAAGGCACAGGGAGGCCATTTCAGTAGCAGAGTTCAGTTAAAATTCAAATTAATTTTTAAAGTTCTAGGCAAAAAAAGAAAAGAAAAATCTCAATAAAACAACTTAAAGTAGATAGGCTGAAATTACTGTTTACTTTAAGAAGCAGACAGGGAGGACTTTTGGGGGGAGGGGGAATTCTTAGAGGGAGCAGACATGCTCACTCAGGCTCCCTGGAGGAAACATGTATGTCACCAAGAGGCTTATCCAAGGACCAGAGTAACAGCAATGTCAGTAGCAAATTCATGGCTTTATTTGAATCAGGTCAGAGACCCAGGGCTTGCGAGGAGTTGCAGTGAGTTTTCTGGTCGAAATGGAAGCCTCAGATACAGACTGGTCGGTGACATTGTCAAGAGAATCAAGAGCCCAGTACCTTCCAGCTTTCTGCAGGAATAGAGTCATGTTGTCCTCCGTTCTTCCTGAGGGTGTGGGTGGGATGCAGGATGGGGAGAAGGGGTGAGATGCTAGGTGGAGGCACATTTGAACAAAGCTGAATTTAGCTTGTATTTTAATTCATGTGTGTGGGTGCTCTTCTTCCAAGAAGACAGAATCCAAATGATCTTCTGGGGGAAATTTTAACCATAACGAAAGCAAGGAAACTTCTAGAAATACCAGAAGAGCCAAGCACCTGGACTTTGCATTTCCAATGCAAGCAGCCTGTTTCCAAGTAAACAGTTAGGTCTTAATGGTGTTCTTTGTCTGCCCTTTCCCCATTCCCTGCATGATCCCAAAGTTAGCAGCTCCTAATTAGAACCCACTCCCTCCTGAGGTCTAATCTAGGACAGGTTTCTTTAAAGACTGACAAGCCTTTGCTCTTACTTTTGTGCAAATAATAGAATGACACCTCGGGTTTTTTTTTTTTTTTCTAGGTACTTCCAGCACAGAAAAGCTCCCTCTGCAAATTCAAAATAGACTAACTGAAGGCAAACAACAAGCTTTAAAAGAACAATCCCGACACTACTATGGTCGACGAGACATGTATACCAAAAGGTGCATGCCATGGTTGTCTCCAGAGGGGCCCTGTCAGAGCCTTACAAATACAGAGGCAGACGCTAGCAACCAACTATTGGACTGGGCGTGGGGTCCCCAATGGAGGAGCTGGAGGGTGGTCCGGAGGAGTTAAAGGGGTTTACAGTCCCATGGGAAGAACAATGATTTCAGCCACCCAGACACCCCAAGACTCCCAGGGACTGAACCATCAACTAAGGGGTATACATGGTTCCAGCCAAAAATGTGGCAGAGGAAGGCCTTGTTAGGTATCAGTGGGAAGAGTGGTCCTTGGTCTGGTAAAGACTCAATAGAGACCCCAACAAAGGGAAATCAAGGGGGGTGGGAGTGCGTCAGGTGGAGAGGCATATATGTGGAGGCAGAGTGTGGGAGGACGGATTGGGGGTCTTTGGGGAGGGGTGAAAATCGGGAAAAGGTTTTACCATTGGCAATGTAAATGAAGATGATATTCAAATAAATAAAAATAAATAAATAAATAAATAAATAAAAGAAAAATCCTCAGAGCTGAGGAGATAGCTTAGTAGCTTAAGAGTGTTTCTTGCTGCCTGTGCTTGAAGATCCGAGTTCTAATCCCCAGTACTCATGTAGAAATTTGGGTGTGGTAGTGTGACCTGCAGTCCCAGTGCTGCGTGAGATACAAAGTAGGGTTGCCACTACAGCTATCTGGCTGGCCTCCTGCTTTCAGGCTCAGAGAGGGACAAGAAGGAACAAGGTGAAGACTGACCTAGAAGGATGCTAACATCCTCCTCTGACCACCATACGGAAAGCCCATGAGCATGCATCTGCATCCATGTGTGTACCATATCATATGCTGAATTCATGAAAAATAAATTGGCATGGGACGGTGTGTTCTCCTGACTCAACACTTCTGGGAGTCATAGATTCCAGGTGACAGAGTTACAAGTTGGGGACAGCCAGTTCTGTGCTCCTGTTGCAGAGACAATGCCCAAGAGAGTAGTTGGATCCCAAGCAGATTTACATAATTGAGAAATAAATGGTTGTGTGTCCAGCCACTGATGTCTCTGTGGTTAGTCCATTATCACAGCGTGACTAAATACTTCATGATTTATTCAGAGCATAACTGCACAATTGTAAAAGTGACCAACCCAAAAGTTCAACCTTTAAACAATTATGTGATACTAGATATGAAAATTGAAGTACATTTTAATTTACAAGGAACCACCTTTTGAAAAGATCATAATGTATATACCCTATATGTTAAAGTTTAGTAAAATGATTCTTTCACGCATTGCTGTTGGAACCTAATTTAGGTAAAACTTTTCTGGATGGTTTTTAACCCCCTTCAATAGGGTTTAATTCTACTCCAGTAAATCACAATAAAAAACAAAAGGAACAAAGGAAATTTTAAATAAAACAGATTTATTTAGGATAAATTATTGCAATTGTTAGAACGAAAATACCTTAAATATCAATTACAGAATATTTAAATAAACTAAAATAGCTGTGACAGTGGTTTGTATTTATTATTAAAGTAGTATTTCTGAAAGCCGTGTTTTATGTTTTAAATATATATATTATTCTTTGCCATTTTGAAGTAACAGTAACTGAAGGGTTATTTTCTGGGAATATGTTTATAATAAATCAAATTAAAATGCCCTGAACAGGAAAGGAAAAAGAGATAGAGATATGGATAATTGCTAGAAAGAAGGCAACAGATAACCCAAGTACTGCCTGAGGGTTAGAGATAAGTCCTTGACAGCAACTTTATAGTAGAAAACTTGAAGCTTTTGAAAAGGGAGCAATATTCAAGTCTCTGCTGTTAACCAAGCAACCTACTAATTGACTTGTGTCCTTGACTTGTATATGAAAATGGGCCTTGATGGCATTAATGTAGCCTGGATATAGAATGTCTCCTCAAGTCCATATCATAGAGTCATGGTGCCTGGCTACCACTATTAGGAAGTAATGGTGCCTTAGGATGTGAAGCCTTAGAAAATATGCTCAGGCCATTTGGAGTATAGCCCTGACAGGGATTTTAGAGACTTCAGCATACCTGCTCATTTTTTTTTTTTGTCTTTTTTTCCCACTTTCCTTTCTTATCTTTCTTTTTCAGTGCTAGGGATTGAACCATGAAGTCGCATGTACAAAGCAAGCATCCAGGGAGACCTTTAGCATTTTATAAAAGTGGCCTTCCAGCTCTGCAGGGAAAGATACCTAGTTTTACTTTTAGCACATACCAAGATGAAAACAGAGGCACCCACCTGTTGAGCCTGATCTATCTAGTAGATGACAAATTGAGTTGAATATGAATCATAACATAACATAATAGAGGTGCATTAGAAGTCTTGGGAGATGTGAGATAAGTTTACTGCCTGAATTTTAAGTAGTTTCTGTCTTCCTGCAGGAGAAATAAACTGTCCTAATTGGGGACACAGTGTACATGGTTGGAATCCAGATATTATGTGTGATCCTTCCGAATGAAAGATAAAAACCAGATGATGCTACGGTAAGAAGGATAGAAGTACTGAAGAGAGCTGGGAGTGGGTGAGAATGACCATGTATTCAGGCTGAAGACTGAAATCACTAAAGAGTTAAGAATGGTATGAGGAGAGATAAGAGAGAGGGCCAGAGGGCCAGAAGAATGAATGGAAATCTGCAGCTGGCAGGGTAGGGATGTAGAGGGGCATTTTGAGGACGTGCTAGAGTCATGGGAGGGGAAGCTCCCTGAGAATCAATGGGGGTCACCTTAGCTGACTCAGAGCAGTGGGGATATGGAACCTGAGGCTGCCACCTCCTGTAGTGAGGCAGAAACCCTATTGGAGTGATAAAACATCAACATACCCACAAATTTCAAGCCAAAATTAATCCCCGTCTACAAGAAATGCAGAGACAGGGTGTAGATGGTGGACAGGGGACGGAGCTGAGACTGAGGGAAGAGCCAGCCAATGACTGGACCAACTTGAGACCCATTTCATTGCCAAGCACCAATCCCTACACTATCAATGATTCTCTTATGTTTGCAGACAGGAGTCTAGAGAGGCTCCACCCAGCAGTTGACTAAAACAGATACAGAGATCCACAGCTAAAAATTGCATGGAGCTTGGAGACTCTTATGGAAGAGCTGGGGAAAGAATTGAGAGCCTCTAAAGGGATAGGAACTTTACAGGAAGACAAACAGAGTCAAATAACCTGGACCCTTGGGGGCTCTCAGAGTCTGAATCACCAACCAAAGAGCAAACATGGGCTGGCCCTAGGCCCCCTGTACATATGTAGCAGATGTACAGTTGGATCTTTATGAGGATCCCCCAACAACTGGACCAAGGACTGTCCCTAAAGCTATTGCTTGTCTGTGGAATACGCTCCCCTAATTAGGCTACCTTATCTGGAGTCAATGGGAGAAAAGGCACTTGATATGCCAGGGTGTGGAGATACCCAGGGCTCTGCCACCTTCTCAATGGGGAAAGGATAGGGCATGGAGAGAAGAACTGTGTGTGTGGGAGGGACAAGGACAAGGGGCAATAGGGATATAGAATGAATTAATGAATTAATTTTAAAAAAGAATTCACTGAATGTGAATTCAGTGAAAGTGTTCAGACTCTTGGCAGCAAGAGTCCTCTGTAGAGACTTTAGCAAACTCCACATCCTAATGCACTAGGTAGGAAGTACCAGAGACATACTGCTTGATTGGTTGGAAGGCTGTAAATGGCTATTTTTAAATTTTTTTGTCATCACATCTACTTTCTGTATTTTTAAAATACTCTCTAGCCTTCAATACATAGTATTAAAATGGTATGCAATTTCAATACTCAAAGCTTTTGAGAAAGAGCAGCAATAGAGAAAACAAAGGAAAATGACGGATTTAGGAGAGGGACCTGGTTTGGTAGCAGCAGAAATAAATATATTCACTTTTATTCATTTCATATAAAACTTGTCCGCGACAAAATTTTCCAGCTCCTAATCTCAGTTTATCTCATCTGACTTTTGCCCTTGGTAGTTTTATAGCCTATGTATTTACAAAAACAATTTGAAATGGCAGCCAATAAATCATATTTAAATTGGATACAAAACAAACCATAGCTTATGAAGTTCAGAAGCCACCAGTGATGGGGAAGGTATAAAGACATGGATGTCCTTATAGTCCCCTCGAACGTTCATTTTTTCTTTCCTAAGCACATCTCTTTTTTTCAGGGAGGAAGCCTCTCCCTGGTGATGTTATACTGGTTAATCTTGGTGTATTGCCAGGGACTTTTTGAAACATCTTTATCCAAGCTCTCAGAATGATGCTTGCTATTGGAAATGGGAGCCTGGAGTAGTATTGGGAACTGGATTATGTAATAAACACAAAGAAGGAAGAGAATTGGGTGAGAAAGGAAGGAAGATTTTAGATTTGCCATCAAGAATAGGCACAGTTACCCCAAAAGAACATTTTGATATTTCTTGTCTATATGCCTTGGTGGGGCGCAACACTGTCCCCTACCACTGAGTTGTCTTATAAACATTTCATCTGTTTCTTTTTTCTCAGACTGATAAAAATTACTCTATATCAGTTGTAGCTGGAGATTAGTAAGTTATGGTAAGAGAGAAAGAAGCATCTTTGAGAAGTAGAGAAAAATATACAATTCTAACTTATCCAGAAAACCCAAACAAGGTAAAAAATGTAGCAAATCTACAATACTCTTCAAAACTAAAATTAATCAAATACACAGCAAATGTATAGAATATATATATTGGCTGATACAAAATTATGGTGCAAGTTTGAAAACCTAAATAGTGAATACAAAGGGTGATTTAATATGTATCCCATTGTCTTAGTCTGGGTTTCTATTCCAGCACAAACATCATGACCAAGAAGCAGGTTGGGGAG
The DNA here is from genome assembly GCF_947179515.1 of Apodemus sylvaticus. Lineage (NCBI taxonomy): Eukaryota > Metazoa > Chordata > Mammalia > Rodentia > Muridae > Apodemus > Apodemus sylvaticus. The sequence goes on from NC_067481.1 coordinate 11,344,443, forward strand.
GAAAGGGTTTATTCAGCTTACACTTTCCACATTGTTGTTGATCACCAAAGGAAGTCAGGAATGGAACTCAAGTAGGCCACGAAGCAGGAGCTGATGCAGAGGCCATGGAGGGATGTTTCTTACTGGCTTGCTTCCCCTGGCTTACTTAACTTGCTTTCTTATAGAACCCAAGAATACCAGCCCAGAGATGATACCACCCACAAGGGGCCTTCCCTCCCCCTTGATAACTAATTGAGAAAATGCCTTACAACTGGATCTCATGGAGGCATTTCCCCAACTGAAGCTCCTTTCCCTGTGATAACTCCAGCCTGTGTCAAGTTGATACACAAAATCAGCCAGAACGCCCATAAGCAAACAACATATCAAACCCCCTCTACTGATATTCAACAGGACATCTGTAGAGTTTATTTTCTCTTTTATGCATGTTATCACATACTCTGTCTAAAATAGATATGATCTAAAATATATTTTCCAAAGCACTAAATAAGGTATTCTACATCAAAAGTAAGGCTGGAGAGAAAGTTCAGTGGTTTAGAATATGTATTTCTCATACTGAAAACCCAGGTTGGGTTTCCAGTATCCATGTCAGGTATCATATATCCACGTATAAGTGCAGTTCTGTCAGACCTGAAGTCATCTCCAGGCCTCTGTAGGTATCCATACATCAGTATCATGCCTATATACTAAGTAAAACACATAACTAAATAAATGAATAAATAAAATAGATTTATTTATACTCATTGAACTTATCATAGTAAGATCCTTTATGAAAAGATATTTTAACAAGATAAAAATAAAATAGATTTAAATTTTATAAGATAGTTTTCATTTGCATTATAATCTCATTGTACATTATTTTATAGCCTTGACACTTTATCAGACCATTCCCAGTATCATATAGGAAATGGGGAATTTTATTTTCTTTTGTGGTATACAACTAAAACTGGAAGATATATTAAACAAATTCAATTTGAATTAAACTGGAGTCGTTTCTGTTTCCTTTTCGATTTTTCTTGTTGAAAACGTTTTTCCCCCCATCAGGGAGAGAGCAAAAGAGATTAAGCAACAGAGAATACGAAAGGACATTTTTAAAGAGAGGAAAAAGATGATGCTCAAATTACTTTTTATCCGGGGATAATGAGCCCTTCATTTGGAAGCTGAATGCTCCATAAACAGCTTTCCCCACAAGTCCCAGACACTGGGTGCCTTCTGGCTTGGCTACTGGAGTGCATTAAGACAATTTTCCCTCTACAAGACAAGAAAACCCGATTTATTTTACAAATTTAACCCACCCCCCATTCCTTTCTGGGTCTTTCCCTTCATTGTCTGCTGACTCTGGTCCTTGAAGATTATTTGCTTTGTTAGTGGAGTTAGGTCATGTCCTAGCAGGCACCTATCTACTGCTTCCACCTACAACACGTTATAATTGTCACTGTGTTCCTTGGTGTTGAGTCTCTGATTCTACTTGGCTAACTTGGGGCAAATTATTTTACTGGCTTTCACTTATTCAATTGAAAAAAAAAAAACGGTGAAGCAAATCAAATGATTCATTATTTGTGGTGGGAGTAAAATAAGAAAATGCTGAGTTTGCAACGTGTAAGGAGAGAAAAAACACAAAAGACAGCTCAATCAAGTCAGTTAACACTCACTTACTAGGTATCCACAATAATAAGAAACACCCAACATATCATTGAGAGATAGAAAATGAGTCAGTTGGGGTCACAGAAGAAAATAAAGATGTAAATTGAAGACAGCTTAAAAATTGACTGGCGACATTGCTCAGAAGATAACGCTTTTTGCTCTCTTCTCAAGTTAAGTTCCTGGCATCCAAGTTTGGCAGTTCACAGCTGCATCTAACACCAGCTCCAGGGAATTTGACCACATTTTCTGGCTTCTTGGGGCACATCCATGTATATATTCAAAGAAATTAAATAAAAAGTATACATGGTTTATCATATATATACATATGTATATATGCATATATGTGTGTATATATATCATCATGCCTAATGATATTCAATAATGAGAATATTAATTCTACCTTAATTACTAACAGCAAATATCTTCCATGCATTAATATGTCCCTGATGCAATAACAAATCACTCAGTAAATAATACTTAAGCAGCATCAATGACAAATTCTATAGAATTACTTTGGACTCAAGTAAAGAGCATAGGGTCTTTCTCATTACACTCAAATTAAAAAATGGGGATAAATTTTCTAAACTGCCTCATGTCTATCTGTTATATGCTCTTTCCAAAATATCTGAACTTTCCAGAGCAGTCTCTTAAATCTGGAAGTATGGGAATTTGTAAGGATTCATTGCTTTTTGGTAGTAGGTGAAACCACAAACTCCAAGGACACTGAAAGAGCAGGAGAAAGGACACTTGGGAAAAGGAATGGAAGGCAGAAGAAAATCAGGTTAGCACTAGTGGCTGTCTCCCAGGAGAGAACACACTGTTAAGTAGTTTCCTCTTCCTGTCCCTGGAGTTGCTGCTGAGCCAGGTTGGCTCTGTCAGTCTAAGGGAGCCTCTCATGAAGAGATGTGTGACTGTGTGGATGCTTTAGTTTTTCTGTTGAGAGAACACGAAAGTGCTTTGTGACTTCTGATGTAAGACAATTAGGAACTCAAAACACCATTAGGTAGGCAGAGAAGGCAAGCTCTTTTCCTGGCAGAAATGGAGGCTGCAGACTATGTTTATTGCCAGCCTTCTGCCTCTGTAATGAGGAGCTTCAGGCAGCTTTGCTCTGCAATTGAGATAGAGTGAACAAGATACCCAATTAGGAGCAAATGACTGCAGTCTTTAGTGGAAGTGATGAACTGGAATTCTCAGATGTAAACAGAAAGGAGAGATGGATTATAGTGTTTGGAAAGGACTTTTGTACAGCAGTATTAGAGGTTTCAAAGCAAATGTTTTCAATAAAAACACTGCCTATTAGCTTCAAGAATTGTAAATTGCCTTATGCAGATAGGATAAATTTAAAAATCACGTTACATCATGTTTCAGAAATTTCCTTAAGCTGTAATCCAGTTCTCAAAAAAGGAACATTATATAAATAGCATGGTGTAATGTATGTGAGACTTTATACAACATTAATTTTCAAAATTAGGGAAAAGTCAAGTAATCTAATTATACTTTCTATCATAAACAATAAAGTAATGCTAAAAATGGCTGTAGAGCTCATATGGGGATTCCTCAAAGTAATTTAAACATGTACTAAATATTTATAGAACATAAGCCATATCGAATACTGTTTCAAGTGTTTAGAGGACAGTGGTGATCACACACATTCCTTGGTTTTGATAAGCTCATATTCTAATAAGTGCTAAACGGCATTTTAAAAAAAATTACCATTTTGTCCTATTGACAGTTTTCTTTGCCTTACAGAAGCTTTTCAGTTTCATGAGGTCCCATTTATCAACTGTAGATGTTCTATTCAGGAAGTTGTCTGCTATATCAATGTGTTCAAAGCTATTTTCCAATTTCTCTCCTATAGGATTTAGTTTATTTGGTTTTATGTTGAAATCTTTGTTCCACTTGCACTTGAGTTTTGTGAAGGGTGATAAATATGGGTCCATCTGCATTCTTATACATGTAGATATCCTGATATAACTGGCTTTTTTGTTTTTTATATGAAGTTGAAAATTGTTCTTTTCCAGTCTCTAAAGAATGTGTTGAAATTTTGATAGGAATTGCATTGAATATGGATATTGCTTTTGGTAGATGGCCATTTTCATTATGTCAATCCTACATATCCATGAGCATGGGAGATTTTTTCCATCTTTTGATATCTTTTCAAATTTTTTTCAGAGACTTGAAGTTCTTGTTATACATGCCTTTAACTTTAGCTTGATTAGAATTATACCATAATATTTACATTATTTTTGGCTATTGTAAAGGCTGTTGTTTCCCTAATTTGTTAGCCCATCAATGGGAGTGACTCTAGCTGAAATTCCTATCAAAGGGGCATATAGAGAAGTGGCCAGGCAGGACTTCCAAAGGAAGGAAGGGCCATCAATTTACCCATAAAACCTACAACCCAGTTTATTTTGCCTACAAGATGTGCAAGGATGAAGATGGAACAAAGATTGAGGGAACGGCCAACAGATGATTGCTCCCAATTGTGATGCATCCCATGGGAAAGAACCAACCCTGACACTATTAATGATACTCTACTATGCTTGCAGACAGGAACCTAGCATAACTGTCTCCTGAGAGGCTTTATTCAGCAACAGACAGAGGTGATTGCAGAGGCCCATAGTCACACATCAGGCAGTGCTTGGCAATTCTTGTGGAAGAGTGAGGAAAAGAAGTGTGGAAGGCAAACAGGTCAAAGACACCACAAGAAGACCTACAGAGTCAACCAACGTGGGATCATGGGTGAGTCACAGAAACTGGACTACCAACCAAGGAGCATGTAGGGGCAGGACCTATACTCCCTACACATTTGTAGCAAATGGGCAGCTTGGTCTTCATGTGGGTCCCCTAACAAGTGGACAACCGTCTAGGTCTCAGTTCCCTACCTTTGGTTCCCCTTTTCCCTACCTAGGCTGCCTAGTTGGTCTCAGTGGGAGAGGATGTACTTAGTCCTGCTGGGGCTAGATGTCCCAGGATAGGGTGTTATGAAAGTAGGGGATCCATTTCTCTCTGGAGAAGGAATGGGGCAATGGAAGGGAAGGGATTTTTAAGGGCAGGAGTGGGAAGAGAGAAGGAAGAAGGGGCTGTGATTGGGATTGAAAGTGAAAAAAATAAATCATTGGAAAAAAATTACCAAATTAGTGCATTATTCCAGATATTAGGAAAGAATATTGTATGGTAGGTGAAGACTGGAAGAAAAGAGGAGAGTTTAATTCTTACAGTACTAGATCTCTTTCTGAGGAAATATCAGCAGGAAAGAGATTTAAGGCAGAAAGTTAGAGGTGTAGATAGCTAAAGGAAGAGAGTTCTGGATGGGGAAACAGGTCTTGGAAAGGCAGACATGTTCCAGATGTTTGACATCCAATATGGAAACTAAATTGTTGGGAATTATGGAAAGGAGAGACTTCTGAGAGGTGGACGGGATTGAGTAATGGAAATGGGACATAGTCACACAGTTCTTGAAGGCTTTGGGAAGGATTGAAAGAATTGCTTTTATACACGGGGAAAACACTCTTATCAGAACAATAGGATCTAAATTATTTCTTTAACGTATTACTCTGATTGTAGTGCTAAGAGTACGCTGTATAGAAGAGACTGAGCAGAAGTAAGCCTGCTGAAAGGAGAGCCAGGCAGTGAGTAGGTGGTCCAGTCCGAGGCAGCAATGGTCAAGACCGAAAGAGCCTGGCTATAAATCCCTGTGCCATATAGCTCAGATCTTCACCACAGCCAGTTTAAGGAAGTCAGTGTGATTTACAAAAACCTACTTCCGGGTCAATCAGAACAGCTCATCAAAGATGCTCACCCTATTAATTCATGTAAAATCTTCTGGCTTTTCCATTGTACTTCTCTTTCCTCTGCCCCTCTCCTCAGCCTTGCCACTTTGCTCCCCATGAAACCTTTCTTTCTACCCACAAAACAGACAAACAAACAAACAAACAGCAGCAACAAAAAAAAATCCCCACCCTGGCCAAAATTCCCTTTCTCAGGAAGTAGAGGACAATTTGTAAATCATGGAGAGACATTCCTAGACAGCATAATTTTTAGTTCAGGTTAATCCATAATCCAATCAAAGTAGGTAAAGTTCAGTGTATTCGTTATTTTACAGTTGCATAATAAGCAAATTAGCAGGTTTTTATAATTCTGAAAACAAAACAAGACAAACAACAACAACAATAAAATGTTTGGTCCAGAATGTTCTTCTGATACTAGCCCTTTGAAAAGAATTAACCATATTAATAGTCATAATTTTTAACCCTTATTCATACTTTTGACTGCACCTACATTTCTTCTCTCTCTCTCTCTCTCTCTCTCTCTCTCTCTCTCTCTCTCTCTCTCTCTCTCTGTGTGTGTGTGTGTGTGTGTGTGTGTGTGTGCGTCCATGTGCTGTTCTGCATGACCATGAACACAAACATGGAAGCCACGGGAAGATGACGGTTACCCTGCTCAGTCAGTTTCCAGCTCATTTACACAGGTCTCTCACTGACTCTAGGCTGGTAAGCAGCCATTATCCTGTCTCTGTCGAGCCAAGTGTTGAGGTCACACATGTGGCTACACCAGCCATTTGCGTGATGGGAATTCAAACCCAGGTCCTTATGATTGCATAGCAAATGCTCTTACCCACTGAGCCATCTCCTCAAGTTCTGAGCTACAGTTTTTCTGTCATTCAATATTATTCTTTGTTTCTTTTGAATACCTTTTAAAGCACTGAGAATTTTTCACCATTATTTACACATTAGAGTTGAACTAATTTTATTGTCTGAAAATACAATGTGATATATCTGCACTCAATATTGTTCCTTTTCAGTAACTTATAGTAAATATGTATGACAGATAGTATCTCTAAACTGTTTTAGCCATTACTCTAGGATCACTTAACAGAAACTTTCAAGAATGTAATATTAGCTAACTCATACTGAATTGTGAATTTATGGAAGATTTTCAGAGTTAAAATACATCCACACAGACCCCCCCCCCCACACACACACTTATATATATGCATATAGGCCATTTCATCATGATAATGATTACCAGATGGATCATCCAAGGCTAATTATTAGAATTTCTACTCTGAAAAAAATGAGCTATGTGTAAGCACTTTTAAGTAACAGTAAATTTTTTTCTGAGAAAATATGAAGTAATTTTATTCATCTGAATAATTTTAGGACAGATCTCTGAATTTTATGAATTTTCCAGAAGGCCAAGAAAAATGACAGTGTTACCCTTAAATTCAGGTTGACTTAGTAATTAATTCATTTATTCATTCAACAATAAGTACATGCTGACGGTCTATTATTATTTTTAGAAACTTTGACAAAGCTCTAACAGCTAAATGTATTTGCAAAGCATCAAAATAGTTACCTCAAAAGAAAATTCTCACAGAAGAAAACATATATGGAAATGTATTTCATAAAGTATAAGAGAAATTAATTAATACTTGTATATGAATTCTTTTCAAATGGAATTTGGTTGTTCAGATGAATTTACAAACTCTCTCTTTTTTTTTTTTTTGTATTTAGAGCCTGACTTTATTTTTTTTTTCCTGTTCGAATGTGATTTTTTTTTATTCGATATAATTTATTTACATTTCAAATGATTTCCCCTTTTCTAGCCCCCCACTCCCCGAAAGTCCCATAAGCATCCTTCTCTTCCCCTGTCCTCCCACCCACCCCTTCCCACTTCCCCGTTCTGGTTTTGCCGAATACTGCTTCACTGAGTCTTTCCAGAACCAGGGGCCACTCCTCCTTTCTTCTTGTACCTCATTTGATGTGTGGATTATGTTTTGGGTATTCCAGTTTTCTAGGTTAATATCCACTTATTAGTGAGTGCATACCATGATTCACCTTTTGAGTCTGGGTTACCTCACTTAGTATGATGTTCTCTAGCTCCATCCATTTGCCTAAGAATTTCATGAATTCATTGTTTCTAATGGCTGAATAGTACTCCATTGTGTAGATATACCACATTTTTTGCATCCACTCTTCTGTTGAGGGATACCTGGGTTCTTTCCAGCATCTGGCAATTATAAATAGGGCTGCTATGAACATAGTAGAGCATGTATCCTTATTACATGCTGGGGAATCCTCTGGGTATATGCCCAGAAGTGGTATAGCAGGATCTTCTGGAAGTGAGGTGCCCAGTTTTCGGAGGAACCGCCAGACTGATTTCCAGAGTGGTTGTACCAATTTGCAACCCCACCAGCAGTGGAGGAGTGTTCCTCTTTCTCCACACCCTCTCCAACACCTGCTGTCTCCTGAATTTTTAATCTTAGCCATTCTGACTGGTGTAAGATGAAATCTCAGGGTTGTTTTGATTTGCATTTCCCTAATGACTAATGAAGTTGAGCATTTTTTAAGATGCTTCTCCGCCATCCGACGTTCTTCAGGTGAGAATTCTTTGTTTAACTCTGTACCCCATTTTTAATAGGGTTGTTCGGTTTTCTGGAGTCTAACTTCTTGAGTTCTTTATATATATTGGATATTAGCCCTCTATCTGATGTAGGATTGGTGAAGATCTTTTCACAATTTGTTGGTTGCGATTTGTCCTCTTGATGGTGTCCTTTGCCTTACAAAAACTTTGTAATTTTATGAGGTCCCATTTGTCAATTCTTGCTCTTAGAGCATACGCTATTGGTGTTCTGTTCAGAAACTTTCTCCCTGTACCGATATCCTCAAGGGTCTTCCCCAGTTTCTTTTCTATTAGCTTCAGAGTGTCTGGCTTTATATGGAGGTCCTTGATCCATTTGGATTTGAGCTTAGTACAAGGAGACAATGATGGATCAATTCGCATTCTTCTGCATGCTGACCTCCAGTTGAACCAGCACCATTTGTTGAAAAGGCTATCTTTTTTCCATTGGATGTTTTCAGCCTCTTTGTCGAGGATCAAGTGGCCATAGGTGTGTGGGTTCATTTCTGGATCTTCAATCCTGTTCCATTGATCCTCCTGCCTGTCACTGTACCAATACCATGCAGTTTTTAACACTATTGCTCTGTAGTATTGCTTGAGGTCAGGGATACTGATTCCCCCAGATTTTCTATTGTTGCTGAGAATAGTTTTAGCTATCCTGGGTTTTTTGTTGTTCCAGATGAATTTGATAATTGCTCTTTCTAACTCTGTGAAGAATTGAGTTGGGATTTTGATGGGTATTGCATTGAATCTGTATATTGCTTTTGGCAAAATGGCCATTTTAACTGTATTGATCCTGCCGATCCATGAGCATGGGAGGTTTTCCCATTTTTTGAGGTCTTCTTCCATTTCCTTCTTCAGAGTCTTGAAGTTCTTGTCATACAGATCTTTCACGTGTTTGGTAAGAGTCACCCCAAGATACTTTATACTGTTTGTGGCTATTGTGAAGGGGGTAATTTCCCTAATTTCTTTCTCAGCCTGCTTATCCTTTGAGTATAGGAAGGCCACTGATTTGCTTGTGTTGATTTTATAACCTGCCACTTTGCTGAAGTTGTTTATCAGCTGTAGGAGCTCTCTAGTGGAGTTTTTTGGGGTCACTTAGGTAGACTATCATGTCGTCTGCAAATAATGATAGTTTGACTTCTTCCTTTCCAATTTGTATCCCTTTGACCTCCTTATGTTGTCGAATTGCCCGAGCTAGTACCTCAAGTACAATATTGAAAAGATAAGGAGAAAGGGGGCAGCCCTGTCTGGTCCCTGATTTCAGTGGGATTGCTTCAAGTTTCTCTCCATTTAGTTTGATGCTGGCTACCGGTTTGCTGTATATTGCTTTTACTATGTTTAGGTATGGGCCTTGAATTCCTGTTCTCTCCAAGACTTTAAGCATGAAAGGATGCTGAATTTTGTCAAATGCTTTTTCAGCATCCAATGAAATGACCATGTGGTTTTGTTCTTTGAGTTTGTTTATGCAGTAGATTGCATTGATGGATTTCCGTATATTGAACCAACCCTGCATTCCCGGGATAAAGCCTACTTGATCATGGTGGATGATCATTTTGATGTGTTCTTGGATTCGGTTGGCAAGAATTTTATTGAGTATTTTTGCATCGATGTTCATAAGGGAAATTGGTCTGAAGTTCTCTTTCTTTGTTGGATCTTTGTGTGGTTTTGGTATCAGCATAATTGTGGCTTCATAGAAGGAATTGGGTAGTGTTCCTTCTGTTTCTATTTTGTGGAATAGTTTGAAGAGTCTTTAACAGAAAATGGTAATAATTTTTCAAATATCCTTTCCAGTTCTGATGGTCATTTGAAAATTATTTCTTAAGTTGACCTTCACTCAAATATAGAAGTAAAAACTACTAATAAGAAAATGTCCGCACAATAGGAAATCCATTGCTCAGTTTGCAGTCACGTTAGTTCTGTTTTGATTCATCTTTACCATTTATTAGTTTTCATGACCGTTTGCTAAGCTAAAATCCATAGAAACCATCAAAACCCCCTTAGATTTCTGCTATTTTTGCAAATAGACAAGGATCTGTAAAGAAACTAAAATGTGCTTCCCTCTCCTCCTTGGATTGTCCTTGGAAAATCAAATCCCATTGTCTTTGTTCTATCTTGCCTGTGACATGATGAGGTTATGCCCCAAAGATAAGAATAGGGCATAAAAATTAGAAGCAGATAACTCTCAAAATAAATAAATAGATAGATGATAGATAGATAGATAGATAGATAGATAGATAGATAGATAGATAGATAGATAGAAAGTCACCTTATAGATTTACAGCTAGGAAGATGTGGGTAAGCACTAAACCCATGTGTGTCACTACAAGTCTCAGTTAAATTTTAAGCCTCACAGCTTCACAAGAAAATTTTCTTTCATTAACTCTCCAGTATGTCATTTTCAGGAAAGAGAATGCAGCCCACTATGATTAAGAGCATGTGACTAAGAATATCAGGGGAAATGGGTCAACAGGTGAAGCATTTGCCATGCTAATGTGAGGACTTGCAATTGAATCCCTAAGATTTCTATAAACATATCTGGATGTAATAGTGTCCCTGTCAGAGGACAGTACATTGATATGGAAGAATGTCAAGCAGTATGAAAACAACAACAACCTGTCTTGAAGAAGGTGGAAGGGGACAACCATAACCAGAATTGCCATCCTACACTCAATTCAGTGTACACTTGTACACACACACACACATACACACTCATACACATACACACACACAAACACACACACACACACACACACCCCTCCAGATACTATTTTGATTTTAGATTGCTTTGGTAAACACCATAATCAAATTAAATTTGGGTTTTTTGAGACATTTTTAAATTTATTTTTTAGATTTATTTATTTATTGTGTAAGTATACTATAGCTGTCTTCAGATACCCCAGAAGAGAGCATCAGATCTCATTAAGATGGTTGTGAACCACCATGCGGTTGCTGGGATTTGCACTCAGGACCTTCAGAAGAGCAGTCAGTGCTCTTACTGAGCCATCTCTCCAGCCCGACCAAATGCAATTTGTAAAGCAAGGGTTTATTTGGCTCACATTTCCAGGTCACCATGATCACCCAGGACATTTATAGCAGCAGAGCCTATAGGACTTTGGCTGCTCATTGGCTTCCTTCCTAGTTCATATTCAGGTCACTTTCTTTCTTTCTTTTTTTAAAGATTTATTTATTTATTATGTGTAAGTACACTGTAGCTGTCTTCAGACACTCCAGAAGAGGGCATCAGATCTCATTACGGATGGTTGTGAGCCACCACGTGGTTGCTGGGATTTGAACTCAGGACCTTCTGGAGATCAGTCAGTGCTCTTAACCGCTGAGCCATCTCTCTAGCACCTCAGGTCACTTTCTTAGAGAACCCAGGTCCACATGCCTAGGGATGGCACCGTCCACAGTGGACTGGTCCCTCTTACATCAATTAGAAATCAAGACAATACCTCACAGCCACTCCCTCCCCTCACCTTCCCTGCCTTCCTGTGGGAAAACTTCACTTTTATGTTGTGCAGTCTGTCCTTCCTTACAGTGTTTGGATTTGATTCCTCCAAATCAAGAAACCATTACAGGCCAACCTGTATGTCTCAACAGCAAAATCTCCAGGAGAATATAATTAGCTTGGTCTTGGTCCACCATACTCCAGTAACTTGCATCTGGGAGATGTAAGATTTAGCTTTTCCCTAACTTCTAGCATCAATTCCTGCCTAAGGGCACAGTCCAGGGAGATTAAGGGAAACAAATAAAAAAGCAAACCACCACCACAACCACAAATGACAAAAATGAGTGGCAGAAAAAAATTTCAGGGCTGGAGAGATGGCTCAGTGGTTAAGAGCACTGACTGCTCTTCCGAATGTCCTGAGTTCAATTCCAGCAACGACATGGTGGCTCACAGCTATCCATGAGATCTGACACCCTCTTCTGCTACGTCTGAAGACAACTACAGTGTACTTAGATATATAATAAATAAAATTTTGGGCTGGAGTCAGAGTGAGCAGAGGTCCTAAATTCAATTTCCAGCAACCACATGATGGTTCACAACTATCTGTACAGTTATAGTGTATTCATATGCATACAATAAATAAATAATTCTTTTTAAAAAAGAAAACATTTCAGATAGTAGTTTGTCATGGCATTGTTTAGAAAGCAGTAGTTTAAAATCATAGCATATATATATATACATATATATATGTATATATATATTGTGTGTATTGTGTGTGCACATATATGTCCTATGGTCCACCTGAGGCAAAGGACAATGGCAAGAATCTCTTATTTTCTTCCACCAAGTGAATCCTAGGAACTGGTCGTAGGTTGGGCGATAAGCATCTTTAACTACTGAGCAATTTCATCAACCCGAAAGGCAAGTTTAAAATGACACAAAATGACATTGAATTTTTTAAATGTGTCGATATAATTACATGGTGAGACAGCAATAAAACATTTCTGGCAATTCTTGCATGAGCTAGAGCAAGCAGAAAAGAAAACAAGAACCCAAGCAAAGAAGAATGTAAAAGTCGTGAACCTGTTATCAAGGCAGAAGAGAAAGAATGAACAGTCAAAAGACAGAGGAGAAACTGGAGTGCAGGTGTTTGCAAAAATGGAGTAAGCAAAGTACTTTATCTCAGTTTTATTAATTATTTTATTTATTTACATTTCAAATGTTACCTGATTCTCAGCCACCCCCCTCCACAAGCCCTCTACCCCAAGTGTGGATGCTTCAATCCCACTTAGAACAAAAAACACTTTATAAAAGCAGTGCCAGACATGTCTTCAAAGGGAAAGTGTAGCTAATATCACAGGATGAGTAGCTGTTTTAAGTTTTGCACCGAATATGTATAATGCAAATCAAATTGAAGAAACTGTTCCAGTAGTACTGTATGTAATATGGTAACAGTGAACTTGTGTTTAATGTGTGAACAATTTTCTATTAGAAAAATCAGAACATAAGTTTGTTTGTTTGTTTGTTTGTTTGTTTGTTTAAAAAAACTGTGAAAACTGTACTGGTTGGTTTTGTGTGTCAACATGACACAGGCTGGAGTTATTACAGAGAAAGGAGCTTCAGTTGGGGGAAGTGCCTCCATGAGATCCAACTGTGAGGCATTTTCTCAATTAGTGATCAAGGGGAGAGGGCCCCTTGTGGGTGGTGCTATCCCTGGGTTGGTAGTCTTAGGCACTATAAGAAAGCAAGCTGAGCAAGTCAGGAGAAGTTAGCCAGTAAGAAACATCCCTCCACGGCCTTTGCATCAGCTCCTGCTTCCTGACCTGCTTGAGTTCCAGCCCTGACTCCTTTTTGTTCTGAACAGTTGTGTGGAAGTCTAAGCTGAATAAACTCTTTCCTCTCCAACTTGCTTCTTGCTCGTGATGTTTTGTGTAGGAATAGAAACCCTAAGTCAGAAACTCTAGTGCAAGGTAGAGTTGAAGGTCTGTTTGTGAGGGTTATGAGATAGTTAAATGTAATCGTAAAATAGTGAGTTCATAAATCTGAGTTTAGACATAGATATACATATATATTGCATATGCATGGATGTGAAATGTTAAGGTCACTAAGAATCTCAAGTTTTAAAACAGAAGTCACGACGGGACTTTTATTCTGAAAAAGGTAAAGGAAGACTGTAGAAGGAGAAAGTCAGAGCTCCTGTGTGGTAAGCCCTCTCTAAGCATAAACTGACTCCACAGCTAAGCCAGGATTAGTGGGATATATAATTATGACACGTTTACATACAATTAAGAGAATCAGCCTATCAGCTGTTTGCTCTAAATATACATGTCTCAAGATGCTGAAAGTCTATATGAGTTCTCAAACTTGGGCAAAATATTTTCTGCTTTCTTTTCCCCACATTGGTTTGGAAGCTGTTGAAGGGTAGGAAATAGCTAACACTGTTCAGCTCCTCAGAAAGATATGTGCATAAAGATAACTCAAATCCTTGTAACATGTATGTATATATATTTGCACATATATACTATGTAGACATAGTATATGTAAGCATGTTATATAAACATGCATATATTGTGTTTGCATATATATTCACAAATATATAATACATGCAGATTTACATGTACATATATACACAGCATTATATTATGTATACACATAGCACACTGTGTATATATATGCATGGCACTTCTGTAATATTCTTACAGGATATTACAGAATAATAGTTTACAACCTATTCTATTACACGTGGATAGCCTTTTGCTCAGAACTTTTCAACTCACAGTGCTTCCCTTTTACATTAATAAATGGCACCTGAAACATCTACCCATAAGATGTATCCATATATCTTGTGAAACCCTCTTTCAGTGATGATATCCTTTGCCATCCTACTATGTCCTCTCGAAAGAAGAGTCCAGAATTGTGACCCCACTCGTAAGTTTCTCAGCGGTTCGAACCCACCCATCTTTCTTCTGTTTGATACACAGCATCTGGTTCAATCTCCTTTGCTGTTTCATTAATATGAAGAGCCTGATTCCAAGACCTGTTTTATCTTTCTCCATCATTTTTGTAGTTGGCATCTATTTTTTCTTTTTCCTTAAAACCCTCATGTCACAGGCAGTGGCCTCCTGGTCATGATCACGGTCTATACCTGAAACTCACTCATCCCCCCCTCAACTCAGGTCCTGCTCAAAAGCTTTATTTGTATCTTAGTATAATGTGGAATAGTAGTAATAGCTCAGATTTGAGTGCCAGAGTATCTTTTAATTTTTTTTATTTGTTACTATGTGTTTGGTTTTCTGTTTATTATTTATCCAGGTCACCCTTTCCTTAAGCGTTAACTGTATTATTATTACTACAGGATCTCTCTTTAAGAATTTAACAGGCTATTATGCATACACAATGTTTATATAGCATTATATCTATATAATAACCCACATGCATACATATATTATAACCTATATTACACCTCTGCTATAACACATATCTCCAAGTTTGCATCACAGTCTCTTGGGCATCCCTGCAAAGCCTTCAGAATATCTCACATACAGTAATAGTTCTGTAAAGTTCAGTAATATGTTCTGTAAATATAATTTGTTTCTATGCTAGGTATCATTATTTATTCCCTAGTATAAATAAGACAGAAGCACTAGTCTCTGCTAGGATTGGTTGCATTATGATGATGATGGTGCACACACATGTAGTTTTAATTAATCTGCAATACAACTCCTAGATCTGAGACTCAAACTGTAGTGGAATATGGGGCAGAAAGATTGGGAATCAGAAACCCAGGTCATTCATTGTAAGACAGAGATTTTATAAATATTAGAAAAGTTGTAGCTAGGAAGTCTCAACAACATGGGTACCTAAACAAGACCCACACAATGGCAACACTAGTTGTTGTTTCAACACAGATTGGGAAAATATTCCAAGGATCTGGTTCCCAAATGAAGGACTACAGTCAGTCAACAGCTTCTGAGAGGGTGAAGATCAGCTTTCTCCAGTGACAAGCTTCTTGATTATCTGACCCCAAGTGACCATCCCTAAATACATTAAAACAACCCCTAGGAACTCAGTAGGTCTTACTTATGTATATGCATATATGTGTGAGTGTGTGTGTGTGTAAATATATGTATATATATGAATGTATATAGTCTTTCTATATTACATATATAAGCATGCATATAATATATTCTTTATTATTCCTATATACATAGACATTATATACAATAATTAAATAAATCATAAGTAAAGAAAAAGAGTATGACTTTGAGAGGGAGTTGAAAACACAAAAGAAGTAGAAATTATATAGATACACTAGTCATGTATACAATTCTCTAAAACAGTAATTATTTTAGATAAAACATGACATCACAAAGAAGCAAAGATTTCTTGTTTCCCATAGAACATCGTGAGGAAGCACTCAAATATGTTGATTCTATTAAGTTCTCCCTATCCAAATACATAGATTAAGTGTCTCCCTTCTCCTCCCTTTCCCTCTCCCTTCTCTCTTTCTCTCCCTGTATCTATCTGTGTATATGTTGTGTGTGTGTGTGTGTGTGTGTGTGTGTGTGTGTGAGAGAGAGAGAGAGAGAGAGAGAGAGAGAGAGAGAGAGAGAGAGAGAGATGTGATAGAATGAATTATATCCTCTGCTGCACTCACAAGTACAGTAGTACAGTGCCTGCCTTCTGCTTATACAACTGTTTTGAGTGAAATCCGAACCAACTCCATTTCTTGAGAGAATACTATTTTTACTTCAGAGAAAACTGACAGACAAGTGCAGTTATTCAGAGTTGGGTTTTGGCAGAAATTGGGTTGAAAATGAACAAAGTGAACCTGTCAGTTCAAGGAATGAAGCTGCTTTTCTACTGGCGTTAAACTTTAAGCTTTCATGAGAAAATTAGAATTGGAAAGCCTGACAGTTGCTTAGCTGAACTTGCCATATAATCACAGCATTTGTTGATTTCAAGAGTGATATTAACAGTGTTTTAGATTATGAATGAAATATGACATTATCATAAGACATATATTTCACTGTATAGATATTTTCTAAATAATCAACGCATGGATATTAAATTATACAAAAAAGATCTGGATATACATTTGTGTTGCCTGTTTATAACACGGAAAGTTTTCTCTTTCCTTCACTCATGGCAGAAGTTTTCCTGGGTCCCATAGTCTTCTTTGGCATCCATGATCTTTAGAACTTGAGTTGTATTCCTCCAAACTCCTCTGGCTTTTAAAGTTTACATTGAGAAATCAGCCATTACTCTCACACATATCTCTTTATGTGTGATTTGTGGGTTTTATTTTGCCTTGAAACTTTCAGTTTCTCCCTCTTTGCTCTACATATTCATTATTTAATTATAATTTATTGTGAGGAGTTTCTTTCCTGATTCTGTCTATTTTGAGTTCTGTGTGTTCCTTGTAGATACATATTTCCTTAACTTGATGAAATTGTTTCCATAGAAGATCTGGTCTACGTCATTGACTTAGTTTTCTTCTCGTTCATTTCTGCCTATAATTTGAATATTTGATCATTCAATGTTGTACAGTTGTGCATGTTTCTATCATGTATTTTCCCTGTACATTTTGATTGTGTGCTCTAATTCATCTGGTTTGCTTTCAAGCTCTGGTATTCTAATACTCCACACACTCTACTTGTAAGCCTTTCAACTGATAGTGTCCAATCCCAAGTGGCCATCTTTTAACACATGTACATAGAGCAATAGGCTCAGCAGGGTATATACAATATGTGTGTAGCAAGAAGTGGCCACAGATTTAAGAAGGAAAGACTTGCAGAAAGGGGAGGAAGGTTGGATAAAAATTATAATTACAATACTCAGTTATTAAGCTGTCAAAATAAATATTTTTAAAACCAAAACTTAAATATAGGATAATATTCAAAGTTCAGGATACAAATGTCTTATATTACAGAAGACTAAGCTTATTTTGATGGAGTTTTCAAATTGTCATTGACTTTAATAAACAGCCAATTGTCCAGTATTGGTTCATTCTAAAAAAAAATCACAATTATCTCAAAGTATTAAAATGGTCTTCATTTTTCTGATACAGGTCCAAGGTAACTATAGTTTTTTCCTTCTCAGACACACACCTGTGTGGTTTTCTTTTTATGGGTCTGCCAGAACACTTGATAATTGATTTAGAACATATACCAAAATGAGAAATCAGATGTTATTAATAAGCTAGACACGAAACACAAGATGCAAAAGAAGCAACCACCATCTCTTTTCTCTAAGTTTCATGTTATATTTATAGGAAATGTATTTCTTTAAAAATATCTATGGCTTGTACAATATTTTTATCCTTTAGAAAGTACTACAGAACAGATAATTAATTACAAGAAGTGTGAAATGAGTCAGATACTTCAAAATTCTATTGACACTTTGAAGAGGAAAGAAAAAAAAGATGTTGGGTTCAAGTCCATAGGTTCCTCAAAGAAATTCTGCTTCCTGCCACAAATCAGTATTCTAAGCTGAAGGCAAGGCCAAGATTGTCAATGTTAAAGAATAACTTTTAGTAGTCTCAAACCTCAGGCTAGTATATTCACCTACATCAAGGCTCAACTCCTGAAGAAAAGACTTAAGACCATAATACTTGGAACAGAGTTCCTGGGCAAATGCATGGAAATTCATATCAGCCCCAGACAAACACTGAATGTGCTCATTGCTATGTGGAATTTGAAAATATCAAACTCATAAAGGATTAGTAAAGCAGGGCCTGCCAGGAACAAAAACCTGAGATGGGGCTGTTGGTCACTGAGTTCAGAGTGCCACTAAAACTGTATGCATAAGATCAGAATAAAGTTGTTTATCCTAGTTATTAATAGATGCCTCCACTGCATTTAAAATGCTGAGAGTAAATCTTTTAAATGCTATCAAATACATAAAGAAATAACCAGCGTGAGAATGAATGAATTAATTAAAATAGAATATCCACTTTTAACACATATATTACCAAAGTTTACATTGCACATCACAAACATACGCAGTTTTCCTTGTCAGCTGTACCTGAAAAAATACTGGAAAAAAAGTATCTTTTAGTTAAATGAATTAGACAGGGTGCACACAAAGATGTTTTACAGACATTTGATGTGAGCATTAAACGTAATATGTTTTCAGGATAAAGACCATTTTTAAATGTATTCTTCTTACATACATTATATCCTGACCACAATTTCCGCTACCTCTCTTCCTCCAAGTGCCCCAACTCCAATACCCTTTCACCAGATCCATTCCTCCTTCCTTTCCCTTCAGAAAAAAGCAAGCCTCCCAGGGATATCAACAGAACACTGGAGAACAAGTGGCCATAAGACTAGGCACAAGCCCTCATTCCAAGGCTGGTGAGGTAACCCTCATCCAGGAAAAGAGTCCCAAGAGCAGATAAAAGAATAAGAGACACACCCCCTTCCCACTGTTAGGAGTCTCTCTAGAATATCAAGTTGTACAACGCTAACATATACTCTGAGAACCTAGGTCAGACCCATACAAGTTCCATGATTGTCACATCAGTCTCTGTGAGGCCCTACAATCCCTGCTTAGATGATTCTGCAGGCTGTGTTCTTGTGATGTCCATAACCCCTCTGGCTCCTACAGTCCTTCTCCCCAGCTCTCCTGCAATGCAGGTTTCTTCCAGATCTGTCTAGGATTTGGGTGTAGGTCTCAGCTTCTGCTTCCATCAGTTGCTGAGTGATGACACTTTTATGAAAATTGGATTAGGCACCAATCTATAAATATATCAGTATATCACTGGGCACCATTTCATTTGACTATTTTTTTTTTTTGCCAGTCCTTTTTGTTTATACCCTAGGTCTCTGGGCTATCTTGTCCCTGGTTCTTGACTATCCTGGAAGCTCCAGTCATGGGCTCCCTCTTACAGTTGGCTCTGTCATTAGCAAGCCACTCCCACAAGTTATGAGCCACCATTACTCCAGTACATTTTGCAGGCAGGATAGATTGTGTGTTGAAGGTTTTGTTGCCAGGTTGATGTCCAAGTCCCACAACTGGAATCCTTGTTTGATTATAGAAGATGTCATACTCAGGCTCTGTATCCCCATTACAAGGAGCCTTCACTAGGGTAACCCTCATAGATTTTAGGGAATTTCTACTACATTAGGTTGGCCCATTACCCCCAAATTCCCTCTAATTCCAGTCATCTCCAACCTGAATGAATTAGCCCATACCCAGAAAGACAAACATGTTATTTTTTCACTTATAAGTGGATATTAGTTGTTAAATACAGTATAAACATGCTATAATTCATAGACCAAGAGAGGCCAAGCAGAAGGAAGGCTCAAGGAGGTACAAATGGATCTGCCTGGGAAGGGGAAATAGAATAGATTTTGTGGATAGGCTGGAGGCAGATGTGGATGGAAACTGAAAGGGGAGAGTACTAGGATAAAAAAATCTTCTTAGTCTTTCACAAAAGTACTTATGAAATAGTTCACATTTATTGCATAATAAATGTAGAAAATATGTAAACAATTCAAAATACAACAGAGCTTTAAAATAGCCTTTATCTCATGACAGAGTTACCAACAATCTTTATCTCCATTAGTATTTTTATATAGGATGTATATAATTTAGATACCATAGTTACACATTTGTTGTCTTCACTTTTATATCATAGACATTACCATATAAATATTGTCCTAATAGCCAATTATAACAATATAATGTTTACCTATTTAGTTTATCTGATTTATTTAAGGATAACTTGTAGACCTTTTACTTGTATATGTGAATCATCATGGAACAGGTTTGTATTTTATAATATCCCTTTAGGACATATTTATGCATTTTTATAACATTGTCTACTGTATATGCCTTCATGGTTTTACCAACAATAGCTACTTACTCCAGATAAGTCTCTTTTAATGTTTTATTTTTGTATGAAGTTTATGTTTAATTGTTAATTAAATAATAATTAATAATAATTAAATAGCAATTATTGTATTTAATTTTATTTTTCAAAATCATTAAATATATTACTAATTAGCTTTAAATTAATTATTTGATGATGTCATACAATGTATTTTTCTTATATTCATCTTACAGTTTCACCCAGGTTCCCTACCCAACCAACTTTGTGTTTATATTTGCTTCAATATCATTTCATCTCATTTATTTTATCCAAATACTTTTAGATGCATGGACATCCACTGGCATGTAGCAACCTACCTGGGGACACACTCTTCCAAAAAACTGAGTCTCTTTTCTGAGTCTCTCCCAGGCTATTCTCAATAGCTCCTCAGATAGGGATCAAAGTTCCTGACCACATTCCCTCTCCATAACAGATGTGTCTGACTTGAGCCTGGGCAAGTCTTGTGCACACTGACACAACCACTCTGGGTTCCTATGTACGGTATCCCTATGGTATCTGGGAAAAACTATTTTGTAACCTAGAATTGTTCCTGTCCAAAGGAAAGACAGGGACAAAAAATGAAACAGAGACTAAAGGAAAGGCCATTCAGATGCTGTCCCATCTTGGGATCCATCCCATCTGCAGACACCAAACCCCAACACATTGCTGATTCCAAGAAGTGCTTGTTGACAGGAACCTAATATGGCTGTTCCCTGAGAGGTTTTGCCAGCACCTGACCAATACAATACTCAAAGCCAACCATTGGACTGAGCCCAGGAACTCCAATGGAAGAACTAGAGCTAGGGGAAGGACTGAAGGAGCTGAAGGGGATTGCAGCACCATAGGAAGAACAATATCAACTAACTGGACAACTCAGAGCTCCCAGGGAATAAACCACCAACCAAAGAGTACACTTGGAGTGATCCAGGTCTCTAGATTCATGTGTAGCAAAGGATGGCCTTAACTGATACCAATGGGAGTGGAGGCCCTTGGTCCTGTGGGGGCTTGATGACCCAGTGTAGAGGGATAATAGAGCAGTGAGGCATCAGTAGGTGAGTGGGTGGAGAAGCACCCTCATAGAGGCAAAGGGGAGAAGAGAGAAGGGGGATGGGATTGGAGGTTTGTAAAGGAGAAACGGAGAAGAGGGATATATTTGAAATGTAAATGAATAAATGATTAAAAATATTTAGGAAGGCCCCACCTACTGTGAACACCACCATTCTCTGTAGTCGTGGTCCTGGGCTTTATAAGAAAGCCAATTAAGCATGAGCCTGTGAGGGAGCTAATAAGCAGTGTTCCCCTAGGGGTTCTGTTTCAAGTTCTTCCTTAAGTTCTTGGCCTGACTTTTAAAGATGTCCTATAATCAGGAAATGTAAGCCTTATCAGCCCTTTCCTCCCTTAAGTTGTATTGGTTAATGTGTTTTCTCACTGTTGTAGAAAGGAAAATAGAAAATACGATTATATTCAAATCCTTACTTACTTTGTCTACTTATTTAGAAATCAGCCAATATGATGGGCCACAAATGTGGTTCAGTGGATAAGGTTATCTCTCACCAAGTCTGACAAGCCTGAGTTTGAACCTTACACAATAAAGAGAAAACACCAACTCCTTAAGTTCTCCTCTGACTACCACATGCAAACATGGCAGGCACACACACACACACACACACACACACACACAACGAAAAAGGTATGCAATTGGAAAAAATATCACATTAAAAGTTTGTTGCTTAAGACAAAAGAAACTGCAGTCCAACACAATGATCCACGGGGATCTCAATTTTATAACAGGTTTTTGCAAATGAAACGTTTGTCCTCTGAGAGTACCAAGAAATAAACAAAGTCTTTTTATCAGGATATTTAACAGAGTATAATTAGGTATTATGTTTCCCTGGCAGTGGACAGATGGGAGGGTGGCCACTGGTACACCTACAGTCATTATCACTGATCATTATCCCTTTCTTTGTAGTGCAATTACTAGTGAGAATTTCCCCCCTCTGTCATTTTATCTGCACTTTTCTCTTTATTGTTTTGCTTTTATTTCCCTCCTGAAATATTTCTATTAATATTCTTACCTGAACCCATTCAAACTCTCTCCCTTCCCTATTTCCCATGTCATTTATTAATTGGCCTCAACACTTATCTGATTGCATCTCGGATTAACTGGATTCTGGACAAATCCTTGCACCTGCTGTCAGCTCTTTCCTTAATGATCTGACTGCATTTCATTAATGGTGCTTTTAATGGTCGTTAAGGAAACTGGAATTTACGGCCTCCTAAAGTAACACTTGCTTATTTGTCTCACTGCTTCCTCCAAAATGTTTTCATCTGTTGTGTTTGCTTGCTTAGGGGAAGGGAATGGCTGGATTCAGAAGTCATTTAATCAGCCAAGAAAAACTAATCATCTTTGTGCTCAGAAACCAACTCCCTTGCAATACCAAGGTATAAAATCTTTCAAATCCACAGGGCATCCAGCTAGATAAATCCTATTGGTTATTCAAAATGGTCTATATCATGATAATGCATTCATGTCAGGTTATTTGCATACATTTATAGAAATTGATATAATAAAAGAATATGGAAGATATTGGAGGATTCTTAACCTGATGCTCTAAGGCCATATTTGTACTGATAAATTTAAGAGGAATGACAGTGGAAAATTGTAAAGGAGAAAACATTGTTTGATATTCACTCAGAGCCAGGACTGTGATAAACATTCTATACATATTTTTGCAAACATATTAAGTACAACTTATCTTTTTTCCACCCTTCTTTCTACAGTTACATTTTTTTTTCAAAATTTTCAGCCTGTTGACAGACACTTTGAACATACCCTAAACTTCTTCCCAGACTGTGATTGGTATTACTTTTGATTCCCCAGCCCCTTTGACTTTCCCCAAGCTTATCTTTGTAAATCAGAAGCTTCCAATTGTGAATGGCACCTTCAGTCTGGGCTCACAACAGTGGAAGTTAGGTTTGGATAGAATTCAAGCGTTGTGAGGAACTGGTGGAATGTAACTGGGGTGGAAGCTTCTTATTACACCTTAAGTCTAGGCTCACAACAGTTGAATTAAAGCCAGGTTTGGACAGAATTTGAGTGTTGTGAGGAACTGGGGTGAGGAGGAGATTAGAAGTGAGGTAATGAGAGAGAGAGAGAGAGAGAGAGAGAGAGAGAGAGAACTAGATTATTGGTTGGTGTACATCTATAATGAAGACACTAAGAAAGTTGGGAGTTACAATAGCAAAGAAACAGACCATTGGCATGCAAAAGTTTTAAAATGATGAAAAGGAGAATATTTGGAAGATTGTCAGATAAGAACCACAAAAAGCACTGCAGCTAAGATAATCTGATACCTTCTACAATTCTGGGAATTATAAGGAAGGGATGCATGGGGCAGCTTGCAGGAACATAGCACCCAAGTAGCAATACTAAACTGTAATTGCCCTTACACATGGAAGGGAGAAGGCCCTCATTTAAGAAGTGTAGAAGAGTGTAGACCGCACAAGATTAATATCAGTGTCATGGGTAAACTTGAGGAAAATGAAAAACCTGGGTTCCTAGATCAATGTACCTGGGGGCAGCAATGTCAGTCTATGCTTTAACATTTCTTCCAGTGATATTGGAGGCACGTTTTGGAAGTATTTGTACTGAAACAGAAAATGAGATGGGTGTTCAGAGAGTGAGTTAAGATACTGGTGTGCATACTGATGACAGCATAAAAGATCAGAGATCTGAAGAGGAGAGTTTGCGGGGAGAGTCTCCAGAGCCTGGAGAGGCAAAGCAAGTGCAAGTTGTAAGGACCGTTAGGAGCCTTATGCCCTCAGACCAGTCTATGGAGTCTTAGAATTACAGATATGCTACTATCCCCAAAGGAGAATTCATATTGTGAGAGAGATATGTAGTCTGTATTCCACCATGAGTTTGATATAATTCATGATTTCTGAGTAATATCAGAAGTAACATTATTA
This sequence comes from Apodemus sylvaticus, assembly GCF_947179515.1. NCBI lineage: Eukaryota > Metazoa > Chordata > Mammalia > Rodentia > Muridae > Apodemus > Apodemus sylvaticus. The sequence continues at coordinate 11,368,784 of NC_067481.1, forward strand.
AAGGAAAGGCAATACTGGCAGAGGGAACAAGGGTTTCTATATCCAGATATCCCTTTTTCATTACAGAGATCTACTCATTGATAACATCTTTAACTAATTAGAAGCGATGGGATATAGACATTACTGTATCATAACATTCACCAAATATTTCACAAGCTGTGCAGATTAAAATAGAATAAATTAATAAATCAAATTTCCTTTTATGAATAATAAGAAGAAACGGCATTACAAAATCAGATTATGGAATCTGACCCTTAACTGAAACCAAGATGAATATTAATTGGGGTATTACGACACTGATCCTATGATCCAACCTTCATAGTAACCGATGCCTTGCATCAGTGTAGGAGAGTGATTCCTTTAGAGTCACTGCATCAGAACAGCATTCATTGCTCCCAATGGGGCTGCAAGCCTGTGTTGTACATTTCACTCTGCTCCCTGATGACATTGCTGGTTCATACTTCAGCTACTGCTGCTCAACAGGGATTTCCCAGCAGTCCCTCTATTCTGTACTGAGACAATACAAGTCCATGGCTAAGGCAACATCACCATCAGTAAAAATGGAGACCATGTGTGGATACTCCCAGTTTCCAACCATTACTATGTGCAGCCAAAGCCAGGGCTTTTGTTCCTATCCACGAGAACATATATTTACTGGTCTGTTTCAAAGTAAATGCCACTTTGGACTATAAGTAGGGAGGGTTTCATGTTTGAAGCCAGGAAACACATGGAATGTCATGTTTGCTTTCTCCCTTGATTTTCACTGGGACATATTTGTTCACATGCTCAGGTGAATACATGGACATGTATGGCTCTTGTGTCCTTTGTTTACTATCAATATAGAAAAATTCTTAATGGTAGCAGGCTGTATATAAACTTACAGATACATCAATGTACCAGAGATACTTTGGCCTGAATATGTCTTCCAGATGACCTTAAATTCCTGATCCTCCTGCCTTGACCTCACAAGTCCAGGAATTAGTGATATATATTACCACATTCTGTTTTCGCTTAAATTTAGTTCTCTTTAAGTCAGATGCTAGACTATGAATTTCTACTGAAAATTTATACTTTATCTTTTCAAATGGCCATTCCCTTGTAGCAAATTTAAAATCAAAGCAAGCAAGCAAGCAAACAGACAAACAAATAAAAAGATGTCCAAATTTCTGTTTAATGTTCTCATAGTTGCACAGGTAGTTGTAGAACATGAAGGAGGCAAACTCAGCTAGACTTAAAAGAAATTCATGCACTACCCATTAAATAAAACCCACTTAAGATACATAGGCCCAGGGAAGCAACAACTTGGTCTCAATCTAATAATCTAGGCAATGTTTTAAATGCCTAATATGGGTTAAGGCACTTAAACCCTATTAAGACTAAAACCAAATGCCTTATGCTTCAGATGATGAAAGGAAGCCCATAGAACCAATTTGTCCAAGATTAAATATATAGCCAACATGACAGTGGAAACGTGTGCTGAGCAAGAACTACATCAATGAACACACCAAACAGGATGGGAAGAAGTCCAAAAAGCCTCAACCCTACATAAAGAACTATAGACACCTGAGTGAATCTGAGAACAGGATAGGAAGTCATCTCCAGGAAAGAACATACCAATTGGCTGCCCAGTGCCTAATGGTCAATCCTGAAAACATAAATAAAAGTAATGTATATGGGTATTACAGGTTATGTTTATGATTATAAGTCTATACACACACTTATATGCCTGAAATAACAATTAGTGAAATATGAGGCTATGAATTTGAAGGAGTAAGGAAGGGTATATGGAAGGCTTTGGAGGGAGGAAGGGGAAGAGAAAATGTTATAATTAAATTATAATTTCAACAAAGAAACAAAGACTAAAGCCAAAGCATTTGAAAAAGAAAGTATTGCCCCCTACAGCCCATGTCCATAGCAATTTCCTCATGTATAGAAGTAGGCATAGCCATGTACTATTGGGGAATATTTAAAACAGTGGCTATTTCAGGAGTGAGTGCTTGTATATAGATTAGTAGTGTTTATTGTTGTTGTTGTCTTAAAGCCTAATGCCTGGGGATATACCATTTGTAGCAATGACAGTCCCTAAATCCAATAGTCACAACTTTTCAGAAATGTTCTTAACAAAATAACATGCCAAATAATTCCTGGATATATCCTTGCCTATGGTAAACCTCTTCTTCATTCAACAAATACTCTAAGATTTTAACTTTGCTAATGAAAAGCTTTACTTGGAAAAAAAACTTCCTTTCTACCCTACGGCTATTGTTTCTTGGACAGATTACTATATACAGTTTCTCCACCCCTGACATCTTAGGTCAGTTCACTTTTTTTTGTTGAGGGTGGAGTTTACTTGTGCATTTGAAGAGGCTTAGCATCCCTGGCACCTGACTCTGGTTGCCAAAAGCTTAAAGCGCTTCCACCTAGATGAAACAATAAAAAGCACCTTACATTGCCAATGATCCCAGTACTGTTGAGAATTTTTGTGCCCGAGCCTGCATCTCTTCCTTGCTTAAGAGCCATAGTCAGTTACAGGAGGATTGTCAGAATCATCACCACAGTGTGAAACATAACATCCTGGTAGGATCTACCTCGATCCGTGGCATAGAATAGTTCCAAGTTGTCATTTGTTGTTAAATTTTGGAATTATGTATATTGCACATCAGATTAAAAGTGGCCATGTTGATGTTTGTGGTGGTTTAAAAAAGAATGGCCCCTGTATCCACATACAATATGTATGTCTGTAGGCTTGGCCCACAAGAAGTGGCACTATTAGGAAGTGTGGCCTTGTTGGAATAGGTGTGCTCTTGTTGGAGGAAGTGCATCACTGTAGGGGTGGGCTTTGAGGTCTCACAGTCTCAAACTCCACCCAGTGTAGCACGGTCTTGTATTGCTGCCTGCAGACAAATATGTAGAACTCTCAGCTCCTCCACCATCATGTCTGCCTGCACAGGGCCATGCTTCTCACCATGATGACAAAGAACTAAACCTCTGACACCATAAGCCAGTCCTAATTAAATGTTTTCCTTTATAAGATGTGTTGAAGTCATGGTGTCTCGTCACAGCAATTGAAACCCTAACTAAAGGTTAACATTAAACTGAGGACAGTATCATGATGTGCCATACATGAGAGCTTTTAACATCAAAACAGAGGCTACTCACACCTAGCCATCAATGGGAAGCACACAGAGATCCTAACAAGGAGCATGTGATTCTGCATTTCACGAGGGCTCCTTGCCCAGAATTGTGGGAGATAAACTCTCATTCATAAACCATAATGCTGTGCCCCAGGATGAGAGATTGGAAAGCAGCTGTCCCCTTGAACAGCTGTTCTGTTGTCAGTTCTGGACAGAAAAGTAGAGGAGAGAGGCGAGGGAAGGAAGTTGGCTTAATTCTTTGCCACATGTATGCATCCCTTCCCGGAGGCTTGAGTTCAGAGAAATATCAGTGGGGGTTTAATTCAATTCTATGATAGGCTTCAATTTATCTGTTTTAACAACTGCTAAACAGGAATAAATTGGCAGGTGCATATATCTCCTGTGTACATTGAGAGCATGAACCCAGTCCTCCCCATTCTTGCAGTAGCTGGTGGAATATAAAGAATGGAGCTAAATCCTTTCTTACAGGGTGAGTGACACTTTTGACTAGTCAGAAAATGACTGAGAATGTGATCAGTTTAAAGAGGCAGGAGGAGGAGGGAAAAAGCAGTGGGTTTGCTCTCATGAGTCACTATTGATGTCAGCTCTGCACTTTTTCAACAGTTAAGGAATTAGAGCAGATCTCTTTTATGAAGGAGGCAAGTTGAAGCACTTGCTGCTCTTGAAAGGCAATTTAGCACAGTCAAGCTTACGACCTGTCAGGATTCAGCACAGGGATTGTATTTACTTAGTACGAAGATCAGAGAGTCAAACACATTTTGGTGAAATAATAACAGGAAGAGTCCCGTGGCAGGAAAGAGATCTGCCAGGCTTCGAAGAAGTAATTTACATAAACATTGTAAGCAGCCTGTGTGAAAAGTCCTCCCCCAACAAAGCGAGTTCTCATGAGACTTAATCATGAAAATGTTTGTGGGAAAGCGGAAGAAAGAGTCAGGTAGGAGATGTTGGGAGGCATGAAAACACGCTATAAAAGTCTTTCACATTTTGTCTAAGCATAGGAAAAATTGACTTTCAATTGCTTCTACGCATGCTGGAACAAAAAGGTGAATGCTTAATAAATTCTGTGAGTCATTTAATGTCGGAACTCAGTGTTTTCTTAAAGTGCATATTGAATAAAGGGGACACACATGCACACACTCTCTCACACACACACACACACACACATACACATGCACAAACGCACTTATGTACATGCACATAAATAGACAAACACACATATACTTCCATAGAATCCCCTGAAGTAAACTTTGATTAGAAACAAATTTATTTGAACAGACAACCTCTGATACTTCAACTCCTCATGATTACCTGTTGAAGTTCACCAGCTAAGAAACTACCATGTGAATTTTAGACTCTCTTCTCTTAGATGTTTTTCTGTGACATTACAGTTGCAAACAGATCTGCCCAGAGTGGGAAGTGTACACTGGATTGCCCTACCATAATTGTGCTAGGAGCTATACAAAGGAAATAAAACATCTCTGTCCATTAACTCTCACCTCATCTTCTTTGTGCTTTTTAATCTAGTGGCACTCAAGAGCCAGTGCCTGAGGATTCTACACTCATGATTTCCAATGAGCCCTCTCTGTTTTATATCTTTTCCTGCTTTCTCTTCACTGTTCCACATCCCAGCTATATCCCACTCTCCTCTGACAGACTCCCACAGCAGTGCTGGATAAGCTGAAAAATAGAATCTAATCTGTACTTGGGTGACTAAATAGAAGCATTTTTTTTTAAGTACCATCACTAATTCAGCAGATTCAATTTCTTCTCTATTCTTTAACAATGTTCACATATGTGGATGATGTGTTTTCATCAGATACAACTTTCATGACTCTTTTGTTTTCCTCCCATTTATGCTAATAATCTCCTTCCCAATGGATTGTCATCCTGCTTTTCTATCTTTTTTTATTCATTAGTTTGGTTTGTTTTTGTTTGTTTGTTTGGGCTTGGGGGAGGGGCTTACTGAACTTAATTGTGGTTACTTATAGGAGCAATGGGGAGACATAGCCATGCCCCACCAATGTCCTTTAAAAGGAGGAGTTTTTCACTGGCACTTGGAAAATCAACCATTGGCTACAGACAGTATCTTCTCAGATAGCAATGATGCCTCTCAAGTCCCTCCACTATCCACAGTGGAATGTCAACAGGCTCTCTGTCTTGTTATAGCCACAACTGACATAAGTATGAATGGAACAGCCATGCCATGTCATGTCATGTCATGCCATGCCATGCCACGGTACTCCTGCCCATCCTCTGCTTCTTACATTGTTTCCACTTCTTCTCCCATGGTTTTCATAGAGACATGAAGGGGATGACATATGTGACTTGTGTAGGACTGAGCACTCAACAGTGACTTATTCTCAACACTATGAGTACATACGAGTTTCTGCATAGCAAGAAAATAGGCTGTTCTGATCCAGTCTGATATTTCCACTAATCTTTGGGTATAAACATGCAAATCAAATTTAGAAGCCATATGTTTAATCCTCTGGCCTATGACTGACCAGTTTGTCTCTGGTAAAGCAGTAGATAGTTAAATCTGAATTCTAAATTTCATGTGGTCTTTCCATGTGCAGCTCCTCTTACCAGTAGGAGGACTTCAATAGTTCTCCCACAGTTTGAGTTCTTCAGAAAATGTTTTCTTGGAATGAAATTTGAAGTAAAAGACATTGATATTAGTCTAAGCAAAGCAAAAGGACAGAAAAAGAGGCAGAAGGGGTAGACAAAGGAAAAAAACTCAGCTGGGGTAGATGTCAGGGTGCTTCTCAATCAATTGTTCAAGGAGCCGTGGAGGACTGTTGGCCAATCCTGCCACTGCTTATGACATGACAGCAGTTCCTGTGTTAGAGCCTGACCACATGCTCTGACACAGGATAACAACATAAAGGTTTGATGATTACAGTTCTTGCCAACTGCAAACCATATACAGAAACTCCTCCTTTTAAAGGACATTGGTGGGGCATGGCTATGTCTCCCACAGACTGTTAATGTACTCAGTTGTTTTACCTCAAATGCTTGCTCATTTATGTAAGAATGCAGAGAACTGAACAAGATGAACCTGTGAAGAGTCAACACAAAGTCTTGGAGCATCTGATCAAGTTAAATCCAATTTGCTAGCTTCAAAAATAGGCCACAATGTTCTCTTAACTGTTCCAAAGAGATATTTCTAAAATTAACCTTAGATTATAGCACTCCAGAGGTATGCTTTCTAGTAACCAAGCCCTAAGGCCATACACATGCAAGAAGCCATAATCATACACACACACACACACACACACACACACACACACACACACACACGAAACACCTTGAAACCATGAAGACTCATTGGGAATAAAAGACCTCTATTAAGAGGGAATGACAGGGGTAATAACTGGGGTGAAAATGATCAATTATTCTTCATATACATGACAGAAAAGATTTAAATAGTTAATATTGAAGGAAAATGTTACCCCTCAATGTTATACTGAAAGATAAAAGAAAATGTTATTCCTTTCTGTATTTGGCAACTTTTAATGATCTGAATACAACTAGGCTATTCTCTGAAGTAATTCTGAGGTTCTTGTCTCTACCTAGAAAGAATAAATGAGACTTTCGCTTACCTGATCATATTTGATGAAGTAACACATAGTTCAGTTTCACCATACTTGAAAAATTATAGACTAACATGCAAATATTTTGTTTCCTAGTTAAGAAAAAAACAATATAGTACTAAGAAGAGGTATTGGTTGGTATGGTTGAAGCCAACTATTATAACTGTTGCTACAATATGGAGAAATTCACTGGTTAGTGTAATTGGCATGTAACATGTAGGTGGATAGCCATGACTCGGACACACTGCTTTTTTTTTTGTAGTGATATGATGACCTTAGCATTCACTATTGGATTCTTCTCTTTTAAGAAACCAACTTTCAAATAAGAAGTACATGAATCCTTTCATAGGGGGTCTTTGTGATCTAAACATGTCCCCATCTGTCATCACTATCCCACTAGAAAAATTTCAAGAATTTTGAGGGACAACAGTACACAATACTCTACAATATCATCAATACACAAAGTAGGCAGGACATTAGCATTTAGAACATAGGAGTGAAGGTATTTGCTCCAGTGAAAATGGCTTCCCACAACCTCAGGGAGATGTTTTGCCAGTCTAGCAAGGAGTTTGTCTCAAAAGGGTAGGTGGCTCACACTGAGGTTACTCATCACTCTCTGCATTCAACCAAACAAACAATTGTGGGTTTCTTGGCTTCACTATATGCAATGCATAAGGTGTCTCCACCCACAGAAGGCTGATTGACATAGGGACACAGAGCCATCGCTTGGTCATAGACTTATAAATCACTACTGTCATGAGAAAAGAAAGGCTCATCTTTGACCTGGAATGCATGTCTTCTATTGTTTCATAGCCTCGAGCATGTCCTTGGCTATGCCTCCACTGGAGAAGACAAAGAAATGGAATCCTTCCATGTGTCTGACAGAAAGGTGAACTGTAACCTGGTACCCCCAACTATCTTTTTACTCAAATGTCTGCTGGAAGCAGCAGGGAAGATTGATAAAGATTTGTGAAACTCTTTCACATCCTTCTTCCTTCAACTCCAGCCTGAGTGTTACAAAGTGGATTGGTATGATGTGTGCCAGCCTTTTCTTGCCAGCCTTTTCCATGTTTTGAAATACTAAGATAATACTGATATCTTTGCCAAACACTGTGTAGAGGAAATACTGCTGCTGTGACCAGACGAAGTAGTTTCCCCAGAACTAGAGACTTGTAGACATACTTGAAACTCACTCTGCACCTAGTAAATTGAACAAGCCCCCAAACCCTTAGTTTCTGTTATTGTTATACATTTTTCAATTTATCACCTGCCCTCCCTGCCGCACATGCTGTTCTCGTCCTCTTACAGGGACCATTCATTAACCTTTAAAATTACGTGTACCTGATAAGGGATTTGGGTCACACCTGCCATCTCATTACTCTGGAGGCTGAGGCAGGAAAATCACTTGTAAAAGACCAGGATGGACTACAGAGTGAGTTCGACTTCTGGCAGGGTCAAAAATAAATAAATGTGAATGAAATAGGCGTTTCTAAAGCTTACAATAAATCTATCACTATAGTTAGCCTAAAATATGACAAATAGCTTTTCCATTTCATATAGAATTTAAGATTTGTCCAGCACAGGAATTTTAGAAGAAACCTTCACATGGGATTTTCCATCTTAACTTTCTCTATTTTTGTGTTCAATGTACATGGTGGCTTTGCCTCCCGACCCACAGAAATAGATATAGCAGATCTCTTATTGCAGAGATCGATGATATATAACATGTACATTTGTTTTTTAAAAACTTGTTGTAAAAGGAAGAAAGCATCCACAATAAAATGTGCTACTATTGTATCTGTCAACAGAAGCGTTGGACTTATTAAACCCAGTATTTAACAAAACACCAGCAAGTTCAGTAACCCATATGCTCACCAAGCAGGGAATGAGCTCAGCCCTTGCCTGAGAATGAATTATGGTTTATGTCCCCAGCAGGCTTACATATTTTCTACTGTAATAAGACATTATTTTTTTTTTTTTACAATTCATTATGGTGACTTGAAATCAAAGTGAAATAAAATTTTCATCAAAGTGAAATAAAATTTTCATATCATTCTGCATCAGTCCATCGACTGGGATACAGGTGACATATGTCTCTACAGCCACTAGACTAATTGAAAGGCATGTTCCCTTCCTTTTTCTTACCTCAGCACAGTCCCAAATGTCAGAAGTGACAGGAAATACGGACTAAAACAAAGTCGCTCTTCAAAGCTGGCAGCCTCACATCTGCACCATGGGAAAGGAAATGTTTGATAAGGGAACGAAAACAAAGATTTTTTTTTTTTTAACTTATGGTGGAGGGACAAGGGAGGTTTCGGTTTGACTTGGTTACCTTGCAAGTCATGCTGAACTTTACTAAGTGAATATATAATCTGCAGAGTTAGAGTTATCTTCACTGTGTAAGAATATGAGCTAACTTGTCTTTGCACTCAAAAATATTCAGGGACTTGTTGGACAGAATCTGGATTGCTCACAATTTGTCACTCAGTATAATTGACTTATGTTTTTTTCTCTCCTGATGATCCCCATAAGAGCTAGAATTGTATCAGCCTGGAGTATAACCCAGGTACATATTACTCATGAACTGCAAAATTAACATCTCCATAAATGACTCAAACACATTGAAATACATACTAATGACATTTATCACAGAATTCAATATATAAGAGCAGAATAATTTCACTTACATAGGAGAAATCTTGCTCTATTGGGCTGATGTTAAGAAGCACAAGAGATAAGACATTTGAGGAACCCTACATTCAGTCAAATCTCCCACTAAAAATTCTAAAAGAGCTTCAAAAATACTGTAAACATATGCATATATATATATACATAATTAAATTATTCCACTAAAGATAGATGAAAAATATTATTTTTCCCAATTAGAGATTTAGGCTTCTATACATCCATACAAGGAAAATTTGTTTGTTTGTTTGTTTGAAAATGGATGCCTGCTGCAATATTTGATGTTGCTGGCTTACTGCTAAAAATTAATGCAGAAGACAATGTCTGTTTAGTTCCACACTGAACAGTAACGAACACCAATTGTTTCACAGTAGATGCATGAGCACCTGAAATCACCCTACAATAAGGATGGGGCAGGAGAGTCTTTACCCATGCTTTTATGATCTCATTCAAAGAACACAAAACTTTAGAGAGCGACAGAAATAATGTACCAGTAATCCACCATCAGCAACAATGAAGTTTTACTCGCCACAGTTTGCTTGTTTTATTTGTTTGTTATCCATCTAATGGAGCAATCACATACCTGCAATGACACTCAAGCAAAATAACAGGGCTTATATCAATAAAGTACTTAGTGCAGTGTCTAGCACAGAGTAACTGTCCTAGGAAGAATAACAACCTCCCCTGTTCATATCCTAAGCCCTGGAGTTTTCTGATATGTCTCCCTCTTTGACAAAGGAAGGAGGCAGGAGGTGGTATTAAAGTTGCTCATTAAATTACTTAAACAAATCTGCCTGATCACAACCATGTAGACAAGACTGGAATGACGGTGTTCTTAAAAGTAAGAAGGAAGAGAGGAAGAGCCAATGTTTGATGAGGATGTTGTATGAGAAAACCTTGATTGCCTATGACTTCATTAAGAAACAAGGTATGTCCAATTTTCTGAGGAACTAAAAAATTGATTTCAAGAGTGGTTGTACCAGCTTGCACTCCTAGCAGTGGAGGGGTGTTCCTCTTTCAGCACTTCTTGCCATCATCCGCTGTCACCTGAGTTTTTATCTTAGCCATTCTGACTGGTGTGAGGTGGAATCTCAGGGTTATTTTGATTTGCATTTCCCTGATAACTAAGGATGTTGAATATTTCTTTAGGTGCTTCTCAACCATTCTAGTTTCCTCAGTTGAGAATTCTTTGGTTAGCTCTGTACCCCATTTTTTTTAACTGGATTATTTGGTTCTCTGGAGTCTGACGTCTTGAATTCTTTGTATATATTGGATATTAGCCCTCTATTGCATATAAGCTTGGTAAAGATCTTTTCCCAATCTGTTGGTTGCCTTTTTTCCCTTTTGACAGTATCCTTTGCCTTACATAAGTTTTGTAATTTTAAGAGGTCCTATTTTTCAATTCTTGATCTTAGAGCATAAGCTATCACCAACCAGAGAATACACATGAAGAGACCTATAGCTCCAACTGCATATGTAGCAGAGGATGGCCTTGTTGGACATCAAAGGGAGGAGAGGCCCTTGGTTCTGAGAAGGCTCAATGTCGCAGTATAGGGGAAGGATGGATGGAATAGGGAAGTGGTAGTGGGTAGGTTCGTGAGTAGGGGGAGGATGGGGAGAGGATAGGGGGTTTGGGAGGTGAAACTAGGAAAGGGGATAACATTTGAAATGTAAATAAAGAAAATATCTACTAAAAATAGAAATTAAAAAAAGAAATGAGATATGTACCAAGAAATGAAGGAAGCTCATAAGCTGGGAAAGCTAAGAGTACAGTTTCTTTACAAAGCAGCAAGGCTGCCTATGACTTATGTACCCCCCCTCCCCCCCCCTTCTCCCCCCCCCCCAACCTCACAGTATACATTTGATTGTTTTAGACCATTGAATTGATGGAAATTTGTGGTATGGTTATTTAGGAAACTTAAGAAAGCAATTAATCAGCCACCACAACTTCTGATGTTGAGCAAAGGAAGCTCTCCATGGGAATAGTGAGTGGCCTTTGATGTAGTACCTGCTGAGTAGATGCCATAACAGGAAATAATATTTCTAAATTAAGACAGGATCATAGAATCCATATACATATAAGAAAATGCCACAATGAAATAGTTTGTATATATAGTATGTGTTAACATTAAGAAAAATGTGGTCTTCAAGAAATGAGGCAGGGTGAAGGCAAGATGGATCAACGGGTAAAGGTGCTTCACTGGCAAGCCTGATGACCTGAGTTCCATCCCAGGATCCACATGCCTGAAGAAAAGAAGTCACTCTTGTAAGAGTTATTCTCACTTACCCATCCACAGTTCCCCACATACACAAGTAAATAAATGCTTACCAAAGAGGAGTGAAATGAGGCAGGAGCAACATGATATCTTACGAGATGATGTCAACCTCTTTTGAGCACCCGGGCTTGCAATAATGTAAACTCCACCTTGTAGAAGATTAAATTCAACATCTTTATTAGGAGCTATGATTTTCGGAGAAATTTAAATACACCTATTCTTTTATAGACCTGTTTGACATTCGCCACGATTTCATCAGCATGATGTACTTATACTTATTAAAAACTGAGCTTTAGGTAAGTTAATTTGTCAGAAGTAGGAGGGGAAACTGACAGGCTTAAGCTTTGAATTCATCTTTCATTTCCAAGTTCATGCTCTTCTGTTGTAAACTACATGCATGTGTTTTGGGGATAGGTGATTGATTCGTGGTACATGTATTATAAAGTTCATCATATACCAGGTATTATAGTAGTTACAATAGTGAGCTAGAGGTATATGTGTCCGGTATGCATGAATGATGAAATAATCAGGAGAAATGATTGAGTACAATATTATCAAGGGTGACATCATCTGTGCCATAAATGACAAGTCATAGCAGACGTCTGGAAGTTATATCCAAGGCATGGAGTGGGGCTTTGAAGAGTCAAGAAAATGGCATGGAAGTTAGTAGCAGCATAATGGATCAGAGTGCCAAGAGACTGAAGTGTAGGATGTGTGGAAAAGGTGAGGTTGGGAAATGACAGGAAATGGACTGGAGAGAGTAAGTATAGTGGCAAATCAGATTTGATACCTGTGTTTCTATATTGTTTTAATGATGATGTCAATGAAGTCATGGAGTAGCATCAGCAGACTCACAACTGTGCTGATTCTGTATTTGAATTGAGGACTCTGCAAGGGCTCTGCTGTAAGTTGTCATCAGATAGTGGGAGTTTGTGGGACAGTGGAAGTGGGGTCTTCTTAGAGACCTTAAGTAAGTGGGGCTCTGCCTTTGTGCAGACTCTCAGCACCCTATCTGATTTCCTGGTTTATGATGGGATCAGGTCTCTCTGCCACTGATTTCTGCTATAATACATTGTTTTCTGGTATCCTAAAATAAGGGGGTTATTCAATCATAGATTGGAACATCCATTCACTACCTACAATAAACTTCTCTTTATAAATTAACCACCTGAGCTTTTTGTTAAAATGACAGAAGTGTAATAGTGTACCACCAGGCCTGGAATACGGGATAGATTAGAAAATATTACAGTTATCTGTAAAACTGCCACAGATTGATACTACTAGTAGGTAATGGCAAGATGGTAGAAAGTAAGCATTGTGTTTGAAAGCTGTTTCATAGATAGTCTTAGCAAAACTGCCCTAAAGAGAGAAAGATTGGTATTAAAGGAAAGTGTTTATGAGGGAACAGGTTTCTGGCTTAGTTCATTTGCACAGCACATTTACTAGAAGGTGTTTCACAAGTGACAGCAGTGATTTCTTTCAGTGTAAGGACAATTTGAGACACCTGTAAGATTTTTTGAGAAGACAGGTCAACTGGTCATAAGCCCAAGACAAAAGGCTGGCTCTAAGTGAGGAGGTGTAACCTGGATATAGAGTTGGTTCCCATTACCATGATGATAGCAATTATACGTGGAGTGGGTGATAGGATCTAGAAGTTAAAAAACAGCAGGGAGTAGATCCAAGGGCTGCACCCTAAGGCTCAGGAACAATTAAGACATAAACAGGAGACCACAGAATAAGTGGAAGTATGAAGAAAAAAGAAAAAAAATATAGGAGGTGTGACTCTTATTCCATGCATATTTACTCCAAGAATCCTTCCATTTTGGTTGTCTTTGCATATGGTATGTTTCTTATGTACGTCAGTATATTCTATCCAGAATCAACCACTGGGCTTTCATATGTCATTCAAGAAATGCAATTTGCTTCTCTGAAGGAAGTTAGGGGGTTCTGTCTACTTGCTCATTAGCAAACCAATCTTTTACTCGCTCCGTGTCCTAACTGAGACATTTCTGAAGTACCTGCCACAAAACAGAAACTCAAAATGTCTTTGCTTTATGAATGACTAGCTAATAATTGCTCAACAAGAATTGTTATTTGAGGTAGTGGAGACATTCAGCACACAGGCTCTGCAACAACGTTCCTGATGTTCTAACACAGCCCAGCTGTGCTGGAATTAATTTTGAGCTATTAGTTAATTGTGTGAATTTGCAAACTAAGCAGGAAATCCCCCAATTTATATGCCTTGTTGACTTTATAGGATTTTTTTTTCATTTGTTATAATTTCACTGTAAATTATCAAGGGGAAATGGAGCTCCCATGAAATAACTGTAGAGAAAAACTTTTCCTGACTGTTCCCACAGTGAGGAGCACACATGATCATAAATGTGAAAGTCTTAATTATTAACTGAATTTTTAAAAGCAAAGCAAAACAAAACTCAACTATTTCAGTGTGCTCACCCCTACGGCACCTAGATAATCTCCAATCTGTCTCTGGGTTTACTGCTGGTTTAGCTTTAATGACAGCTTCATGGTCTGCTGTTTAAACAGCCATTCTCAGACTTGGCACGGAGCAGGTTTCTGCAGTAATTGCTTAATTGTATGTGTATAATAATGCTTGGTGGTTTCAATAATAGTCACCATAATAAAAGTGTGGAGATGTAGGTAGGTAGATGTAAAGTCCCTCTAGGTAGATGTAAAAATCTGAAACAATGCCAATAATGACCGAGTTTTGCTGACTCTGGGGTTCTGACCAGAGGTCCCAAGGTGAGGAAAATGTGACATCTCTGTAGGATCAGAGTCCAGTTATTTGGCATGATATAATGCTTCTGAGGATGCTCACAGCATAGCCATTCCATTAGCACAATAGAACAGCATTCATATCTCAGTTGAAGCATGCAATATGAGACATTGATCTTTTTAACAGTGACACTATAGACATCAAACAATATTCCTTATTGTGGATTTTCTATGTGGCAATGGCCACAGAAGGGCTGTGTGAAATGGTAGTTGTAAGGAGAAATACAATCTGAGACAATGGACTAACTGCCTCTCTGTTGACAGCTTCCTTTGAAAAGTTGTGTGTCACACGTTGCTTTTGTCTGCCACACACTGGAACACACAGACAGGAGGGTTCACGGCCACCCTTCATGCCAAAAAAGCAAAGGAATTGTAGATGTGCTATGCTACAGCTTCAAGCAGTCTGTATTACAGCAAGCATACATTTCCTGTAGAGGGCTGAAAACAACCATTTTGTGTTCTTCAGGCAGCAAGTCTGTGCCACAGCCATGTAACTATACTATTATGGCACCATGAGCTACATGCAACCTGTACACAAATGACTATTATTTCTGCTTTTCAATAAAACTTTATTTGCAAAATGTGGCACAGGTCAAGTTTGCCTATGGGTGGTGGAATGTCAAACCCTGCCTCACAGCATCCTGTTATCTCATAAACTGTTACTATTTTTAATAAAATAGTCAAGTTATTCTGTCATCTATAGACATAAAATCCTGCTGATTATAGTATTTCCTTGTGGATTTGAACTGCTTTCAAACAAAACCAAATTATGCCTAAATTCTAGAATTAGAATAATATTGTAGGGCTGGAGAAAGGGCATAGCTATTGTGTACATAATGCTCTTACAGAGCAACTGGGTTTTGTGTATCCTAGGCAACTCAGGGCCACCTGTAACTTCAGCCCCAGAGGACACAACACTTTCTTTGGAACTTTCTGGACATCCTCACTCCTGTGCTTAGGTACTCAGGTACTCAAACACAAACAATTAAAATGAAATCTTTTTCAAAAGACAATAATACCAATACATCAATTTCTTTTCCCCCCCATAGTGGCATACTTCATGTGTATGCTGATTAAAATAGCAAGAAGAATCATAGAGTGCTACATTTTTAGGGGATGGCCAGAGAGGAAACTGTGATCTTAGTTCAGTCCTTAGAAACCATGGAAAAATATGAATTCAGTGACACACATCTTTAATTCCATCACTGGAGAAGGAGAAATCAGTTTATCTCGGACTTGATAGCCAGCCAACTTAGCCTATTGGGTGAGCATTAGAACAATGAAAGAGAATGAGTTAATAATGAGGTTGACTATAGCTGAGAATAACCCTCAGATTGTCCTCTGGCATCTAGCTCTGTGCTTAAACACTTGCATTTGCACCAGAATGCACACAACTGAACACACACACACACACACACACACACACACACAGAGGAACTTTTTAATGAACCCAAATGAATAGATAATTCACTGTAGATAATTAGGCAATTACATTTTTTCTTACTTTTTCATTTCTTTTTAGTGCCTATCTTCCTAAAAGCAAGCAACTACTTTAGAAATTATGCATCAGAAATGAAAATTTTCCCCAGGAATCCGATCCACACCTCACTTATCTGTTATTAGCAAGTTACTGTAACTTCAGCTACGTGCAAAGGATTCTCCCATTCTTTTCCCGTCACAGGAACTCTCCTTATAAAGTTAGTTAATTTTTATTGCTGAACAGAAATGAATTTGTGATTTAGTGTCATTGACTGAAAGAGCAAGAAAAATTTTCCCATCAAGGGAAGCTTTAATCTTCCTGCATGAATAAAGATGTGGGTGAAAACTGCATTCACCTTTCTGAAAATTAGTTTTAGTTTCTATTCTTTTCAGTTATGCCAGAAGAAGGTTTAATGGATAGAGATCAGTCATGGAGATGGATCAGGCATTAAGGTACTTGTACAAAAAGATAGACATGAAGTTAGTCCTGCAGAATCCATATAAGAAGCTAAGAATGGTAATGGATACTTACAATCCGGGTACTCAGGAGGCAGAAAGATGTGGAGCGCTGGAACTTACTATTCCAATAAATGAACCCCAGTGCCACTGAGAGACCTTGCCAAAATAAAAGGTTTAGGAAAAAACAGTCTGTTTTATTTTCCTTCTCTGTGAGATTCAAGCATTTTCCCTTAGGTCCTATTACCTAACTTCTTTGGGCCTATGGATTGTAGCATGGTTATACTGTACTTTATGGCTAATATCTACTTATAAGTGAGTGCATATCGCATGTTTCTGGGTCTGGGTTACCTCAGTAGGATGATATTTTCTAGTTCCATCCATTTGCCTGCAAATTGCACGCTGCTCTTATTTTTAATAGCTGAGTAGGATTCCACTGTATAAACGCACCACATTTTCTTTATCCATCAGGCTGGTACAAGTGAGGGTAGGACAGAGGGAGAGAGAACTGGGATTCTGGGGTGGGCCTCTCTGGAATGAACCAGAAACCTTGCACAAAGGAGACTCCCAGGAATCTATGACGGTGACTAAGACAACTATTGATAGGAGATATGGAACCTGAAATGGCTACCTCCTATAACCAGATGTGACTTCAAAGGGAGGGATAGGAACTCCAACCCAACCACAAAACTTTGACCCACAATTCCTTCTGCCTACATGATTTGCAGGCATAAAGATGGAGCAGGAATTGAGGGAACAGTCAATCAATGATTAGCCCAACTTGAAACCATGAGAGTAAGCCCACCCCTGACAGTATTAATGATATTTCCCTATACTTGTCGACAGGAACCTAGCATAACTGTCCTCAGAGAGGCTTCACCCAGCAGCGGATGAAAACAGACACAGAACCCTATAGCCAAACATTAGGTAGAGCTCAGGAGCTCAGGGAATTTTGTAGAGGAAGAGGGATATGGACTAAAGGAGCCACCGGGTTCAAAGAAAACCTACAGAGTCAAATAACCTGGACCCATGGGGGCTCACAGAGACTTGAACAACCAACCAAAGACCTGGGTCTCCTGTACATATGTAAAAGATGTGCAGCTTGATCTTCATTTGGGAATCTTACCACTAAACTGGAGATGTTTCTGACTCTATTGTCTGGATTTGGATCCTTTCCTCCTCACTGGGCTGCCTTGTCTAGTCTCTATAGGAGATGGTACAACTAGTCCTACTACAACTTGATATGCCAAGGTGGGTGGATATTCATGGAAGGCCTCTTTCTCTCTGAGGTAAAAGAGAGGTGTGATGTGGAGAGGGCAGGAAGAGAAGAGAACAGGGGAAGAATGAGGGGAAGCTGTGATCAGAAATACATTAGCTTAAAAGGAAAGAAAGAAAACTAAGAAAGACTTGCAAGGTCAAAGTCTGGAGCCCACCCCCCTCTATCACTGACACAGACACACACAGACACACAGAGACACACACATAAACACACACAGAGACACACACATACATGCATGTACACACCAAGGATCTATGAGAACTGAAGAAAGGATGCTAACTAGAAAATAAGGAGCATAGAAAGAAGTCTGAGCTAATTACCACTGTGGTTCTTTGAATAAGAATGTCCCCTAGAGGCTCCTGTATTGTTTGCAGAGGTTATGGAGCCCTTATAGGGTGCAGATTTACTGGAGGAAGTACATCACTGATGGTGGTCTTTGAGGGCTTATAGCCCTACTATTTTGAATTCCCTTTCTGCTTTCTTTATACAAATGGAGATATAATATCTCAGCTCCCTACTCCAGCCACTTGCTGTCTTACTTATCCACTTGATGGATTCCCCTTCTGGAAAGATCCATCTAAATAAATCATTTTTTTTCTAGATGCTGCTTTTGACCTTGGCGTTTATCACAGTAACAGAGTAGTAATTGCTACAACTACCTGGAGCCAATGACTCTGAGAACGTATTTACAGGATTGTTTTCGCAATTATTCGCGATGTGTTAAAACCTCAACGTTTACATTTAAAGATTTACTTCACTTGTGGGAAACAGGACAATTGAAACCACAGACATGTGAGTTCTCTACACTTTATACACAGGCCAGGGCATGACTGGAGAGAGCTGCAGGCTAGCTTTTGTTCTCCTCCTGTCCTTGTTTTTAGGAAATGCCACCAGGATCCCATTATGATCTGGAGGTGACCTAATAAAGGACTGTGTTCTCCAGATGACTTCTTATATAGCTTTAGTCTCTTTTGTATGACTAAAGACTATGGTGGTCTGAAAGGGCCAAGCAATCAGGAATATATAGTGTCTTCCATGTGCTGTGTTCTAGCCTCTTAATTTGATGTAAATAATAATAGTAGTAGTAGTAGTTGTTGTTGTAGTAGTAGCAGTAGTAGTAGCATAAAAACTTCATCATCACTATATTAAAATAATTATTGATTCCTGAGTCTGGGTATATTTGCCATTCATAAAACAATACCTACCTGGTATGTATAAAAATATTAAGATTTTTCTAGAAAGAAAAGTATCTGAAATTGGCCAGTTGTTTGAAGTTTACATAAAAGTCATAGGAAGAGAGTGAGAGACCTAAGCAGTCATTGTCTTTCTCCCTTCCTCTTATTTTCTTTGTAAATCTTTTCCCAGTTAATGAACTTCCTAGAAAAGGAGAGAGAGAAACATGGGTTTGCTGCTCCAGAACTCCACTTGGCACATACTCCTCCAAAATCAGGTCATATGTCTCAAATTGTTTTCTGCTTCTTTGGCAGCTGACCTCATATGCTCGCTGTGCTGTGAACCAGCAGACACCTAGAGCTGTTAGATTTGCATTTTAATTTTTTCTTCGTGGTTCTCACATTGAATTGATGGACTCATAAAAATTTTAAATGATTGTCATTTATTGCATAGGCAGAGCAATGACTTGGAGTGAGAGACATGAATCAGATCAACTATCAGGCCAGAGTCTCTCTTCAATTTTAAAATTATATTTAAAAAAGAGTTCAAAAGTACACTTTATCCCATCCCAAAGTCTGAGGAATTTCATCGAGTTCATAGACTTAATTTAAACCTGATAAAGTATGTGACCATTTAACTTTCAAATATATTTTGCAGATCTGTCAGAAAACTCATATTCACCCATCTTCATCTAGTAAGGAAAATACATCCTGATAAGATTATGCAAGGTTGCCCTTGCCATGGCTATTTTGGCACCATGTAGGGAAAAAAATACAAGTCTTAAAATATTGGCTTAGTGGATAAAGTAGCTACCACTATTCAAGCATGAGAAACAGAGTTCAGAGCCCACATAAAATCTGATCAGTCATGGCAAATGGTCCGTAACCTCAGCATATAGGAGGCAGTGACACTGGATTCCTGGAGCCAGCTACCTAGCTCAACTCTCTGGAATCAGTGACCTTTGTATTCAGTGAGAGATCAAGCCTCAATAAGTAAAGACAGTTCAACAAATGAATCCAATATCAACCTTCCAAGTAGTCATGATAGTACATGGACACA
Organism: Apodemus sylvaticus; assembly: GCF_947179515.1. NCBI lineage: Eukaryota > Metazoa > Chordata > Mammalia > Rodentia > Muridae > Apodemus > Apodemus sylvaticus. Next base: position 11,388,735 of record NC_067481.1, read on the forward strand.
CAACACAGAAACATACCTGGAAACACATGGATGTACATGCCTGTGCACATACATACACATGAAAAACATAAGAGAAATAGAATAGAAAATACAAGTGAATTTTTCTATTCTCAACTTAAAATTACAGAAAAAGAAGCATGCTATTCTCCAAATCCTCTATCAAAGTAGACTGCACTATATATACTCTAATGTCAATGACATGAACCAAATGAAAACTGGAGATATTAAATTAGAATGATCAATACCCTATCCTCCACATTTCAGGGTAGAAGTCAGTCAGAGTGGCAGCCATTATGATAACTCACTTGCTTTTCAACTCACTTGATTCATTCAAGTGGACATGACTGACTTTCTTATTGGAATCTGTACCCAAACAGACTCAGGAACTTCACATGACACAGTCTGGAACTGTCCCCAAATTTCTGACTACGGAGAGTCACTGCCCACCTACACACAGAAACTTAATTTTACAACAGAGTCTTTGTTAGTGTATCTTTGGCAATTGTACAGAGATATTGTCAAAAGTATAATGATCATTGAAGACACAGCCTAACTCTGGCTGTGCTGCCCTGGAAGGGCATTTGAAACTGGCCTGGGAGAAGCAAGCAGAAGTGGCTTGATCAGTCTTGAATTTCATGGATGACAGTCAGAGCTGAAATCAGCATGTCTCTCTTGTTCATGCCAATATTCTTTGAAGACTTGAACACTTGTGTATCATTTCATCTCACTTGCAGGTATTTTTCAGAGACTTAACTATATCATTTCTTATTTATTTTATATGATTGTTGATTATACTATTATATTTGTGCCTGTCCAGTTCATGTAAACTATTTCTCTTTGAAATGCTTTACCTTTCTAACAACAATAGGTAAGAAAAAAAGTCACTGTTCCTATACATACATTATATCTTTCCATAGCTCTATCTATATTATCTATCTACATTTAATATATATAATTAGGGAGGGAAGGGAAAGAGGAAACTATAATTATATTATAGTCTCAAGAAATAATAAAATATTTTATCACTAATGGATTAAAGTAATTTATGTCAAAGCACAGGGTATTAATATATTTAGCTACTAAGAAAAATGATTTTTCCATAGCTAAAATAACATTGCTTATAGATTATACTTGAAACATGCTTACACCTAGAGTCTCCAATTGAAGTGGAAATGAAAGGACACTAGTAGTGACCAGGGTGGCTATTCCTGGCTGTTAACTTGACTACAACTGGAAATAATTAAAATTCAAGCAACAGGTTACAACTGTGAGAGATTTTTCTTAATTAAATCATTTGAAGTAGGAAGTCCCACCCTAAATCTGGCCTATACTCTCTGGGGGCAGCCAATATACAGGACATAAAGAAAGGACTTTAGCTTTTTGCCTTCTTATCTTCACTCTTGTTGACAAGTTCATTCCTTCACTGGCACCAGAGGCTACCTATTCATGATTCCAATGTTTACTGAGGACCAGCTAATAGATCCAGCTTTGTGGGCTGAACAATGACTACTACATTTTTGGTTTTTCCATTGGGAGGCATCCATTGTTGGACTATCTGGACTACAACCTGTAAGTCACAGTAATAAGTCTCCTTTATATATTCATCCTATCAATTTTGTTTCTCTAGGGAACCATGACTAATGAAGTGACTCTCAATATTGCTTACTCTTTTAACAACAGATGAGCTTCTTGTATTCAGAAACACAACCAGATGCAATATATTCAACCCAATTCATACACACATGTTGTTGATAGTCTTACAGAGCTCCAAGCACTATTGGATGACCACACACTCATTGCCATATTGGAAGAGGATCATGATGAGTGTGGTATGGCTGAGTCTGAGTAGGAAAAGGAGTGGTAGGTAGAATCATCATTGTAATCAGTTTTATAGGAGATGTAATTCTCAATGAATGGATAAAAATACATTTTTTAACACCATTAAAACCAGTTCTCTTCTGTAACACACATTCTTAAAAACATGAATTTGAGAATACCTGTTTGCTGTATTGAAGATAACATCCCAAGTTTCCAAACGGTGCAAGAGCTGCTTTGTCTCCTCAGAATTATTACTTGTATCCTCAATAAAGCAGTCTTCACATGTATAAGCTCTAATCCAAGGGATTTCCTATTTCCAGTGCCTCCTGATGTCCGATTGCTTTAGAAAAACATCCCCTAATTCTTACACATCAAAGTAGGATTGTATAATGTCGCCATGACTCTTCTCATCTTGTTCTCTAGGTTCAGATGAACTTCTTTTATTTATAGCCCATTTAAGGAGATAATTGCAATGCTCAATCATGCCACACCTTGTGATGAAACCTTCTCTAGCACTAACTAGGTGCTAATAGGATATTAGAAGACTCTCTCATGCCTTTAACCCCACTTTTACTTGGCCCATGCCACAGATGTCACCCTCTGAGTTCCATATACATAAAGGACATGTTCCCTGCATAACATGGATATTTCCTGTATTCCCCATTCTTTGGTTTACATGGAATAAATACAAATGGTAATCCAAGAAAAGATATGCTATTCACTTAAAAGATATTTTGATTTTCCCAAGTTGTTTAGCAACACACACACACACACACACACACACACAAGTATAGACCACTTAGTTAATTTTAAGAACTGTACACCAGGATGTGTTGAGGTAATTCTCCTGGGCTTTACACTCCTGATAGCACCATCATCTATGTTGAAAGAAAATGCAACAGTTGGTAATGGAGGAAAGGCCATGGGTTTAATGCCAAGGTCAGTGGCAAGTCTGGTTCTAGTTGTCTGGCACAGTCTTACTACTGCTGCTCCTTACAGATCAAACTACCCATTAGCTGGGAATATATTCTCTTCCAGGAATCATCTGTACCCAGAAATATCTTCTTTCCTAGTTTTCTGTGGTTTCCCTTAGTGGTATAGATACTTGTGCTGTGCTATAATTTACTTTTATTAGGGTCAAAGTCATACACTGAACATCTTCAAACATTTCAATAATAAACATTTCATTAAGATTTTTTTATTTTAAACTTTAGTACTCAAAAGATGTCTCAGAATTTTTGAGCACTTGTTGCTCCTGAAGAAGATGTGGGTTTGATTTCCAGCCCCCACACTGTAGCTCACAACCATTTGTAACTCAAGTTCCAGGGACTATGACCGTCTCTTCTTTTTCAGGCACCAGATGTGCACATCCAGTACATCCATACAGAAAGACAAAATATTCATATGTTAAATAGACAAGTAATAAACTTTGGGACAAAAGTGAAAACTTCTTAGCCATTGAGTTTGAATAGGAGCTTCAAAAAATATTCTTGATCTTTTTTAAAAAATTTATACAAGTATTAAATACTAGTCAAATTTTTATAAAATATAAAAGGATCAAAAACATCTTATAATGGGTAAGATTAAAACATAGTCCCCAAAGATATGTTTTAATCCAAGTAACCATTGCATGCACCACACTGCATAGGAAAGGGGACTCTGCAGGCGCAATCAAATGGAGGATTTTGAAACTTGAAATTGCCTTGGTTTAGAATGAATCCAGTGTCACCTCAAGAATCCACATAGAAGGAGGCAGAAAAGTCAAAAACAGAGGCTGAAATGGGCTATGAAAGATTGGCTGAGAATCACTGAAGGTAAAAAAAGAATGTCAAGTTGAAGAATGTAGCTAGAGTCATAAGCTGGACCAAGGAGGAACATAAACAACAGATCCTCCCCCTAGACATTTTAGAAAAATATAACTTTTGTGTATACTCCAATTACAGTTCAAAATTCCATTTCTTTCATCAAACTTCTAAACAATAAGATAAGTTGAATTGGTTTAAGCCATAGATTTTATGGTGGTTTATGACATAAATAATCAGAGCTGAATACTTATTGTATTGAGCTTTCTTTTTTCTGTTTTCTTTGTGTTATTATTGTTTTCCTATCATTGTTTTCTGTAGTTCAGCTAACCAAGAGATAAGAAAGCACATAAAGAAAAATCCATGGGATAATACTTGCTGACGTCTTTCACTTTGGGTTTTTATTTTTATGAAATAAAACATATCTGTTAAAAATATATTTAAAAATTTATAGGAATAATAACGCAAGATACATAACTGAAGTGACTACATGCAACAGAGATTTCTCCAAGTAAGTCATCTCTACTATTAACTTACAGAAGATTGGACACTTGCATAGGAACATGCACAGGCTGTTGGCTACTAATTCTCCTACTGAGTTCCCTTTGAAAATGTTGTGAGGTAAGACAGGGAATGGGCTACACATGGTTTCCTTAAAGATAAATGGGCCCCTAAATTTTAATTCTCTGGTAGTAGTGGCTTAGTTGTGACATCTTGTTCAATTGTGCAAGATCTAATCAATTTAAACAGATTTTAAAAACCTAAAATATAATGTAGATATCATCTTTACCATGAAGGGCACTCAGCGTGACGATATGCGTCATTACTAAAGGACTGGAAGGTTTGAAAAGCAGCAGGCATGCAGACATTAAATGCCTACACCCAGGCACTGCAAATGTTCTTGTGTCAGCAATCTCTTCCAAGAAAATTTACTTGTTTGCTTGGCCTGTGCTGCTTTGGGAGAATAATTAGAAATCCTGGATCCCTCTTTGAGAGTTGATTAACTTAGAGTTCTTTAAGCTCTATGCTTGAATTCCCTCTCTCAACATATAACTCACTTGGTTATGTTAACAGACAAATGCAAATAGACACTATGACCATGGCAACTTTTGGAAGAAAAAGTTCAATGGGAACTTATTGTTTTAGAGGGTGAGTCCCTGACTATTACAGCAGGGAGATGGAGGCAGGCAAGATGGACACTGGAACAGTTGCTGAGAGCTTATCTGTTAAGACAACATATAGTAAGGAGACAGAATTATCTTGGAATGAAACCTCAAAGGTCACCCTCCCCAGTTACATAGCTTAGTATGTAACTAACAAGGCCATGCCTTCTAATACTTCCCACACAGTTTCACCAGTTGCAAACACAGCCTTCAAATATATGTGCCAATGGAGGGTTAGTTTTTATTCCAACCACCACAATTTTACAAAGAAAATGCATAACTTTGGGAGGGAGGTGTTATGGGGTAAGTAAAGCTAGGTATAAAGGTTGGCATTTGATACAAGCTAGGTATATTATATTCAGGTAGCAAGTTTCCCAAAAGTAAAATATTCAAAACAGAAAACTATATAATACATTTTAACTTTTAATCTGTAGTTATTATACACAGTTTTCAGATAAAGCGTGATGCTTTGACATATACACACTGTGGAGAAATATCTGGTCACCTATGGCACTTGACATCTTCATAATGAATTTTCAAATCCTTGTTACAAGCTTATTTGAGATAATATCTGTTTAAACCTCAGTTAACTGTTTTGCTAAAGGACATTAGAAGTTTTGTTCAAATGCATTTAGAACAATGGTTTTCAACCTTCCTAATGCTGTGACCTTTTAATCCAGTTCCTCTTGTTCTAGTGACTCCCACAACCATAAAATTATTTCCATTGCTACTTCATAACTCTAATTTTCCTATTGTTATGAATAATGTAAATATCTGACACGCAGGAGACATGATATGCAACCCCTGTGAAAGTGTCATTTGACCCTCAAAATGGTTGAGAACCATGGACTTAGAAAAACAGACAGGACACATTAAGCTATGTTTAATGATGAAAAGGCTTTTATGCAGGAAAATGAGAGGAATGTCTTAGCTCCATTGAAGAAACTAAAGTCTCATAGTTTCTCAGACATGACAGGTCTCTAGTCTGGGACATTTTGCAATCATAATTAGCCAAAGATGGCCCCCAAGGTCAAGGCCGAGAATTCTGTGAATCAGTGAGCAGGTTGCAATATCTAAAATGTCCATGAGCCTTCCAGCAGAGCCTCTACGAATGCCCTAGAGACTGAGTTCCTTCAGGTGAGGTTGGTAAAGGCCAAAAATAAAGATCAGTTGTCTGTGGGAAGGATTGCAGAGCCAATGGAGGCAAACGTGAATGAGATGCAATTAACAACCTTGGCAGTAATCTAGAGCAATTCTTTTTAAACTTGAGATTTATCTTCCTTTTTCTCTGCTTCAGTTGTTGGTATTGGAATAAAGATGAAGGAAATGCAAGTTTAGGAAATAGAGTGCATATAGGAAGATCCAGGATTAATGGTTTCCATGGTTAAAAGGTAGGACCATCTAATATCAAAATATACACGGTGGTGTCAAAATATTTGCCTCAGCATCTTCCTGGGAGTGTTTGATACCAGAGTTGGAAGCTCAATTACTCAAGATGTGGTACTGGAATTGCATGGGTCAGAATCATACGGAAGCAATTTTGTACACTCAGGTACACAGGATACACACTAAGTTTTCATGATGATAACTTCTGAAAAGTGAGTGAAAAGTGACCACACGACATGCAGTTGGCTGCTACTAGTAAACATGGAAAATTAGGAAGACAGACTGTTAACATTATCACACAGGATAACCACACAAAGCATGGTTTAGAAAACACATGACAAGAATCCGTAGGTATAGACAATCTGACTTATTTGTTAATTTATAATCCTGATAATAAAGATCTCTAAGTTGACTGAGGTTTATGAAGCATAATGAATTTCAAGTTAGATGCTCTCAGTTCACATTCCAGCTTTCTGCTCCTTGATTATACTGTCTTATCATATCAGTTTGGAAATTCTAGTGGCAGTTATTAGTTCAAATGAATTTTTCTGTGAGGTCCTTGTGAGTTCCATGCAAAGGAATAATAATGATATTTGTTCTATTCTAGCATTTCTAATTAGTAATACATCACTATGTATAAAATTGGTTTAGCCCCACAGAAACATGCATGCCAAAATATAATTTGATTTACCTTTGCTAAAAGTTAAACTAGTAGAAATTCCAGGGCCTACAGGCAATGTAAATGTTGTATGTAGAAATGTCTTTATTTTTGTATAGGATTAAGGTGTCCCTTACACCATAGGATAATTGGAAATCTTTGGAGGTGTTTTATGCTAAATATGCTAAAAATCTAATAAAGGCATTCTCCTCTCTCAGCAACTCATATATGAACCCTGTGACTTCTGAAGCTCTATCCAAGAGCTGATGGGCTGGGTGCCTAAGAGTCTCTCTAAATGATTATCTGTGGTGGAGCTTCAGAAATAACAGCTATGTGCTCCAGAAAGGCATTGATTTGCCAAGTCTTACCCTCAAGAGCTATCCACTTCACTTAACAAGATTTCCTTAATGGAAAAGGAACAAATATTCTAGTCATTTATCAGTAGCTATTTGCTTAAATGCCATCCATGGCAAGCACCTATCATTTGCTATTCTGTGCACTAACTCAGATTGCCATGTTCTTTAGCCTCATGTTCTATGTCCCTAGTCATAGGTATTTTAAACAGGACCTTTAACTCCCTGGTGTCTATCCTTTACTCCTGACAGTCAACATATTCTTTTCTGGGGCATATGGATTTTTCAGATGACTTAATGAAGAAGAAAAAAAGACTGAGATTGTAAGTCTACAGTATATAATCAAAGAATTCAAAAGCTGAGATCACAGACAGAACATCTTTGGATAAATTATAATCATGCCAACATTAACTGTAATTGATAACAGAGGCTTTATGTGCACTTTATATTCAGATAGTGTGTGGTACAGTGTATGTGCCTGCTTAAATTTACAGATTCCGGTAATACATTGAAGCAAGAGGAGATAAAAGCAGCTACCACGAACAGGTACTGTAACTCACTCAAAAATCTTGGCAGTGAGCAAGCTGTGACTTAAGCTCAGACATTTGGAGTCCAGAGGAAATATTTAGCTACTTCATGCATTTCCCATTCCTAATTATAATTACTTAGAATTTATCTGAAGACTGAATGCTCACTTCTTTGTTGGTATAATTTAGCAGCTGAGCAGCTGGGTCTCCAGGAGATGATGAGTCTTCTTAATCCAGAAATTAAATCAGGGGCTTTCCAAGCTGAGTAATATTCTATGGTGCTAACATAAGCAGTGTGGTCACAGTGTGCACATGCTGTCGGTCTATGTCTTATATGTCTCATAGCCTAGATTTGTGAAAGAAGGAACGAGAGACAGAGAGAAAGTCTCATAGCCTAGATTTGTGAAAGAAGGAACGAGAGACAGAGAGACAGGAGAGAAAGAGGAGAGAGGAGAGGGAGGAGAGGAGAGATGGGGAGGAAAGGAGATAGGAGGGAGGGAAGAGGAGAGAGAGAGAGAGAGAGAGAGAGAGAGAGAGAGAGAGAGAGAGAGAGAGAGAGAGAGAGAGAGAGAGAGAGAGAGAGAGAGTTTATTGTAGGGGTAATATATTAACTGTAGAGTGCCTTATTGACATGCCATACCACCTGGAAGGAACTTGACATCCACCAATGTGAACTTCCTCTCCCAGCCTTTGAGCAGGAACTCCTGTGTTGGCCATAATCCCTTCCACCTAAGGTGGAGTGCTCAGACCAAGGAGAAGCCTATTGTTCTTCAAGGACCTGCAGTTTCCTGAGAAACACTAGCCACCTGTGGAGCAACTGGAGTGGTTCTGCTGAGAAGCTTCCAGCCTTTGGGCAAGGGTTTTTCCCCTGCCTATATATTGGGAGTTCTTCATCAAACTTTGAGACCTTGAACAGCAATGTTGTCTTGGTCTTTGTCTATTTTTGACTCCTTCCCATACATCCCCAGCCTTCCTCCCAGGTAACCAGTTCAATGTAACTGCGGGCAGTTACAATTAACCAAGAAAATACTATTTAAATTAAGTTTCTCCTTGTCCAACACAACTCACACTCATTAGTGGAAAATATGAGTTGACATGTTGCATTGTTACTTTTGCTGTTGTTTTATTGTTGGGGTTGATGTTAACTCCTCTCACCTAGAATGGAAAGAGAAGTCTGATTAGTCTTAGTCACTTAAGGCAAAGACATAATCTTGTTGATGAATGTCGACCAGACCCTTCCTCCACCTTTAGTTCACTGGGCTTTGGTGAAATCACTGTTGGGGAAACATTTTTCCAATCATGGTGGGGTTTTGTTTGTTTGTTTGTTTGTTTTTGTTTTTTGTTGTTGCTAATTGTTGTGGTTTTGTTTTGTATTGTTTTGAGTCATTGCCGCTTACATAATCATGGTCTTTCTTCTTTTCCCTCCTTTCTTCCTTCCTTCTTTTCTCTTTTCTTTCTTTCTTTCTTTCTTTCTTTCTTTCTTTCTTTCTTTCTTTCTTTCTTTCTTTCTTTCTTTCATTCTTTCTTTTGTCCTTTCTTGTTTCTTGCAAGTATTTTGCTCAGTTGTCATCTATCTTGTTTTAAGGTCATGATAATCCTGTTGGGTCTGTGTCACAGATGAGAAAGGTGAGGCAAATTATTAAGAGATTTGTTCAACTTTATATCCCTGAGAAGTAGCAGAACTAGAGATTGACTTCAGGTCTCTTTGTTGCCATAGTTTTAGACGTAATGTAGTTAACAGTGGAGACATTGATTTAGAGCCAAAGGCTCTAGGTTTCAGTGTCAAATCTGGCATACCTCCCTCTAGTCAGGAAACACCTTGGAAGGTGTCTGGCTCCCACATCCACACAGAGTGACCTGCCCTCCTTCCCTCATAGATGTGGATAGAGCTTTCTGATAATTGGTAATAAAGGATAGACACTCATAGCTCCAACTTACACCAAATAAAATTTAGAGTTCTGTCCTCCTTGAATATGATCAGAATCCAGTTATATCTCAGTGAAAAGAATACTAGCTTAGCAAATGAAGATGTGTGGGGAAAAACAATCTAGAAAGGAAGTGACTAAGAGTTCAGAGTTACTTTGTAAACTTCATTCAGTGTGACAAATAAGACAAGGGCCAGTGTAAATGTTTGATAAGAGACAGAGCAAGCAAGTTGGGTTTTATATGCAAGTAAAAACATTGCAGAATGTTTTACATACAAGTTATGTTCATATGATGATTATTTCCTATTTTTCTTGATTATGCTATAAAGAACAATAATCAGACTGCTGCTCTAAGTGAAGTCTGAAGTGATGAGCTAGAGAGATGGTAATGAATGAGACTGGACAGACATGAGAAAGGGGGAGGGGCACCATAAGTATTCTGTAGGCATTCTAGATTAAATGTGAGGGGAAAGAAAAGAAATCTTGAGCATGTATAACCAAAATGGGAAAGCAGAAAGCAATGGCAATGCGATCTTCTATTGTAAAGAAACGAGCATTTGAATATGGAGATCCAATGAGCAGTGGAATCCCTGCCCAGGGAACACAGCAAGTCATAGAGGCCTTGGCCCACCTGACCTTGAAGGCATAAGGCAGGGAGGAACTTCCAAGCTCCCAAATGACTGTCAAGGAAAGGTAAACAACTCAGTATGTTCTAACACCTCTGTATTATCTATGGTATTAGAAAAGGATAATTTAGGGAGAGTTTGGGGGAAGGGAAGAGGATGTCCCCTGGGCTGGCAAGGTGGCTCAGTGGATAAGGGTGAATGCTTCCAAGCCTGATGACCTGAGTTTCACCCCCAGCATCCATATGGCATGAGGAGAACTGCTTTGTCCAAGGTGTTTTCACACATTAAGCTATGTGTGCACACATGTACTCTACAAATTATTTAACTAAATATATACAAAAGAGAAAAGTCCTGATGATAAAGATTCAGAAGACAAAAGTTATTTGACAAATACACACACATAAACACACACACACACACCATATAAAATGCACATATATACACACAACAGTGAAGTGAAGATTAGAAGCAAAACATGACCTACAACAACACATCAACTAAACTTTAGTATTGGACTTCCACTGTCGAAATCTTTATGTTTTAGTCTTTCTTAATGGAGTCTTTTTCCCCCCCATGGGCATAGGCTGCCAGAAATGTCTTCCCGATACCTTTGTTTGTCCCAGTGAATAATTTTCTTTATAACTGTTTTGGCATTGTTCACCCCATAATTTCCCTCATCATCATCACATTTTGCTTCTAGAAACATATTTTCAAGTGCTTGGCTGTGTAATAATTGCTCCATGTAGAGGCTGCCAGCCCTTGCTTGTGAGCAGAAGAACGACGGAGCTTTAAAGCTACTGACTCTAATATTTTTAATGCCTCTTGGAACCACACCAGCATTAACCATTTATAAAATACCAACCGCAGTGTGATATGTAGAAATGGGATTGTGTCTCCCATTTGCCAAAACAACAGGGCTTTCTGAGATCATTTTTCTTTATTTGGTTTTCTGGGAGAATACAATGTGGAAACCTGTGATCAGTTGCCAAAGGCACGCTAGCATTGTTGTGATTTTCCCCCCTGAAATGATTTTATTATATTGAGCATTTGCCTCTGAACACAATGTTCTAGTATCTGATACACGAATAGGTGCATTTTGAGATTGTGACCCTTTGCTCTGTTCTATCTCACGGTGTTAATCATGTTAACAGTTACTAACATTTAATGAGCAAACTTAAAAAATTTTCCCTGAGAAGGTAAAACGTGAATCTAGCTTTCATCTGGAAGGTGCCAAATGGAATTGAATAAGGTTTAATCGAAAATCAAGTTACTCCTATCCTGGAAAAAGCATGTTCTATCATAGGGCGTGGCATAATTACATTAGTTACATTTCTGATGCTATAATCAAACATTCTGACCTCCCCCACACACAAAAAAAATTCATGTTAGGAGAGAGAGTGTCTATTTCAGTTTACAATTCCAGCAAAGATATAGTCTGTCATGGTGGGAAGGGCATGACTAGACAAAATGAGGTGTGTTTAGCAGTCAGGAAGTAGGTTGATAACATTTCATTCTTACACAGGAAGAAGATTAAAAAAACAGGAAATGAGGCAAAGCTGTAAACCCTAAAGCCCTCCCCCAGTCACAAACTTCCTCCAAAACTTCGAACATCTCCAAAGAAATCCTTCCCAAACACTACCACCAACTGGCCAATTGTTCACATACAGGAAGGGGGCATTTCTGTTTCAAAAAAGAATCTTGAGGACTAAACTACCAACCATAGAGTACACATGGAGGGACATATGACCCCAGCTGCATATACAGCAGAGGATGGCCTTGTTGAACATCAAAGGGAGGAGAGGTCCTTGATGCCCCAGTATAGGGGAATTCCAGGACAGGAAGCAGGAGTGGGTGGGTTGGTGAACAGGTGTGTGTGGGGGAGTAGAGAATGGGATAGGGTGTTTTTAGAGAGGAAACTAGGAAAGGGGATAACATTTGAAATGTACATAAAGAAAATATCTAATAAATAAAAAATAAAATAAAAAGAAGGATGTTGAATTCAATGTCTCAATGTTTCAGCCACTTCTATGTAATAGGGCAGTATACTGCAGTATTGTAAAGACATGACATGAGCATTTTAAGTTTTGATTTTTGTTTTCTTGGCTTTTTTTTTATTATTATATAGTTTTGAGATCTACCATTTCATTTACTTGAAACCTTGAATGAATCTCAGTTTGTTTGAAAACCCCTGGATTAAAACCTGGTTATTGTCTATCTTGTCAATAGAGCCCTGAAAATCAAAGCAATAATTATGACTGTTGAGAAAACCAATAAAACCAATGAATGTTAATTTGTTTCATGGAGAAACAAAAGTGGGCTGAGATTATATCCTAAAGCAAATGTCTTGAGACATCACTCTACGTTGTTTGTTCAATGGTGCCCCTTATTAGTCAATCAGTATGCAAATATATACATCAAGTTGATATAACTACTCTCTGGAATATGAAATACCTCTGTGATGTTTTATTCACATTCTCTACAGGTAAGCAGAATCGAACAAAGGAACAGTGTTTCCTTGAAGAAGAACTTGAATGCAATTTCCATAGACAATATAAGGTTTCCTGATAAGAAACAGGAAAAAGAAAATTCTAGGGAGTATGTGAAGATAGAAATTAATTTCTTGTTAAATGTATTTGTTTCATGTGTTGTCAAGTGACTTTTCTTGAGGAAGCATAAATAAATGCCTCTATGCCATAGGTTGATTCCTCAACAAGAGACCTAAGAAAGTTCTACATAAATCTACAGTAGTGGCTCAGTGAGTTTACTGGGGTAATGTGGAGAAGTACAGTTTGATGGTTATTTACAGAAGCATTAATAACTCAAAGGCAGCTGCATTGTGAGGAATGGATGGCAACTCAGATGACTTGCATCCCCAGTCTTCCATGCAGGAATTGCAAGTGATTTAAGCAGTCTGGAGAGTCTCCTCTCCTTAGCAATTGTTGCTTCTTACATAATTTGAGGTGAGGTCATATGAATCTTTTTGGTTTCAGTCACTTCCTAGGACTTCTAAGGTATTGTAATTTTTTAAATTGTGTGTATCTATGTGTGTTTTTGTGTGTCCGTATCTGTTTCTGTGTGTACTCAAACATCTCAGTAACAAGTCATACATGTGAATGTCAGAGCATAGTTTGCAAGATTCAATGTTCTCATTCCAGCATGTCTGTCTCAGGGACAGAACTCATACAGTCAAGTTTGGTGCTAAGAGTCTTTATCTTCCAGACAGATTTCTGAATTGTTTTGTTTATTTGTTTTTTGTTTTATTGTACTTCCTAAGTCTTGATAAGAAACTTCTCTCAAGGTGGGAATATTTCAACTCTGAAGAAATAGCTACACAATAAATATTAAACATCACAAAATGGAAATAGAGATTTTTGTGGGGAGTATCATAAGAAACTTGAATTCCTTCATTTTAGTTGACCAGTAAGAATGAGATAAGAAATTACAGCAATAATGAACTTATTATGTAGACAAAAAGACATTTAAATCTGTTTTGCAGCAGAAATACCCCTCACACAAAGGACACTGTCCCCTTTACCACTGTCATACTCTGTGATTTTAATGAGTGCTGTGAGGAACTATTTACTTCAAGCCAGTGAACTCAACCTTGAAATTCAGCTTCAAGTTCGTAACACCTGTTACTTCCTTCAGTCCAAGCCTGGTCAAGTTCATGGCATTAAACTAAGAGAGTTTATCTCAGGAGAATTTTCCAAGATTACTCTTGAGATTAAAAAATGAATAAATTCTTTATAAATATGACTATTGATGAGACTAAAATACTTCAAGAGTCACACAGCCCCAGACTCATCAGTTGGCCTGAGTATATTCATAACTGACTTGCTTTAAATATTTTTGGGATGGGCCAGGTGAGAGCAATGAAGGGAAATATGCAAAATCTCTCCTGATTCTCTTTACCATGTATAATTCAGACAGGAAGACAGGATACTGACACCTTGGAAACCATACATAATTCAGGTATGAATATGTGAGGTAACAATCAAAAATGAACAAGGCTTCATTAGACTGCCTAGATTGAAGGAATAATGACTCATCAGATTGGACAGAAAGGGGCATCATAGAAGTTACCAGTGTCACAGGATTTCAACATGAAGACATCATTTTAGATAACTTTGGTGGATTCATTCCAATTACACAAGTTCTCCAAATAAGAAATGTTAGGGGAAGGGCAAAAATGATTCTTAATATCAAAGTATGACAAAGATTGCTTGTGCAATCTTCTTCTCAGATATGTGGTTGAAGACTTGCAAGATAATGAGAACTCAAGGTACCTAAAGGGCATCCAATCCAGCCAAGAGCAAAACAGTAAATTCAGACTTCATTCTCAAAACTCCATGAAAATGAAACCTACTAAGATCTTAATCAATATGGGAAGGGATTTTTCCTAAATCCCATAGGAAGTTCTGGATCTTAATTGAGTGAGTCTAGGCTTTAACACAAAGAACTATAAAATAATTTTTGCTGCTTTAAGCCACTGAATGTGTTATTTGTTGTAATACTCTAGAATGACAATAATTACCAAAATGCATGGCAAAAAAACACTTAGGTTTTTGAAAGTTCAGAAAGAGAAAGTTGTAATTTTTAGGAAGAGCTCCCCCCCTGGAATGAAGTCTGAATTGGTTTTCAAGCACTAGGAAATGTGAAATAGTTTGGGAGCAGACAGCATTGCTCCCTATGGGAGGTTCACAGAGAGGCATCAAGGAGATGCCTTTGACCAAAGCTTGTGCTGGGAAAAAGTTGGAATGAAGTCTGGATTAGGAAAATGATTTGGAGAGCTTTGCATACAAGATGAGAAATTTGAGCTATGAGGGGAAATTCTTCTTTCTACCCACCCTACCAGAGCGGTTCCTCAAGTTTCTCCACCACTCAACACGAGTTAACTCCACTGCATCTGGCCGCCATCCCACCTACCTCTTCAGCCATATCAAACACAATAACCACAAAAATAAGCAGACACATTTAGGAAGAAATTACTCAATTCCATGCACTTTACCAAGAACTCCCCTTATAATCCACACTTACATACTCCCAGCATTCCCCTTTGTTAAGTAGAGGCTTAGAGAGATCTCAGTTTGTACTAAAATGGAGTACTATTGACACAGTGTTAAAATCCAGTAATACCCATGAGCCAGTCATGAGTCATACGCATTTTACATAGTATCAGCTGCAACACACAGACTTCAATTTCACTCTTCATTCCCTGGAAGTATTTATTTTCATTAATGCATAAATATTCTCCATCATCTATAGATACCATCATGGTTATGAACAGTGACTTATGTCTAACCAACTGCTTCAATTATGAAAATGAAAGATAGATTTTCTTTTTATTCAGTCAGAAGAAAGCTTCAGACTGACCAAGCATGATTCATCCTAAAAATTTCTGGCATTCTGTAGCCAACTGGATACAAAAACACGATTCAAGGATCAAACAAAACTTCTGCATAGTCGCATCTGAGCCTGGAGTTATGCCTGGAATTTTTGCAGCTATAGAGTCTAGATGCCTACAATCTTGTCTGTAGTGAGGAGCAGCTGGTACACATAGTGTGTATTGGGTTCCTAGAGCTAATTTTGTGTTATGCTGTTAATTTTGTTTTATAAGTTTCCATGTATCATTAAGCATGGCAAAGGATAAGCCAGAGCATGATGTAACTAACACAGGCATCAGGGAAAGCAAACAGTGAGTGTGTGAGCGAAAGAGCTAAGACTGATGTTCAGAGTAAGGTACATCAGCTCTGTTTGGATGAAGTTCTCAAGGAAATGCAACACACAGGATTCACTTAATTGAAGACTACCAAGTTAAAAAGTGTGTGTCAAAGTGTGAATCATTGCAAGATATCTAATTAAGCACATATAAGTTAGAATCACACATATGAGTTAGAATCACACAAATTAGGCTATTTGCAATGGAAGGCAGAATTCATCTTGGAAGAACTTTTAAAAAGCAATGGATCATTGGGATGAGTTTATGTATCATAACAAAAATTAACTTGCAGAAGATGGAAAGGCCATGGCCAACAACAGTCTCTTTTTGAAGGCTTATGAAAGCTATTACAGGGCATTGTTTCTCATCCAAAAAGCTGTAGTTCTTCAAGGAGAATAAATGGATATTGGCTTGTGTTGGGTTTTGTTTGGTTAGATATTATTTAATCTTGACTTTGATTAGATGAAATATGGACTGTTGAAAGATCAACCCACTACCCTCTTCCATTCTACTTAAATACTTTTCCTTTGGTGCATATCACACCTCTATGTCCTTTCAGTTAGTTAGATCTATAAACTGACATACCTGTATATGTAATTATTCACAGGATGGAGTTCTTACTACAAAAGCATCATTAAGAGATGGTGCATAAATAATCTATTAAGCAGTCTATAAACAAATGGATAAGATATATTTTAAAAATAATATTCTTTAAAATGTGTTGTGTAAGTACATTGAAAAATTTGGAAGATACATTACTACATTTATTATTTTTATGTTCTTAGTTTTTCATTCAATATATTTTGATCATATTCTTTTTCTTTTCCCAAGTCTTTCCAGGTCCTCTCTAACTCCCTATATACATACCTAACTCTATATTCTTTCTCTCTCTTAAAAAATAAAAATAACAAATGAAAAAAACCTCAACAACATCCAAAATCAAACACACACACACAGACAAACACACACACACAGACACACACACACACACACACACACACACACACACACACACACACACACGGTAATCATGTGTTAGCCAACTACTCCTGAGCATAAGGTCTGTCCTGAGATGTGCTTGATATACCCTGTGGATTCCATTGAAGAAAACTAATTTTCCCTCCCCAGCAAATATCTTTTTGAGAAGTGAGACTTTGCATCCATTTTCCTTTCTCCATGCTGGATTTTTTTGTCTGCTTTGAACTTGTGTCAGTCTTGAAAGGGCCTGTGTAGTTGTGAAAGTCATAGGACCTGCAAATCGGGCCCAAGAAGTAGCTATGCCCTTGGTGTCTCCTGTTGGTGTGGAATCACACTCACTGAGACAGTGCAAGAAAGCTGTTTCACATGCTGCTTAACACACTCAGAGTTCCAGCTCTAAAGGAGGTGGGAAAATGATGGGAGGAAAGAGAGCAGAGATGGAGTAATGAGTTTGTGCATGCATGCATGTGTGCACGTGTGTGTGTGTGTGTGTGTGTGTGTGCATGTGATGTGTGCTTGAGTGCTTGTGTGTGCTTTCCTGCGGTTATATTTATGTTGGGCATTTGCTATCAGAAAATAAGAATGTGTACTTGGTTTTAATCCTAATGCACAAAGCCTTTAAAGGCTCATTTGCTCATTGGAAATTTGAGATTTAAGACAACTGAAATACAGTTTCATATAGCATATTACACTAATGAAAAAGGAAATACCAGGGTTTCCCACTTCTAGTGACTTAGGATCTCTCTTTTCTCATAATTCCAAATTTTGCCTGAATAGATTGTGCTGCATTATTGTGACTCTTCATTATTCCATTATTCTTTCTACTCCCTTTCTCTCTCTTGCTCCCTGCCTCCCTCCCTCTCTCTCCCTCTATTATCAAGATAAGAGGGTGTATTCTTTAAAATTACCTAGGTACTTTATTTCAATCACCTATTCCTAAATGTAAGAAAAATGTTACATCTTGAGAAAATACTTTCTCTGGATGATCTTTCCTTTAGAGGACTGATTCCCCAGTGTAGGGGAATGCCAGGGTGGTGAGGGCAGGTGGGAGGCGGAGTATCCTCATAGAAGCAGGGGGGTGGGGTATGGGAGACAGGGTATCTGGAGGGAAAACAGGGAAAGGGGATAACATTTGAAACATAAATACAAAAAAAAAATATCCAGTAAAAAGAAAAAAAAAGAAAAAAGAAAATACTTTCTTTTCTCTCCAGTACTGAGGATTGATCCTAGTTCTTCATATATGCAAGGCAATTGCTCTCCTACCAAACAATTCCTATTTGCTTCTATAGTATTTACTTAGAGAAGGGTCTCAGTAAATTGCCCTAGTTAATCATGAATTCATTCTGTATCCTACACAGACCTCAAGTTTGCAGTTTCTCCTGCCTCAGCATTAGGAATACCTGGTTTACAGGCCTGTATCACCATGCCTGGCTAAGAGTTTTCTCAACTAAAGTAACTGGTTCCAGGCACACCTGTCTCTCCCATGTCCATTGTCAATATTATCACTAGTTGCACCTCAACTCCTTGGATATCACTAAATGTACTGCTGTATATATATAAAAAAAAAGTCAGGAAGTGCTGATAAAGAGTGAAGGGAAACTTGACCTTCTGGCAAGCAGTGGATAGATATGAAAATAGAACCAAGCAGATATATCCAGTTTCTACTGCCTCTCCTCAAAGGACTTCACTAAAAGTCAATATCACCTTGGCTCCCATGACAACCCCCCTGACAAAGATAAATAGGTGTCAAATATGCATTTGCTTCTAAGACCTCTGGGCATCTGTACCACTTGCAAATGCGAAATTCAGGCTGAGGTAATCTGACATGCCACTTAAAAGACACAGAGTGTGGTCTTGGCAGCCTCTACGGCTATCTTTGCTTCTGTAAGCCTGTCAGCACCCTATGAAAAGCAGGCTGATAAAATTAAGCAGTTTCTGTTGGCATTTTTTGTACCCTGTGAAGCACATATTCTATTTATATTGCATATATGACTGAAGGATTATAGAAGCTCCAGGGAATGTGTATAATAAAGGCATTCTGATAGAAGAATTAGTCTCAATTTTGAAACTTGGTTGCACTTCTTGCTAGCAAGTTGGAACTTTATCTTCAAAAGACATTTAGACATCTCTTTACTAAATGTGAGCTATGATGTCAAACTTGCTTTTTTAAATAAATGTTTCATCCCTTGTCCCTACCACAAAAATATTTCAAATACATTTCAGGCCATGGACCCACCGAGGTTTGATGATCAGATCTTTCTACTGAAAGAGGAAATGCCAGCTGTGCAGAGATAAATTATCTGAGGCAGGAGTTCCTTTGGAGGGGTTCACTTTTGCTTTTATAAAATTTAGTGAGACAAAAAAAACTGGGAAAAATACTGTAACTGAAACAAAGCCCACAGGAAATACATGTGCATGACATGACACCGTGAGTAACAAGAGATTGCCTTCAAACCCCAGTGGCTTTCATCTGTAGGTCTGGTTTACTTCTGCTTTCAAATATGGGGAGCACAGTAGGGAATTCTGGGTCTAGACATATGAAGGTCAGAGAAAAGCCTAGCTGTTAAATAAAGCTCATATCACGTGTCCATCTCATATTAAAAATCCATTTATATTAATGGCTTTCTATGTAGCTTTTTGTTTATATATGCTTCATCCTGTGTTGCATAGCACATGTATTTGTAATACATGTTTTGTATTCTAGATGGCAAGTGTGTTCTCCCAGGAAACAGAAACACTTAAGAAAGAGCAAAGAAGCAGACTATGAGAAGATTATAGATTCTGAGGATAACTAGTATAAGGCAGTGTGATATCTAAGGTTAAATATTGAACTTACCCATGACTCTGAATGTCAGTATAGCTCTCTCCAGAAAAGAAAGAAGCCTGGGGGAAAAGAACACAGACTGTGCTTATATTCAAGTAAAATAGAGCTGAAACTACAGAGTTTATAACCCCTATAGCTGACAGTTAGAGCTGATACTCTCTTAGCCTGTTAAATCCAATTTCTAGCCCCTGTCTTGCCATTTTAGAAAGCAATCCAGGGTTCCCATAGAATGGTCTGAGTCTCTTCCCATTTCTTCCCTCTCACAGCAAATGCCACAGCAACGGTCAGATATTTGGGGCTCAGCCTACCTCTGTGGACACATGAAGCCTGCTGAACCACTGTTCAGTTGAGTGGAGGTTTAGTTGTCCAGTGGTTGTTCATACCCAGACACTGGCTGTTTAAAATTGGCTTTGTTGTTTTTCTTTCTTCAGAAAGTTCTTGCATATTGTACGTTGCTATTGTACGTTGCTGAGGAAATGACACAAAGTCTACTAAGCATGGGTGGACTGAATTCTCTGCACGCTTGGGCTCTGATTTTCCTGCTAAATTCTGAAGGACTGAGAATCTGATTTTTTTTTCTTTTTCTAAATCTTATGACAGTTTTTTTCAAGAACAGATACAAGTGATAATTAAAGTCTTATACTTGCCCAACTCTTAATTTCATGTCATGAACAAAAAAATATTGAATAAATTGTGGAGAGATTTAACACAGCCATGCCCTCTGTCAGAATCCTACTGGTGGCCCTGATTCAGGTCCCTCTTCAAGGGAGGTCTTAAACAAGGAAATGAATCTTAGTGGCTATGCCTTCACAGCTCACGCTCTGCCTGGCTCTCTCTTTTAACTTTACTCGGTTGAATTGGAATGAGTGGGACTTCTCAAAAAGCCCATTTTCTAGTCCCCACTGGGGTTCTATTTTAATCTAATTACATTCAATGCACCGGACAGCTCCAGACTTAAAAGATTTAGGTTCTAAAGCAGAAACTCCCTTGGAAGACTCCTGGACTTGAAAGGCTGCAGAACTTCCTTGGATATATGGAAAAAGCATACATTCTCTTGTGAAAACTCAAAATGTTTATATCTTTGCTGAAATCATAAAAACACCTAGCTAGAAAATTTTCCATTAGAAGCCTGCTCCTGTTGCCTTCCTTGCAGGAAGAATAAACAAGCAGGACCCGAGATTGCTGACTTGAGGACAGTATCTCCTCACATCAAACATAATAACTAACCTACTTCCATCTGCATATCAAGTCCCAGGAGGCCCGTGCAATGCTTCCTACAAAAACTGCTCTTCCCTTTCCACTTCCAGGTTGCCTTCTTTCAACAAGACTGATGTTGAAAGAGCACGGGGACAAGATGTATTCAGACTCTGGCCTCTGGGGTGCCCTGGTCAAGGCTGGGCTAGAGGAGGAGAGGACTGTGACAAAGCAAGGCTCTGTTTGTAGATGGCTATTGCTGACAGTCCTATGCCTGGAGTTTGCCCAGTCAAGACTACTGTCTCCTTTCAACAGTAGCCACACTAAGGAGGACAGAGAAAAAATCTACTAAGCCTGTTGACATTTAGTCTAAGGCTCTGCCCCACAGTTTCCTGGCAACAGACAAGTGTGCCTGACTCACTATTAAAGGGGCTCCTTGCCCCCTCCTCACTCTCTCTCACTCTCTTGCTTTTGCTCCCTCCTCTTCTCCTCTTGCTCCTGCTCCTTACTCTCTCTCTCCCCATTCCTCCCCTGCCTCAGCCTTTCTCAGTCTCTACTCCCTAATTCCCCTCCCCATACCGTGAATAAACTATACTATACCATCATGAGGCTGGTAACCTAACAGGGAAGGGATGCTTCAACATGGGTCCACAGAGGCACCCCTTTTCCCCAAACTATACTGCACCTCCACCAAACATAGTCCTTCTTCCTTATCTTTTAATAAAACACAACAAAGACTGCATTAGACAGTCCCGAGTCAATCTTACTTGTCCTCTAGTGCTGTGGCAGTCTTTGAAGATTCATATGACTCTAATTAGTTCCATGCACATGACACGCACTGCTTTTAATATATTTGAAAAAAAAAAGATGGTTGGTTTAAAAATAGTAGGTGCCAGGCTGTGGGACTTGTTCAGTGATTAGAGCACTTGCCACATAAGTATAAGGAACTGAATTAGGATCTCCATGTAGGCAGCCAGTCTGAAATCCTAGTACTTAGGAGGCAGAGCCAAGGGATTACCAAAGCAAGCTGGCTATTTGGGGTCAATTGAGAGACTCTGCCTTAATTAATAAAATAAGGTGGGGTTGAAGATGACACAAGTCTCTATGTAGGACCTTCACCCGAGAACGCACATAGGTGCATGTGTGCCTGCACATATGTGCAGGTGCCATGGAATTACACTGATGCTGTTTGATCACTGAGGACAGTGTCTGAGACCTGAAGGCAGAAGAGACAGCTTCTTCTTGGAAAAGCCAGCCCTCCTTTCTCTGCTTGTTTAAAGAACAGGTAGCATGTAGGCTAGCTCATAAAATTGCCAGGATACCTTTTCAGGAGATGAGAAAAGACACACAAGCTAATCTTGGATGGATCAATGGGTAATAAAGGGTAGGATTAGGCCCCATAGAGCAGGATTATAGGTGGTAAGCTTCACACAGAAAGGTGATACTTTGGGACCTGTAACTGTCCACAGTTACGTTACGTCAAACGGGTTACCTGGAAGGGAAGCTGGGGATGTATGGGAAGGCAGCAAAAGAGACAGAGACCAAGATAACACCTGCTATTCAAGGTCTCAACGTTTAATGAAGAACTCCAAAAATATAGGCAGAGGAAAATGCTTCCCCAAAAGCAGGACCAGTTGCTCCACAGGTGGCTAGTGTTTCTCAGGAAACTGAAGGTCCTTGAAGAACAATAGACTTCACCTTGGTCTGAGCACTCCACTCTAGGTGGAAGGGATTATGGCTAACACAGGAGTTTCTGCTCAAAGACTGGGAGAGGAACTTCACACTAGTTGGATGTCAAGTTCTTGCCAGGTGGATGGCATCCCAATAAGGCTCTCTACAGGGACCATTGGCCCCAGCTCTGAAACTACTTCCAAAAAATAAGAAAATGAAAGGAAACAAACAAACAAACAAACAAACAAGGAAAATTTGCAAATAATTTCAGATCTCTATCAAATCCCTGAGGCTGAGTCCTTGGATTCAGACTGATAACACCACAGAGAGGCACTGGAAAGGCAATGGGCAGATGATGTGCTGGCAGGATAGAAGGATGCTGGGGCGTGAAGGGAAAGACCGGTGTGGAAGCCAGCCTTGTGGAAGCCAGCCTTGTCACTGTCTCCTGCGGGTTCCACTGTATGCCACAAATTCTCTACTGCTGATACAGCAAAAGCAAGACAACAGCCCTCTCATCTATTCCCAGAGAGGCAGCAGCTTTCTCATCCCCTTCTTCATCCCAAGTACAGCCTACTGAGAGGCATTCTGGGACAGAGCTGGCATGCTAACACTGGCTTTTCAGCTTTTGTTTCTGGGTTCATCCATGGTTGGGAGAGGGGAGGGTATTACCTGACTGTCTAACTCTTCATCCCTTGGGTTCTGTGCTTATTCTATCCTGAAAATGCATGTGCTTGTCCAGTTTATCTGTTTGGTTGAATTTTAGCTCTCATGTTACAGTTTAATCATAACAGGGATAGGTGTCTGTCTCTTGACTGAGCATCTCCATTTGCTCACAGATCAAAGGGGCGTGTGTGTGTGTGTGTGTGTGTGTGTGTGTGTGTGTGAGAGAGAGAGAGAGAGAGAGAGAGAGAGAGACAAACAGACAGACAGACAGACAGACAGAGAGACAGACAGACACAGACAGACAGAGAGGGGAATAATTTAATAATTCTATTCAGTCTTTGGTTTCCTGGGTTTTTATGGCAACCATTATTTTGTCCAAAATTGATTCTTTTCCTGAGAAGCCCCACTTCTTTAACACTTTCATAAAATTCCCAACAGCAGTTTCTTCCATCCTCAAACCATCTTTCTTGACAACCAACATCCAGAAAAGCCACTTAGTGATTTGTAAAATCAATAGTCTACCACCCCTTTCTTAAGCCATTAAACATTTGCACACACCGCCCTTTGTTTGTCTGTTTAGCTTGTTGATATTCAACTTGGTTTCAGATAAACCTGTGGAATAAATATTCTGGTTAATTCCACAATGACTGGCAAAGTATCTGAACTTTTTAATATATAAAGATTATTCCATTGCTTAGCAAATATGCTTCAGTAAGAAATATCAATGTCATTTTTATCTTGTTGAAACCAAGGGTGGATGTGGCAGTTTTGATGATGCTTTCCTGCTGTGAGTGGTTATTTTAATGTAACTTACGCATTTTCAAACAGGGCCCTGGGTATTTTATAAGTGACTGTCACTCTTCTTCTGAGCTTCACTACTTCTGAGTGATTCCCTTACATCCTCTAGAGTTGTTCTAGTGAGTTCCCCTGCTGTTAGTAACAAATAATGGTGGTTTGTTTCCAATCCTAGAACTGATTCATTTCTCAGCTATACTTACAAATATAATAAAGGGAATAAAGACACGAAGTCTCATTAGCATTTGTTTTCTCCAAAGGCGGAAGAGAATTAAAACATGACAGGAAAATGGAAAGTGTTGAAAAGAAAACTCCAAATTGTTTAGCAGATAGTACCATGAACAAAGAGTAGATATAAAAACCCACTGGTGGGGCCTCCACCTCAGGTGGACAGATCCATCAGAAAATTACCCTGACCCTAACAAGTAGAAAAATAAAATAGACTATCTACAATACATAGACATGTTTTTGAACTGATCAAGAAATAAACTGGATTCCAAATGATATTGGCTAGCATCCCCCCCCCAGAACTCTTTTAAGTCTGGGGTCTCAGCCTAGTGGTAACACCACCCCTGAGCATGTGCAAGGCCATATTCTCATCCCCAGCATGTGTTGGGCACGGGGGGGACCACAGTAGACGAAAAAGGAAGGCAAAGGAATACAGAATAAGGAAGAGTAGAATCCCAGAATAATATAAAAAAAAATTACAACGCGATCCCCATGCATCAATGTTTAGAAATATACTTGACAAGAGATATGAAAGTCTGTTTGAAGTTGCAAATGCTAACGTGCAGAGTCAAATTGTAAAGGTGACAGCTTCACATCTCCAAAATGGAAAATGTGTCCAATGCTGTTCATCCACAATTCAGTCTGAGAATGAAACTCAGTCAAAATGTCCTTGTGGACATGAAAACTGACCCACTCATTTGAAAAAATATGAATGCTTTGAAAAATATTCATTTACATTTGCTTTTCATTCATGAATGTTCGCCCACACATATTTGTGTATTATATGTGTGAATCACGGTGGTAGTACAGGCTAGAAAAGGTCCTCAGAGGCCCTAGAACGTGAGTTCCAGATGGTTGGACATTGCTGTGTTGATGCTGGCACTGGACCCACTGGGAGAGAAGACTGTGCTCTTAAACACTAGCCTATCTCTTGAGCCCTGAAAATGAAAACAAAAATAAATAAATAAAAACATTTTTGAAAAATAGAATTAAATCAGAAAGAATGGACAAAACACTTATTTTAAGGGTAATTGTTATGTTTTATTATTGGCAATGTGGTACAATGTGGAAAAAAGGTTCAATGGTTAATAGCATTTGCTTTTATATAAGACATGAGTTTGACTCCCCACAACAGCATGGAGACTCATAAAGATCTGTAACTCAACTTCCTAAGGATCCAACACCTTGTTTTTATTTTTGTGGGCTCTTGGACACAGGAGAAACACAAGGAACTGATATACCCTTTAAATATATAGATGGATATTATAAAAATAATATGTCACTAGCAATATATCAGACATAAAGTACATCAATAAAAACTTCTTTTTGATGGTTATTTTAAATATCATTATATTGAAGTACTCTAAAATAATCCTTCTGGCTCTGTCATCTAATATACCTATTTTCTTCCTAGGGAGATTCCTATCTGCCTGCTTTATAGAAACTTATAAAAGTAACTTTTATTCACTAGACTCAATTGTCATCTTGGAGACTTAGTGCTGAATAAGCGCACCCTTCCTTGCTCTTTTTAACTCTGGTTGGCTGATTCGACTCAGCTATTCTGGCTCAAACCCCTAACCAAGATGACTGATTCAATCTTCTGTCATACTCTGACTGAAAGGCTCTGCTTGGCCTCAAACTACCTCTGGCAGATTGTTCTAATCTTCTGACTCCTTCTCATTCTCTGGCTCTTTCTCTCTCTGTATGTGTCTATGTTATTCTCTCTGCAACCTCTCTCTGTAAAACTGTCTGTAAAAACCTGCATCTGAACTCCAGGAACTGAACTGCCACCAACTGAACAGCCACGCTCAATTCCACTGTCTGCCTCTCATCTGACTCCTGAGTGCTGGGATTAAAGGCTTATAACACCACGCCTGTACATACACTTTCTGTACTTGGAGCTTTCTCTGTAGCAGCCTGGCCTTGAACTCAGAGATCTGCTTGCCTCTGTCTCCTGGGATTAAAGGCATGTCTGTATTTCAGCCAAAGTAGCTATGTTTCTAGATTAAAATTCCCTATAGAGACTGAAGTACATAATAGGAAACTTATCCTTTCAACAGAGACCATTACAAAAAACTGCAGCCAAACAAAAGACAGAATTCTGGAGCCCAGTCTCAATGTATACATGTGCAAAACACCCCTATACCCAAGGCCCAGGGAACATGCTAGAAGAGGGGAAAGAAAGATCATAAAACCCAGATGATCAGGAATTTTGCATTCAGATGGTCTCTTAGGGATGTCAGAAGCTATACCTATAGAAACTCATCAAAATGACTGTTTCAATATGAGCTAAATTAGGACCACAATAGATATAATTAAATGAACAAGGTAAGACAATAGGACCTGACTCCCATGCAAAGAACTACAGCTAACCAAGACATGCTAAAACCAGAAAAAATAGTCTTCTCCAGGGAAGAGAATGCCTTCTGTGTTGCCTTTGTGGTGTTTCTCATCTCTCTGACAACAATGTCTTGAAAGAACACCTTAAAAGAGGCAGATTTCTTTTGGAGCCTGGGTTCAGTCCATCATATCCATGGCATGGTGATAAGACCATTGAAACTGAGAATACAGACAAACCTGCATCTGTTCATGCCTTGGATGATCAGGAGTCAGAGATACAGGAAGGAGTCAGGGGCAAATAAAAACACTATACTTCCCCCAGTGGATCAGTGAGAACCCACCCCCCAAAGACCTATCCTTCCAAAACAGTGCAGCTTCCTGGGGTCCAACTGTTCAAAAGCAGGAGCCTATGGAATATTTATATTCAGACCAGAACATGGGGAAATCTTGAAACGCTGTTTCTGCCCAACCTAAAACCTGTGTTTCTCAAAACTAATTTTCACTAATTTCTCAGGAAATTAGCTGAACTTTCCACTTATGTCTTGAACTTCTTTTTCTCACAGTTTCTAAAACAGCTTTTCTGTTTCTCTTATCCATTACGGACTTCTCTTTTCCCATCTCATTTCATTTTATCTCATCATGCCACCCATTCTTTCCCTACATTTCCTCCATGTGAATGCTTAGCTGTGTACTGCACAGCACATCTACACAATTCTGCTCCAACTACACATAATCTCTTGCTCCTGTGTTTTGGGAAGTAATAGATTAATAGAGGGTGAAAGAATAGCTGACAGAGAGACCCCATCTCTACAGCTATGGGGATGTTCATCATCTACCTAGGAAGAGACTCTGTTGTTGTATGGTTGCCTTTGAGTTATGCATGCTCTTGTAAATAACCTCTCATCTGTGTTCTGCAACTATCCAAATTAAATCATGGATTCCCCAAGTTGTGTTTTGGTTGAATCCTATTTGGTTGTTATAGATAACCTGTCTGAAGTAAGCTTTCATATTTCTCCAGATTATTATCATATCCACCTTTAGAATGCCCATAAACTGATTTTCTGTTTATTGAGTTAATGTTATCATTTTATCTTGCCTAACAAGCCAATAATCTTCTGAATTTCCAAAGTTAGAAGGTAAACTCCATCTATTTTTAATCAGAGCTGGGGCTCAGTAACAAGAAGTCACATTATTTAAAGAAATGAATTTTCTTTCTCCCATAAACTATCCAATAACAATGGCTCCTCAACTAGTGATAGGGATTTTTGTGCCTCCTCCCCACCTTCGCTGGGATTTTGACCATCTCGACTTTGTACAGATCTTGTAATAGTTATTATGAACTGGTAAATTCGACTGCCCTAATGTTCCCAAAACAACAACAAATAATAAACAATAACAAAAGAAACCAGCCTCCTTGATGGTAACTATCACTCTGAGTCTGCTGCAGGTGCATATATCAGGACCTTATTGGAGTACAAAAAATACAATCTAGTAAGTAAGCTATATAAAAGTATATTTTGCAATATAAATGAAGCACACCTCTTTGTATTGAGGCAGGAAAAATACAGAAAAGAAGTGACACG
The DNA here is from genome assembly GCF_947179515.1 of Apodemus sylvaticus. Lineage (NCBI taxonomy): Eukaryota > Metazoa > Chordata > Mammalia > Rodentia > Muridae > Apodemus > Apodemus sylvaticus. Next base: position 11,416,988 of record NC_067481.1, read on the forward strand.
CAATCTAGCCATTAAAGATTGTCAGATCAGAACTGGAAAGATGGTTTGGCAATTAAGAGTGTTTCCTGCTGAGGACCTGAGTTCAGATGCACTCACCCATGCTGAGTGTCTCCTATCCTTTGCTAGCTCCAGCTCCAGGGAATATGATGCCCTCTTCTGACCTCCACAAAACTATACTCACGTGCATATGCACACCTGGAGACACATAGACACACAACTTAAAAATAATAAAAATAAATCACATTTTAAAACTCCCATGTAATGGTTAAGGAAAAAAAAGTGATTAAACAGAGAGACTGATCTGTAAAGTCTCAGAGACCTTCCAGCACCAGAGTCAGCACAGTGAGACTCAGTTTAGTGTTTCATAAATATTCCTCTATTCCAACAGCACTAACCACTTCTTCTCTGTCCTGGTGGGTCTGCATACAAATCTCTTGTATGCTCTTAATTCTGTTTTACATTGGTTTCCATCTCCTTAGGCAAACATTCATAAGTGGCTTGTTTTTGTATGTGTAGAGATTTGGTTATCAACTATTGTGAATCAAGAATAACCTAGAATTTTGGTTGCAATTTTGTGTGTACTTTAAGTGATAAGAATCCCTATCTGAGGAATAGTCATTGAGCGTCACCGCCTACATACACACACCTCCTGCTTTCAGTTCCTTGTCCTATATTCACAAATTCTAACAATTTTATAAAATTGACTTTCTGTGGTTTGTAATGGGGACAACTTAGACGTTATTAACTTGTTTTATGGAAATATAGTGTGCTGTTCTTCTGTTGTGTTCTGTTCATTATTATGCAACTACTACTGGTCTTCCAGCATTGGCTACTGTTTAGAGTACTTCGGATTATTTATTTTTGTTCATTTGTCTTTATTTGTTTTAACATGTAGTGATTTCTATCTTGTCATTCATTATTGAGTTAAGATTCACAATTTGAAGGGCGCCTGAACATTGGTGGATACATATTTATGTAAATGTGTGTATGCTTGTATATGCATATCCACGTATATGTGATAGGTGTAACATATAGACAGGTCAACATGAGTCTATTCAACAACTCAGACATCACTGGCACACACTGTTCCAAAGGTGAGGACATAAGGAAAAGAGTCCCTGACATAGTGAGAACCTGGCCACATGATTTGAGGCAGGGTTGAAGAGTGACCCTCAGGTACCTCATCAGAAACCTTGATTTATCTTCCCTTCACTGTCTCTGGTGAACCAATTCTATCCTACTTTGAAACTAGATTATGGAATTCTCCTCACTTCTGTGATCCTTGGAGATATGGTATTTAAGCAAAAGAAGATAACACTCTATGACATTTCTCCGTGACTGCAGTATCCCTTTTTCAGCTTAATGGAATATTTTACAAAACCAGTCTGTGTGCAAAGCCCAGAGTGGAGGTATTCTGAGGTTAAATCTACTTTTAAAAGAAAATTGCAAAGGTAGAAACCTATAGGGAAACTCTGCTGCAAGCAGAGACCTTGCTCAAAGTTCTAAGTGTTGCATAGCTTTGTATAGCCTTAGCCAGAGCAACTGGGCTGCCCTTGATGCCACAGTGGACCGACTCTACTGATGACAAGTGCAAAGAACAGGAACAGCAGGACTGAGTACCCCTCCTTCAAGCTGTTTTATTTCATTATCATTATTTTAATTTTAAACTAAAATAGAATTATGAACTGCGTGTCTCAGACCATGAATATGGAAATGAGAGAACAGCTTGAAGAAGTTGGGTTGGTTCCCTTCTTTGATCACCTGGGGATCTGCTATCAAACTCAGGTCCTCAGACTTGGGGGCAAGTATCTGCATTTACTCAGCCTTCCAGACCTTCTATCTTTTCAAAACTTTAAAAGGAGATTTATTTGTTTTTATTTGTGTGAAGGCTTGTGCACAGGCATGTGTGCATGCCACAGCATAAATGTATAGGTTAGAGTATAACTTGTGCGAGTTCTGACTCTCCTTTTTACCACAAAGCTCCCCATGGTTAAAATCAGGTCATCAGTCTTGGACACAATTGCCTCTCCCCTCTTCCTCCTCCTCTTCTCTTTATTCCTTGCCCCATACTTTAGTCTGTTTTTTATTGTATGTACCTTGAATACAAAAGTCCCTTGGAACCTTATTGTTTGATCTGTGAGAATTTGAACAAGCCAGATTTTTTTTTCTCTAAAACTTAACTGAGTTATACCTGGTGTTCCTGTCCCTTTACCTTCTTGGTACATTTCCTAGAGTATCTCAATTCCCAAGGAGTCTTTTTCTTATTTTTTCTTGTCTTTTCTTCTGTAGAGGTCATTGCTAAATGCCTCAAGTGCTCACAGTTTCTCAACATTATTTCCTCTCTGGTGCACAGTGGTGAAGAATGCTTCTTTTAAGTTCTTCCTTTACAAGAAAAGCTGGAAATTGTAAAATATCCTGTGGTCTTTTTTTTCCTCCTTCAACGGAAGAAAATATCCTCTCAGAGTAGTAGGAAGTGACCTGCTGCCCTTTATATGAGCTGTAGTCTCACAGACACTGATAGAAAGCAAAGAAAGACCAAGCAGAGAGAAAAACAGTTATGGAAAACATATATGTACAAGACCTAATAGTATTTGGCTTAGGACATTGTACTTATTGTACTTAAGCATAAATATATCTGTGGACATTATATGGCAACGAATAACTTAAAATAAAATATCTGAGTAAAGTTCTGGACATTTCTTCTGTTAGCTACTCAAGGGTGGGTGTCTGACCACACACAGGAACTCAACTCCTCCTGTGTACTGAAAGACACCTACAATGCATCAAGGAGCCCAGTTACCATAGTACACAGTGTTAGAGGTACAAAATCCTAAGAGAATGGGGAATGGATGAAAGTTGGAATGAAATGAAGAATTACCTCCAAAGAGAGGAGAGAGGGCTCATTAGAAGGAAAGCTATCAGTTTTCACTAGTTCTAGTTAAGAGCACAGCTGTCACAAATGTACTATTAGAAAGAAACCTTCCCTTCACAAAATGAAGGACTTTGGGCAAATTTTCAAGTTTTAAAAAAATATTGAATATTATATTACTTTTATGTGTGTGTGACCCTATGTGTGTGTGTGTGTGTGTGTGTGTGTGTGTCTGTGTGACTGTGGGTATGCCACAGTACATTTGGAGGCCAGAGGGGAACTGATAGAGGCAGTTCTCTCTTCAATTTCTTATAATGATGAAACAACTATCCTCACCTTAAACACACCACCTTGGTGGCATGGTGGGTCCATCCTTGTTCCCTTTGCAATCCAGTTCTTCACAAATAAATAGCATTCATCGTTCAACCCCACCTGCCCACAATTTAATTTGAGTCCCAATCCTCATTCTTTTGGGCTTATGCTATATAATTTGTTATTGTTTGAGCTATGCTTTTCTCCTCTAAATGTCTTTTTAAAACAGTTTATTTTTATTAATCCTTAGAGAAGTCTATATAACGTTTCTTGCTCACACTCATACTCCCACTCCTCCCCTCTACCTATTTCAGAACCGTGCTCCCTTCCATTTGGAGGATCCTGTCTCTTGCAATGTCTCCATCACCTCTTCTGTCAGGTTCCTTGAGCATTATGTGCTAAGAGTCTGTATCTGTGCGTAAATAAGTAGAGTCTCCTTTGAAACCTTGTTATACTTCTTTCAAGCATACTCACAAGTTGCTAACGTTTCCCTTCTTGAAATTCTTTCTGTTATGTAGACATTACATCCAAACATTCTGTCTACTACTGAAATCCAGTGACATTTTAATTTAATTTAAGATCCATTTCATTCCTTTCCAGTTAATGGTACATTGTTTTACTTGCCCGAATGTGTTTATTCACTTATGCAATCTCACATATATATTGATCTTTTACAGATAACTATCTTCATTTCAAATTACTTTAACTTCCAATTTCTTAATTCCTCAATTTTTGAAATTTTAAATTATTCTTTGAAAATTTCACAAAATGTGTTTTGATTATCTACATTGCCTTTATAACTCCTGCTGTATCTAATGCTCTTTCCAGCCCAATCAACTCTGTATTCTCTTTCGAAAACGTATCTAGAACAATTTAAGCTACTCATATACTCTTGGGTGTGTAGATTTCCACTGGAGCATGATTAACTTATCAGAGACCTCACCCTTAAAGAAACTTGTCTGTCTGTCTATCCATCTGTATCTTCCACTTTCTCACTCTCTTTCTCCCCCTGCCTCCCTTTTAGCACATATCCCTATCACTTCTACTTCTGTGTGCTCTATGTTGGGATTTTGTAAGACCTTAACTTGCACAGCTCTTAGGTGCCCTGTCGTAACTACCATGAGTTCAAATATGGAACTGCCTCCTTGAGTCCAGATAACAGTTTCCCTGAAGTCACCCACCTACCTATGAACCTTACAGTCCTTAGGCTTCCTGAGTTCCTAAACCTTGGGAGGAAAGGTGTGATCTAGATGTCCCATTTAGAACTGAGCATTCTTCAGTCTCTTATTCTTTGCACCTTGATGAGTTGTGGGTTATTTGTGCTAACTTCCATATATTGTGAAAAGAAGCTTCTCTGAGGAGGATGAAAAAGTACACTAATCTCTAGGTATAACAATAAGTCAGCAGAAGTCTGTTTAATAGCATGTATATTTGGCAGAATATTGGCCAGGTCTCCCTTAGAACCTATGACTTGAGTAGTCACGGGTTCTTGGCCTTAGTAAAAGTGTCAGACATGAAATTCATCTTGTGTTGGCAAGCCTTAATGCTAATTGGAAATTGGTTGGATAGTTTTTAAGTCATATGTATGTGTTTGGGTGTATGTGTGTGTTTGTGTATATATATACATATATATATGAGAAATATAGTCTCATATATGAACATATAAGAAATTTGTAGGTTTATATCCTAGGGAATTTTAACTATGTATCTATATTTTAACCACTCAAGTATTCTACACACACACACACACACACACTCACACACACACACATCTTTCTCAGAAAATGGGTGAGAATTTTGTATGTTTATATTTTGCATTGCTTGAGAGCTTGAGTTATTTGTTAGTAACAGGTTCTTTTGTATACCTAGTAAAACTTAAAAATAAAATAAATTCATTAATGATGAAATAGATGTATACAATAATTCAGAAACAGTGATTCATAAAGCTGACTTGAGAGGTTTTCTTTAATAGAATGATTTCTTCTCTGTAATTCCATAATCAAAATCTGTAACTCTATTGAGTAATTATATTCATTTCTTAAATAAGGAAAACAAGACTCAGATATACTTTTGTGAAGTAATATACTTATGAGAAGGTCCTTCACATGGTAATGTTCCAGACAGGAGGCTTTCTGCCTACACTGGATACACTGTCTCACGAGAAGAATGTTTTTGAAAATAGAAGTGAAAAGTACTCAGATTATTTGTATCCCTGCTTTTGAAAAAAAAATATTGTTAGCAAAAGACTATTTTTAATTTAGCAAGTGATTCATGTCAGTGGAGTATGAAACATGCATTTTATGTTGTATGAATTAGCCAGCTGGAGAAAGCAAGTGCACAGAGATTGCTGGTTGGAGCCTCCACAGCACGAAGTGTCCTAGCGCGGAAATAATGCAACATTGACTCAGCTGTTCTGAAGCAAGTTTCTAGAAAACTCTCTGAATGACACACACCAAATTGATTGCTGTTGGAAAATAGCCTTCTTTAGGGCTTTATAATTTTAATTTCCTAAATGGCATTTCTCCCAACAAATGGGTTTTCTCACCCAAAGCAGTAAAACATGGGATTTGTTGGTTTCCAGGGAAACTGAAGAAAAAAAAATAAAAAGGTAGATTCATTTTGAAATCAAAGCTCTGTCAGAAATTAACACAAAATAAGAGAGATAAGGAAGTCACCATTTAATTAGATTCATTGCTGCACCTCCATTAGATGTCGTAATTATAAATTTGTAAGGTTTTGCATGATAATAGCAAAGTCCTTTTATTTTTAAATTATTACCACCAACTTACTTTATATCATATCATTTGATGAGATCTTATTTCAGACTTTATCTTTGAAAACCCATTTTAGATAGGGATTTTCTTTTTGAAGGGTACCACTCCAAGATCCAGCAAAAAAAAAAAAAAAAAGGAACACACTAAATTGGAGACATGGATGTGATTACCCATCCTGGTTTATGTTTCTGCCTACTTGAACTCCAAACTGTCTCTGCAAGTCATGTAGAATTGTCTGAAGCACACTCATAGGAAAGACTCATGAAAAAAAAAATTGAAGAATAAACTTTCTGCTGAGGCCAACTGGATAAACTGCCTTTGTGCTTTTCCATAGCTTGATATTGCCAGGTGGAATACTTGTTCCTTAAGACAGTGGCCTTGGACCAGTTTCTGAAGCAGTGGGTTTTTTTTGAAATTGATCTATTTTTTCCCTTCCACAGACAGACTCCCTGGCACAGATGGCTTCTTTGAGTGAAAAGCCCGGCCTTTTTCATCATATTTTGCAGCTATAAAATTCTATCAGTTGTAGTCTTTCTGTTCGCTGCGTATCTGAGCAATCGGTGAGAAATTTTAGAATGAAGTTTAATTTGGGCACCTGATGCTTGTATGATTAAGGACTTTCAGGGTCACTCTGTATTTTGACTGTGACAACTTGAAGCAATTGTCTCTCCTTTCTATCTCTGTTTCTATCCAAGACTGATATCTTATTGATGTTAATAAGGAAAACACACAACTTGGGGAAAAACGAAATGTCATATCTGTCTCCCTTCCCTAGACTTCAAAGAAAGCTTTTATTCTGGATGTCAGTGTGCCACACATACTATTAACACTCCCAATTAGAGAGGAAATTGTGTAGAGACCCCGTATTTATTGGGAAAAAAGTATCTCTATTAAAATTCACCCATCATAAACACCGAGCAAGATATGTTTCAAGTGATAGATTTTTGTGGAAAAATGTTGGCATTTGGGGAAAAGTAACATGTTCTCATAAATAACATTGTCATGTAAACAACTAATTTCTCTCCAGCATCATGGGTTTGAAGCCCCTGCTATACTTTGAACAGGCCTCCAAAAATTCAGCATGTTAAGGGCCTGGTTGGCAGGGATGCAGTAATGAGAGTGGTTGTGGTCCTTAAATGAGGTATTTAGATTATTGGGTGTATGTATGTGTTCCAAAAAGAATGTGGGACCCTGACCCGTTTTCTACACGAGGTTCCTGGCTCACAATATAAATGGTTTGTTTCCATAGACTACTTCCTGTCCTTGACATCTTAGCACTCATTATGGGTCTGAGAACTTCCAGAACTGCCTACCTAATCTTGGATTTCAACCTCCCACAGGGAAATAGATGAACCTTTTATCTCTGAGTTAATTGCCATTGACATTTTGGTTTAGTCACTGAAAGCTGTCTAACACAGCCTCACTTTGTGGATTGGCATAATAAGAATTAAAGAGTGGAAGCAACTTGTTGCAAAGAACGCCACGAGTGTGTAGGAGAGGATACGGAATCCTTGGACCAAAGGTCTCTATGCCAACATTACGCATTCTCTCCTTACAAATGATATAAAAGGAAGGGAGTAAGCCTAGTTTGAAGAGGATGAAAGGCGAGTTGGTGTGCTGTTTGGTACCATCAGTAAGGTAGAAAAAATAGGACAAGAGGCACTCTTCAGATATTATAACAGAGAAATCATAGTGATAAAGGCACAATCCCGTTCTGTGGAGATGAAGAGAACCCCAAGCAATCAGAGCAAAGCACCTGAAACTATTCAATTCTGTGAGCATGATTTGCAAGAGGACCAAACAATGTGACAGTCTCCATGACTCCGTATGTCACCCCTCATTGCCCTAACTGTGAGTGAGACAAGTATCTCTATAATTTGAAATCTTTGAGGCATTGTAGATGAACAAGTGCTTTGCCATGTGGGTTGACTTTGTGTAGAGGGCATCAAGTTATTAGATTCAAGAAAGACTTGACTTTTAAAAGTAGAAGACTGTGCAACAAGGTAAGGGTACACATGTTCATACTGTATCTTCCAACTAGATACATTCCCCTCCCCCAGTACATGGGGAGCCAGCAGCTCCACTTGGGATAATCCCTTATTATTTATTGAGAATTAGTGTCTCCATTAACTCCAAAGAAACACAGACCTCCAAGCTAAAGTCTCTACCTGTAAATGTTAGCTAAGCAGAAACAAAATAATTGTGAGCAACAAACAAGACACAATGAATGTAGCCCACTCTTGGGGCATGCATTCCCAGTCAGGAAGGTGATTTTTATTATAAACGGGATGGGATTATTAAACCAGTTCACATCCAAAGTTTATTCTAATCACTGTGCTTGCTTGTTAGTTTTATAGTCCCTTGGTGGGTGTTTTAAGAATCTCTGTATTTCTCTTTTTCCATCTTAAAAGAACAGTAATAAATCTGATTTTTTATTAGTATCTTCCCTCAAGGAACAATATGTGTGTTTCATTTGGTTGTTTGCTGGGTCTTTTGTAAAATATATTAAGAGTGCCCTTTAATCAGTGAGTCATAAAACATTAAGAACAGGAGAAGCTAGAACAATTTAAAAACTTCAAAATCATCACAACTTTCTGCTACATAAATGAATATTCTTTCCAAAGCTTTGTTACAAATAGTAGATATAATATTGTGTATATGTATATAACATGTATATGTAGTATATTGTATATATTTTTAAATGTATTCTTATATTGCTTATTGTTTTCTCAGCTAACTCTTGATTCATTAGCTAATTTTAAGACATGTCTCATTAGTGATAAACAAGCATTAATGTCAAGTTCACTCACATCATTCAGACTATCCTTAGATTTACTACAAACTGAATTGGAGTGGATTGAGGTCAACTTGAAAAATAGACAGTTTAGTCACTCAGATCTCTCCATCTCTCACAAAAGTTGTTAAATTAAGCTCTCTAATGTAAATCATGTTTCCATTAAAAATAATTTGTGTTCTATTTATTTTGATGACCTGGAAACTTCTTTATTCAGACCATTGATAATTAAAAATGTCACACAGGCTAATGAGGTGGCTCAGTCAATGTGTGTGCTCAACAACACACCCAATGATATGAGTGGATCCTGGAGCCCCCATGGTAAAGAAAAGAATTGACTCCTGTAATCTGTATGCACACACACATAAACACACACACACACACACACACAAATGAATGCACACATGTGTGCATGAGTACACAGAGAAGTACACATACACTAAATGTAAAAATTGTGTTACGAAGTCTTTGACAATAATGCCAGTTAAAAGTGTATGTGACCCATAAACCATGTTTATCATAGATTAAGTAAAAATGTGAGAGGTCACTTAAAACTATTTAAATATATATTAAATAATGCAAGAAAAGGCAACCTGCTAGTCTCATCATTGTTTACATTTATTGTCATTAATTTTATTAGTAGTTCTGTGATATATAAACGCATCTTAAATGACAAAATTACAGCAAATAAAAATATGTGTTTTTAAGATTTCACTCACTGAAATGTTCAGCTCACTGTTCCTCTGTCCTACCTTGGGGTTTCTTCTCTTCCCCATTTGTACAGAATGTTTCTTACAGACACCCAGGCAACAAGGCTGTGCTTTTGCCAGGCTTTCGTAAGCATCATTTTGTCTTGTTTTTGAAGTCTCTCTGATGTGATGGGTTGATCCTCACAAGTTATGTAGGCAGTAGGTATGTTCTGAATGCATTTATGCCCTCAAAATTAATATATTAAAAGCTTGCTTTATGATTCTGTCTCATTACTATATTTGATGTGCATGGGCATCTTACCTATATGTATGCCTGTGTACCATGTGGGTGGCTGTTTGTCACAGAGGTTAGAAGATATATTGGGCACTGTGCACCTGCCATTATAAAGAGCTGTGAGCCACCCAGTAGGAGCTGAGAACTGAAGACATATTCTCTAAAATAGCAGTAGTTGTACTTAACCACCGAACAAAATATTTATTTTTATTATTTCTTAATGTGTATAACTATGTGCTTTTTATGTGTACTTGTATTCACATGAGTGCAGCAGCCAAAGGTTTTGTGTCTTCTGGATCTAGAACTACAAGAGGTTGTGGATCTGTCTGACATGGGTGTTGGGTACCCAACTTGAATCCCTGACAGCAATATTAAGGGTTGACTGTGGAGCCATCTCTCCTGTTCTCATTTATTCACTTCTTAACAATCTGTCTCTCCTGTGGACATGCAATTTCCAAAAAGAACACTGCAAATGCTCATTTGTTTCATTCACTGTAACTCCCAGAACCTAACAAATCCAGTACTTTAGCTCAACAGAATAACACAACCACAGCCATGACAGGTTACAAAAATCAGTGACAATATGATTATTGAAGCACATTGCTTCATATAAACAATTAGCAACTTAAAAGATGAAAGATAATTTAGAGCCTGCTATCATTAAGAGGGACCTATAATACAATTTACATGCAATTATCAATTATATTGACATTTTCCTAATAATTATATCCTATGCTTCAATTAACATAGACATCATCATGTACAAACAGTTGCCTGCCTTTTAGATTTTTATTTTTATCCTTTTGCATTAAAATCAAAATTACTTGCTCATTTATTCAATACATTTTAAAATAAACCTTATTATGTTTGCTTGATGGGTAGAAGTTTTAGAGCACAAATATTCAAGAGCTTGCTGTAGTTCAATAATCAGACTTGGGGCTGAAGAAATGGTTTATTGGCTATGACCACTGGCTACTCTTCCAGAGGACTAGAGTTATATTTCCAGCATGCACATTGCAGCTCTGAACAAACTGTAACTCTATTTGTAAGATATCTGACACCCTCCTCTAGCCTCTGCTGGTATCAGATGCAGGTATCAGGTACATGCATGGTGTACAGACACACAGACAGGCAAATTATCAATTATACATAAAATAAAAATAAAGGCACTCTAAAAAGAAAATTGATTCATCATTCATATGGTTAGATTTTTGCTCTGTTCTTTGAAGCAAGAAGAGGTTAAATCTATTCAGTGAGCACGAATTCTAAGTACTGTATAAATGGGTCTTTACTGTAGACATGGCCATCCTAAACATCCTCCAACTTATATTTTCTGACCCACTTACCCAGCTCCTGCCTGCCTCTGACTACTCTGCAACACTTGGCAATTAGATATTTGAAGAGTAAGACAGACATGATTCCTAGGTTCTTGGAATTAAGGGGCAGGGAGGAAAGAGGGGGGAGAACTTTCAGCATCTGTCAATCAGCATTAAGAAGAGGGGAAGTCCTGTAGAGAGTCTACACCAGGTGAGAGCACTTGCTGCTCTTGCAGAGGATCCAGGTTCCAGTCCCAGCACCCACGTGACTGCTCACAATTGCCCATAACTCCAGTTTCATTGGGTTGTCACCCTGGTCTGGTCTCTGTGGGCATCAGTCACAAATGTGGTAGGCATGCATTAGTGAAGAGAGAAGTAAAAAGATGTTCACAAAGCCCTAGAAACAGAAGGGATAAAAGCAATGAAAGGCTCTGGATGCAGCCTGGAATGTGGGCATCTGGGCATCTGACATAAATAAAAAGAAGGCTTCACCTACCTCTGCATGTAGTTCTCCATTCAAATGCTTATTTGTGTATTCAGAAGAACATTTGTAAAATAACTGGTGTAGCATAAGTTGCCCTGCAAGATGAAATTATTGTTTAGACATGACACTGACTTTGCAAGTTTTAAGCTATATAAGAGACTTTTTCTCTTTTTCTCTTTAGCTTTTGTAAAGCAGGCCAAACTGACTTTGCACAATAGTGACAAACAATATAATCTCTTAAGTTTTCTTTTTAAAAAAAGTGTTTGCTTTTCCCGGTTTTTGTTTTCTGATCCACCATTTTCAATAGCTTCTCTGAGGCGTATTTTCCCAAGGATTCAAGTCTTTAAGAAGATTTAAAACGGATGTTTGCCATTCCTTCAGTGATGCTTAACATGCATTTTTTTTCCAATTAGATTAAGAGCCCCACAAGGGCAGTTTGGTGCAATGCAATTTAACTAATAATTATCAAATTCCTACTTCATAAATGAAATCATTCAAAACGCTGACTAAGGAGAAAGTTTAAAAAACACACAGCCTGCTCTCAGGAGGTCCAGAACAAAATCACAGGAACCTGGACAAAGAACAAAATTAGAAGAAAAGCTTTCTACTGTCCTTTTTTTTCTTACAAGCCATGGGAAAGAAATGAAAAGGAAATCATAAAAAAAAAAAAAAAGAAAAAGGATACACTGGATTTTAAAATGACAAGGGAGTTTGGGAAATATGTATCGGTCCAATGATTGTTGATAAAGTTTAACAAAATGACAAAAGAACAAAATAGGAGAAGACAGGTGGGTAGCAGTAGCATTATGGGAAGGATGCAGAGGCCATGATCAATAAAACAGAACCAACGATGCCCACTGTGTATGGATGGATTTATTGATCTTATGTGCCAATGATTAGATGAACAGTAAAGAGGACATAACAGTGGCTCAGCAGGTAGGAGCAAGCACTGCTCTTGCAAAGGACCTTCAAATTCCCCAGCATCCACATTGGGTGGCTCACAGCTGCTTTTAACTCCAGTTCCAGGGAAGCCATTCCCTCTTCTGGACTTCAAGAACACATTATCTCACACACAAGCATATCCACACACAAGCACATTTAGAAGATGATTTAAAAAAAAAGACACTTTAATAAGAACTACAATGGCTAGACAGTGTAGGGACTCTCCTGGGTGCTGAATAGTCAGTTGACCTTTAAAAGGTCGGAGAAACAGGAGGGAGACTGTCATACACGTTCGAGAGTCAACAGGTTTCACAGCTGTTATAGCAATTGTATAAACATTTCAAAGAACACAGGTGGATCATCAAGACCAACCATCATTTCCAAATGCATGGTATGTTCATTTGTGTCACATAAGGATATAGCAAGACCTTACCAATGCTGGTTGTCCATCAGCCTCTTAATAACCTTTGTCCTCTGCCATGAAGTAGATCATTTGAGATTTCTTTCACTTGCTCTTACTAAGGATTAGGATACTAATTATAAATTTACAAGTCTTTCACACAGATTTTATTGAGAATTCACTTGACTCATTTAGGGTTTTTTTTTTTTTTCCGATTTTATTTTACATGGACAGGTGTTTTGCTTGCTTGCATGCATGTCCGTGATATGCATGCCTGTTGCCCAGGGAGGTCCAGAAGAGAGTATAACATCCTCTGAAATTGGAGTTAATTGAATTGGTTGTGAGCCACTATGTGTGATCTGATAATCAAACCTGCACTCTCAGCAAGAGCATCAATGGCTTCTAACTGCCTAGCCACTTCTCTCTATAGTTCAGCCTATATTTTAATTGGGTCATCTACTATGATACTATTTTAATTGGGTCATCTACTATGATACTATCTACTGGGTTGACTTCTTTACACGTGTTACATAGCAGGGCCTTCTCAGATGTCTGAATTGTAAATTCCCTCTCTCATGCTGTGGACTGACTCTTCATTTTATTAAACAGTTCATTGGCTGAGCACAAACATTTTAGTTTGATACAATTTTATGTCTATTTATTTTGTTGCATACAGTTTGGGGATTATATTTTCAAATAAAAAGAAAAGCCCACTGCTCAGCACAAAATGCATGGAAACTTTAATCCTGTGTTTTCATCTGGGAGTTTACATCCCAGGAACCTCTATTTGAGTCTTCAATCCATTTTGAGCTGATTTTTAAAAATAAGATGTGAGGTGTATCCTTGGATGCAATGTTTTCTCAGCACCATTTTATTGAAGAAGATACCTTTTAACCATTGTATGATCTTTATATGCTATTTTTTTAAAAAAATGATTTTTTTGTAAAGGTATGGATATTCCAATGGCTATAAGTAGTTCCATTTGTTAAGAGTCTTCTATTTTGCCATTGCTCTGCTGTGTTCATTACAATAACATTATGAAATATTTTAAAGCAGGGCCGTTTGATGACTCTAAGACTATTCTTTTTATTAAAAATGATTTCAGCTGTCTGAAGTCTGTCATAGTTTGATCTAAACTTAAACATTTAATGTGAGAAATGGCACCCCAGAGTTTTCATAGAGATTATACAGAATCTATACATAGATTGTTTTGTATAATATAGACATGTTCACAGAAGTTTGCAGTTACTGTATAGGATATGAGATGACTTTTTATTATTTGTATTATCACCAGTTTTAATCTGTGTTTCTTCATTTTCAATGTTTTGATCTTTTACTTCCTTAGCTAAATCTTTACATTAGAAAAAAACTCCATAAGATACAACATGGAGGTGCCTTAAAATCCAACTAGAACTAGCAGATAGGAGTACTGATGGGGGTCTCTAGAGACAACTCTAGCTGAGACACCTAGTAGTGGGAGATATGGAGCCTGAAGTGGCCACCTCCTGTAGCCAGGCATAACTCTCTATGGCAGGATAAGGACCCCAGCCTACTCATAAGAACTTTGAACCAGATTGGGTGTTCTTTATCTGTCCTGTCTTCTTCCATTGAGACAGGATTTCTTTGGGAACCTATAGCTGCCATTCTTCCACTAGGCCCACAGCTATCACCAACTCTCTGTCTTTGTCTCCCACAGCACTAGAGTTACCGGAATCCACATGACATATGTGGCTTGTCAAGTGGGTGCTGAGATCTGAACTCTACTCCAACTGGTAGTCTGCTGTTTCAGTTTACATCTCTGAGGCTATGACATCTGATCAAAGGGAATCCGGGGAGGAAAGAGTTTATTTGGTTCATACTTCCAGGTAACAATTCATAATTGAGGCTGGTCTCAGCAGAACCTCAGAGCAAGAATGGGGGAGACAGAAATCATGGAAGCATGCTTCCAGCCTGGCTCACTCTCTGACTTGCCACTAGGCTGGTACTCAGCCATCTTATAGCCCAGGATCATTTGCCTAGGAATAGTGCCATCATCCACAGTGGCTTGAACCTTCTACATCTAATCAAGAAAATGCCTGACAACCATGCCCAGAGCTCAGTTTGATGAAAGCAATTCTTCAAGTTAGTCTCCCTCTTCCAAGGTGGGATGGTTGTTTCAAATTCACAATAAAACTAAAGTATGAACCGAGCATCATTAACTACTGACTTATCTTTGAAGAGTTAAAAATTTAAAAGCCGACCTTGCCAGCAGGTAGTCAGATCGATCGTGTGACAAAAATTAAGCAATGATTCATCTAATTTTGAACTCTCCCACTGTTTGGTGGCACCATTCGCAAAAGGAGGAGGCAGTGAGGTTGCCAACCAGACATCTGCTGCACTGACAGTGCTCCGTTACCTCCAAGGTAGGGCAGGGCAATGTGATCTGACACAGTACCTGGGGACTAACCAGAACAGGATTCCTTAGAGAAAGTGGGGATGGAGGTGTGGTTACCTTCAAACCTGTACCTGTGAAAACTGCCATTGTGTTTGGTCATTTAGAAATCTATTCAAAACACATTTAAACCCTATGGCCAAAATAGTACTCTGTGAGATGCTGTATGACTAAATGCCAATCATTACCTGATCTGATTAGAACTATATGCCCAAATAGAGAAAACCATTAAATCTCCTTTGGAAAGGATGTTAGACAGACTGATTCACCCTGACTTCTTGATTCTGTCTATGAAATCACATAACATAATGACAGACCTGCCCCCTCCCGCCATCTCTGTACTCTTAATTGGCTATTTGGCCCCAGAGAGTGGAAAAAACAATTGACTTTTTCTATGCCTCCCTGAGCAGATCAGGCTTATTTGGCTGCTGTGGTTTAATTTGTGAATGCACCATTGAAAAATAAAATACATATTGGATTTTATATCCCCTGACCAATTGTTTAGCATGCTAGTAGCATTTTGTCTAAAATGCATGGGGTATATAGTATTTAGATATATAATAAGAACTTACCAGAGAAGGGTGTTTTCCTCATATCAGTTTGGGGATTTGGATGTGAGTGTTTTTAAATATCTCTAGCAGCTCTTTAAAAGACAAAGTCAAATGATTAGTGTGGATTTTACTTTCTCTTGTATTTTGATTCCCTTTATCTGTATGGTGGAGTCACCAAACCCCTATGTTTATACAAGCAAATACAAGACAAACTAAAAAGAGAACAGCCCATCTCCTCCCTATCATTTTGTAAATGCCAGTCTCTGCATTTTGATCCATCAGGTCACAGAGAAAGCAGATTACAACATGCCTGTGTGCCAGAGTGTCAAACCCAACTCTCTAATTTTAATGATAAATGTCTCCAAAAAGATACAATACAGAAAAGGCACAAAGTGGCATCTTTTCAGAAGTGTTGCTTATTTTTACATAAGTCCAGAATATGTTCTTCCCTCTTTAGTTCCCTCTCTCCCACCCCTCTTCTCCTTCCTCTGCTCCATTGATTTCTCTTCCTCTCCTTCTTTAGTTAGATCCCCTCACACTGTATTTATAGCTGAGGCTGCATATCCAAATAAAGTAGCATGTGTCGGACATGCGCCCCCATTGTTCTTGCTGTGAGTGACCTGTGCATGGTGTTCTGCATCCTTCAGGCACCACATTTGCTGTTTGCCATAGATGACCTGTGCATCATGTTCTGCATCCTTCAGGTAGCACATTTGCTGTTGCTATGGATGACCTGTGTGCTGTGTTCTACATTTTTTAGGTGCCACATTTGCTCTTGCTCTCACCCCGCCCCCTGTTTTTACTCTAAAGTTCCATGTGTTAAATTACAGTCCTGTGAGGTTTGAAGAGCCACAAGAGAATCTTTCATAGAATTAGTAGACCCTAAAGTCATGTGCTAATCTTATAGCATCTTTATTCTTCACAATGATTTTAAAACAGGATTTTGACTATTTCTGTTTTGTTGTTTGTTCTGTTCCACCAAAGGATCCTGTCTTAGGCAGGGTTTCTATTCCTACACAAACATCATGACCAACAAGCAAGTTGGGGAGGAAAGGATTTATTTGGCTTACAGTTCCAAATTGCTGTTGATCACCAAAGGAAGTCAGGATTGGAACTCAAGCAGGTCAGGAAGCAGGAGCTGATGCAGAGGCCATGGAGGGATGTTCCTTACTGGCTTGCTTCCCCTGGCTTGCTCAGCCTGCTCTCTTATAGAACCCAAGACTACCAACCCAGAGATGGCACCACCCACAAGCGGCCCTCCCCACTTGATCACTAATTGAGAAAATGCCCCACAGCAGGATCTCATGGAGGCACTTCCCAACTGAAGCTCTTTTCTCTGTGATAACTCCAACCTGTGTCAAGTTGACACAGTAAACCAGCCAGTACAGATCCCAAATCACTTACGATAAAGAATTTAGTAGTACTTTAAAACACATATCAATGGTTTTGACCAAAGTAAGCAGCTGTGTGATTTTAAAAACCCATAAGTTTTTAAATATTTTTCAACACATTAAATAAAATTTACAAGTTGTTCTGCCATTTTCACACTGTTGAAATCAAAGCAGCATTCTGACTAGAACAGTATTAGACCATGATGTGGCCCAAAATGGGGAGGGATTTTTTTAATGTGTTTGTTTTGCAAATTGTATTTATGCTTTAAGACAAATAAATTATCATGCATTTCACAAACTCCTGTTTTTAAAGACCCAAGAGGGATGGACTCATTAACACTACTGGCTTTTTCTCTGTTGAGGAAGTGCACAACAGGGAGGGGGAGAGAGAGAAAGAGAAGGAGAGAGGGAGAGAGGGAGAGAGAGAGAGAGAGAGAGAGAGAGAGAGAGAGAGAGAGAGAGAGAGAGAGAGAGAGAGAGAGAGAGGGATGGGAGAAAATTAATCTGAAGGTCGAATGACATACCCAGTTTCTGTCACTTATTTTAGCAGCTGATTCATGCTCAATACAGTCGGCTGTTCTCCCACACAGCGGTGAGAAGTGAGGATACAACAGCTCTACAAGCTGGAGACAAGTGAAGAGGGCTCTTAATTAGAAATGGAATTCAGTTGGCATAGATTTATGATTAAGCACTGGCTAGATTCACCTGGAACTTCTGCAGTACCTTCTTTTACCATTTGTGTGTGTGTGTGTGTGTGTGTGCATTTATCATGGGAATTATTTCTAGGAATAATATACAAAAAACATCAAGTTATGATAAATTGACATTTTATCAACACCGCTCCCCGTTTTGAGAAAGGATCCCACTGTGTACCCTAGCCTGACCTTTAAGTCAGGATGCTTCTATCCCAAACTCCTTAGAGGTAGAATTACAGGTTCTCAGCTTCCTGGTAATGTTAGCAAAAGCTGTCTCTAGTATCAAAGCCTCTGAAAAGAGATGAATTTGGATGTCATTGCGTTTACTCATTTTCTCTAACCTAATAAGCTCCCGTGGAAAAGGCGATGTCAAGCACATATCTCCCAACGGCACTTCAGAGCCGTGTTCTGCTTTTATAATCCAAAAGGGAATATGACATTTTAAAAAGTAAGCTTGAAAAGGATACCTGGATAAAGTAGTAAGCTAAGTATTTTGAATTTGATGCCACTGTAAATTAAGGAAACTAGGCTGATTGCAAACTAGACAGTATTTTTAAGCATAAATTTTAAAGCATATTGTATTATATATGAATTTATACAATAAAGTTCAATGTGCTTCATTGACTATATTAGAGAGAGTTTTTTTTTTGCCTCTGTGGTGTGACTGTGTCTAACCCATCTCCCTATTTGCAAAGGATGTGAAATATGGATCAAGGAGAGGTGGGGATCTCTAAACAAACTATGGTATAAAGAGAAGTCAGATTCAAATATTACAAGCTGTGATGATTTTCGTGATTATTGACCCTATAGGATATGATATCAACTGCTAGACAAACCTCTGGTCAGTTCTTCAAGGACATTTTTCAAGGAGGATTGGCTGAGGGAAGAGGACCTTGCTCTACACTGAGCAGTACCACTAGGAAGGTGTCTCTGACATAAAGAGGAAAATGCAGAATTGCTTGCCCACCTGCCTTGGTTGCTTGCTGTTAACTGTGGCTATTTTTCCTGCTCCTGCTGGGTCTACAGCTGTTCACAACTAGCATCAGATCTAGCATCAGACTCCAACCTTTTAGGCCTTCCACGTGGACTAGATAAAAAGAGAGCAGCTTTCCAGGAATCCTCCAGGCCTTTAGTGCTGAAACACTGAAGCAGCCAACTTTCTATACTGAGTAGTTACCAGGTTTGTAGCTTCTCTGGTTGTCAGACACCCATTGTTAGAGTAGCCAGCACATATCTTGTATCCTATATGTATCAACATATAGATTTATTCTACTGCCTTTGCTCTTCTATAGAGCTCCCCCTCCCCCCAGTCCCTTAGCACATATTAAATAATATAGTCTGTAAGAACCAGTTGATAAAATAAAGCCCATTTGTTTTCTAAAAATATGTAACTTTCATCTTAATATTAGATTGTGAGATCCTAAGGAAGTTGAGGCACTAGAAGCAGAGTGGATAATGAATACTCATCACTAGAGGCTAGGAGGTAAAGAACAGAGGAGACAGAAACAATAGATAATGAAGTCAAAATACAACCAGTGAGGGAGATGTAGTTCTCACTCGGTATCACAGTAGGATGAATGCAGTTGAAAACTCAATGTTTCTCAGTACTAGAGGAGATGACAATGAAGTTTCTAAAAGCACAGAAATGATACTGTTGAAGGAGATGAAATGCTAAGTATTTTAGTTTCATCACTGCATATTGAAATATTTATATGTACATATATGTAACACACATATCATGTACATATAACATTATGTTCCCTTAAATATGCACAGTTAGTGTATTTGTAAAAATTAATTTAATTGATCTACAGCCTGATTGAAGCCTCCCTTCCTCCTCTCCTCACACCACTCCTCCATTTCCCCATTCCCTTTCCTTAGAGAAGAGGACCCCCCCCCCATGGGTATCAACTCACCAAGGTACATCAAGTTGCAGTAGGACTAATTGTATCCTTTTTTCACTAAGGCCAGACAAGGGATGCAGAGTCAGGCAACAGAGGGAGGCATAGCCCTCAGTCTAAAGGTTAGAGGACACTCATGAAGGACAAGCGGCACATCTGCTACATCTGTATAAGGGGCCTAGGTTCTGCCCATGCATGCTCTCTGGTTGGTGGCTCAGCTTCTGTGAGCCCCCATGGGCCTAGGTCAGTTGACTGTAGTTGACTGTAGGACTTGAGGTGTCCTTGATCAGTTTAGCTCTCTCAATCTTCTCCCCATTCTTCCACAAGACTTCTCTAAGCTCTGCATATTGCCTGTGGCTCTCTGCATCTGTTTCAGTCAGCACCTAGATGAAGCCTCTGAAGAGGCAGTTATGCTAGGATCCTGTCTGCAAGCACAGCAGAAATGTTATTAATAATGTCAGGGGTTGACTCTCTCCTATTGGGTGCATCTCAAGTTAGGCCAGATATTGGTTCCCTCCCCCCCCCCCCCCCCCCGTCTTTATCCCTGAACTTCTTGTAGGCAGGACAATTTTGGGGTTGAAGGTTTTGTGGGTGGGTTGGTCTGCCCCTCCCTCCACTAGTTTCATATCACCTTGTGGTAGAGATCTCAGCTAGGGTCACCCCCATAGACTCCCAGAAGTGCCCCCCAACCCCCGCATTCCATGCCTCACTCCACTGATTTCTCTTCTCTTTCCCAGTCTTCTCCTCCCAACTCTTGATCACTACCCTTGTTCTCCTCCCTACCCCCTCCCATCCAATTCTTTCCCTCTAATTACTTCAGAAATCTATTTTATTTTCCCTTCTGAATGAGATTTAAGCATGTTCCCTTGGGCCCTTCTTGTTACTTAACATCTTTGGGTAGGTGGATTATAACCTGGTTATCCTGTGTTCTATGGCTAAAATTCACTTATAAGTGTCTTTCTGGGTCTGGGATACCTCACTCAGGATGATATTTTCTAGTTCCATCAATTTCCCTGCAAATTTTATAATGTCCTTGTTTTAAATAGCTGGGTAGTATTTAATTTACATTTTAACAAGTGAATGTAGCTTAAATTGTCTTTAGTCCTCAATCTCCTAGCAAAATGTTTGGGTCATAATACATGCTCCAAGTTCTCCATTTAGGACTTAACTAAAATATAACTAGGGTCATAAATTGAATTTGTTCCCATGACAGATATAGGTAGGTTTGTGAGCCTGTTATATAAATGCACTAGTAACTTGGTAAATCAAAGTTACAGGAAATATCCCAATGAGACCCTTTCATTTTCATGTGCACAGGCTTCTAAATATTAAATAAAAAGGCCTGCAGTGAGCAGATGAAAGGGATATTCAATAAAGGAGTTTGCTTAATGACTGAGAATTTGATCCCTGGGACCTACATGGTGGAAGCAGAGATTTTAGTCCTACAAGTTATTAACTGGCCTAAACATATGTACCTTGGCATACATATGCACACACATAAACAAACAAGGGAATAAATAAAGGTAATGAAAACAAAAGGAAGCTTATAATATGACAGATTGAACACCACATGTGCTACCCATGTTCATTATCTTCATGTATTTTCATGTGCCTAGGGCTGTATTTTATTAAAACAGTTATAACCACATTATTTATCAATACTACCATTGGCACTGGTTTACAAATGAAGCCCCACCCTGTGAACTTTGTCAATCCTCCTTTAGATGTTTATTTTTAATATTATAGAAATATTTAGAAGTTATCAATCCCAATTGAAAATAGAATGACTAAAACTCAGAGAGAGATTTTTTTTTTAAATTCCTCTGTTACCCATAGAGAGAATAAAATTAGGATTTAATATGGGGTCTGTCTTAGCAATGTGTTTGACTCTTTTTATTTTCATGATTTCTCAAGGACAAAATAACTTAGCCAAACCCTGTTACTGAGCCTGAGCACCAGAATGTGTCACCACTGTAGTTGGTCAGGTGCCTGCCCCCATGCTGGGAGCAGTGGGGGCGCTTTTAGGCAATGACAACCTTGGATGCGCACTGTGAGGAATGATAGATCATCCTGCCTGTGTCCCTGGAGAGGGAAGCCTTGCTCTCAGAGGCCTTAGCAAGGTCCTAGGAAGCTTGTTTTCCTCCCTGAAGTGTGCTTGCACATTGCTAGAGCTCGCACTTCCTCAGCAGCGTTTATGAGAAGTTTCAATGCAACAAAGACCAGAGTTCCTGTCCACACAGGAGATTAGGATCTAGCAGGTTGTGGGGGACAATACAGCTGGCGTGGCATGAACTCACTGCTTGCTCATAAACACTTTGCTGGCCTTCAGGCGCTTGCTACTGAGAGCAGGGCATGTTTATACAGCTCCATCCAAAAATAAAGCTGGAGGGGGAAAAATCAGTAAATTCATAATGTCACACTTTCCCAAACTCAAAAAACAGGGATATTTTTGTTCAGGTTTTGGAGAGATTTCTCTTTGAGAATTAAAGTCCTAGATATAAGAACAAGAGAGGCATGCTAGAAGACAGTGAAACTCAGAAAAAAGAAACAGTCCGAAGATAAACATAAGTAATAAAAACCATTTTTTCCATGCATTAACTGACCTCCAATCTCCCCTACTCAGGAAAGTCCAAGAACACATGAAAGATCTCATTTACTCTTCTCCTGCTCACATTGATGTGAGCATGTATGATTGACTCGATCCTGTCCTCACACTTGCGAAAGAATACCATTGATTTGAATTAGTTAAATGTGTGAGTGCTCTCGATAAGCTGGCCAATAAACGGGTGTTCTCTCATCTGTTTTAGTGAGTCTCACACAGAAATAGAGTCCTGTGTCAAAAGCAATAAATGCCAAAGGCTTCCTATGCCAGGACTACACTATCAAGCATGACCTAGCCCTCAGTAAAGCAGGTCTGTCATCCAATCAGTGGAGCTAGCTACTCCATAACAGCCATGCCAGTGAGTGCTTCCTCGCTTTCAAACCAACTTTTACTACTAGTGTTAATCTGGCAATAAGTAACCTTGTGATATTATATATGTCATAAACAAACAATCTATTTACATGTAGTCACAAGGACTATGAATCTTTAATTACTACTATATGGTAAGGATGGTGGCTATATATAATAATTACAGCTAGCTCTTCTACAGTTTATTTCATGATATGTTATATCAGGGTAGGAACAAGGACCAGAACACTATGAAAAACCTCCAGTTCCTGGCTTGTTTTCAGGATGTTATTCAGTTACCTTCACAATATAGTCCAGGCCTACCTGCCTTGGCATAGAATCATTCACTTTAGTCTGTGTCCTCTTATGTCTAATAGTAACCAAGAAAATGCCCCACATGTAATCTGATCTGATGGATCCAACTGATGGAAACTCTTTCCACTTGAAATTCCTATCTTTATCCAATGGGACAGTAAAGGACCAGAAGATAGTTTGTACAGCTAGCTGTATTTCATGAATGGAGAAATTGAGTCTTAAGAAGGTTAGTTGCCTCCTCCACTGCTGGTGGGGTTGCAAATTGGTACAACCACTCTGGAAATCAGTCTGGCGGTTCCTCCGAAAACTGGGCACCTCACTTCCAGAAGACCCTGCTATACCACTCCTGGGCATATACTCAGAGGATTCTCCACCATGTAATAAGGATACATGCTCTACTATGTTCATAGCAGCCCTATATATAATTGCCAGATGCTGGAAAGAACACAAGTATCCCTCAACAGAAGAGTGGATGCAAAAAATGTGGTATATCTACACAATGGAGTACTATTCAGCCATTAGAAACAATGAATTCATGAAATTTTTAGGCAAATGGATGGAGCTAGAGAACATCATACTAAGTGAGGTAACCCAGACTCAAAAGGTGAATCATGGTATGCACTCACTAATAAGTGGATATTAACCTAGAAAACTAGAATACCCAAAACATAATCCACACATCAAATGAGGTACAAGAAGAAAGGAGGAGTGGCCCCTGGTTCTGGAAAGACTCAGTGAAGCAGTATTCGACAAAACCAGAACGGGGAAGTGGGAAGGGGTGGGTGGGAGGACAGGGGAAGAGAAGGGGGCTTATGGGACTTTCAGGGAGTGGGGGGCTAGAAAAGTGGAAATCATTTGAAATGTAAATAAATTATATCGAATAAAAAAAAAAAAAAGAAGGTTAGTTGCTTTTTCAGAAACCCACCATGATGGTCAATCTTGGCTGTCAACTTGGAAACCTCACCTGAAAAGAAATTTCATCAATTAAAAACATTGATTGTGTCAGCTTGGATAGTGTCTATACAACATTTTGTTGATCACAAATTGATGTAAAATGACCCATACCAAAGTAGCCAGTATCTTCCCTAGGCAGGTAAGTCAAGTATATCAAGTAAACAGCTGAATACCAGCCTAAGAACAAGTCAGGAAAGAGCGTTGTTCTGTGATATTTTGGGGTCCTTGTTCCCGCCTTCATCTCCTGTTGTGCTTACTTTAATGACGGACTATAAGCTGTCAACTGAAAATGAAAATCTTTTCCTCTCCAAGTTGCTTTGAGTCATGGTGTTTATCAAGGAAAAAAAAAAAGAAAAGAAAAAAAAAAACAATGAGTAATATCCAGATGAAAACATTGAGCAACTTTGTGTTGAACAAAAAGGACCCTGCAGAGAGAAGTCCTTGAGAGTGTGTGTATCTGGGGCCTAGTACTTTCATTGTCTGCTCTTGGAGATGCCCAGGACTTACTAATTGGCTGAAATACAACCCAATTCCGATAGGTAGATAACTAATATCTTGTGAACTCTATCTCTCAATCACGTTAACCTCACTTCCTTTCCCTTTTCATACTATAGCAAGGGGAACAGGAACAAATGAAAGTTTCCTGTAGAGCCGCTGATTTCTCCAGGATTCCACTTAGAGCCCCTGCCACAGTACATTCTACATTATTGCTCTTCATACTGCCCCAGCCACTCTAGGTGCTAGTTCTCCGCAAATCATCTGATATCTGCCATGTTCTTTCTTCAAGTTGCTTTCATATCCTCAAATACTATCTTATGACACTCTGTTGGGTTTCAGTGTGTGTGTGTGTGTGTGTGTGTGTGTGTGTGTGTGGTGCTTCTCTGTCTCTTTCTCCCTTCTCTTACCTCTCTCCTCTCTCTCTCCTACCCCCAACTCCCCTATGAACATCCTCCACAACTTCAGGTAATCTTTGATGCTCTTTGAAGGGCCCATTTACTCTGATTTTTCAAAAATATTTAAACTTTCATTTCTCTCTATGTGAATGAATGGTTTTGCATGTAAGTGCTTACAGTGTGTGTGTGTGTGTGTGTGTGTGTGTGTGTGTGTGTGTGCCTGCCTGATACCTGCAGAGATTGAAAGAGAGCACTGGATAGCCTGAGAGTGGAATTACAGATTGTTATGAGCCATTACATGAGTGCAGGGAAGCAAACCTGTTTCCTCCGTAGGAGCCCCAAGTGCCTTCATCCTCTGTGCTGTCTCCCCAACTCCATCAGCTTGAGTTTTGAGACAGGCTGCCTTGCCCTAAGCAGTCTGAATGGCTGGCCAATGAACTCCAAGAATGCGCTTGCCTTCACCTTCTGAGCTCTGGGACTGTAAGTGCAGGTCCAGCTTGTTCATGTATATGTGGGAAGAATAATCTTGTCTAGTCCCTTATGCTTACAAGACATGAATTTTACCATTTGAGCTATCTCCCTAGGCTTTACAATGCTAAATTCCCAGTAGATATTGAGGGAAAATCAAAGACTTTTTTGCTCTCTTTACTTTATGTTCTTTTCCTCCTTCCTTCCTTCCTTCCTTCCTTCCTTTCCTTCACTTCTTTCTTTCTCTCTTTCTTTCTCTCTTTCTTTCTCTCTCTCTCTCTCTTTCTTTCTTTCTTTCTTTCTTTCTTTCTTTCTTTCTTTCTTTCTTTCTTTCTTTCTTCCTTTTTTCTTGAGACAGTGTTTCTCTCTTCAGCCCTGATTGTCTTGGAACACTCAATGTATAGCAGGCTGGTCTAGAACTCAGAGATCCACCTGCCTCTGCATCCAAAGTGCTGGGATTAAAAGTATGTACCACCATCATTCCGACATGACTTTTTAACACAGATTTTCCATTACATTGTTTTCCTTTCTGTGTCCATTCAGAAGCCTGTGGAGTAACAAGGGCATGTACCTTAATTCTAACAATCCCATCTTTATCACCATGGTGTCATGAAGAGTTATCTGATCGATGCCTCATGAAAAAAGAGCACACTCTGTCATAAATCTTCAGCTATTCCCACTTTAATTTGGAATGTATGATTAATACTCAAGTCCAGACACAAAGTCAATAGAAGCTTTGCCAGGAAATACGCAGAACATCTTAATGTGCACAGTTAGTACCAAAGACAACACCATGAAGTTTCCCATCTTTATTTATTTTAATCTAGTAATCAGAGAAAAGGGAAGAAGAGTGTTGACCTTTGGGTTTCTCCATAAATTCTGTACTAATGATGCTTTTCCTCATTACTCTGCATTCCATACAGGAGGATATGAGAAAAAAAAAAAAGAGTAGCCCAGGTAGACATCATGACCAGAAGCAGCCAGCACAATCCCTTAGGGGTTAATTTGTTCATCTGTCTTTCCTCTAAGGCCAAGAATTTTTTTTAACTCCTCATAGATAAATATTCCCAGAGAGATCATGGAGGAGAAAGGTAACCGAGAACTATGAAGCAAACATTTTAACCACCTTGCCAATAGGAGTCCTGGAGAAGTCAAGAACATTTAGGTCAGTGTATCTCTGTCCCTGCAGTGACCAGTCCTCTACTTAGGGCACGGGGATGCTTGTTGAAGTTAGGAGAATGTGGAAATAAAGACAATAAGTGGGGCTTTGCAGTAACCTTGCTTTCTTTCTCATCTAGATGAAAGCTAACTATTCCAAGTCATAAGCACATTGCTGACGCGTACCTGACCATAAATTTCAGTTGCCTTCATCTTGTTCTTACAAAAGCATTTCAAATGAGCCTTCTAAGCTCTCACTTCTTACCCTGTAGCCACCGTTCTACTTACCTGAAGAGTGAAGTAAAAAAAAATGGAGAAAAAATTAAGTACCTAAAATGGAAATAGGAATATCTGCTGAACTTCCACCAGGATGCTGCACTTCCTACTTCTGATTTTCTGCTTCCTTATCCGATGTGGGAGAAACTGTCCCTTTTGAAGTTGTTTGTGACTTCTTCCTGAAAATGCTGTGTATCGGAGTTGAGTGTTGCTTCTCCAGCTCCCTCACACTTGCTAACTTTCTCATATTATTGGATCCCTTTAATCATCTTTGCACCACAGCTTCCTGCTGACAATATCAAGTGCCTGTCACAGCAGAACAATGTGGATTTCACAGACTCCCCAGTTGTTGCCACCTTTGATTTAAATGCTGAATTTAAACTGTATACTAATAGGATGGATTTGATAAATTATATAACTTATACCTAGGTTTGGAAGAGTGCAATATAACTATTATTACAGAGTCAATGGGAGGAATGAAACAAAGTTATTTTAGGCATTGATGCCAGACTAATGAAAGTGCATTACAATTTCCCATGACAGTACCTGGCGATGACTGTCTGATACTTTCCCCTAAACAATAAAAATTACAATAATACTGATCTTCTATTCCCCTACTTAACTTTTCAGGGAGACAAGAGACAAAGTAATCAAATATCAAGTTAAAAGGCTGACTGGATTTGACTTTCAAAACAGAAACAATACAGAATCATAGACAGTTTCCCACTGAAAGATATTACAGATGTCAACTCTTATGTATTTTCCATGAAGGAATTATATTCTTGAGTGTGCATAAATAGGGATCCTGACTCCTCAAGTTGTTACCTCACCAAAAGGTCAACTAAAGGTTGCCACTAACAGAATGATCTGTAATAAAGATTGTATCCTCTGTAGATATCCTTCACTACTTCTAAAACTTTTGATATGTATTTTCTCTAAATTTTATTATGTGTTATATGCATGCATGGAGTTGGGATATACAGACATACCATAGCACAAGTGTAGATGTCAGAGGACACATTTCAGGAATCAGTTGTTTCCTTTCACCATATAGTTTCTGGAATGGAACTCAGGTCCTAATGCTCAATAGTAAGTGCCTTTATGTGCTGTGCCATCTTGCTGGCTCATGTGCTGCCTTCTAATCACCCATCCTGCTGAGGCTATGCAGAAAGAAATGAAATTCATTTTAATCTTAGCTAGAACAAACCATAACTCGGCAGTACAATCAACTTCTGTTTCTTTTAAACAGATTTTTGTGATACAAGATTTTCAAACTTGAGTCATTCAAAATTAATTTTTGTAAAAGATTTTTGTTGTTGCTTTGATGGTTTCTTATTTTTCCTCCAGGATTTACCCAGATGAAAATGAATGGACTTACATAATTTCTGAACTAACCAAAGGTGATGAGTTTGGCTATGAACGGTAGGTAGCAATGTATTTCTTTACGACATACACAAGCACATATGTAATGGTTTAAATAGTAATGGTCCCATAAGTTCATATATTTGAATGCTCAGTCCCCAGTTGGTAATATTGTGGTGAAAGAATCAGGGGTTGTGACCTTGTTGGTGAAGGTATGAAGCCCATGACATTTGCAATCAGATCTATTGCTCTGTTTGGTGTTTGTGGATCAGAGGTAAGCTCTCAGCTACTGCTCCAGCACTATGTCTGCCTGCCTGTTGCCATACTTCCTGCTATGATAGCTGTGGACTCAACTAGCCTCCAGAACAGTAAGCCCCAAATTGAATGAGTTCTTTCATAAGTTGCCTTGGTCTTGGTGCCTCTTCCCAGCAATGGGAAAGTAACTATGATGATATTTGTACATGGGAGTGCCCAAACTCAAACAAATATTTATTTACACATGTATACATGTGTGCATTTCACCACACTTATCCCTCCAACCCCACTTCTCCCTCCAACTTCATGTCTTCAAACGCATTTATGCATGCATACACATATATGCCTTGCAGACCTGAAAACCTGCCTACAATCATTATATGTCAATTATGTAAGAGTTACTCAAAAACTCAGAACCAAATCTATGGTTCACATTTATCAGTATCAAGAGTATGGTCTCCGGTTTTATGAGTTACTATTACCCTTGAGTGTTTTTCTCATTATTTATTTATTTGCCGTTAGCATCCACAACTCTGCCTAAGATGCCATTTTATCGTTCCATAGAATGAGATAGAGAAGGAATAAAGGCCTGCTGTGTACCTTGTCATATCACTTCATGGATAGATACTGGTAGCTAAGCATAGATCCCATCTTCAGTGACATAAAGTTTGGGGTTTCTGGTTTTCAAATTTCTTGTTTGTTTGTTTGTTTGTTTGTTTTTGAGACAGGGTTTCTCTGTGTAGCCCTGGCTGTCCTGGAACTCACTCTGTAGACCAGGCTGCCCTCGATCTCAGAAATCTGCCTGCCTCTGCCTCCCAAGTGCTGGGAATTAAAGGCATGCACCACCACTGCCCAGCGGTTTTCAAATTTCTTACACCTGCCACCCACCCTGTTAGTAAAACAGCCCCATTTGTTCCTTCAAATTTAACCACAACCTGCAAAACTAAAGTAAAATCTAAAAACTAAAGTATGAGAAAGGATACTATATTACAACAGTTTGTTTAGAGAAAGACTGTGTTTAATATGGAGTATGATAAATTTGAGTGCCTATTTGGAAAATATTTGTGGTCAACTTTGATTCAAGCAATCCAGATTGAATGACCTACCTCTCTCCACAGGAGCTTGGCAGATACCTATCCAACATCAAGGTTCAACACACTCTCCCTGAAACTGCCTGAGGCAAAAAGAAACAAAACCTAGGCTGGATTCTTACCTCTGAGGTCACAGCAATCCATTGAATTTCTATCCTTCTTTTAAGGAGAGAAATCTGTATTTAGTTTCAAGGACCCTAGAAATTTCAGAAAACCCTTTCCTCACTACCAAGGTCCCTCAAAGCAGCAGGACATGAAGAGCTCAGGTCCTTTCTTCTCCACAGAGTTTTCTTTCTTCTTCGATGGCTTAGTGGAAAGGAGAGGTTATGTTAATCATTTTGTTTTATTCTTAACATGGGAGTCTGTGCTCTATGTACAAAAAGTCCATGGAGCTTAGTTAAAATTTGAATGATCTCCATATGCAATCTTCAAAACATAAAGTGAAATCTTCAATCCAAATAAAGACATCCACTAACTCACTAAATGTTCTAGAGCCAATCACCAGAACATTACAGATTGTCATTTTCAAGATAAGTAATCCTACCTTAAGTTCACTTAAGACCCTTCCAGGTCTATTTAAAATTTTGTAACCATATCCTAATATCCTGCTTCTAAACTAGGCCTTTAGCTGGTAGCTGTAGACAAAAATAATTTCTGTCAAGAGCGTCATGGTCAGATATTCTTGTGGGAAAAATGAGGGCTCTTGGATTTAGAGTGAGATTTCTATTGGTAATGTCTACATAAGAATTTATTGTGAATGCACACAGTGGGAGAAATTGGAAAGAGACCCGGGGAAGAGCATTCTGGTTTCCCAGATTGATATCAGGGCCTGGGAGATCTGCCTGTACATTAGAAGATGGTGCTTGAATAAGGATCTATAAAGAATGTCAAGAAATGTGATGACTGATAGGGAATTCTCTCATCACTGTGACCCCACCTTAGTAGTTACTCATTGTCATTGTCTATAAAACATAGCTTTGTTGGGATGAGAAGATGGAGCAAACACAAAACTGTTAATGGAGCAAGCAGGGGAATCTGAGTTTGGGTCCTTAGAGTTCCTGTACTAAATTAGTGTTGGGAAGGCAGAGGTGGTTTATGCATGCACATGCACACACACACACAGACACACACTTAAATAAATATAGTAAAGGGTTAAAAAGTACCCAGAGATAACCTCCCTAAACACATTAAACATGTGCATGTGTGTTCACATCAAACACATGGTTGCTTCACTAAATTGTCACTGTTTAGGTGGGGACTGTGGAGACTTGTGAAATGGGAGACATTGTCCTTTGAGTGATTTTGGAGGCTATTTAAAACCTTCTGTTCTAGGTGCACCCTTTATTGGCTGGGTACCCGAAGTTAAAGATGCTTCTTCACAAAAGAAGAAGAGCATTCCTATTAAGGAACACTCAGAAAGCACAGCCTGAGCCTTAGGCATGCTGAAAGTGGGAAGACAGCCCTGGAGCTGGCTGATTTAGTGGAGAGAGAAATGGCTCCATTAATGCCACTGAAGGAGGTTGGGAACCAGGCACATCCTTTATTCAAGGATCAGCTTAAGAGCTGCCTCATTCTTCTGTCATTCAATTTCATCTTATATAAGAGAAAGCCTAAAGCTAAAGAACTGATTTAGAAGAGAGACAGAGACAGAGACAGAGACAGAGAGACACAGACAGACACAGAGAGAGACAGAGACAGACAGAGTCAGAGACAGAGACAAAGAGAAATAAGTGTATACAGGTTGAAAACAAAATAAAATATTCCCTCAGGAGTTGAGAATTTCCTTCCAAGTAGAACAGATCTTTCCATCAAGTATTAAAGTACATTTCCAGTTTTTAAAACTGGCACCCTTCAAATACCAGCATGTCACATCATCGCTTTCAAATCTGTGTGTATGTCCTAGCTGTCTCATACTCTGTTTGATTATAACAGGTGGAACATGCTGGGAAGGAAAGCATGAACAGATGCCCAAGATCTGGGGCACAGGGGTTCAACTACTTTAACTAATTTGTATGATTGGCTACCGTGTGGCCCATCACTTCATTCCCAATCCGTGCTTCAATTCAAAGGTAGCCAGAAGCATTCACATTTGGAATCATACAAATAAAACTAAAAGTAGCAGAGTAGGCCAAAATGGTCTGATGTGTGTGTGTGTCTGTGTGTGTGTGTGTGCATGTGTGTGTGTGTGTCCATGCACGTGCTTGTGCATATAATGTCTAATGTCTTTATTTTTAATGATGACACATTAAAATAAAATGGCAATGGACCATTTGTGTTTGTTGACTACTGAATGACATCTCCTTCCGAGAGCCCTCCCTTCTCCAGTTTCTGGCTGCCTCCTGAAATCTCAGGGTACATTTTGCTCTTTCTATGATAACTTTTTAATAAAAGTGAATCAAATTAATTGAACTTTGAGAATACTGTTAACAATAAAAAAAAATCACTGGGATTGCTCTACACCAAACCTAGCAATTGCTTTGCAGGGATATCTGCAAACTGTAGCCATATGACTAAACTCAGACACATTCTGTGCTTGTATGACTCATGAGCCAAGAGCTCGGTGGTTTATTATGGTTTTGGTTTGTTTCTGTTTCTGTTTCATTTTCACAGTCTCCCTGCATCTCAGGCTAGCCTTGAACTTGCTATGCAACTGAACATGGTCTTGAAATTCAGATTGCCCTATCTCTACCTCCCATGAGTGCTGGAATTACAGGCTACAGTAACAGGAAGCCTGTTTTGTATCTTGTTGAATACCATACCCAGGACCTCCTGCATGCCAGATAAGCACTCTACCCATTGAGCTGCACTCCCTATGTAGCTTAAAATAGCACATATTTTAAGTATTTTTACTAAAGAGATTATTATTGCTTAAAATGTGAATATTATATGAAATTCTGATCTAGAATTATCAAAATGTAGTTTATTAAAATACTATGTAATTATTCCCTTAGACCCCATGACTGTCTCCACCATGTAAACAAAGTTAAATACTTGAGACAGAGACTCTATGGGCTACGAAGTGCAGAATATATACAGTTCTGATGTACTAGTGAAGTGTTCTAAGAAACAAACACATAGTAGAAATAATGATGGTGTAGGGAAAAAATAGAGGAAGATCAAGAGGCCTTAAGGGATTATATTCTGTGCAAATCAGAGACCCAGGGATGCAAATACAACTACAAAGACTTGTTCCAACACACAATAGCCATGGAAGCTGAAGGGAACAGTCAATGTCTACATCAGGAAGCTGGTAATTAATGCTGATATATAAAGACATATAAACATGCATCCTCAGGTTAAACAGAAAGCTGATTTATAGTTCCCTCTACCATTTGACCTTATGTAGGTACCGACTCATAAGACTGCATTCTACCCATTTAATCAGGAATTCGGGGTGAGGGGATCATGCTTTATCCACATGTAGAAATTTAAATGGCAGTCTTCTCTCACCAAGCCATCTAGCCAGATCTCCGAGTATCACGTTGCTCAATCATAATGGCATGCAAAATGAATAAGTATGCTAGCTCTTTACATATCACGTTTGGAAGCCACAGATTCACGATCTCACTTCTGCTTAAGTACTCATGTCTCGTATCTCTCCAAAACAAGGTAAGTAAGAACCAGAGTGAGTCATGCAATGGGAACACAGCTTCAGCTGTGGGAATCTCTCAGTACTCACTGTCTCTGGAGAAAAGCTGAATTCTGCATCCAGAGATAACCTCTGCTAAAGGAGTTTGAGGGAGTCAGAAGGTGTTAGTGACCATCTGTTGTTGGCTTGGTATGAGATGGAGAGAAGGTACTCACACCTTTATTGCAAAACCACAATGTCTTTGCTCTGAAAGTTCACGAAGTACTTTCCCATCTTAGAAAGTAGGGGCCTGGCTATCTTTCCATATGGTGCATCCATTTCTCTGACAAAGGCTGTACTGTTTAACACCTGCTACTAACTCAGCCTGCAGTGACTTTAATAACATCCATGCTGTAGAAATAAGTTTCCTTTGTTGCTTTATATTGGGATGTCTCTATATACACATTTTCTTATCTCATGCTGTATAACCATCATAATTTAGCTACTAAGACAGCTTACATTTATAATGTCAGTTTCTGTGAATCCAGGAATTTGTGTGTAGCGTAATTGGGTACTCTTCTTCTGGATATTACAAAGTTCCAGTCATCATAATGGCTGTGAGCCAGACAGACTGCTTAGTTGTTGAGTTGCTTACTGTGTAAGTATGAGAACCTAAGATGGAGTCTCAGAACCAGTGTAACAAGCTACAGTGTTATAGTGTGTCCGTGTAATTCTGATGCTGAAGAGGGAGAAACACGAGGATTCCTGGAGCTGGCTGGCCACCCAGCTTCACAGACTAAGTGAGCAACAAGTCACATTAGCAGGCCCAGTCTTAAAACACAAGGTGGACAACTCCTAAAAAATGACCCCAGAGATTCACTCCTGATTCTCCTCTCATGCACACACATGTACCTCCACTCAACCGCACACCTCTCATGCATCCATGTTCTAGTGCACACACAATAACTAAAACTGAAATTGCTGTTCAGAGCTGCTTATTTAATCTTAAATCTCAGTGGAGAAGAACCAGTTCCCATGCATGCATTGACCATCAAGTTCACTTCTCTGCAGCAGGCAAGTGGACTGTCAGGCTCCGTTTCTCTTCCAGACTATTGACCAGAGAGTACATTTGCTTCTGGGTCATGTGTGCCTCTCCACAGGGCAGGTTACAACAGGCAGCCTGTTTTATCAAAGCTAGACATAGATACTGTCTTACAGAAAGGCAAGGTATAATCTCACATACTGTAATCATGGGCGTAATATCTCACCCTTTTCATTTATTCTCCAGGTTAAAAGCAAATCACAGGTTTCACCCACCATCACGGGGTAAGGGGGGGCATGCAAGGGGTTCAAGTACTAGTGTTAGAAAAAAATCAAAGCTGTCTTAGACACTACCAACTTATACAGAAATTCCTTCTTTTCAGTTTAACCAGAGATATCTTCTTGCACAGGTACCAAAAAAAATGTGTACACTAATAGAAAGAAAACCAAAACATGGTAACATTTTATTTCTCCTATGATAAAAATCTATTTTCATTATTTTTTATAATTAGACATAAATGACTTCTTATACTGCCAGTTTCCCTGATGACCCTGATTTGCCCTCTAATAGCTTTATTTGTTTGTCTAATCACACCAGGAAAGCCTGTCAATCAAAGTCTTAGCACAGTGACCAATGCTCATAGCCAAGCCCCTTGCTGCATTCTGCCATTCCTGCAAGCAGAGACTGCAACCTGAACACTGTGTCCAGGCCTGGCATTCGATGTACTTAATGGATGCTGTAATAAATGAACTAATAAATGAATTCAACTCTTCACATGCTCTTCAATGGTCATCCAATTCTTACAACAACACATTGCAATGTAGTGTAGTGATTTCTTTATCCATTTATTGTATGGACTCCCTGCAAAGCCCATACTCTTAAAAATTAAAGTGGAGAGACTGCCCAAATTTAAAAACCAATGCCTTTGATTTGAAGTCTCTATTCTCCCTTCCAGTCATATCATTTCTATCCTGAGAGTGTTATGTTTTTATTTGAAATGCTGGCCAAACTAACCCCCCGTTCTAGGGCTATATATGCCAATTGTGTATGCCCTCTATAGCTTAATATAGAAAAAAATAGAGAAGGATGCCTAATCTAAGATGGGGAAGAGGTAGGTTAGAAGCATTTATGGTCAGTACTTAGGATTTTGTTTGGGTGTTGTTGTTTTATTGTTTTTTGGTTTTGTTATTATTTTGAAAACTTAGAATGTTCTCAAGTGAGTTGAAAATAAATATAGTGTCTGGAGCAAGAAATGGTATTTTTTTAAAAACTAGGGCAGAGGGTGTTTGGGGGAACTTGTATACTATGCCGGACCATAAATATTTTTGCTAAGATTATAGATCTGTCTGTTTCCTTTCAAAGTGCAGGGAAGAGGAATGGGTTTTTAATGTGGAAATTTCATGCGCACATTTCAGTTTCTTCCTTTTCTTCCTTGACTTCACCACCTCTCATCCTATGTTTAGCTAAGATTGATTTATTGGTGCTTTGCGGACCTACCTGATGTGTTATGGAACTATTTAGCGTATTCAGATACAACCTTCCTTGTCAAACTTGCCTTGCTGTAAAGCAGAACTGTATTAGTTCCAGGGCCCATTTCTCTGCTTTGCTGAATGAATTCATTTTTTTTTCTTTTGGTATGGCATAAAGCCTGATATTTCTCTTCCACTTCTTTGAAATTGAGAGGGAGAGGGGGGGTTGGGGAGGGAGAAGGAGAGAGAGAGAAGAGAGAGAGAGAGAGAGAGAGAGAGAGAGAGAGAGTGAGAGAGAGAGAGATACGGAGAGGGAGAGAGGGAGAGAGGGAGAGAGAGAGGGAGAAAGAGAATTTTTTCCTTGGGGTGCAAAACAAGTAGGTTGTGAAAGACTAAGATCAAATTAACTGATAGAAATTGCTACTTCAGGTAAAATGAAAGGGAAGACTTTGAAGTTTAGGTTTTTCTTCCCTCAGCAAAACAAATTTCAGTAAGGGAGAAAAAAAGAACAAAGCTGAACTGTCTACAAAAGTAAATACTTTTCTGTTTTGAGGTTATGAAGAGGAGAGAAGAGGGAGGTACGAAAGATCTTACGTGGAAGGCACTGTGTGAAGAACCACTGGTTTGAACCTGCACGCTAGGAAGAGATTTATTATTTGGGTGTGGTTCTAGTGACCAGGGCTACCAGGAACGCTTGGGGACATGGCTTAGCATCCCCACAGTGAGTCTAACTCAGCCCAAAAATGTTTGTTTCAGATTCTCCAGGAGCATACTTTTCCCTGGTCCACCTGGAAGGAACAGGTTCCCCACACTGCAGTTCCTGGATACGGTCCAATGCACACATCTTTGCCAGCTATCTGTATGTGATCTTCATGTCTATCTCTGTTTCATCAATACAAGTGTGGTGAGTCGTGAACCACCCCTAACGAATGTGAAAATAAAATTTAAAGTTACAGAGTCACACAGATGAGCACAACACAAGCTGGAAGATGTAAGGACTGGTGTGAGTCTGCCCACTAGTCCCCCAAATTCATATATTAACGTTTATAAATTCAGTAACCATGGAGGTGACTTGATTTGGAAATAGGGTCTTCAAATAGAGGTATTAGGGATTGAATCGGGTCAGTGAGGTGGCACTAATTCAGTACAACTCTTGTTCTCAGAACTAACTGCATGGACACAGGGTAAACTAAAAATTGAAGAAAAAAAAAATACAACCAAGCCAAGAGACCATCAGGACAGGATTCAGTGCAATGGTAATCATCTGCAAGATAAGAGTACGATGACTCAGAAGAAACCATCCCCACTGACACTCTAATCTCTAGCTCAGACTTACAAAAGAAGTGTATTTTGAAGACATCTACTGTGTAGTTGTTGGCTTATGGTACCAATAGAAACCAAAGGAAGATGTTAGGCTCTAAGAGAAGTCTCTTCAAGAAAAATACCTCTTCAAGAATTTCCTCTTCAAGAAAAATATCTCTTCTTAGAACTCAAGCTTCCCATGCAGGAGCATTTGGCTTCATTTTTCCTGTGGATAATGTTTATTTATTATGATGACTTTATGGGTGATGTGGTTTTCTTTAGGTTTCTTCTGGTTACCCTGTAATGAAGTCTGTACATTGAATCCTTGCTTGGCATAAGAAAGTTCACACAGAAGTTCTACATGGGACAACATTCTTTGAAGAGATAGATCATCTTGCTAAGGGTCATTCAGGTGTCAAAGAATTATTTTCATCCCTTCATGAAGAATCTTGGAAAACTTACCTTAAACCACTTTTTAAAAAAGCATTAAAATGGAATTTAGTAAGATACACCAGATTTCTTAAAAATATAGAAAGTGCTGTACACTTGTAATCTGACCTTGGGAATAGCCTTAGAAATATTCATCTTCATTTCAGCTATAAACACAGAAGGAACATATCTCAGAGACATGAAAATTAAGTTTGAATCTCAGATGTAAGTCTGATGATTTGAAAATCTGCCCATATCCCATATCTTCACTCTGACTCCAGTTATCCAGAGGGTGGCTTTGGGTAGCAAGTAACACATGCCTTTCAGAAGTGGTCAGGAATATAGATCACATTAACATAGCCATTATGGTGAGAGCTTCAATTAACAAGCAAGATATTTCATGAGACTTAGTTCATTTGCTACTTAATCAGAACTCTTTATTGGGGTATTAATAAAAATATCAGGAAGCTTCATTAGTCCGTTTTATTGAAATGTATGAAGTGGTATGCGTAATTTGTATTTTATTACATTTATGACTTAGGATATTAGAATTCAATTTTAAACTCTACATAAAATGGAAGAACATTATGGAAAATTATGAGATAGTTAGGGCTCATTCTCACCCAGAGTTATACCTCAAAGAAGCAATTTGATTTATGAAAATTAGCAAACACTGTACAGACATTTCATAGTCAGAGGCATTTAAGGGGATTCCTCGATGTGTTTAGGAGTCATAAAACTCTACAAAAATAATACTTGAGGAAGGTAAACGCAGAGTGCCGTGAAATATGTATGGGAAGATGAGATAAGGTGACATTTTTGTGGAACTCCATGTAACTCAGGGCTGACATAGTCCAGTCATTAGAATTCTTAATACTTTAGTTACTGTCTATGGCTTTCCCCCAAAGCTCAAATCATTATGAAAAGTTATCCAAAATCCTAAGATAAGGAATAAAAGGTCAAATGCTCAAATGAGAAGGGCTGGCTTCATGACACGTGTTTATAATTCCAGAATCTAGGGAGCAACCAGGAATTCAAGGCCAACCTACGTTACTTGAACAGCTCAATATCAGGTTGGGCTACGTGAGACCCTGCCTGAAAATACTGAAATACAAACCAAAACAAGTTAAAGAGAGCAACATTATCCAGCTTCCGTATAAAATATACTTGTATTCGATGTAGTCTTTACTGGGTATGGAAGAGATTCTGTAAAGTATTACCCTGCAAACGTCAGTATGATGTATTATTTCTTTTTGCCCCCTTTTAAAATTTTTTGAGTGTTCAAGTGTGATGTTTGTGTGGTGGTGGTGGTGGGGTGCATGCCTGTGTCATACATAGCACAAGTTGGAGGGGAGAAAACACCATTTGGGAACTGGCCCTTCCCTTCCTCCAGTATGTCTTAGGGATAGAACTTGGGTCTCCAGGTTTGACTAAAGGCTCCTTTTTATAGTGTGCCATCTTGCCAGCCCAAGGTGCACTGTTTCGTAGATGACATAGCTTCAAATGCTCCTGTATTCCTCCCCTTGCGTTTCTTGTGTGTGCACCTAACTTTAAATCATCAGTTTCCTCTTTTCCTTTACACTGTAATTGTGCTCATCAGTCTTTCTTAGGCTCATGTCTTTACAGTGTTTTCCTCATTGATGAGTTAAGGAGTTACAGAGCAGTATCCCTATATGTTGGCATGAGCCATGTTAATGACCTACTAAAGAATATGCTTCCTAAATCCATACTATTTCTTATCCAGAACTAGCTCTACCAATAAGTAAAATTGCTTGTTGCTTAGGGAGTTAATACATTTAAACCAAATTGGCCACTGGTAGAAAACCAAGAGGCAACCTAGTGAAATAATAAGGCAGATGCCTTTTATAATTATCATAAAAGTTCTACTTTTCCCTTCTAGTAACACAGCCTTGATTTTCCTATAAGGAAGCTGACTCTGCTTCCAGTTTGTTCTCTCTGACTCCTGCTTAAGGTCTGACATGTGAGGTCTTGGTTGTTTTCAATTCTCTGTCTGTGGCCTGCTGACACAATTCACCACCAGGATGGACTCACCTGCAGGCTGATAAACTCCTTATTTTATGAGTGGCCTCAGTCATGGGGTCCTACCACAGCAATAGATTAGTAATTAAAATGCCTATGCACATGCACCTATGTACACACATTGTAGAGTCCATCTAGATGTGCTAGGGTGGCTCATGAAGCAAAATCTCACACGACAGTACTAGTTTTTCATATAAATGGAGGATTCTCTTCTGTTGATTAAAAATTCTGTGTTAAAATATCCAACTCCATGTTCTAAAATGCTAATCTCACCTAACTAAATTGGTAGATTGCATCCCACCGTTTGAAGACATTTGGATGAAGTGCTAACCTTAGATCACACAACTAGAAAATTGCATGCTTGTGGTTTAAATTCAGGTCTCTGCTCTTTCTAAATTCTAATGTTCTTCACACATGATTGACATCTCGAAATATTTTTCCACCACTCCAACCTAACCCTATCATCTTGAATGTGTTTATCTTTATAAGACACAATAACTCATTTTACCATTTAAAAAATTAATTAGCAGTAATAATAATAACAATAAGCAAACAAAATGATGAGAGACTGTGGG
The DNA here is from genome assembly GCF_947179515.1 of Apodemus sylvaticus. Lineage (NCBI taxonomy): Eukaryota > Metazoa > Chordata > Mammalia > Rodentia > Muridae > Apodemus > Apodemus sylvaticus. The sequence goes on from NC_067481.1 coordinate 11,456,979, forward strand.
TGAGCTCTATAGAGCATTGGAAAGAGACAGTTGGGGTATTTGACATAAAAATATATTATATGCATATGTGCATATAATATATTTCTGCTCATGGTTATGGAAGATATATGTTTAGGAGTAAAAAAGCTTTCTTTTCTTTACTTGCTATCTTTAGATTATTGTGTAGATGTGTGGTATTGTAATTAAATTGGAACAACACCTATCAATCTTTGCTAAATTTTGTGACAATTCTGGCTACTTTGACAGCTTGATATGAGAGTTATTTTGGAAGAGGGAGCCTCGAGTTGAGAAAATGTTCCCACCAGAATGGTCTGTGGATAAGCTGGTGGTACACTTTCTTGTTGACATTTGATGTGGGTGGCCACAGCCCATTGTGCATGGTACCACCTCTGGGCTGGTTGTCTTGGGTGCTAAAAGAAGGCAGTCTGAGCAAGCCACAAGGAGCAAGCCAATAAACAGTGTTCCTCCATGGCCTCTGCATCAGTTTCTGCTCCCAGGTTCCTGCCTTGAGTTCCTACCCTGACATTGCGGGATGATGGACTATAACTGTTAGGTGAAATAAACCCTTTGCTCCCTCAGGTTAATTGTGGCTGTTATGTTTAGCATAGCACTAAAAATCCTAAACTAAGACAATGGTGTCTTTTCTCAGATCTCCCCCAACAACCTATATATTTTCCGGTTTCTGTGAAACATTTATTGGTATTCCCTAAAAACACCAAATATATGGTTTTGGTTTGGGTTTTTGTTTTAGCCCATCATTCCCCGTGTTGCTCAGAAAGCCTCATCACCAAATGTCCCCTCAAACATCTTAAACAAAGAGAGTCAGTAGATACTGTCTACCTCAGTTTCTTCTGGGAAGGAAAAGTTAGGCACTCTGGTTGGACAGTACAGTTAATGAGTTATAGAACATGAAGCTGCCCTGAGACCATGGCAACAGAGAAAGGTGAACACACTGCATTTTGACTGTATGGGTTTTAGTTTATCAATGTGTAAACTATAAATGTTTTTATCACTCTCTTTAAATATTTGGTTGATCTAAAATATGAAAGACAGGAAATCGAAAAATAGGAATTAGAATCAAAAGTTATGAAGCTCGCAGATGAATAATTTTTCCTCATCAGAGTTTATGATATCTGTAGCCACTGAGAGTGATGGGAGAATTAAATGTGTTCGTTTCTGCAAAAATGGCTAATTATAATTAGATCACATAACAGTAGTTGTTTAATCATTTACTGCCAAATTCTGCACTGTGGATTAGTCAAATTATTGTACCCAGTTATAAAGAGAAATATCCCTATGCTATTTTAACGGTGGATTATGACAAATCAGCTGTTTATTTTGATGTAATCTGCCAGACTGTAGAGATCCTCTCTCTAAATATAATAACTTTCTGTGATTTGCATCCATGTCGTTGTCTTTGCTTGTTGAAATCATACACAACGAAGAGAATAAGTATCTACTTTGGAAGGAGGAAAATTCCTTACAATCATATTTTTGCGAGATAATCTTTAAATTTTTCATTTTCTGATGATACAGAAAACTTATTCTTCTTCTATGGAATTCAGCAGCCAGCCATACCCAAATGCTTTTTTCTCTCAGATCAGATTTAACATGGTCTTCTCATGCACTTTTGGCAATGAGATGCCGGACCATGGCATCTTCTGCACCTAAAATCATGATGGTTTCATGGGATAAGAGTGGCCACCATATTATAACAATTGCCTGTTGTATTAATATTGTAGAAAATGTTAGAAATTGCACAGTGAGATGGTACAGTCCTATAATCTCTACATGTGGAAAACAGAGACTGCACTGTAGGTTTGCAAGACTACATAGGAAGTTTGAAATGCTATATAGTGAATACCTACTGAGCAAAAAAAGTGGTTGTTAAAACTTAAAATCATTATGATTTTTTGGTATTCTTTGTCTGGTTAACCATAACATAAAAACTAGATGGGGAAAGCTGTCATATCTGAATGAGTATTGGATTAAATGTCATGAAATGTGACTACTCTTAAGATGCTGTACACTTGATGGAAAATCCATTGGTAATCAGTATCTTCTCTTTTCCTGAAGAACCAGCTTTAAGCCACAGTTTGGATTTGTATCATCAGTGAAGGCAACTTTCAAGTTCTGTGGAAAAGTGTATCTGCATGTTAGCTGCTTCTGAAAGGAAGATCAGCATGGTACAGACTTTTGAGGTGGTAGTGTTCAGGCCATTGACACAATGCTTCTTGAGCTATGTCACAGTTTCTAGGACCTGTTTTAGTATCAAAGCAGATGTGCATCAAGAATGCCCACAGTTTAGAATGATCATGCTCAGTAATCAGCAGAAAATGAATAGACTACAGACTATATGAGACATCATGATGTAATAAAGACAATTGTAACAATGGTCTTTTGCTTAAGTAAACACAGTTAACACTATATAATATTGTCTTAATCAGGGTTTCTATTCCTGCACAAACATGATCAAGAAGCAAGTTGTGGAGGACAGGGTTTATTGAGCTTATACTTCCATGTTGCTGTTCATCACTAAAGGAAGTCAGGACTGGAACTCAAGCAGGTCAGGAAGCAGGAGCTGATGCAACGGCCATGGGGGGAGGGGGGGATGTTTCTTACTGGCTTGCTCAGCCTGCTGTCTTATAGAACCCAAGAATACCAACCCAGAGATGGTACCACGCCCAAGGGGCCCTCCCTCCTTGATCACTAATTGAGAATATGCCCCACAGTTGGATCTCATTGGAGGCCCTTCCCCAACTGAAACTCCTTTCTCTCTGATAACTCCCACCTGTGTCAAGTTGACACGCAAAACCAGCCAGTGCAAATATGCTAGGCTATATGGGATTTTTAAAGGTGTCTAAACTATTCAGGGAAAGTATGAATTGCTAAAAAATATTTTCTGTGTTATTATATAATTTGGTTTTAGCACTTAGAAATTAATATATCCACAAGGCTCCTACGGCATGTTTCTTCCTTTGCAAAACATACAATTACACAAAGAAGTTGTGTGAACAATCTGTATCTACTGGTCCTGTGTGACAATCATTCTCAGGTAGAGAAATCTGGCCAGTACATCAGTAACAAATAGGGAAGGTTGAATGTACCGTGTCCACTCCTACACTCCTACATAATTCCCTCAGGATCATGAAACTAGGCCTCAATCACTCACAGGTCGTTAAGCAGTTACTTCCTGTGCTCTAGCAAAATTTGTAAACCTGAATAAATTTACCCATGTACAGTGGATGAAGGTTGATTTTTTTTTTTTCTTTTTAGATTATGTGCCCGGGGCTAGGCATTGTAGCCTCAGGAAAGAAAAGAAAATGAGATCTGCTTTCAAGAGTCTCATCAAAATTCTTTATGAAGCTTTTTTGGACTGAAGTGGGGAACCGTTTGTTCAATACTCTTAGGTTTAATGTTTTCAGAGAAAATGCAATGGGGCCATGCATACAGGACAGTTCTGTGGCCATGGGAAATAGGGACAGCCTGTCTCAGACACAAGATCAAGCTTGGGAAGACATTTGATAATCACCAGAGTGGGCAGAAACCATGAAGGAATATTAGAAAAATAATCAAAACAACCAGAAACTTCAAAACAGGCAGTGACTGAGGCCTTTCAGAAAATGGCTCATCTGAGCTCTGTGCCATCTGCGTATTTCCTGGCTTCATAGGAGGCCACTAAGCCATCTAACCATGCTGCATTTTTTTATCAATTAATCATTCCATTTGTTTACATCCCAAATGAGATACCACTTCCCAGTTACTCCTCCACCAACCTCCATTCCACATCTGCCCTCCTCCCACCCTTTTGCCTACATGAGAACCCACCTTCTCCTGCCCCATCACTCCAGAATCCCCCTACACTGGGGCATCAGTATCAGGCTGCAATTTTTAAAAATTAAATTCTGAATGTCTGTGTGTTCATGTGTTCCTATATATATATATATGCCTTGGGTTCATTTATGGTAGCCATCAGCTAATAATGAATGAATTAATTGCTAACAACTTAAGATTAAGCAAAATCCCCAATATTTATATTTGTATGGATAACATTATTTTTTTAGAAAAGCATTAAGAGACAGATTCTGTTTTGTTTCCATTTTCTAGTATGAGTGCAGAGCAAGCTCCTCTGCGTGTGGTCAACATAGAAACTGGGTCAGTGTCATGGGTCTTATGAGTTTCTGGACCCTCACCGCTAAGTACAGTTGTCACAGGACCATGAATTGAACCAGACATATGATTTACTAAGAATATACTTTTCAGGGTCTTACAACAAGTTGTCTGTAGAACTCAGAGAACAAAAATATTCTCACAAATGTTTGTCCACCTTGGGGAATCAATACTTTGCTGACTACTTTGAGCTGAAGAAGAACTTTTATTTTTAATGATGGTGATGAATTCTCTCTTTATTCCAGGTTTGATGACTCCCCTATGCCAAGTCACAAGTAAAATCCATTTTCAAATGGTTCTCTATGTCCCTCCAATAATCTTGTCGCTAATGTCTCTGTCTCCTGGCATCTCTGTTCTATTTCTACACAACAGTTGTTCTAAAGCAAATATTATCATGGCATTACAGTTTCCCCACACATTTAAAATAAAGTTGTGACCTATCAACACATAGAATGTTGTAGCTTCTGTTTAGGTTTTTTTGCTGTCCCTTTAACCACAATAGCCTTCATTCTTTTATAAAAGCATTTTAACATTTTAGCTTAATTTTGAGCAGTTTCATTCATACACTTGGTAAACATTTTCACCTCTATTATCCTCTCTCTCCCTCCCACTCCCACAACCTGCTTCTTTCTCTCACCTACCCTGCTCTTACTTTCATGTCTCCTTGTCCATTCAGGGCCTCTGCAGGCAGCAATAGCTGCTCTGTGTTCATAATGGCATCACCTATGTCATATCCAGAAGACTATTTCATAGCACACTTTGACTAGTCATGAATCTCTGTACCAAGCCGAGCTCATTATGAAAAGAATAGTCTCTGGCCAGGGTTGACAGGAAAACTAGTCTAAGAGCATAAACATAAGTACTTAGAAGATAATTTGTTTACACATCCATTTAGTGTAATTATCAGTAGTAAATCCCCCACACTAGAGCCTGTGGCCTCTTCTTGCCAGGTTTTTAAACCTGGTTCAGAGCACCAGGGATATATTTCTTCTGAAAAATCAGGCCTCAAATCCAATCATAAGGCAGTTGGTTACTTCCCAAACAATCATGCCATTATTGCCCCGGGGTGGGGGGTGTGCACATCATACTAACTTCATTTCTATCTTAATATACTGAACAGCTTTTTTGATTTGTCCCTAGCTATTCCCACTGCAAAGGCTGTGTTTTTAAATTTTGTTAATTTTTGTTCTCATCATTTGTGCCTCAATGTGTCCAACTGTATTTGTAGCAAACCAAATTCAGTATTTTCAAATGAAATACATTTATTATTATCTCTTTGTATAGGCTAAAAATCTTGACACTGTTTCCTCGGACAAAATCTAGCCCTTGAGGTTAGTGTCCTTTCTGGAAGCCCTGGAAGAGAACCTGTTTCCTTACTTTTTGCAGTTTCAAAAGGCTACTCATCCTCCTTCCTATCTCCAATGTCATTTATGTTGTTTCCTTCTGTCACCAAGGGAGCAAGGAAGGCCAATGGTCTTAAGAATACATATGACTATATTGAGACCATCCAGACACTCAGAATAATCTCCCTACTATGTGCCTCCAGTTTTATCTGTAAACTTCATTTGTTCTTCTGAAGCAAGATTACAGAGTGAGATTCATATTATAGCAATTGGGGCGCAGCCATCTTGGGATGAGGTATAGAGTTGCTATTCTACCGACCACATAACCACATAAAAGTGGCCCTACTATTCACACCCTCAAAAAGAAATTTCCTAGCAAAGAAATGTCACACTTGTAATGCCATACTGCTACTGAATAGCTCCTTTCTGAATTACCTTGATAGATGCTTTATTATTTTAAAGTCTGTTTCCCTTGGTCAAAATATTAGCTCTCATGGAATTCAGATCTCTCTGTGTTTTATTCATCATGATGTCTCCAGAACCTACAGTGTCACTTGCACAATAAGCCCATTTGACAAGTGTACAATGTGTTTCTCTTTTCGTGGTATGTTTATGAGATTTATGCCACACAGAATAAAAACAAAGCTACAACTGCAATATTAGAATTCTATTCCTGTAGTCTGTCTGACTTCAACACAGAAACCTCTATTCAGTAGGCAGACACAGGGCAATTTTCACCAAAAATAGAACCCTTTGACAAATAATGATTTTAATACACTTAAGAAGTAAAGCTTATTTTGCTAAGACTTCAGAGTTAGTAAGTTAAGTATTTAAGATTCAAATCTAATCAGCCAACTCTAAGAAAATTTAAACTGACTGTCGTGGTACAAGAAAACTCTAAGACTGAAGGGGACCATGCTTTTGTAAACATCATATCATATTATCTAACCCAGTTGACAAAGGGTGATTTTGTGTCTCCATAATCAGTCCATTTCTCTGAATATGAACTTCCATTTGAGGGAAGATTTCATTTTTAAGGTATGTACAAAGATAATCATTTTTCCAATGTTTTCAGTTGACCATAATGAAGACCTACAATGATTAGATGTATTTAAGTGTAATTTCCATTATTAAGTCTCAGTATCTTTTTAAGTATAAATGATAATAAATATTATATTATTTTCTTCTTTAAAATGACCTCAATTAGTTTTTGAGATTATAATGTGAATATATCATTTCCTTATTCCAATTTTTCTCTCCAAATCCTCCACATACTCTGCTTTGTTCTCTTTCAAATGCATAACCTCTTGAGCAGGTAACCATGTCTGATTTCTTTCTTTTTTTTTTACATGCCACTTCTTCTTTAAGTGCTATTTTCCAATTGAGTATATGATCATTAATAATTTTCCATACAGGAATTATGAAAATATTTTATGCACTATAGAATAAAGTTGTTATGACATTCCTTGAGCAATTTACCCTCAAGAGGAAACAGATGAGTAACATGCTCATTAGTATTAGTAGGATCCAATGAAGATTAAAGATTGTTTGTTGAATTGTTTTGAAGGATGAAAGAGTGGGTACCTTGATTAATAATGCTGCTGGAGTGTTTAGAAAACAGACTGAAGAATTGAAGACAAAAGAGACAAGAAAATTGATGTGCATGTTTAGAAAAGGAATAACGAAGATTATAACTTGACAACCTGAATGGCTGACTATAACTATGTGAAAATACTAAACAGAAGACTTATGAATAGATCAAAAGAATTAATAAAGGAAGTGACACTTATTGTTTGAAATGACGGCAACAAGTTTAAATGTTCAATTTATGTAACCACAGTATCTCCTAATACAAAATTATGTCTAAAATTCAGAAATCATTTCTTTACAGAAAAGCAGCAAAATGTTTAGTAGCTCATGGATCCTGAGATCACAGTAAATTTGAAGGTCACAGGTAGGAATGCTGAGAAGATAGAGAATTGAAGAAGCTAAGATCTGAATTATTAAGATAAGTTCTGAAAGTATCAAATTCAAACTCATTTATACTTTAAAAGGTATAGGTGATGTAATTGAGTCTGTAAACATCAAGATTTGCAATGCTGGCACCCTGGGCATAGAACATACAGGTATATAGACATCATCTGGTAAATGTTGGGGAACAGGCTTGTTGCCAGTTGGAGTAGGCTGAGGAACTTATTTATATAGACTGATAAATGTTCATAGAGAAGGGTTTGTTGAAGTATATGTGAATAGTTTGAATTAAAAGTTGTTTTCTTTGTTATTAAAAATATGTGAATATTGAACAGAAATGTCAGGATGGTGAATCAGAGAAATGCATTCTACTTTGTGAATATGTGCATATATGTATGTATATATTTACATATACATAGATGCATATGTATGCATATATATGTCTGTAGTACATATAGACATATATGCACATATACACACATATAGATGAAAGATGGATAGAAAGATAGATAGATAGATAGACAGACAGACAAAGAGATAGATGATCCACAGATAAGATAGATAAGATAGATAGATAAATAGATTATAGTAGATAGATAGAAAGGCAAACAGATAGACAGACAGACAGATAGACAGATAGATAGATAAATAGATATAAAACATAATATTTTGTGTTGTGAAAATAAGCAAGGACCAAACAAAATTTAAATGGCATCTTCAGAAGGGTATGTACTTTGACATCAGATATGAAGGAAATCTCACATCCCACCCTAAGATGAAGTACAATAAGCAATCAGTAACTGCTGGCAAAGACACAAGGCAAGCTCCCTGATAGATTATGCAATCCTAAGAAGAATCCCTAAACAATTTACGTAATAGTGATAACAAATTTTAACAATTTGTAAAAAAAATGAATTATACTGGGTTTATTTGTCTAAGTCTTCAGCTTTGGTACATACACAGATGACTTGGATTAATGCCTTGCTTTTCAATTGACAGCCAGTGAAAATTACTTTACCTCAGAGTCTTGAACATCAATTCATGAAAACACAAAGGGCTGATGATAGCACTCTTTCCACAACTAACACACATCCTGGTACTGGTGCTTAGCATTTAATTAGTGTCCTGAAATTTTAAGGTAATATTATTTGCAGTACAATGGAGATCAGTAGAGAGACAATGAGAAAAGCATAGGTATATAGGGCAAAGAGCATAACAGAGAAATGGTGGCCATGGCTGAGTAATGCCACTGAAATATGCTTGAGTGGGTATTGGAAGAAATATTTTGAAGACAGAAGCAATAGAGATTGGCAAAGATTTTAATGTGTCCATGGGAGAGAGCAAAGATGATGGAAGATACCCAGGCTCATCTTAGCAGAAGAGACTACAACTCCTAAAATCTATTCATTTAAAAAGTTTGTTTGTCTTGGAACGAGGCATGAAAATAAGACCTGGGTCCTACTCCCAAGCATTCCCTGCACTTGAGAATGAGTGCAGATAATAGACCTGCCCTTAAAATGTATAGACCATTGCACATTTCCCTTCCATGACTAGAAGTAGACTGTAGGGAGGCAGTGCAATCAGCCAAGTGAAGAAGGCCGTGCCTCTTGTTTGCACCGCACCACAGTTACAGCCTAGTGTAAGAGAAGAAAATGTAAAGTTTTGTCGTTTCAAGTAATGATATTTGTAACTGTTGTATCAAATAAATGGATGCCCACTGCATCTAACATACCTGGATGGAGTGGGAGGTGGTACTTCTACAAATAGTCCATGGTTCCAAACTGCCTGTGCTTAGTTATGCTCATAGTGATGGACCCCAGAGGTTTGCTTTTTTGAAGAAAGAAATCTAAATGATTACTTTCTAAGAAATGAAAATCATGAAGCAAAGTAGAATATTAAGCAATTATGTGGGCAGTGAGTTAAAGTGGTATAGAAGAATTTTAATCCAGCAACGTGGCAGCTCTGGGGAGGGAATACAAACACACCCTCAGTATGTACCTTTAATCCCAAACAATGTAGGTAAAACTCATTTGTAAAGGAAAACAACTGTGTCTGCAAGTAATGTGTAATTCAAAGACAGATAACGTGATGAATCAGAGAAAGATTTGACAGAATGAGTCAGAGATAGGATACACCCAATTCTTATGAGAACAGCATGTGAAAGAGAAGCTATCTAAGAGCAGTGCAGAGAAAGAGAGAGGTCTGTTCTGTTCAGTCAGTTCAGTTCAGTTGAGTTTAGGCAATACAGTGGAGTTCTCTTCAGTCAGTCATTTAAGTTGAGTATGTGAGGTGAAAGGAAGTGTAGCAGAACAGAGTTTGTGGCAGTTCAGTTAAGGCAGTTCAGAGACAATTTTTTTACTGGGTTGTACAAGCTAGAGACAGTTGAAGACAGAATGAGCCAGAGAATGAGATGGAGATAGAAGATTAGAACAGATTTCTAGAGTTAGTTCGAGGCCAAGGAGAGCGATTCAGTCAGAAGTTGAGAGAAGCCAGTTTGAATCAGTCAGCTTGGAGAGGTGTTTGAGCCAGAGCAGCAGAGTTCATGCAATCCAGAATTCAGAAACAGCTTGTAAGTATGAGCTTATTCAGCAGTAAGCCTCTGAAATGACAATTATATCAGGCAAAGAAAAACAAAAGATAGGAAAATATTGACCACATTTGTGTGTCTGACTAGGCCAGATGTTTTCTTTTATAGATTTATTTATTTGATGTATATGAGTATTTCATCTTCATGTATGTATATTTTGAGCTATGTTGGTGCTGAGAACTGTACATGACTCCTCTGCAAAAGCAACAATTATACTTCCAAACTGAACAATTTCTCCAGTCCCAATTCCAAAAACCTTATATCAATGCTTCTTACAGTGATATAGAAGGTTATATTTTTAAAATGCTACTCTTTAAAATTTATTTTCTTATTTTTATGTGCATGATTGTTTGCCTGCATCTAAATGTATGATATATATATACCTGGGACCCATAAAGGTCAGAGGAAAGTATCAGATACAATAAAAGTGGATGCTACAGGTAGTTTGGTATGCCATATAGGTATTGGGGATCAAAGCAAGGTCCTCCGAAACAGCAGTCCCCTGCCCATACCACTTTAAAAGAACGTGCCACCTTAAAAATTGAGATGGAAGAACACAAAAGCAAAAGAGCAGACACATAGCAAGGACTCTAAGGATCCTATCAGGAAAATTCTTTAATGACAAGAGCATTGAGGGATTGACTATGTTAATTATCACTAAACCCTAAAAAACATATGTATGTACATTTACCTTCTATGACATAGATAGAGCCAATTTTACTTTTTCTCAAAAGTACCTCAGCCTTATAAATGTTAAAAAGATTTAGCTTTCGATGTTTTAGAAATTGACTCTTACATATCCATATCAATATTCTGTATCATCTGTTTTCCAGCATTTGGTTTTGACATTTGACTCTTTCCAAACCTCTCCCTTTCTCTCTCTCCTCACTTATCATCACTATAGTCCCCTGCTGTCCTGAAATTTCCCTATGCAGCCCAGGATAACCTTGAACTTCTGAATTTGTGGTTCTCCTGCCTCCCTTCACAAGTGTAGGTAAGGGGTAAAAGTATCATAATCAGCTTACACAATCATAAGTATTGAATGTTATGTGTGCTAGGCACTGCTTTCTTTTACCTATCAAATTAGTTGCTATTATCAGCATTTGATACGGACATTTATTTAAACGCACTCACATTTTAACAAATTCATTGCTCATCATGACCTTTTCTTAGTTAATTCTGCTCAGGGACACAGTTTCTTCTTCCTAATTAGTCTTTCTACTCAAAATGTGGTGGTTGTTTTAAGAGTTTGGGGCTTGCTGAAACTGTTAAATCTCCTACACCTATTAAATTAGAATCTGCACATTTATGAGATCACTACGTGACTTAGAAATGCATTAAAGCCCACACAGTTCTCAGCGTGACATGAGATGCTGTGTACCCAACACTAACCAAATAATCTCTTTGTTGCTGGTCCTGGCCCAAGTGAAACAATTTGCAGGAAGGTTTGAAGCTCATCTAGTTTAACAGTTTAACATGCAGATGGTAAAAAGTATCAAGCTGTTACATTTGAAGTGAATATTGTATTTATTTTGAAGTGATTATTGAGTGGGTGGGTGTTCTTCACAACAGCTGTCTAATACAAGCCAGAGTCAGCTGAGGATCTATCAAGTGAGAGACTGCCTAGATTGAATGGACCAATGATAATGACAGTGACTGACAGGCGAGAGCACAGTTGACTGTGGTTGACATCATTTCTAGGTAGGCGAACCTGGGGTGAATAAGAAAGTTAGTTAAACATGAGCCAGAGAACAACTAAACAACATTCTGTCAACGTTTCTGCTTCAGTTCTTGTTGGAGCCCTTGTCCTGACTTCCTTCAGTGATGGACTGTGACCTAGAAATATAAGCCATATAAATCTTTTCCTCCTGTAAGTTGCTCTTTGTCAGTTGTTTTATCACTAGCACCAGAACAAAACTAGAACAGGTGAATATGATAATTCGAGGGCATTGGTATGTTCTTTGGTTACTGTTTTCATTCAAATGAGAGATAGTCTGCTTTCTTCTCTCAGTTACTTTATCTATTGAGGTTATTTTATATACAGTTGGTAGTTTTTTATAAGTAAACTGCTTATCTTTAACTGGCATTTGAAAGATATTCTCTTTGACTCCAAATTATCATAGGTTCTTTGTTGATCAATCAGTGTTTATAATACTTATTATCTACTGTGACTTAAGAATCTATGGCTTGAGGTTGAAAACAGTGAAATGGGATTCTCATTTCCATAGTCATGTATACACATAATGTTTGATTTATTGACTTCTAAGTCCATAAAGCAGCCTGCGGAACCTTATTAGGGTTGGAATACTGTTACAAACTCTCTAAGGCGCTTTCCCTTTGCTTCTAAACCAGGTTCACTATGACAACTCCAAGGCACTGTCATCCTTCTTCACTGGTGGGCAGACTTTGTCTGATGACTTCTATTATTAGAGTTGTAATGCTTCACAGATCCTTATTTTATCTAATGTTGTTTAATAAAAACTTTCACCTTGCACATGCCTAAGATATTGTCTCTCTTCCAATATATTCACTACTTCCAAGTCCTCAGACCAGTCCAAAACTGTCAATCTACCTTATGTTTTCCAGGATTTATTGTTTGACCTTTGGGGATATTGCTTTTATTTTACCCAGTATATCTAGTTATTTCATAATGAAATGTATTTAATGATATCTCATGTATAGTGACATTCAAATATAAATCTGTTAAAAATTTGTGAAGGATTTCTAAGGATAGTTAGAATTTTTGAGCAATGCCTAAAGTTAAAGTTGAAACAAAAAAAGATATCTGTAATATCTTAATCCTAGAAAGTCCTAAATACATGGGGTTTTACTTTATTTAGGATACTGTCAACTAAACTCTGCCGTTATTATGCCAAGTTCTCCCACCCCCACCCCCCATTTTAGGCAGTTATATTGGCATAGTATAAACACAGCAGCCTGAATCTCTATGAAGTTTGAAAACTGGGTTTGAATCTTTCCAAAAGTAATGAGAAAAAAACGGGGTTAGGGAGATGTGATACATGGATACCTCTGACTCCTTGTCTCTTAGAAGATTCAAAACCAAACTAATGGACTAAGGTCAAATATACATATTTCAGCTATGAACATTTTCAAACATATGTGGCTCCTGCAACTTATAGTCTCCCAAGGAAGAGATTATTCTTTCAAGTGAACTGTACAGAGAGTCAATGGCACAGGTACAATCTCTCACCTCTCAGAAATGTCCATGCTTTAAATTGTTCTGAGAGATAATGTCTATGCAAGAAAATGTTTCTGAACTAATCATGATGATGGAATATATTGGTATCTAATGATTATATAAAATAAGAAAGATAGTTCCAAATGGTTTAGAAACTTGTAAGAAAATATTCATTGTAGATATTCATCCCTGGGATTGTTTCTAGAAGGCCCACTACCGTGCTACAAATAGAACTTTAAATCAAGGATGAGTTAACCAATCTTTGGCAATAGAACAAGGTGAAGAGTTGAGAACAGGAGCTCTCTGGGAGAGTTATTTGATGAGAGAAGGCAAGACGATCAGGGTCTGTGGTTGAATATCCCAGCTCTAGATAAATAATTCTCAACCTTTTTAATGCCATGACCTTTTAATACAGTTCCTCGTGTTGTGGAAACCACCAACTGTTGAATTACTATTATATTAATATAGATTCATAAAATTAGCAGGGCAGCAGTTATTCTTTGTGTAGCTAATTCCCCAATAACCATAAAGTGAGACTAAGAGTTATTCAAACTGCCTTGAGCCAAGTACTGAGCAATTATTACTCCATTCTAAATCTCCCAGCTAGCCAGACTTCCTCCCAGACAGTATTCTCATCTTACATGTGTTTTTTCATCCTTTTGTGATACAGCTCTCCTCTCCTGTTGTTTTCCTTGACCTCTCCTCATGGTTCCCTCCTCCTGCTCCAGTCTCTTTCTTCACTCTTCCTAGAATAGGAAGTCTCACCTATTTTCTCTGAAGCTTTGCATTGGCTTGTTGGCTTTTATTGGCAAGGCAGAGAATGAACAAAGAGCAACGTTTATACAAACTTTAGACAAGAGCTTCTAAGAATAAACTTAAAGCCATTTTCACACTAAAACAAAATATGAAGGCAGAGAAATTAACATTTGAACAACACAAGGATAACCTTTACACCACACAAAAATATTAAGCCTACAACCAACCCTAAAATTATTTTTTTTGCTTATTCATCACTGTGATTTTGTGCCTGTTATTAGTTTTAATGTGAATGTCTGACATGCAGGATATCTGATATGGACCCCCAAAAGGGGTCATAACCTACAGTGTGAGAACCGCTGCTCTAGAGAAGAATACCAAGCGTCAGAGTCTACTTTTACAATTTCCTCGGTGAGTTAATTATGTTTTTGTCATTTTAACACAGCTTTGTGTCACCTAGGAAAACACAATTGTAATTAAGGAACTATCCAAATCAGATTGGCCTCTGACCATATCTATGAGAAATAATCTTAATCATTGTGGGAATGCCCAGTCCACCATGGGGAGCAGCATCCTTCAGACAGTGGGTCTGGGATGTATAGGAAAGGAAGCTCATCAAAAACTATTGAATGAGACAGTAAGCCACATACCTCCATTATTCAAACTTTAATTCTTGCTTTAGTTTGTGTTCTGTTTTCCTTCAGTGATAGACCATGGCCTGGAAGTATGAGAAAAACACATCCTTTCCTCCACACAATTGTGTTTGTGTCAGAGCATTATAATAGAAGCAACAGAAAGAAATCTAGGGCACTAGGTATGTATTATTACATAATTTATTTTAGAGTTTCAGGTGTTGAAGTAATCTTTTATTGTAGGTCTTAACAACAACTTCTTTTTTATAACAATCCCTTTGTGAAACCCACACCCAAATTTCTAAATTATCTGTCAATCACTCTTCTTTCTTCCCATGTCTGTAAGCAGATATATGCACTCAGTTTTTCCAGCCTGGATTCATTTCTTTTATGTCTCTTCCTATCCATGTGAACTTGGACAAATGGAGTATTTTTACTTGCTTCAGCTCCCCTGACCTATGGTTTTGAGGTCAAGACTATTGTGACAAACATGTGGAGCAAAAGCATTAGACACGTAGTTATTATCAATAAATATAAAATATATTGACAAACTTCAATTTTTATTCATATAAAGATTGGGTATTTGCAATGATTTTGTTGCTTAATCTGGAAACTCACTGAGCATTATGAGGAAACGAAGAAAGAAATATTTTATAAAAGAACTAATTTGGGTTTTAAATAAATTGAAACATGTATAGACTTTTGGTATAAATAAATACTTTAATATTTATTTAATTTATAATATAATCCAGATTCAAAGATGATCTTTGGTGATTGTCACCCTTTAGATCCATGCCTTTGCAACAGTTTTGACCCACATTCAATAGGACTCATCTTTAAAATGTGTAAAACATCTAATGCGTAAATTATGAATCTCTTCATTAAAGGGATTCTGAATTGAGTCTTGCTTTGGAGTATATCAACCACCATGCCATGAAAATGCTTGTGTGGTTCTCTGAAAAGTGTCAGCAGCAAACAGGCCCTGACACCCAAGTGACCAAAGACACAGGGATAGTTTGACTACAATCTCAATGAGAGACCCCCAGCTAATCCTTCAGATCAATCCCTGCTTCATCCAGCCTGTGGGAGATAATAAACAACACTGACATTTGAAGTCACCGGATCTTTGGTAATTGTCTTGCCCTCCTCATTCCCAGCATGTGTACTGGAAAGCTCAATTCAAAAAGTGGAATCTCTAAATCTCGATAATTAGATTTTGAGTCTTAGCAGAGTCAAGACATCATGGTCCCCTCTCTTAGTAAGAAAGGTCAATATTATTTCTCTTCCTGGACCATGGGATGTTTCTTCTTTATCTGAAGATTCCCTATTTATAAATACAGAGAACTTAATCTTGTTATCTGGTTATCCCAGGGAAAGCCTCTAGATGAGTCTAGTTACTTTTAAGATGTGTTTTGTTATGTTTTAGTTATATGTATAGGTATAATTCTGAGTGGGAGCACATTCACACGAATGTAGGTGACTACAGATGCCAGAGGAATCAGATGCCCCTCGAGCTGGAGTTACAGGCAGTTGTAAACCTGCCAGTGTCCGTGCTTGGAACTGAACTCTCCTCCTCTGCAAGAACAGAAGACACTTAACCACTGAACCCTCTCTCCAGCCCATGAGTTTAACCACTCTATCTTTCCCACCTTATTCTCCAAAGCACTTTGGGTCTTTTATATTAGATGTTCATGTTAATTTTCATTAATTAAAGATGTCTATTTTGCATTCAATGTCATTCTTCCTTACAGCATAGACAAAGTCTGCTTCTTTAGCTTCTTCAATCTATTCTTTTATCATCCCATATAGATCAGTTGATTTCTCTCTTTTCTTGCATACTTCAGTCCTCTGCTTTTGAACCAGTTGCATCTGGAGACTGTGTTCTCTCCAGCAATGTGGCTTGACAACATTTTCTCAGCCAGGAAACAAATACCCGCTTGTTGTACATTTTGTCCATTGTTTAAAGCAAGGTACCACTTAAGAATTGAAAATATTTGTTGGTTTCTTTTAAATCTGTGACACACTGAAGACTGTGTTCCAGTAAAATTTGTGGGACAATCAGAGCTTCAAATTCTTGAAGAAACTGCTCTAATCTGTAAGTTGGGATATTACTTTTGGCCAGTGCAAAATAAAACAAAAGGTGAAGAAAAATACCCGGCTCCCTATTAATAGTAGTTCATCCCATATTATTACAAGTCAGTTTCACCACGTAAAATCAAACTCTAGCATCACATTAATGGATTAATTAACTGGTCTAGAATCTCTCGTAGTCTTTTCATAATTCCATGTTACAAGAGGAACAGGATATCCATTAAGAAGGGGATCATCCCACTTTCTAGTCATGATTTGAATTACTTGGAAGGGCCTTGTTCCTTAAATAAGAAATTCCTCATTACCACCCAATGATTAGAACCTGAAGCACTTAGAAAATATCTTGTCAATGGTGAAGGCTCAAAAGGTGTCTACATGTGACTTCTATTAAGAGGTATAAATCAACATATATGCACGGTAAACTTTTCTTTGTATGCTACTTTTATTTAATCTGTTCTTTGACAATTTTATACATAAATAAAATAAATGTTGATTATAGTAACACCTTGTACACTCTCTAATATGGCTCCCATCCTTACCCCAAGAGTCCATTTCCCATTGTATTAGTCATGGTTTTCTACAGGAATGGAATTGATAGAACTAATTTAATGGATTTAATAGGCCAGCATACAGGATAATCCAACAATACTGGTTCACAATGAAGAAACCCAGAATCCAGTAATTTCTCACTCCACAGCAATGGATGTCTCTGTATTTCAAATTTTGTGCTAAAGACCTAGATGATACCAGGAAAGCTGCTGGTCTTGAATCTACTCTGAAAGCCCAAAGAAATGCATTATATTATCAGCAAAGAGAAGTCATAACAACAGAATAGATAAACTTCCAGAAAAGGTAACCCTAAACAGGCAATCTACGTTGTTTCTTTTATCCATTCCTTAGATACAGGCTGTACCAGATGCTCCTACCCACATTTAGGGTTAGTCTTCCTGCTTCAAATAATGTACTCAAGAAAGTTTCTCACAGGAGAGCCCAGCAGCTTGTGTTTTAGTTTGTTCCAGACCCAGTCAAGTTGACAACCAAAATTAGCTATCATAGCTAGAGTCAAGTCTTTTTGTTTTGGAGTTTGATTGCCCATGTGACTAGGTTTTGGATTATGTATTGGGCAGCCTGGTAGGCTTAACATTGGGCACACAACTGAAGACAGTAACTAACTCCTCCTCAGAATTCATCAGTAGCCAGTAATTCAACAGGAAGGGGTATAATTCAATAACCCCCTCCACAATACATGATTATCTAGTGACAGGTCCAGTCCTATATAGGTCTAGTTCAAGGATTTGTGTTGGGAATTGTTTCTAATACCTTGTCTTAAATTTGGCTCCCAAAGCCATGCTCCCAGACCTGAGGTTCCCTGCCCCCAGCTGGCTTTGTATGATTATAAGGAATTGCTATACAGCCAATGGCTGGGCAGGGAGACAGGGTGGGACTTTTAGATTATGCAGGGAAGGGACCAACAGAGAGGAAGGAGATTGAGAATTGCCATTATGAGGAATCAGAAAAATAAAACTTAAAGGCCCTCCACAGGTAAGGATCCAGGAAAGTGGCCCTATGGAGCCACTTCCCAGATTGGGTGTGGGGTAGCAGAGATGAAATAGAGATTTTTAATAGATGTTAATTCAGGAATACTGGAGAGAGTGTTTACTAGCTGCGGTGAGGTTTAGAAGTGCTCAGCCATTGAGCTAGTCAAGGCAAATCAAAATTAGCTGGTGCGTGTATATCTTTTCATTCATGAATCCAGAGAGCTCTTGAATGGGGGCAGCATGTGCACAACCCACTGGGAGCCAAGTGGTTTAGCATTCACTGCTAGAATTTGTAGCCGATGCGCTGGCTTCGTCATGCCCAGTATCATTCCACATGTATCCACACTACCTTCTTCTGGCTTTTACATTCTTGAAGCTTCTGAGTTTACAATTATATGATATAGCACTCAAAAAAAAAAATCACACTATCTGACATCATGTTAAGAACCACCACTGCTCAAAGCATCACAATAATCAAAACAATAGTTAGAGCTATCATTTTAACAGGACCAATGTGTATGTCCCACCTGTCCAACCCATCTAACTACCCTTAAAAATCACTTGTCAACATCAGGTCCTTGCTTTTTTCTTCTTGTTTTCTTCATTGTTGGGAAAAAGCATGTGTGTGTGTGTGTGTGTGTGTGTGTGTGTGTGTGTGTGTGTGTGTTGTATTACTGTGCCGGCCATATTGTTCTCTTGACTGCATGTGTTCAATCTACTTACTTATTCAAAGAGTCAGCACAGGACAGCAACAGAAGAAGCAGACTATGCAAATGGGAGGAGAGCATGTCTGGAAACAGGTAAGCCTGTGCCTTAGAGGAGGCAACAAAAGGAACCTGATGGGTACATTATACCTTTCTTTTTATTTCATTGGGTGGAGCAGAGAATTTAAATCATTTCCTCAGCGTCATTCCCTAATCTTTGCCACCTTCCACTAAAATGTTAGACTGCCTCAGGCTTTGTGGATATCTCGTCTGTATAACCTTTGTAGATAAACATATGACTTCGTGACCCAGTACTAACACGAACCCTTGAAAAAAGCTGGGTAAATATTTTCAGGATAAGTCTGGAAGTCTTACTCTTCCTAAATCATCAGCAGACAGGAGAGTGAGAAAGAGAGAGAGAGAGAGCAAGCTTCCTATGCAAACACATTGCTTAAGCGCTAATGGGAATATTATTATGATGGATAGGCCTGGGTTTTTGTCTTCAGAGAAAAGAATAAGAACACTTAATGGCATAGGAACTGACCAATATTTACATTGGACAGGAAGATACATTTTACTTCTTAGGAGGTCAAAAAAAAATCCATTTTTTTTTTTTGTGTAAAATCCATTCTTCAGATGGCTGCAGCTCTCCCTGCACTCCAGCACGTATGTCTGAGATTTGCATGAACTCTTACAGTCAGTTGACATTTATAACACCACTCAGCTTCAACACTTGGCAACCCACAAGGATCGCAGGGCTGCTTCTTCCCTGAGTGAGAGAATACCAGGGCAAAAGCAAATCCTTGTTATCACACAAGTTCTGAAGAAGTGCCAATGCTGGTCTTCGTGATACTGTGCATGAATTAAGATGTCAGCTGAATAATTCACCCTCACTGCACTAATAGCAGTGTGTTTCTGCCAATACTGCTTGCAACTAGAGAAACAAGGTGTCGTTTTGCGTCTCATTCATAGTGGATATGGGGAAGGTGATTTTCTTATTTTACTTTCAAGCTCTGACATTAAAGGCAGAGTTTGGGATCTATAACCACTGTGTCTCTTCCCTCTCTGTGGTGTGACAGTTTCATCAAATTAAAATAAAGAGAAGTGGGCAACCTCAGAGATTAAACAGAAGAAACATTCTAGGCGTGGCTTTGGAAGACCCTTCGGAGCTAGACCTCTGCTTTCAGCTTTGTAATCAAACTCAAGTGAATGTGAATAGACCTTACTCAGGCCCGAGGAACCTGTCATGTTGGAGACTGCCATTCCAGAGTTCCCAGTCTCAAACTTATCACTTCCAAACTGTGTGAATTGGGGGTACTCTAGAAGAACAGAACATAGAAAGCAAACATTTACATGTATATAAATTTGTATATATATGTACACACACATATATAATATATATATATATATACACACACACACACACACACACACACACACACATATATATATAAAGGGTTGATCAAATCATCTTATATGACATGGTAGAAATAGTCTACAATTCCTGTCACTCAGATTTATAAGACTAAAAATCCCAGGAGTTTTTCAATCTGCCTCAGCAGAGCAGCCCCACCATAGTCACCTTACAGGGAAAGCTAGAGACACCTTATAATTGCTTTGCCCACAAGGCTCTGTGCCTCAGTAGTCTCAATCTGATATTGAACCCCTTGAGGGTTCCTGGAGAGCCATTGTTCTTCAGTCCATGATGTGAGACCGGAAAAACTGGTTAGAATAGCTGCCCAGCAGAAATTAACCGAGTTGCGTAAGGGAAGGCTATGTGAACAAAAGCCAAAATAACCTTCATTCTTCTGTGCACGTTCTTATGTGGGCTGCTACAGGACACCATTGCACACATTTGGGGTGGGTTTCTTTCTCCCCCCCACATCAACTAAGCCAGTCAAGGAAGTTTCACACAGATAGGCTCACAAGGTTAACCTGATGTAGACAATTGCTCAACTGAGGAGGCCCTGATTAGGTGACACTAAGTTGTGACAAATCACCCCTGGAAGCCAACCATGCCAGTTCCCTCGTCAAATATTGTCTAAGGCTCTCTGCCTCTGTGCTTCTAGGATATTATGTTCATGTCATTGTTTCCATAGTTTGGATATTCTTCAATACCCATTTCTTCTTACTTCTCAAATTCCCAATCAGTATCCATCAATAAAAACCTCTTTTCTATATTCACTCAAGATATGCAGAGAGCTGGTACAATTTTTGCCTGGGACAGCAAGGTTTCTCCATGAATATCTAAAATGTTACTTCCAACTGGCTATCTAAACTCTCCACTGGGTCACATTATAGACATCTAAAGCTAAGCATGTCTACAAAACAACCTTAAGATCTTCTATTGAAAATCTCTCCTATCCTATTTAATAATGATTGTTCATCTTCTACTCACCAAATGCCTTGGGTTTCTCTTTGAAATCTTGCTTCCTCCTATATCTTACATTATACAGCGAAACCTCTTGCCTCTAACTACAAAATGCTCTACTAACTCAGATTACATCTGGCAACTTCTATACTGAACACCCCAGTAATCTGCCCCATTTTCCTCTCTTCCACAACAGTTCTCTCTTCTTAACCTTCCCAGAGTCTTTTCTAATCAGTAATACCAAACAGTTTAGTGAAAGTAATATATCCCATCAAGACTTTACAAAATGGTGTGGGTTTTTCCATAGGAATGAATAAACTAATGTATCCAAACATACAACTTCTGCCATTCCCTCTCATTCTTGATCACTCACATTATAACTCACATTGCAACTAGCTATTCCTCAAATATGTCAGGTGCACTCACACATGCCTCAGGGCCCTGCCACTGCTATTTCTTCAGCTAAGGACACGAATCTTCCAACTATTTGCATAGTTTTGTCTACCACTTGTTGTATGTTCAAGCTCCTGTGTCCCTCTTTCAATAAGACATTTCTTTTTTTAATATTTTTATTTTCTATATTCTTTGTTTACATTCCA
The DNA here is from genome assembly GCF_947179515.1 of Apodemus sylvaticus. Lineage (NCBI taxonomy): Eukaryota > Metazoa > Chordata > Mammalia > Rodentia > Muridae > Apodemus > Apodemus sylvaticus. Next base: position 11,478,940 of record NC_067481.1, read on the forward strand.
AATGATTTCCCCTTTCCCGGATCTCCCTTCCCCATATGTCCCATAAACCACCTTCTCTCCATCCATCTTCTCTCCATCCAATCACCTCCCTCCTTTTTTCTCTGTCCTTATATTCCCTTCCCATGCTAGATCAATCCTTTCTAGGATCAGGACCTTCTCCATGCTTCTTCATGAGAGTCATTTGTTATGCAATTTGTGCCTTGGGTATTCAGGGCTTCTGGGCTAATTAATATCCACTTATCAGAGATTGCATTCCATGTGTATTCTTTTGTGACTAGGTTACCTCACTTAGGATGATATTTTCCAGATCAAACCATTAGCCTAAAAATTTTGTGAATTCATTGTTTCTAATTGCTGAGTAGTATTCCATTGTGTAAATATACCACATTTTCTGTATCCATTCCTCCTTTGAGGGGTATCTGGGTTCTTTCCAGCTTCTGGCTATTATAAATAAGGCTGCTATGAACATAATGGAGCATGTGTCTTTATTGCATGCTAGGGAATCCTTTGGGTATATGCCCAGGAGAGGTATAGCAGGGTCCTCTGGAAGTGTAATGTCCAGTTTTCTGAGGAACCGCCAGACTGATTTCCAAAGTGGTTGTACCATCTTACAGCCCCACCAGCAGTGAAGTTGTGTTCCTCTTTCTCCACATCCTTGCCAACACCTGCTGTCTCCTGAGTTTTTGACCTTAGCCATTCTGACTGGTGTAAGGTGAAATCTCAGGGTTGTTTTGATCTGCATTTCCCTAATGACTAATGATTTTGAGCACTTCTTAAGGTGCCTCTCAGCCATCCGAATTTCTTCAGGTTAAAATTCTTTGTTTAGATTTGTACCCCATTTTTAATAGGGTTATTTGGTTCCCTGGGGTCTAGCTTCTTGAGTTCTTTGTATATATTGGATATTAGCCCTCTATCAGATATAGGGTTGGTGAATATCCTTTCCCAATTTGATGATTGCCATTTTGTCCTTTTAACAGTGTCCTTTGCCTTACAAGAACACATCAAAACGGTCATCCACCATGATCAAGTAGGCTTCATCCCAGAGATGCAGGGATGGTTCAATATAAGGAAATCCATAAATGCTATCCACTACATAAACAAACTCAAAGAAAAAAACCATATGATCATCTCATTAGATGCAGAAAAAGCATTTGACAAAATTCAGCATCCTTTCATGCTAAAAGTCTTGGAAAGAGCAGGAATTCAAGGCTAATACCTAAACATCATTAAAGCAATATACAACAAACCGGTAGCCAACATCAAACTAAACGGAGAGAAACTCCAAGCAATACCACTAAAATCAGGGACTAGACAAGGCTGTCCTCTCTCTCCATATCTTTTCAATATAGTACTTGAAGTTCTAGCTAGAGCAATTAGACAACATAGGAGGTCAAGGGGATACAAATTGGAAAGGAAGAAGTCAAATTATCACTATTTGCAGATGACATGATAGTCTACTTAAGTGACCCGAAAACCTCCACCAGAGAATTCCTACAGCTGATAAACAACTTCAGCAAAGTGGCTGGTTATAAAATCAACTCAAGCAAATCAGTTGCCTTCCTATACTCAAAGGATAAGCAGGCTGAGACAGAAGTTAGGGAAATGACACCCTTCACAGTAGCCACAAACAATATAAAGTATCTTGGTGTGACTCTAACCAAACAAGTGAAAGATCTATATGACAAGAACTTCAGGTCTCTGAAGAAGGAAATCGAAGAAGACCTCAGAAAATGGAAAAATCTGCCATGCTTCTGGATCGGCAGGATTAATATAGTTAAAATGGCCATCTTGCCAAAAGCAATCTACAGATTCAATGCAATCCCCATCAAAATCCCAACTCAGTTCTTCACAGAGTTAGAAAAAGCAATTTTCAAATTCATCTGGAATAACAAAAAACCCAGGATAACTAAAACTATTCTCAACAACAAAAGAAATTCTGGGGGAATCAGTATCCCTGACTTCAAGCAATACTACAGAGCAATAGCGTTAAAAAACTCCATGGTATTGGCACAGTGACAGACAAGTGGACCAATGGAATAGAATTGAAGATCCAGAAATGAACCCACACACCTATGGTCACTTGATCTTCGACAAAGGAGCCAAAAACATCCAGTGGAAAAAAGATAGCCTTTTCAACAAATGGTGCTGGTTCAATTGGAGGTCAGCATGCAGAAGAATGCGAATTGATCCATTCTTATCTCCATGTACTAAACTTCACTCCAAGTGGATCAAGGACCTCCATGTAAAACCAGACACACTGAAACTAATAGAAAAGAAACTGGGGAAGACCCTAGAGGACATGGGCATGGGGGAAATGTTCCTGAACAGATCACCAATAGCTTATGCTCTAAGATCAAGAATTGACAAATGGGACCTCATAAAATTACAAAGTTTCTGTAAGGCAAAGACATTTCTTAAAATGTCATTTTAGAATTTTATCCTGACTCTCTTAATCACCTTTCTTCTTTTTAAAATTTATTTATTTTTATGTGAATGAGATTTTTTGCCTACATGTGTGTCTGTATACAGTAGTGGGGACAGGAGTAGGGGAAGGCTGCCCACGGGAGCCCAAAGAGGGAATATTTGATCCTTTGGCTCTGGAATTACAGGTGGTTGTGTGAGCTACAAGGTGGATGAAGAAAGTCAAAGAGCCTTGGAAGCACACTAGTGCTGTGAATTGCCGTGTCATCTCTCCGGCCCTTAAGGTGACATTCTGTCTTTATTTCCTTCATGGAAGTCAGACTACAGCACTGATTTTAGGGTGAATAGAGATCAAAATTTGATGATGTGTTTTGTGTTCTATTAATTCTACTCCATCAGAATCAATATTCTGCCTTTATAGGGATGACTGTCTATTCTCCTTGCACATTAGATGTCCAGTGCTTGCTGTTGAACCAATGAATTCAAGCAAAATCAAGTTATATTTTTACAGGCTTCCCATCCAATTTTTATTCATAATTTCTTTTCCTGTTGTAAATGAGCACTCAGCACTCTCTCTGAAGGCATCTGCTACTTTTATATTTAAATCTGGGTGCTTCGACATTAAATTTAACTGTAGAAATCCCTGTCATTATTTCTATAAAAAAAAAACTTAGTCTATAAATTCTGTCTCTTTTTCCTAGGGATAAAGAATACAACACATATTCAGATGTTATTAACAATATGTGTCCAATCTTTCTATGAAAACCAAAATATTTTAAAAACCATTCCTGAATATATAATGTTGTTCAGTATAAAGTATCTTCCATGATATGAATATAGCTCTTATGCAGAAAACACACACACACACACACAAACACCATGGATGTTCACCAGAACTCCTTGGCATTATTTATATAAAGATAAGCAGCCAAATATTTTAGTCAAGTTTTTGAATCAAATCCTAACTTTTAGTATATAGAAACCCAAACCACTTGCCTAAGAACTTCACGAATTCATTGTTTTTAATAGCTGAATAGTATTCCATTGTGTATATATACCACATTTTCTGTATCCATTCCTCTGCTGAGGGACATCTGGGTTCTTTCCAGCTTCTGGCTATTATAAATAGGGTTGCTATGAACATGTATCCTTATTACATGCTGGGGAATCCTCTGGGTATATGCCCAGGAGCGGTATAGCAGAATCCTCCATGTAGTATTATGCCAAGTTTTCTGAGGAACTGTCAGACCTATTTCCAGAGTGGTTGTACCAGCTTGCAACCCCACCAGCAGTGGAGGAGTGTTCCTCTTTCTCCACATCCTCACCTGCACCTATTTCCTCTTGAGTTTTTAATCTTAGCCATTCTGACTGGTGTGAGGTGAAATCTCAGGGCTGTTTTGATTGGCATTTCCCTACTGACTAAGGATGTTGAACATTTCTTTAGGTATTTCTCAGCCATTCAATATTCCTCAGGTGAAAATTCTTTGTTTAGCGCTGTACGAAATTTTTAGGCAAGTGGGTGGAACAGAAGAATGAGTGAGGTGACCTAAATCACAAAAGAACACATATGGTGTGCACTCACTGATCAGCAGATATTAGCCCAGAAGCTTGGAATATCCAGGAAACAATTCACATATCAAATAATACCCAAGAAGAAGGAAGGAGAGGCCCCTGGTCCTAGAAAGGCTCAGTGCAATGATGTAGGAGAATACCAGGGCAGGGAAGCAGGAAGGGGTTGATTGGGGAGCAGGGGGAGGGAAGAGGACTTATGGGACTTTCGCGGAGGGGGGATCATGGAAAGGGGAGATCATTTGAAATATAAATAAAGAATATATTGAATAGAAAAATAAGAAATTTAAAAGTCAAAACCAAAAAACAAACAAACAAACAAACAAACAAACAAAAAACCCAAACCACTACCCAGATAACAGTTTCCCATAAATTAGCAGGGTGTGGTTTGATATCTGCCACTGAGAAGCAGATGCCCAGGAATGGTGGTCCACTCAGGATGCTTGCTCTCAAGCATGCCACATAGCTCAAGGCTGATCATGTCCTCTATCAGGAGGGGACACTCAGCTCTTACCTTGGTCCTCAGCTCAGGTTCCATGAGCATTAAGTGACAAATAACCTTTGATCTATGAGGAGCCACATGGCCTCTCAGCAGGACTGAGGGTGAAGCTTGGCTTTGTGTCTGTGGACTTTGCGTTAGAGATTATGATGGTGACAATTGCTTGTAACACTTAGCTTGCTGTCTTCAAGGTTCATCTGCACTTGTACTGTGATCTTCCTTTTCAGCCAATAGCATCTCTGTATACACTTTCCACTTGTCCATGACTTATTCAGCCACTGATAGACTTATAAGCTCTTTCTGCTACTTGGCGCTTTGGATTAGTGCTGCAGCAAACCCAGGGCTACCCGCACTTTCTTCTCTCTCTATGTAACCTTTCTGAAGAGTCAAGGTTACCAATCTTTTTAGCCTGTGGTGTAATATACCTAGTAGAACTGTACTATGTTACTGTGTGATTTTAAATTCTCCATATTTTTATCACTTCTATTTTGATACCCAAACTCAGTTATCTCATTCCTCAGTTTCATATTCAGTTTTTATTCTTTAGTGTATCTGCATTATTTCTTTTAAATATGTTCTTTTCTAACTATTGTTTAATTTCAGAATCCGGTTATACACCAGTTTGTTAACGTGGTCTTCATGTGTTTCTCGGCAGGCACAATTATTTTGATTATGGTGTCATATTGCTCTGGTTTCCTTCTTTATTTCACCTGGCTTTTACTGGAATACTAGAATCATAATTTTATATTTTTTTCAACACATTTATAACAAAACTTTACCCAATAATAATTCCCGGACAAAGAGGAATATCCTTGAGGTATTGAGTCTGGGTTTTTTTTCCTCTTTACCTAGTTGTGTTCTTTTGAAAGGGTGATTTTCATACCAGTCAGTTTGATCACTTTTAAAATGTAGGACTGAGATTTTTTGAAGGAAAATCTAGATATGCTTTTCTCTGCTTGGATGGACTTCCTGACAGAGAGCTACTGCCAGCTCAAGCTATTCAACAAGGCTTCTCCACCCCCTCTAGTTGTTAGAGTCTTTGAAGTGCATAAATATGTCCAAGATGTCATAGATATGGCCAAGATATAATGGTCACAGCTCCCAGCTCACTTTTATCTCACTTAGTCTTTGCACATCTCCCACACTCTTAGAGTGGCATTCTGCGTGTGAGCTCACTAACCAGCCAACTATGTTGCAGACGTCAGAAGCAGCCTCGCTGCTTGCTTTATCCTTTTGCAAGTATGCATGGTGTGCATGCATGTGTTCTGCAAGGGTTGGGATAGGTGCAGGTACACTAGTGTCTTCATATGTATAGATGTCAGACGTGTCATCCTTGCTCACTCTCCATTCTGTCCATTGAGTCAGGATTTCACTGACACCATTGGTCTCTGATTTGTCTGGTTTCACAGATGCCCTGTTTCTGCTTTCAGAGCTTGGGGATTACAGGCAAGATGCCAGCCCTGCCCACCATGACCTTAGATTCTGGTGCTCTAAGCTATCAATTTCAAGTTTAGTAGTTAATCTGCCAAAGCACCTTCCTAATCCATCACATCTTCTGTTTTATTGATCTACAAAGTAGCTGCTACATGAAGTCCACCACTTTGTGCTACAATAAGACCACTGGCTGGTCTTCTCCTTTTGACATCTCAGTTTAGAAAACACCTCCAATAAGAAAGTCAAGGCAATTTGTGGTGTCTGCCATTTCTTCCATCTAAGGCTTCCCAGATCTAACATCTTAAAAGAGTAATTCCATATATTCTGTCTGCTTTTATGGTTGCTTGCAATGGGCAAATCCTCCAAGTACAGCACTGTCAAAGACTGGACTCACCCCTTCCTGTTTTCCTTCTTGGTTTCTGGTGTGGACTTTCGACTTCCACCCTCGTTTCTCTTTCTTCCTTGTGCTTTCTTTGGCCTTCCCACTCAGTTGACTCCCCAGGATGACTTTCTTCGTTCCCATGGTCTCACTCACCATTAAAGTACTATAGCATCATGAAATCTACATACTCTGCCAAGACTTTCTTTAGTGTGACTCCAAACATGATATCCATTCATCTATTGGATAGTTCTACAGAGAAATGCTAAGACATCTATCTCCAAATCAGTGTCCAAAGCTTTCCTCTTAATGGCCCTTTTTTCTTGTGTTCCCTACTGCAAAGGATATAACCATACCACACCTCAGGGCAAAGTCCAGAAGCTTGGGGATTTTCCGAGCTTCATGTTTCTCTCTAATTCTTTGCATCCAACAGTTAAACCAAGTTTATGGGGTCCCCTGAAATATTTCAGAAAGTGTTTCCTTCTTTCTATCCTGCCTCATCTTAACCTGTATCATCCTAATGAGAATCCTGATTCCATGCAACATTGTGAAGCTCACATACAGTTAACCCTTTAAGAGCAAATACCTCAGACCATGTGTGGTTTTAAGTACTCTTGTATATAATAACTCTTAATCCATGTAACATGCCTATAGTGTAAGTATCATGGTTGTAATAAAGGAAAAGACAAGGACATACAACTTCTCCCTGTGTTTCATAGGGGTTACCTAGAAGAGCCAGGACTTAGAGCCAAAATGTCTGACTCAAGTCTTTGATTGTCCACTAAGACTGGGTGTTTGTCAGTTTTTTTTTTATCCAGTTCCTCGTGAACACTAACTTGAGTGTGGACGTGATCACTCATCTCTTCTTACTCTGCCACAGTCTACTCTTGTCTTCAAGCTAAAACTCTAAAATAGTTTGATATTTATCTCAAAATGAGAAATTCTTTTTTGTAGTTGTTTCTTCTCTATACTTGTCCCTTGTAAGCTTAATGTCACAGTTTAAGTAGCCTCTTTTGACTAATATGTCATATTTTCTCCTTTACCCTTGTCTAAGTTGCAAGCCTGTTCTCTGTGTTACTTTACACAAAAGGCTTATCAATGGTGAGCCTAAGGTCAGGGGAAGAGGCTTTCAGCCCAGTGTTCTGGCCCAAAGCTAGCAGGATATCTGAAACATTGAACTACTCATTAACTGATTGAGTCAATGGAGGCAGAGAAAGTCATGAAAGCAGCTACATCCATCTTAACTTGTATTTTGGGAAGCCATTTATTACAACTCAGTGCTAGAAACAGTGTGCAGGAGAGCTCTATCCATGGAAATATTAAATTACCACCACTTCATTGATTTTTAAGATTTAAAATGTCAGTGTCCCAACCCTCTAGGTGCTTCAATGGTATTGGATCATTGAAATTTTTTTAATAAAAAAGCATTTGCAACAAACTAAAATTTAAATTATATCAGAAGGTATTGTTTGTTTGAAGGTTGTTTATTGGCTTTTAAAAAGTTAAATTCTCAATAAAACTGTAGAAAGAGGTCATGAGAGAGATAGTGGAAAGAGAACACATATTGGTTTGTCTTTGTTTATAATGAAGTCTGGAAGGCAGACACTAAGCGTGTTCAGTTACATGTCCATTTTATATTTCATATTTCAGGAAGAAAAGAAAGAAGGAGCATGGGAAGAAAGAATTGAAGGGAGGTAGGGAGGGGAGGAAGGAAGGAAGGAAGGAAGGAAGCAAGGAAGGAAGGAAGGAAGGAAGGAAGGAAGGAAGGAAGGAAGGAAGGAAGGGATGGATTTGGGTTATGGTTCCATGGCAGAGCACTGACCTACCAGATATAAAGCCCTAGAATAGAGCTTCAGATCCCACTCACCCATGCCTCTCTACCTACCCTCTCCCCATAAGAAAGAAGGAAAAAAGAGACAGAAAGTAAAGGAAGGGATGGACAGGAGGACAAGGGAAGAGAACAGAAGACAGAGAAAAGGGGAGAAATTGATGGAAGAAAAATGGGAGATTATAGTCTAATACACAATTCATTTAAATCACATGATAGAGTCAACCATTAGGAAAAAGCAAAATATCATAACTTAGTTATTTAACTTCTCTCTTCTATAACATGTTCTACTTTTGTCTTTGTAAACATTATCTCTTCTATCTAGTACTATAGCATTCCTTTTTACTCTTTCTATATGCATATATCTAGACAATTCAAAAACTTGTCTACCTAGAGAGAAAGATAGGCCAAGAGCTCACTTCCCCATCTCTCTCTCTCTCTCTCTCTCTCTCTCTCTCTCTCTCTCTCTCTCTCTCTCTTCTCTCTCTCTCTATGTCTCTCTGTCTGTCTCTCTGTCTGTCTCTTTTTCTCTCTCTCTGGGTGTGTGTACATGTGTGTGTGTACATGTGTAAGTGTGTGTGTGTGTACATGTGTATGTACATGTATAAGTGTGTGTGTGTGTGTGTGTGTGTGTGTGTGTGTGTGTGAATTAAATAAGAATGAATGTGGTAATGTCCATGAGTATGAAATGTCCCTGTAGGGGAAAATAGACAGTATATAAGTTTAAAAAGAAAAGGTTCAGTTCTACATTCCTTTATTTCTGTCTCATCTTCATTGTTGCCTTAAGAAGAATGAAATACTAAAACTACCTGCTAGAAAATTGCCTTGATGAACTCTCTCTTTTTTGCTAATGATGTTATCTTATCCTATTTAATTACAGTAAGTTCTGGGCTATGATACTAGGTATATAAGGGAGATAAGTAGATTTATTTCTGAAATAGTACAGCTCAATATAATTTATTAATAAAAGTAAGGTTTTTTTTCTGCAAACCTTGAGGGTTTAGCCATGAAATACGAAGGATTAAAGACATTGCTCTATGGGAGAGTACTTGCTATACACCTATGAGGACTTAGGGTCCGATCCCAGGAGTGCATATAATAAAAAATGCAGGCATGGCAGAATAGGTCTGAAACCAGCACTTAGGGATAAAGGAAGAAGGATGCTTGGTTTTCACTGACCATGGTCTGGTTAAAAGAGTAAGCTGTAGGTTCAGTGAAATTACCTGATTAACAATACTAATACTAATACTATTGCTAATGCTAATATTATTAATACTAATACTGATACCAATGCTAATACTAATACTAATAAAGAGATGATAGAAGAAGACATTCTAATGTCAAACTGTGGCTTCTACATGAACTCACATTAGCAAGATCACTAAGCAGCTCTCTCTCTCTCTCTCTCTCTCTCTCTCTCTCTCTCTCTCTCTCTCTCACACACACACACACACACACACACACACACACACACACATTCATGCTTTGTTTTTAAACACTTTACCTCTTTGCCCCTGGCTGACTTCTACTCATTGGCCTTTGTTCTTTCCATGTTTTATAGGGATGATGAAATATAAAATAGCTTCATGAGGGTGGATTCATACAGATCATTTTCTAAAATGTTAGGCCAGCCGCACACCAAACCAAACAGCTCAACGTTAATCACTCTCCTTCAATAGTCTTTACTGCTTACCCGTCAAGAGAGAAGAGTTCACTCATATCGCCACACTTTCAGGCAAACTTAGTGGAATCCATGTTCTCTATATGTCTGTGGCTTTCTGTCTTTTCCTTGCCCCCTCTCTTGTGTACATGCATATACACATGTACACAGATACATTAACACAAGACCACATAGCCCTGCCTCTTTTCCTTCATAATACAAAAAGATCAATGCTGGATTTCACATTCTGTAATATTCTAAATCTGTGATCTCCGTCTCCTTTTCTGTGCATGTTCAGAGATTATTACAGAAGAGAAGAAAGCAGGAGATGATGACAGACATGAAACTTGAAATAAAAACTATAAACCTCATTCAAAACCCAGTAAACCAAAGACTGACATGATGCCACACCTCCTTCTTCAATACCATAAACATCACTTTGACTAATTTTATAGATATAATTTCTGCCTTTAAACTGAAAATATTTTACAGCTTTTTTGATATATGAAGAAATAGATGAATGAAGAAAATGTGTAAAGTATGCTTTGTTTTCTTTTTATGATACTGTAAAAAAGTTATGTCACAAGATTGTTTGGTTCTTTGGCATTCTCTCTTTTTTTTTTTAAAGATTATTTAGGAACCATGTTATCAAGTTTTAATAGTGAGTCCTGTCCCCCTTTCTTTGTCCCATTAAGGGAATGTTCTCTCACAGAAGTAGAAGCTGGGTCTTGTTTCAGATAGTGGTTCAGCATTCTCTGCCTCCTGCTCAAAACAGGAAAATTGCAACAATTTAGCACGTTTGACTTTAGTGGGATTTGTTTGTGAGTTTGGTTCATTTTCAGAGGCATTGAGTGCAATTCAGAACTGCTTTTGTTCATCATTCTAAGCCAAATAACTAGCTTTATAATTTACTTGTAAATGCTGTTATAGAAACACAGACCTGTGTGTGTGTGTGTGTGTGTATGTGTGTTGTATGTTGTATACATATAGGTGCATATGCACATCTGCGTGCATGTGTGTAGAGGACAGTGGCTGACACTGAAAGTCTTCCTCAGTTACGTTCCTCTATAATTTTTGAGTCAGGATCTCTGATTAGACCTTAAGCTTACCAATTCAGCTGGACCTTCTGGCCTACAAGTCACAGAGATCTTCTGTCTTGGATTTCCCAGAGCTTGTATTGAAGGGGCACACTTGAAACTGTCAGATAGATGAGTAACAAGAATCCAGACTGAGGCCTTCATGGATTGCTGACTAAGTCACCTTTCCCTTTCTAGCACCCTGCGGAGATTTTATTTTCAGATGAGGGGTACTTTTCAACAACAGTGAAAGCTCAGGATCAAAGTTATCTTCTTATCTTGATATATGTGCATCAGACTGAAAGAACCAAGTACTCCCAGTTGACTTGCAAGATTCTTGACCTTGGGGCTAGAGAGATGGCTCAGTGGTTAAGAGCACTGACTGCTCTTCTGAAGGTCCTGAGTTCAAATCCCAGCAACCACATGGTGGCTCACAACCACCTGTAATGAGATCTGACACCCTTTTCTGGTGTGTCTGAAGACAGCGACAGTTTACTTACATATAATAAATAAATCTTTTTTTTAAAAAAGGTTCTTGACCTTTTGGTTGTGAGTCTGGGCTTTTAAAGCTGAACCATCTCTCCAGACCATTGTTACATCTTTAATGTGGTGTAGAAGATCTCTTCAATTTCACTGGATGCATTGTCCTGTCAGTATAGAGAGGACCTTGGTGTTAAACACCCTATATCTTGTATGGGCCCAAGTTCTTCTGTGCACAGCCTATCCATACTGTAGTAATTGTTGGCATATGACGTGTTAAATCACAGCTGTCACATGGTAAACTTTAAGTTTCAGGATAAGGAAATACAATATGTCCTTAGTCACACTCAGTATTTTATATCAAATCCTTAAAACAAATCTTTTCTAGTCTCACCTTACTCCTTCTATTTAAACACATAATTATGGGATTCTGAGGTGGTGGATATAACTTACTTCCATCAGTCATTTGGGTCACAAGGTGGAATCAAAGTTTTCGGGATCATCAAATGCAGAAGTGTGTTTTTAGCAGATTTAATAGAGTGAAAATAAAAAAAGTTTTTTTTTTTCTGTAGGAAGGAAGCCCACTAACAGCCAATTCAGCAAATCCTTACACATTATCTTGTCTCTACAGAGAGGGCTTTGGCATTAGCTTGTGTTTCCTTCCTCACCTGGGCTCTGACTACCAAACGGTTCCACTTTAATCATTTCTAGGAGTTTTAGGGAGATTCTATTCTTATTTTCCCTCCAAAAAGGTCTTAACTGATCGCTGCTAGATGGTGCAGCCAGCATTCAGCCTGTTGTTCTCAGAACCATGCCTCATTGCCCTAAGATTGACTGCCTGGTCAACAGAGAACAGCGACATTCTTTGTCTTATTCCCTGCTTCACTGCTGACTGAAGTGGGGGAGTGAACTAAAGCGGGTGAGTGATCCTGCTTATGTTCAAGGTTGTGTGTGCAACAGTGTTCAGTCTGGCCATTTTCCATTTGCTTCTACAATTGCAGACCATATAATTATATTCTAGGTGTTTACTATCCGTATTTTTTGAAAGCTTTTGAGAAACTCTCTCTCTCTCTCTCTCTCTCTCTCTCTCTCTCTCTCTCTCTCTCTCTGTGTGTGTGTGTGTGTGTGTGTGTGTGTGTGTGTGTGCCCATGCACGTGCGTGTACAGTTAGGCCAGAGTTCAAAGTTCAGTGCCTTCCTTCTTCTGTCTGTCACTCTACATTTAATTATCTCAGACTCCCACTGAACCCAGAGTTCATTGACTTCTTGGTGAGCTGGCCAGTGAACTTCAGGAATTCTCCTTTCTCCAACACCATAGAGTAGACTGCCACAAACTTAGTGATGAAAGTCCAGACTTAGGCCCTGTGTATACACAGTGGGCACTTTGCTGATTAAGCCCTCTCTCCAGCCCTGAGAAATTATCTAAGAACAATAAAATTGAATCAAAACACAGATACAGAGTAATAGCAATCAACCTTTGAGTCTGTGATTTATTTATTCTGTGGGCGACTCAGAGTACCTTTTTCAAAGGCTGTTTTGCCTCTATCCACTCCTGTAATCCTTGCAAGTCTTTTCCTTTGCTTCCTCTGCAGACCTGCCTCTCCTATCGCACTACCTGGATAGCATTTACTTAGAGCATGCAAATTCATCTGAGCATTGTTGGCCTCATTTGGAAGGCAAACTGGAACAAAAATCTCTGCTTTATAGGCATGTCCAACTTTTGAATTGTCTTCTGCTTGAAGCATTCCACACCCATGTGCTTCTCCATTCACACAGGTAAATAATAGTCAGAGATGTATATTTGTGTGCACATGTGTGTATGACAGATTACATCATTAAGTAGGCTGATATCAAAAAGCATGCGTTTGATATTGAGGAAATACATGAACTTACTTAGGAAAGGTAGAGATAATGAATCATTTCTTTCAATCATTGTCTTTCCCAACTCCTCCAAATAAAGGGAACTTTAGATGACATTGCATAAAAAAATTGCCTGGCTGAGTCAAAGATTATCCAAGCAATGAGTTGAGTGACCTACCTTCTCGATGTGAGGACCTGAGGGCCCTTCCCTTAGGAAAGCTGAAATTCTGCTGAGAGTCTAATGACTCAATTCATAGGCAACTTGGCTTGTCCTTTTGGTTTGAGATACAGAAATTAGGGGAAGTAAAATCATCTACTGCGCTTTGTTAGGGGAAAAAGAGGTGCAAAGAAGATGTGGGATTTTTATTGAACAGATACAAAACAAACACCAAAGTGGGGGAGCTGATGGGCGTAGGTTGTTTATTCTGAGTATGATATGCCCACAAAAAAGAGGCATTTTTGTTTTATATTTGTTTTATTTTTAATTATGTGAGCTGATGGCGAGGTGTGTGTGTGTGTGTGTGTGTGTGTGTGTGTGCATACGTGCTCACACATGCATGCAAAGCATGCACACAGGTGCCTGCAAAAGTGATGCAAAAGGCAATTTTGGGCTACCCAATATGAATACTGGGAGTCAAATTTAGGTCTGCCTCAAGAGTCATATACATACATATTTAGCCACTGCACCACCTTTCCATCATGATACATTTATTTTAATGCAAGTATTGTAGCCTGGAGAATGTAGTCAAAAGTAATGCACAGGCCATTTACACCTCGGGTTTAAATTTCCCTTGATTCCTGGATATCACAAATCAGGACCCCATTCATCGCTAAGCAGAGCTTCTAAACCTCCTAAGAGTGTAGTTTGTCACTTCAGAATGTTAACACTGTATCGGTAGACTCCTTAGACACATCTATCAATACTTCATTCGTTTTCCTGTCTATGCTCCTGTAATATCAACTCCGTAAATCAACACGCACTGTACTTGCCAAATGGGAAGTTACTGAATCAGAAATGGGCACTCTTGTTTGCAGCAGAATAACCTATTCAAGCTCCGGCCCCATAAACTTGCCCAGCAGGCTTTATCCTGGCAGAGAACCAGAAATATAAGAGTTCCACTCGTGCAGCTCTCTCAGAAGGTCTTAACTCCCAGGAAAGGAATAGCCACATCTTTGCAAATGATTAAGATGTTCATTTGACTATGTAAAAAATGCTTGTCCTGCTCTCACAACCCCTACCAGGGCCGGCATGTGGTAAGTATTCTCATGGCATCTTTGTCCTATGAATTGAGCTTTTGATTTTTTTTTTTTTATGGATAAGAAGAGCAAGGTCTTTGATGAGTGAGATAAAATGATGTTTATATTTACAAGAGAGAGGTTTGTTTTATTTTGATTTGGTTTGTTTTACTTTTGCTCTTTAAAATTCTCGGGAGGAAATAAGCAACCTTCCACTTAAAAATTAAATGTCATGACATTTAAAGTCTATTAGTTTCTGGTAAAGTACTTGTAGCTGAGGGCAGGGGTTGCTGAAGATTTAGAATCAGTTCTGTTTGAGCCAAGAGCTAGTCCTGTTGCTGGGGGTAGTTTCAAGTTACGGTCTATGGCTTATTTTTTTCTCTGTCCCTTTAAAATATTCTATTCCTCTAAGGAGATTGATATCACTATTAGTGCTGAAAACTGGTATTTAAAACAAGTGATTGAAAACTGGAAGGTGGATAAATATTTCCCAGGCTGGCAAGAGGAGACAGATGCACTCTGCACAAAAGATTGGAAAGAGGATGGGGATTATTCTCTGTATCACCAAGTACAACTGGCCACAGCCTGTTGCCATAAATAAATGCTAATGTGTCCATTGATGCATGACATGTTCATATCACTGAAGTTTGGTGTGAATTCTGGAAACTCTTTGTGGATCAGGATGCTGGAAAGCTTTATATCTTGCTGTTCATGATCAGCATCTAAAATGTTGGGGAAAGGAGGGGGGGTAAGTCCATGCACCATTTGTGTAATGTGCAGAAGTCACACAAAAATGGGCTCACTCAAAGGAAATTGTCCTGTTTTCTCACATCAAGTCATATCCTTCACATACTGCGTCTGAACTATAAAGCAGTGCCATTCTCAAGGGCAAATCTTTACTCACAAATACAGTGTCAGCAAACTTAGTGGAAGAAATACGATACAGAGATAGAATCTCTGATAAAAAAAAATATTAGCTTTAAAATCAAATTCTTCTTATTCAACCCTGCCCAACTCCAGCCAGCAGTAGACTTCTTAGAGTATTATATAAAATGTTTCAGACAATAAGATGGGACAAAATAGAAATGGATAAGTAAATCAAAACAAGATTGCTTTTCATTTAAAAAATTAAGGCAACATTGAAATACTGTATGTGATAGAATTTCATATAGATGAATAATATAATAATATGACTTAAGATTTATACATTTATTCTCTAGTTTCAAATGATTGTTGAAAATTGCTTTCTATGGTAATCATATTGAATAATTAGATGTAGTTCATCAGATAGTCATAAGAATTTACTGTTCCCTTTGTGAAAATTTATGTACTTTTATTTTGGTAATTCTAAAGCTCAGATAAATGCCTAATTTAATCTGAGACAGGTAGGAATACTCATATAAAATGCTTAACAACTAAAGGCTTTAAAATGCAAAACCACCAACAATAGGCCAGTCTAGACAATAAAATACATAGAGAAGGAAAGAACAAATCAGAAGATTCTAGAATAGGGGAGGTGCAGTAATTTTACCAAGAATTAGCTTTAATTAAATGGGACTGTGTTGTCACCAGAATAAAAGCCAATAAAAACTAGAACACCAGCTATTAAGTTCATAAATCTTTTTAATGGACAATTAGTTGGAACCCGATGAGTAGGGTCTACTCCCTATCATACTCAAAAATATACCCAGACTCTGCTGTTCAGTTTGTTAATTATCTGCACATGCCTAGCCTGTGTGCTTGAAAGCTGTTGGGAGAGATAGAAGAATGACTGTAATCCTATACTCTTAGAGAAGACAAGGAAAGCAGAAAACCAGTGCTGTCTGGGGTGGAGGGTTGGTCATAGATTCATGCCACATTTTGGCAAACCACAGAAGAGAACAGTGTGACCCTGTACTATGAAAACCACAGTAGCTTCAACAATCAAGTCTTGACAATTCCTAGAAAAAGCCTCAGACTTTGTATCATACTCAATGTAGTTTTCATTCAATGTTCAGCAAGAATCCTGCTTAATGATAGCAGAACTAAATCCTAGTAAAATATCCTGGATAATTTTATGTCAACTTGATACAAGTTAAAGTCATCTTAGAGTAGGGTATCCCAATTAAGAAAATGTTCTATAATACCTGGCTATAGCCAATTCTACTAATTATTTTATTAATTAGTGATTGATGAAAAAGGCCCAGCCATTGTAGGTGGTGCCATCTCTGGACTCATGGACCTGGGTTCTATAAGAAAGCAGGATGAACAAGCTATTAGGAGCAAGTCAGTAAGCAGCACTCCTCCATGGCCTCTGCATCAGCTGCTGCTTCCAGGTTCCTGCCCTGTTTGAGCTTCTGTCCTGATTTCCTTTAATGATGAACTGTGATGTGGAAGCGTAAGCTGAATAAACCTTTCTTCTTATGATAATTTTTTAAAGCAATAGAAACCCTGACTAAGAAATAGAGAAGAGTGCAATTGTGTTTAGAGACCAAGAATTTTGGTTCATATTATTCTCAATATGGATTAATTGTGCTCCCTAACAGTTTGTGTGTTGAAGGCTAACTGTTGAGGTAGGTACCTTTAAGAAATGGGGCCAAGGTCATGGGAAATACTTCCCTGAAGAAGACATGGGTGCTTCTTATTGCACCCTGGTTACTTTTATTTTACTGACAGTCAACAAAAAGAACAAGACTAGGCCCCCACTGCCTATGTTTACCAGATATAAGAAGATTGAAATTATCCCTTACATTCTATCAGATTGTCACAAACTGCGACTGGACTTCAATAACAAGAGAAACAACAAAAAGCTCACACACTCATGGGAACTGAACAGCTCTCTACTCAATGATAACTTGGTCAGGGAAGAAATAAGAAAGAAATTAAAGACTTTCGAGAATTCAGTAAAAATGAAGGAACAGTATACCTAAACTTATAGGACACAATGAAAGCAGTGTTAAGAGGACATTTCACAGTTCTAAGAGTCTTCATAAATTGGAGAGATCCTATACTAGCAATTTAACAGCACATCTGAAAATCCTAAAACAAAAAGAAGCAAACACACTTAAGAGTAGATGATAGGAAATAATCAAACTCAGGGCTGAAATCAACAAATTATAAGCAAAGAAAATGATACAAAGAATCAATAAAACCAAGAGCTGGCTTTTTGACAAAATCAACAAGATAAATAAACCCTTGGACAAACTACTTAAAAGGCACAGAGACAGAATCCAATTTAACAAAATCAGAAATGAAAAGAGATATAACAGAAATTGAGGAAATTCAAAAACTCATCAGCCCTTACTACAAAATCCTATACTTGACAAAACTGAAAAAAATCTAGTCAGATACCATGTACCAAAGTTAAATTAAGATTAGGTAAATAATTTAAATAGTCCTATAACCCTAAGGAAATAGAAGCAGTTGTTAAAAGTCTTTCAATCAAAGCAAACAAACAACCCCTGGACCAATGATTTTTACATCAGAATTCTACCAGACTTTCAAAAAAGAGCTAACGCCAGTACACCTCAAACTATTCCACAAAATAGAAACAGAAGAAACATTGCCAAACTCATTCTATGAAACCAGTCACCCTGATACCTAAATAACAGATTCAACAAAGAAAGAGAATTTCAGACCAATTTCTCTTATGAATATTGATACATAAATACCCAATACAACCCTGGAAAACCAAATCCAAAAACAAATCAAAAATCCAGGGATGCAGGAGTGGTTAGTATATGAAAATCTATCAATGTAATCCACTATATAAACAAACTGAAGGAAAAAAACCACATGAATATCTCAGATTCTACAAAAGTCTTTGACAAAAGCTAACACCCCTTCACATTAAAATTCTTCTACAGATTATGGGCGCAAGGTATATACATAGACACAATAACGGTAATATGCAGCAAGCCAATAGCCAATATTAAATTAAATGTATAGAAACTTAAAGCAAATCTTAAAACTGAAACTTAAAATCAGGGACAAGATAAAGCTGTCCAAACTCTCCATATCCATTCTAACACAGTACTTGAAGTTCTAGCTAGAGCAATAAGACAACTAAAGGAGATCAAAAGGAAAGGAAGGAGTCAAAGAATTGCTATTTGAAAATGATAGACTAGTACATACAAGCAACCAGACCAAAAATTCAACCAGAGAACTTCTTCAGCAAACTAACTGGGATACAAAATTAACTGAAAAAAGAAAACTCATTGGTCCTCCTTTATACAAACAATAAGGAGTCTGAGAAAGACATCAGAAAAACAACACCCTTTGCAATAGCCACAAATAATATAAAATATCTTGATCAAACTCAGACCAAGCACGTGGAAGTCCTGGATTACAAGAACTGCAAGTCTCTGAAGAAGGAAACTGAAGAAGATATCAGGAGATGGATTGCCCATGCTCATGGGTCAGTAGAGTTAACATAGTCAAAATGTCGATCTTATGAAAAGTAATCTACAGATTCAATGCAATGCCCGTCAAAATTTCAACACAATTCTTTTATGGAGCTTGAAAGAATGATTCTCAACTTCATCGGAAAATGAAAAACAAAAAACAAACGAACACCCAGAAAGACACCACATGTGATATGTGCTCACTTATAAGTGGACATTAGCCATAAAGTACAGAATAACTATGCTATAATCCACAGACCCAAAGAAGCTAAGTAACAAGGAGGACCTAAGGGAGAATGCTACAAACCCATTGAGAAGGGGGAAACATAGACATTAGAGGTGAAGGGAGTGATGGTGAACTGGTAGGGGAGGGGAAGAGGAGGGATCAAGTATGGGTAGGAGAAAGTCAGGAAGAACTGGGAGGTACTTTAATGATAAGTAGGAAAGATGTGTAGGGATGATATTGAGGTACCTCTGTGACTGAGCATGAGAGACAGATGCCTTTAGAGTCACCTGGATCATAGCATTTCTTGGTCAGAGAATTTTGGGTTGCTTCCAGGAATTACTCCCAAGAACATCTCCAAGCATACAGTTTGAATGTATTCCTTAAGAGTTTGTGAGTTGAATGAAGACTTAATATTAAGGTGTTGGGACATTTAAGAGAAATGGCATAGAAGGTGTTTATTGAAGATGTCCCCATAAGGAAGATTTCAGTGATTAATGTAGAAAGCCAGTTATTTCTAGGTGGCAGTACCTATTTAATATTGAAGGAGTACAGAAGATCTTGTTCCTCATACATGAATTTATACATGCATGCTAAAAATTTCTTTCACAGTCTGTATTAGAAGGAAAAACAGGATAAAATAAAGAAATAGGTCCTGGTAACTACAACTTTCTCATTACCATACACCAGCAAAATTCACCAAAGAACCTGAAATTTCAAATTCAAATTCAAATTTGAATATTCTGGTCATATAATAGATATATCTGCTAGTAGTAGTTCAATATAACATTGTATTTAACCATATTTAAACATTCCCCATTTTTTACTCTATCCCTGGAATCTACTGGAGGTAGGTACTGTCTCGTTTGCATTTCTCTTTGATCTCAGATAATAGGATGGTTGTGTTCAGAGAGCTACTAGTTTAGGTTAATGATTTTGAGGGATTAATACAAGCTCAATACTTATCCATGTCTCTCAAAGAAAATAGAATAGAATAGTCAGTTTATTCTTTGTGTAGTGATGTTGTCTATTCTTCAATTGCTAACTCAGATTGTTAATGGTGAGCCTACCTAGAAATGGTATAAATTCAAATGAAAATGCATGCTCTCAGTGATGTTTTTAATTTGCTCTCTGAGGACCATGGAGTGATATATTCATTGGTACGGCTCTCAGAGATTTAGAGCCTAACTCCATTGGTGCTACTTTCATATTCTCAAACTTCCTTTGCATGATTGAAAATGCTTTAAGGAGTCTGAGAGAGTCATTCCCCACTTTTCAACACCATACCCAAACATTTGAAAAGGCTTCTTTGTACTTGAGAGTTGATGTTAATATGGCTTTCTTCCATAAGACTATGGAAATCTGTATGACCAGCAGTAATTATTCGTGATGTCATCTTCTCAAATGAAGCAGTTTTGAGGAGAGACATGTTATGACGAAGCTGATTAATGATTTTTCCTGGGAATACTAAAGCTTTTCTTCATATGTTCTCTGGCAGAGGATGATTTAGCTGGACATCTCACATCTCTGTGAGCTTAGTTTTCCTTGAAAAGGGGGTGCCACAAACTTTTCCTGTGTACCCATTAATACTTTCATAGCACAGACCATTCATTCTTGCTTCATAAAAACTAACCTTATGAGTGCACAGTACATTGTAGCCTGATATTGTTTGTAAGCATATGATCTACCCTACAGTTGTGACACCCTCAAAATAGGAAGCTTTGATGTTGTAATGTGAAAGACAGAATCAGCAATACTCTGATCAACCTGTATGCATTGGATTGAATAGATAATTTGATTGTTCGTAAAAGCACAGTCCAGGCAGATCCCGGCTCTTACATCTATGTGATTTAATAAAAAACATTGTAAAAGATATGTATAGCTGTTCAGCATTGAAACAATAATGTTAATAATGGCAAATTAATTTTTGCCTCAGGAAGTCAAATATGGATTTTGTGGTTGTCAGTTTGTCAAACATGAGCTTATTGCTCTCTCTTTGTCAACATGGAGAGAAATTCTTATTTTGATTCTTCTGTTTGAACTCCCAAGGATATCTGACAGTTCAAAGAGACTGTGGCAATGTATTGTCTCAAATGTGAGCTGAATTGGAAAATATCTTTCAGATGCCTTCCTGAAGAGAACTGTTGAAATATTTAAGGACTTTCTTCAAAAACTATAAATTAATCCGTTTACTGTTTTGGCCAGTCTTAACTTGACTATAGGACTTATGAGAAAAACTATTTGCCTGCCTTCTATGTCAAAATTTTGGAAAATCTTCCTAATTCTTTGATGAATATTTTCACATTCAGCTAAATCAGTAGAAGATAGCTTCCTATAGCAGATAATTGTTGAATGCTTCCTCTAAAAAAAGACCACAATTGATATTTTAGGTCTTGTTGGGTGTATATGACTTGTGACACAGCTGTGTTATCAGAGTACCAGAGGTCATAGCAGCCACTAGCAATATGCAAGAACTTTTAATAAAATATTTATTAAAATAGGCCATTTGTTCACAAATGCCCATCTACATTGTCTTGGAGTGGAAAGGATTAAAGACTTCTGGTTCTTTGACAAATGCACACATTAATTTGGTAAAGGACCCATAGAGTACCAGCTGTCCAGAAAGAAATGTAATTTTTCTGTAAAATGTTAAATTATAATTAATGTCCAATTCTAGCTGTTTGATAAGGACTGTGTAGTTTTTGATCTATGGCAACGGTAACCAAATACAGTTTCTCCTGAGTGGATTTGTTGGTATTATATTTGTTGATATATAACCTAGAAACATCCCTTCAACAGCTGTGATTCTTTTGATTCTAATGCCAAAGGAAGTCCATAGAGAACAGTGCAAGTTAGGCGGAAATAAGAAGCTGTATTTTTCACTATATTACAGAGTCTATTTGAGAACATAATTAAAGGGGACCTTAAAGACAGCATGGATTAGGAAGGGGGAAGGGAAGAGAAGAGAGGGCATAGAAGAGAAGTGAGGAAGGGGGAGGATATTCATTTTCTGGTCCTATTTTAAAGGAGATAGCTTGGAGGAATTAAATACTTTAGATAAGTACCTCTATGTATTGAAACCATTCCCCTGCAACACATGCACTATCAAACAAATGAGCTTTCATTTGTTATAGGAAACCTGAGTCCTTGCTGGACACAACTGAGGAAAACTTTGACAGAACGTACTCACTTCCCTGGGATGTGATTCCTAGGGATAGAGTGTCACATGAAGCAACAGCAGAATGAGCATGGAGAGAGGACTGTCATTCAAAACAACTCTGTACCGTTCTGAAGTCAGGACAGACTGTCCAGAAACATTGAGGACACAACCTAACACATGTTAGCTGGAGGATTCACACATTAGAGGGACACTATCAGCTGGAGAAAGTGACGCAACCAACCATGGACTCAGTTAAAGCCATTACCATTTTAAATCTCTGATGAGCTCAAGGAATTAAGAGACCTATGCCTGTGTGACACTTAAGACACATTTAGTTTAAGCGAATGATTAAACAAATTATTTACTTTTTGCTTTACTATTTGCTTTACTCTTTTTTGCTATAAGAATTCTTTTTTAATTAATTAATTGAGTCATTTACTTTACATCCAGACCACAGATTTTCCTCCCTCCTTTCCTTCCAGTCTGTCCCCCACCCACCCCCATTCAACCTTCCTCCATTTCTCTTTAGAAAAAGGCAGGCCTCCCATGGATAGCAACCAGCCCCTGGCATATCAAACTGCAGTAAGACTAGACACATCTCCTATTAAGGCTGATGAGACAGCCTAGTTAGGGGAAAGGGTATCAAAGGCAGGCTAAAGAGTCAGAAACAGCCCCTGCTCCTGCTGTTAAATTCTTTAAAAAAGAATTTCCATTTTAAAAAATGCTGTGTGTTTGTGTGTATACATGTGCACGCACTTTCCTGGTATCAGACTGAGATCTGTCTTTATTCAATAAAATGTTTATTTTTTAATTTCATATATATATATGTAGCATATTATATAGTACATATAGTATTACTATATATAGTATATATGCTCATATACATATAGAACATATATGTTTATATATAGCTTGGCCATATCCATCTCACACAACCTCCTTCCAACTCCTCCTATAATCTCTTAATGCACCTTCTATCTCCCTCCTAACTTCATGTCTTTACAATCCACTAAGTGCAGTTGGTGCTTCCCATGTGAGAACGTGTATGATAGCATCCACTGGGACATGAGCAACTCAAATATTAGTTTGTTCAAGCTCAGCAAGTCCAATCTTAACATTCCTTTCAAATCCAATAAGAAAATCTCACCGTTAACTTAGAATAATCAGTGATTAATAACTACCCATTAAATATGTTAGGAATTCAGCTATCAGGCTTTTACTAATATATTCATTTTCATGAATCTCTTAAAACATAGACCTTTCCTAGGTAAGACACTTAGCTGGGTGTGTTGCAAATCACCTACCATTATTAACACTAAGATTTCTTTATGGCAGACCAATAAGAAAGTCTGGAGAACTGAGAAATCTCTGATCTCTTCCCTGAAAGTTCCTAAAATAAAGCTCCATTCTATGTTCACCTTGCTAAAATGGGGATATCAGCAACTATGGTCTGGACAGCCTAAGAGATTTTTAGTCCTTAGGCAGACACTGAAAGAGACTCTAATATGTCCATTCTCTCCCCTATCTGAATCATAAAGGTTGACTTTGTAGACAGGGGAAACTAAAGATGATGTAAGGAAACATGAGAAAATGTGGATGGTGTCTTAGTGATGAAGACACATCTAAAAACAATGTCACCATAGGAAAAAACACAATTGTTTTTTATAGGCATCCCCATTTGAAAAGGATGCTGTTCTGTTCTATGTGAGGAAAGCTCTTCAGGTCACGTGAAGTTAGTCATGATGAAAATCATTGTCATCCGATGGCATAGAAAATGGCCTCACACTACCAAGCCCGAGCCTTAGACACTTGTTATCAGGACAGCATTCCAGTCAACTTATCTACAGTCCAGAAGCTTCTTGCCACATTACAAAAATATCCTCATAAATTAGCAACAACAAAATCAACCCATTATAATAAAAATGCACTAGACATAAAATAAGTCAGGTGTCCACCCAATCTTGTAGTATAAAGGAGTGTCTTGCCATGTTCCTCCTAAGCAGCCATTACCAAGGGAGCACTATAAATAAGTTCACAGAAAATGAACCCTCACAAATGGGTCCAGCAGGGTAAATATGAATTTAAATTACATTTGCAAAAAGGATAAGACTTTTGAAAATCTGAAATAGCAGTTGGTTCTGATTCTTATATGTAAATAGTTAATGAAGTTTGCTAATTTTAATTCTAGTTTTTGATGTAATGTGGAAGTTTTGGAAACTTACTTATAAGAGCTATATCTTCGCTTGTGTGAGGAGCTATACATCTAAATAGTAAGTTCCACCCTTAGAAAGCTCCTGTGCCAGTCAACAGAACAGGACATACGTCATTTAACGAACACATAAAGGGGCTGGAGGCATGTCTTAAGGGTAAAATGCTTACCTAGCAAATGTGAGGACCGGAGTTTTGATCTCCAAACTCAAGTTTGGCAGTATTGGATGTGATAATTGGCTTGCAATCCCCATTCTGCAAAAGCAGAGACATCTGCATCACTTGTACTCACTAGCCAGACAGCCGAGCCTCCTTAAAGTGCCAATAAAAAACAAACAAACAAACAAACAAACAAACAAACAAAAAAACCAGCATCTTGAAAAAAAGTGAAATACTCCTGAGAAAGAAAGTTGAAGTTATCCTCTGGCAATCCCCATGTGTGTGCACATGCACTTGATACACGTGTGTACCCTATGCACACATGAGCACTCATACAAGATCATTTATATGCACACAAAAATGCAAGGAGCATATATAATAAACAAAACAGACACATTCACAGCAGCACAAACACTAGAACACAGGCAAGAAGGTACGGGCAATTTAACTAAAGCCCTCTGAAGAGAAAATCACCATACATTTGGAGAAGCCACGTGGCTTCAGAAACCTTGGCGTTATCAACGCTCTTTGTGGTTATTGCTGCAATGGTGACATGTTGCAGTTGTCAGGGTCTAGGGTCAATTTGAGGCAGAGATAAGAGCAATCATAACAGTTAATTTCTAGGATGGTGCCTCCTTCTTTCTTAGGAATACAACAAGCCAGGGTAACGGCTAAGGAAGAGCTTCTCGGTGTGACTTTGGAATGGAATTCTGTTGAGTTCACAGGTGCAGTGATTCTGAAGGGCCCAGAAGACACATTTTTACCAGAGCCTCCTATAATGTGGTCAAAGTACACTGTGCATGTATGAAATTCTCAAAAAAATGAATGTTTCTGTATTGGTTTCACATATTGGATCTTCCACCATGACCAAATTGTTCACACTGTGCTGTGTCTTAGCTTACCATTGACATGCAGCACGCCTGTGAAGTTGTGCTGAATGTCATAGCTTCATTCAGCTACATCATGCATCTAACCACATTCACTCCCATGACTTCCCCTCTTATGCCATTCCCAATTTTTCCTATTTCCAATAATAATAAAATCTGACTTCTAATTATATTTTATGTATACACATGCATATGTATTACAGATTGTAAAAACTAGTATCCACAAATGTGACAAAACAACATTTCTATTCCTGTGACTGAGATAATTCGTTTCTACAGATCTACAGTTATATTCATTGTTCTGTGAATGACATATTTATTCCTAATGGTTGAAGAAAACTCAACTCCACACACACACACACACACAGGTATGTGTGTGTGTGTATGTTGGTGGATACTGAGGCAGATTCCATAATGACATCTGTGACATGTTCTATAATGAATGTGGCTGTTTCAGTGGGTCTGTGTCCTGTTGACTTGTGTGTTCTTTGGTTACATACTCTGCCGTGATATAAATAAGTCATTCCATAGTTCTATTTTTAGTTTTCTAGTGAACTTCTATACTGATTTCTACCATGGAGGTACTTACAAACAGGGGCTCTCTAATATGAGCTGGAATCTAGCATTGCGTTTAATAATGATTGGGGGTCGTGTCCATAGTGATCATGTAAACATTTAAAGAAAACTAATGAGACTGACAACATAAGCATTGTGACCTAAATCACGTTTTAACCTTTTGGCTTAAATAAAATGTAGAACTGTGACTTGTGTGTTTGATCAGAAAACACAAATCCAACACCAGTGAACCACAGCAGAACCATTTACCACCACACTCCTGCCATCCCATTTGTATTATCAAAAAGGTTTGCATCATGTGCTCCAGAGTTTGCTACACATTGACTCAAACAATGAAATGGGTAGTTTAGTAAGAGATGATTGACAGCCATCCATTAGCAAAGCATTTACAAAGGCAGTAAGTGCAGTGATGTGCACCTTGTAATGAATGCCCTGCGATATCTTGCTAGGAAGCAAAGGCTTTAACCTGATCAACTATGCCACCATCTCTCTATGTGAAAAAAAGAAAGGAAAGGAAAAACAGAAAAAACAAAAACAAAAACAAAACAAAAACAAACAAACAAACAAAATAACTGGAGGTCTCTTGTCACTGAATTGATTGTAAGGATGAAATGTGATAGCATGTATCATGTATTTGAAAGGGATCGAAGGATGTTTAACATTCTTGCCTGTGGTCTGGTTTAATTCATCATCAACACCATCCATTGGAATACATTTATCACTTATTCGTTTCTCTGCACTCCAGCTTCCTTGTTTTAAGTGTTAGCTCAAGAGCACTCACTGCTCTTGTAGTGAACCCAGGTTTGGCTCCCAGCACCCACATGGCATCACACCACCATCTTCAACTCCAGTTCCAGAGAATCTGAAACACCCTTCTGGCTTCTGTGCAATAGGCACACACGTTCTGCATATACATACATGCAAACAGTCACTCATACACATGCAATGAAAACAAATAGGTCCTCAATGAGAGACAAAGTCCAAAGTTTAACTCCTGCATTCAGTGCAGGCCTAGTGCCCTTAGTTTGATCCCCTACAACACAAAGGGAAATGAAACAATTTCCTGAGATTTCTTCCCATGATTTTAATTTAGCCATTCCCTCACTAAAACTAAGTAAATAAATAATAATGTAAATATTTTATAGAGCTAGATTCAGTTATTAACCCACCTCCAAATAACTGCTTGTTTTACAGTGAGAAATTTCCAAAACTTAATTATGGAGACATAATAAAGCAAGGAGTCTTCTTCACTGCAATGAGGGTTCAATATGGCCATGTACCTCAAACCTTGATCATAAGAGACAATTATCCTTCAAGGAAAAACACTCCCTGTAAGTGTAACCTATTTAGAAGGTAATAGCAGAGGTTAGATGTTCCAATAACACAGTAACCCATTCAAACATTTATCATTTGCTTTCATTGTTCCAGCTATCCTCTTTGTGTGTAACTTTTTCACATTTAAATTATTGAACCTCTTTACTATAAAATTTTAATAGGAGATTATATAAAAGATTTTTCTGGGTGTTTGTTCAGAGGGATTTTATTGTTCCATTTTGTTTTGATGATAGAGATGAAAGTTCCTGTGATACAAAGGAAGAAAAACGAATGAATCTATAGGTAGGAATAATTGTCTATCTATATGGATAAATCTTGTAAATATGTAGCTTGATTGGTTGACTCCAGCATGTGTTTAAAATCAAAAGGCAAAGCTGAGTCTCTGCATAATTTATTATATCTGTACACTATTCACGAACAAAACAGGAATGGGATATATGTCCATTTAAATAAATGGCAGTTTCTTTTATCTAAGAGAGCTGCGTCTTTTAGGCCAAAGCATGACTCTTTTCATTTATAAGAATATACAATATTTCAGAAATATGAAATTGTATGTTAAATTATAAGACCAACACATATGATAGAAAGTACCCGACTTAGGACTCTAAGTGGATTGACTTCATGATCAATAATTAGTTCTCCGCTAATACTTATTTGTGGTATATTTTCATTTTTCAAAAAATGGATATTCATAGCTGTATGATAAAATTCTTGCTTGGATACAGATTAGCAGTGACAGGAGAGCATCCGCTGAGAGTAGTTGCAGTTTTGTTCAAAATACTGCTTTCCTATATTCTTGTATGCTCTTTTCCTGTAATTCTTTATATACATACATATATATATTTGGAAAACAGTAATTATTTAGCAAGTTGAACTCAGTGTCCATCAAATTCCGATTCTGACCCTCAGGCCAAGCCTTCTTAACCATCAGTCGTACAAACTCCTGCTGTAAAGTGTTACATCTCCTCAAAAACGTAGAAAAGCTAAAGGAATCAGGATTTATGTACTCCCTGGCTATTTCAAAACCAGCTTGACCGCTTCTCAATCAATTTCCCAGGAAGAGTAAAGTCACCCCCAAGCTGTGGACTTTCAACTTCTGAGCTCTGCCCCAGGAAATATCCTGGGCAACGGAAAGATATAAGGATACCTTGTCTCCAAGCAACCTGGCTCCCACTTAGCACACAGCTTCATAAAGCTTAACGAGGACTGGCTATCTCCTCCACTTGGGGAACAACTAGGCTCAGTGGGAACAGGGTGTTCTGGGTTTTGTACCGTGTGAATGGAGAGAACATAAACCTGTGTGACTCTTACAATCTGCCCGAAGCGTGCACTGTGTGGCTCAATGGAAACTTCTGGCTACTGTACCTGGCTTCTACAGAATTAAAAGCTAATGAGGTGTCTAATGCCTTAGGAAGAACTCTGAAGTAACCTCCCTAGCCAGAAGATCTTTGAATCCAGATGCCCCAAAGCTCTCATTTAGGCAAGACTACACAGTACAGATGTCAGCAAGGATATAACCTTGAGACCTACTCTGTCTAGGTTCAACTCCAGGCCTGGGTATGACCTTGATCAAGCTCCTCTAGCTGTGTCCATATGCATGTTCTCTTTTTTTAAATAGAGAGAGCATCAATAGCTAGGTCACGAGCTGCTAAAAACGTAAAATGAGTTGAGATGAGAAAAGTACTAAAGATGGAGCGGGGAGTACTGTGTATGTGATCCATTAATGTGTGACCCATCTTGTTTGCTTCAGGAACACTCTGAGTTCTAAATAATAGGCCCATTCACCTGTTTTCAAATAGTGTTGCCTAACAAGTCATAAAAGTCACACGGGCTGTCCATGTCCATAAAAAGTCAGTTAACTATGCTCATGAAGGTGAAAACATTCAGGCCAATGAAGTTGGCCTGAGTTTTCTCTAACAATGTGTTGAAGATAAGCATTCGAGCTAGGATGAATGGTTTGCTTAAATGTGGGGCCAGGAGGAAGGACCACTATACTGGAGGGAAGTAGAAAGCATGGATACATCTGACTTGAATGGAAATGGATTTGTTTTAACCGGTGATTTATCCAGAGATAATGAGCAGCCCCTAAAGGTTATCTTATTAGGAGGATGAGCAAAAGCTTGTGTGTTTTGAACAAGTAAATCTGACAGCTGTAGAAACGTTATTCCAGCTGGAACAGGATGGAATGGGCATGAAGATGGAGAGCTCTGCTCAGTTGGAAAGTGGGGACTTGAACTAAGGTAAAGCAAAGTAAACAACTTCCGGAGACAGAGAGGATGGAGCCTGGAACACAGGGGTGACTGGTGTCAAATGTGGAACATACTTTCATAAGAAAACAGGAACTGCCACAAACAGCTAAACCTTTCTCCACTACCTAGATTTTCCGAAAAATTGCTAACCAAATACAAGGCTATAGGCATACTTTTGGACACATGCTTAAAGATGTTAAGTCAAACTTTATTTTTTTATTGGTTATTTTATTTATTTACATTTCAAATGTTATCCCCCTTCCCAGTTTCTCCTCTGCAAACCCCTATCCCATCCCCCTCATCCCTGCTTCTATGAGGGTGCTCCCCCACCCATCCATCTAGTCCTGCCTCACTGTCCTAGCATTCCCCTATAGTGGGTAATGGATTCTTCACAGGACCAAGGTCTCCCCTCCCATTGATGCCAAAGAAGACCATCCTCCACTACATATGCAGCTGCAGCCATGGGTCCCTCCATGTGTTCTATTTGGTTGGTGTTTTATTCCTTGAGAGCTTTGGTTGGTTGATATCATTTTTCTTCCTATGGGATTGCAAACCTTTCTGCTCCGTCAATCCTTCTCCTAATTCCTGTGCTTAGACTAATGGTTGTCTGTGAGCATCTGCATCTATATTGGTGAGGCTCTGGCAGAGTCTCTCAGAAGACAGCTATATCAGGCTCCGGTAAGCAAGCACTTCTTGGCATCAGCAATAGTGTTCGGGTTTGGTGGCTGCATATGGGATGGATTCCCAGGTGGGGCAGTCTCTACATGGCCTTTCCTTCAGTCTCTGCTTCACTCTTTGTCTCTATATTTCCTTTAGACAATAGAAATTCTGGGTTAAATTTTTGAGGTGGGTGGATGGCCCCATACCTCAACTGGGGGCCGTTTCTAACCTTTGTATATGGTCTCTATAGGCACTTGCTCCCCTTTAGTGAGTGTTTCAGCTAATAGCATTTCAGGGGCTACTTTTTGCCAATCACTTGTCTCCAGGTACAGTAAGATACTTTCTCCCACAAAATAGAGGGAAGAGTAATGAATGAAAACACCCAACATTGACTATGAACTTCTGGCCTACACACACCCAAACACACACACACACACACACACACACACACACAAACACACACACACACACACACACCATATGTGTACACACATGAACATGCAGAGGCACATATATAGGCACACACATGAACACACAGGGGTGCATGCACATGCATGCACATACAAATGCTTCTCCTCACATAGATTTTCAAGCAAATATCAAATTAAAATTTACAGCACAGTTCATTTTGTTTCAAAGTACTATGGATAGGGGTTTGAGGGATGAATCTGAGCTATAGCACTTGTTGCTTTTGCAGAGGAACTTGGTCCAGTTTGCTGTATAAACATAGCAGCTCACAATCACAAGGGAGCCCCACACTGGTGTATCAAATGTTCATTTCTGACCTCTATAATCACAAAGCATGAATGTGGTACATATATACTATGTATATATGTATATATGTATATATGTATATATGTATATATGTATATATGTATATATGTATATGTATGTATGTATGTATACAGATAAAATATAAAATATAAATAAAATATAAAATAAAATATTATTAATAGTCTAATGGTAGATGCATATAGAGGGAGAAGAAGGGACTGTTAACATGCATAGACTATTGATGAATACATCTTCCCCTCTTCTGGAGATTAAGCTCTTTTCAGACCATGTCCTGTGTTTCTTCTTTCCTTTTTCTTCCATGCTGCCTTTCATGTTCTCTCCTTGCACATCTCTCCTTAGTTTCATGTGCATATCCACACCTTGGACAAATACTTTAGTACTCTGATTATGAAGGTAAGGCTTTCTTTTTCTACACCAGATTTTACTAATTTGTTAAAATTTGCATGCAGTCTACTTTGATGGTATTAACCTACGCATCCCCCAACTCCATTGATACATGCTCTCTGCATTCCTACCCTCTAAACTTGTGTCTTCATTTTAGTTTTAGTTTGTGTTTTAAACCTATCAAGTATAATTGGTGCTACACATATATGTGAGGGTATGTGGCCTTCCATTGGCAGGTAGTTGACCTACCAGGAGTCAAGCCCTTAAAGAAAACTGATATTCTCCCAGCAGATATCAAATGTCCAAAGCTCCTCAGCTAGGTGGGACTTCATGCCCACTTCCCCTCTACACAGTAGAATCTTGTCCAGCATGAGTCTGCATTGGTCTTGTGCATGATGTTACAACTGCTATAAATTAGTATGTAAAACTACCCTGCTGTATTGAGAAGGCACTTTCTTTTATACACACCCACTCCCTTTGGTTCTTGTGATATTTCTGCCTCCTCTTCCAAAATAATCCCAAGTCTTGTGAGAAGTGGGTGGAATATAGATGTTCCACTTAGGGCTATGTATTCTGCATTTGCTTATTTCCTATATCTTGGACCTCTGGGTTAAACATTATCTAATACAGAAACTTTTGTGACAAGGTTAAGAGATGCACTAATCTATGTGTATCATGAGAGTAAATGTCAATTTCATTTTATTAAGTCTTTGTTTTCTTCTGACTGCACTAGTATAATTAAACTTGATAAAATCTTGCACAATCATCCAGATTTCAGATGAACATTGAATTATTTATAATGTTGTCAGCAAGCAGTTAACAATATAAATATTTTGATGTGTTTTCAGACTAATGTTATAAAAATAAGTGCAGTCATAAATATGATATAGTATTTGCTATTTTAATTGTGGCTCTAACCTAGTGTGCCCTACTTCTGCTTAC
This sequence comes from Apodemus sylvaticus, assembly GCF_947179515.1. Taxonomy (NCBI): domain Eukaryota; kingdom Metazoa; phylum Chordata; class Mammalia; order Rodentia; family Muridae; genus Apodemus; species Apodemus sylvaticus. The sequence goes on from NC_067481.1 coordinate 11,511,341, forward strand.
ATAGATATCTGGAAGACATATGAATTACATATATGTATCAAATTACAGCCTCAGTTTCCTAAAATCACACTCCCAATATTGCCAGTTTAAAAAGGCCACTAACAAAGAAAAACCACAGCCAGCATTGTCCTTCTAGCTCTGCATGGTGACTCTCCTTGAAAGGTTATGCATGTGTTGAAAGGCCAAGGCTGTAAGACAAATTGATGGTGTCCATGCTGCCTGATAGTGACTGAAAAATGAAGTATTATATTATAACACACAGTTATAGTTTGTTTTCCATTGCTATTATAAACAGCATGACTAAAAGTTTCTTGGAAAACAAAAGGGGCAAAAGATGGACTGGATAACAGTCTATCACCAAGAGCAACCAAGAGCAATCAAGGCTGGAACTTGGTGTTAAAAACTGAGACAGAGGCCATGGAAGAATGGTGCTTGCTAGATTCATCCCTATGACTTGCTCAGCTTGCCACCACTAATCATTATTCAAGAAAATGCACCATAGGGTACAGTCAAGAAATACTTCATCTAAGGTTCCATCCCTCATTCCAAATAACTCAAGCTGTGGCTAGTTGTCAAAAAACCTAACCAGCATACCCAATCAATATAATCAGCCTTTGAAAATGAAAATTTTGTTTTTTTTTTCTTTATGGAACTGTCAATCAAATAAAACGAGGTCTTCTTTTTATAAAACCCCATGTATGTACATACGGCTAATATCTTCTTTGGGAGGACGTACAACTTTTCTGGACATTTGTCATTAGAGATTGGACTTTCTAAAGAACAAGAGAAAGAAAATTAAAGCTGTGGCTTTCATTCTAATACTATTGCAGTCAGAATGCAAGGATAACATTCCTGAGTAGAACAGGATCTTCTAAAGACAAGAGGAAAGGGACAGATTGCTGCAATTAAGAGAAGTGCTGACGTGCTGGTCCATGCCGGGTAAGAAGATAAAAATGTGATTGATTATTGTGCTTTAAATTGAAAATGCTTTATTCCCAGATAATAGCATTTTCTCTTCCAGGAATGCCAGCCTAATTAAGTATAAAAATAATATGCTGGGCCTTTTTCATTTCAATAAATATTTAGGCCCAGAGTCCTAGGAGGCTCTGGTAAAGTATAGATAGATAGATAGATAGATAGATAGATAGATAGATAGATAGATAGATAGATAGACAGATATATATAGACAGACAGACAGAAATAGATGGAGAGGGAGAGATACAGATAGAAATGAAGAAATACATAGAGGTAGATATAATGTTCCAAGGGAAAGAGTTGGTCATTTTTATGGTACACGTTTAATCACTTGCAATGTCAGAAATAAGTCACAGAAACTAAATCATCTGAAAACACTAGTCCTCTCCTGAGGGGTATGAGATGCACAAAACGGTTTGTAGAAACCTTTGAGATGTGGCCAGTCCTCTCTTTGGTACTAAGGTCTGAAGAATCTTCCCCCTATACATTTCTTCATTAAATGAAACCAAAACATAGATTGTTTCCCCTATAGATTACAGCAGAGCACACTGGCAAGCTTAAACTGGAGGTGTTTTTTGTTGTTTTAGTTCTATAGCCCTGACTGAAGTCAAAAACCACGGCAATTCACCTACCTAAAGAGCATTGCATCTATTTGGCTGGAAACCCACAGATTGCACAACTAGATTAGAAATTTCACAATGGCCGTATTTTTTTCTTGCAGGAACTTTTAAAAATGTTTCCTGTAAGCCTAGAACTTGCTTTTCTTGCCTCATTTTTGCATTTCCAGTATACAACAGAACCAGGAAGTGTCACTGAATATGAAAGCAACATAGAAGGGTAAGAAGAAAATAAGCAAAAGGGGATTTCAGGTCACTAACGTAAATTTTTCCAGATAACCCATGAACTCAATCTAAACATTGACATTCTGTAAGATGTCTGATGTAATCCTGCTATGACAGACATCCATGTCGTTCAAAAGCAATGCCCTCTCTTAAAAATTAATGCTTCTAGAAATATTATTAGTGTTTTGATATTTTCCTTTGAGAAGCAAATTAGCAATATGTGCATGCATTGAATAAGCTAATAGAAGCTAAAGATACTCATGGTTTGGGGGACCCACATAGACTGGGAAAGAGACAAACACCTCAATAAGTGCAAATAGAGAAGAAGCAAAGGCTTGTTCTTGTCACATTCTACCTTCTTTTCTCCGACATATCACTATCAACAGAAAAGTATGTGCAGCGGGAATTGACTCTTTTTTCCTCAAATGTTGTAAATCTTGGCTGTAAAGAATCACGTCTGGCTCTGCTACTGCTCATGAAAATTCACCCAGAATAACCAGAACTTCCTGGACCCTAAGACTCTAGAAGGTCATGGCCAAAAGACCCAGAACACATCACCTTCAAAACAGCAATATCCCCTTCCTTCCAAAGGACCTTGAAAGTCTGTTTTCATAGGATTTGGTTTCCCTCAGGTCTTTCTGAAGTTATGAAGAACACAATGTGTCCCCTACCACCACCACCACAAAAAATAATTTAATGTTTTTACAACATCTCCTTAAGAGAGTGTCCAAAAATAAGAAGCAGCTCTACTTCAGTAAAGGACAAAGAGAAATATATATCTCTTCATGAGTTTGGCTTTCTTAAAGTGCAACTAAATGAAAGAATGTGGGGGAGGATTCCAGTATAAAGCAACGGTGGAAAAAAAGAACCACCTACGAAAGTGTTCCTTTAAAATGCAGCATCCTTCACTTGTAGGTTCACATAAACGTTACTACCTACCCCAGATGGCCTTCTCGCCGTCTCATCTTCTTCGAGGGAGATCCTTTAACCCCCTAGGTTTTCTTGTTTGTTTCTTTTGGTTATTTTTAAATGAACGTTACGTGAGTTTCAAATATCTCTTGCTGTGCTAAATTTTTAATAGGAGTTGGTTGGTGGGGGTGTATAACACCATTTGTCTGTTTTTTTTTTTTTTTAGAACAAGGCGAGATTCATCTCTAAGAAAGTCAAACACGAGGGAATGCATCAGTCTTCCTAGGTGCTTATGCTAATTGTATCAATAGCATCAATAGTGTGTATGCTACCAATATAGAAAGTATTTTGATGTGCATGTACTTATTAACTTCATGCAGTTTATAGACAAATATACATGCAAATCTATGCGTATATTGCAGAACTTTAAAATGCATGCATATGCAAAGTGGCTGTAATATGTTTCTATTGGCAAGCACCTTAGCACCCCTGGATCCTTGGCATTGAGTATTAGAGTCACTCTCTCATCATGGCACTGCTCAAAGCTTCAAAGGCATATCCCCAAAGCTTGTTGAGTAGTACTCTCTCATATAATGTGATTGCAATTACGTCCTGAAGGCTGATAAGCAAGATGCAGAATTTCTTTTGTGGCTCTGTAGCCTGCTGTCATTGGATGCTACAGTCTCTCTGCCCAAAGGAGCTTAGCAAAGAGTTCTTTCCACCTTTGTGAATTTGTTCCCTAAGAATCCATTTTCCAATTTTCCTAACTGAGATCGCTTGCTTTAGCCACTGCTTAAAATAGGCCAGGAATTCAACATCTTCACCCTTAACAAATGAAAAGAAAACACACATGGGAAGGGAAAGAGAAAATAAAGACTTTCAACTTTGATTTTGATGAAACAACAAATAAAAAGCAAAACAAAATAAAAATTATCCAAATACATACTATACCTTCAAATTATAAGATAAAGATGGCCTTTACTTATACGATACTGAGAATGAGGCTGATGAGGTTGCTGATGACAATGCTGATGGTGATGGTTATGATGCTAATGATATGGAGTTATACAAACCAGGCCAGCTTCAAACTTACCGTCTACCTGAGAGTGGCTCTCAAGTTCTAACCCTCCTACCTCCATCTACTAATGACTGGGATTCCAGCAATCTGCCACTAGACCAATTTTTTGATTTGGTCATTCATTTAATTTTAATTTTATGCATGTGAATGTTTTACTCATGTGTGTGTGTGTGTGTGTGTGTGTGTGTGTGTACCACATGTGTGCAGTGACCATGAAAATTATTGGATCCCCTTGAAATGGAGCTACTTAACTGTGAGCCTCCATGTAGGTTCTGGTGCTGGGGATTGGACCTGGGTCTTCTATAAAAGCAATAATAAATGCTCTTGATTGCTGAGCTACCTCTTCAGCTCCTAGACCAAGTTGTATACAGTCTTCTGTGTGGCAAAGCAGTATTCTACCAACTGAGTTTAATTCACAGGTTTTACTAAAGTTATTGGTTAACTTTTATTTTGGAGATGATATTTTATTATATATGCTATAATTGACACCATAATATAATTACTTCACATTTACTATCACTTTTCTCCCTCTGAGCCCTCCCTATATTCCTTCCTGCTGTCTTTCTAATTCTTTCATTGACTGTCATTACATACACATATGTGGATTTAGACCCATTTATATTCCTAAATATAACCTGATTATTCTGCATAGTAAGTATTACTTGTCTGTATATTTTCAGGGATGGCCATTTGGTTCTGAGACCCCAATCTGTGTGCTCTTCCCTGGACAAGAGTCTTTCTCCCATTCTCAGCATTGCATAGCTGCCTATGGCTCTTTGTGGAAGTTTGAGGACATCTCATCTTTCCCCATGAGCATGTCTATTTTTGTTGTATTTATTCATCACATGGTTTTGGTTAGGCAGTTACGGAGGCTTACTTTCTTTGTCTGATGACCACAAGTTAACATGATTTAATTTAACTCTTTTAAACTAACATGACTTTTAAAAAGTAATCCTAAAGTATTTTTAGATAGTCGCAAAATAAATATTAATTAATCAGGGTTTTATTGAAAATTTCTTAGATTGAAGGAAAGGCCATCCAGAGACTGCCTCACCTAGGAACCCATCCCATATACAGTTACAAAACCCAGACACTATTGTGGATGCCAACAAGTACTTGCTGACAGGAATCTGATATAGCTGTCACCTGGGAGGCTCTGACAGTACATGACAAATACAGAGGGGACACTCTCAGCCAACTATTGAACTGAGCACAGAATCCCCAATGGAGGAGCTAGAGAAAGGAACCAAGTAGCTGGAAGGGTTTGCAGCTACATAGAAGGAATAACAGTATGAACTACCCAGTAGCCCCAGAGCTACCAGGGACTAAACCACCAACCAAAAAGTATGCATGCAGGGACCCATGGCTTCCGGTGCTTATGCAGCAGAGGATTGCCTTGTTGGATGTCAAAGGGAGGAGAGGCCCTTGGCCCTGAGAAGGCTAGATGCCCCAGTATAGGGGAATGCCAGGACCAGGAAATGGGAGTGAGTGAATTGGTGAGCAGGAGAAGAGAGGATGGGTTAGTGGATTTTCAGGGAGGAGGAAACCAAGAAAGGGGACAACATTTGAAATGTAAATAAAGAATATGTCTAATAAAATAAATAAATAAATAAATAAATAAATAAATAAATAAATAAATAAATAAAATGGGTTAGTACTCAACAGTGCACCAAAAATGGTTTTAAAGCTTTACAAACATTTTTTTCTATGTAATTTTATACAAAATCTACATAGTTGATGCTAACATCAACATTTTATATACAAATTTTGAATTAAAGAAAAATTAGAAAACTTTTAACATATATTTAACATGCATTATATAGCATATATATATTAGTTTTAGAACGCATAAATTAAAAAGTAATGTACTTCTAAGATGCCCTCAATACATGTATATTTTTAAAACTAAGAATGTAAATATGTATTCTCCTAGGCTATACTTGTAGTGTTTAGAGATAGCCTATGGATTAAAACTAAATTTACTTTAGTTTTTTTTTCATAATTTCTTAAAGACGTGTGAAAGAGATATGTGTTGATTATTTTAGGACTTCTTGGGAGACTCAGGCTATTGCTATAAGCCTCGGGCTATTGCTACTGAGTTATGTATAGAACACAAAGTACCTTTCTGGCTCAGATGGAGACAGACTCAGAATATCACATGGGCTCTTGATGTTTGCAGGAGAAAGAAAAGAAAGAAAGAAAGGAAGAAAGAAAGAAAGAAAGGAAGGAAGGAAGGAAGGAAGGAAGGAAGGAAGGAAGGAAGGAAGAGAAAGAAAGAAAGAAAGAAAGAAAGAAAGAAAGAAAGAAAGAAAGAAAGAAAGAAAGAAAGAAAGAAAGAAAGAAAGAAAGAAAGAAAGAAAAGAAAGGAGGAAGGGAGGGAGGGAAAAGGAAAGGACCCATGAATATGTAGCAATAGTACAGAGTTGGTTCTAGGGAAGAGTAAGTGGCTCCACCTGCCCATCCTGTTTTGTTTCCTCATTCATTCTTGTTTGCTTACTTTTAACCATCCCCAAATATGTGAAGTACAGTTATCACTCCCTTAATCATAGGAAATAAGTTCCAAGACCATCATTGAATAAATGGAATCAGGGCTAGCACAAAATGTTTTTTCTTAAATGTGAGACCTGTGCTGGTTAAACTCATTAAACACAATAAGATCTTACGACGAGAACAACAGAATTACTGTAGCAATGCACCACATTGTATGTTGCTTAAATCATGTGAGTTGTGTATTTCTCATCCCTTCCATTAAACATCTGTGGACTACTATTGGTGCGGGGGCAAAGAATGAAAGGAAAGCCAAAAGATGAAGGGGATCCAGGTAGCCATGAGTGTAGGCTTTCACACCTCTGCTGAGTTTCAGTCTCTTTGAGCATCCTTCCTTAGAACAGTGTTCAGATAATGGACTGTCTCAGATATGAAGCTGGTCCTCTGTTTTTCTGTCCATCTGCCTCCAGGATGACCACCATAGGCTCTTTGTCCAATAACTGTGTCAGATGGCACGTTCTTTCCAAAACTCTGCTTGTTAGACCAGGAGATGGACTTCATGGCTTTATTCTCAGTCCCCTGACCCCTCAAAGCCTGTCAGAACTGAGACATTATACCTGCTTAAATGGTGCTTCCCATTTCTTCATGCCCCATGCCTGAACTTGGACTCTTTAGAAGTTAGTATTGTGATATTTTTTCCCAAAAAAGCAATCTTCAGTTGGACCCTTGATTTCTGTTGATCATGAGCTAACCCTCTGAAACTGTAAGCCAGCCCACAATTCAATGCTTCATAGTTTTGACTATGGTGTCTCTTCACAGTGACTAAACAGTTAAACAAAAAAGGGGGGGCATTTTGGGTTAAGATCTAAAGATAGAAGATTGTGAGAGCAACTTCCTTCCTTGTGCTTGGCTGATAGTTAGGGACTCTCTCCATGGCTGTTCACATTTCATCCTTCAAAATTGTGTAACATGTCTCCTCTTCCTTGTTCACTTCATGAGTTTGCCTGTCTTTGTGGCATATTGCCACACGAGATCCCATTGGTTTGCCCCCCCACCCCTGCCTTTATAAGTGCTACTTAGGCAGATTCAATAGATACAATCTATGAATCATACTCCAGTGTCACCCAGGGTCACTGTTCCTCCCTCTGCATACAAGCAATACAATAAACATCACGGTCTAAAGCCAGTTTGGTAAGGAATCATATCTATTGCTGTGTGAGCTGTATATCATCACTGAAGAATGTCAAGAGGCAACTTAATATTTATCCAATAGATCTAAATTGAAGGAAACTATACAAATGAAAAATAAGAGCAACTGAGGGAATGAGGCATTTCTTAATGATTATCAGACATTAGTAATTAATATAGTTATTTTAAGTTCATAATCATTCACTTCATAAAATAGCCACAAATATTTTAGAAGTTGAATGTGTGTAACATCTGCATTTCAGACAGTGAAATTTTCTACTCTCTGTGTCCCATAACAATGCATTATTGTCTCACCCCTAAAAGTTTTTAAAGCAACTCTTTCCTATATTACTTTCCACTTTAATACGAACAAATGTTGAACAGTTGAGCCAGACTCAGGCACACATGGAAAATGAGAACTAACAGGTAAGCTCAACAATGCAGACATATTTTCCCACAAAAGCTGGAACCTTCTTGAATAATGGAAAAACAAGACCAGAAATTTACAATATAGTGTAACACATAAATAGAAAAATGGAAAAAGCATGTATATCAGTTCATATACACTTCATATAAGAGAATATAATTTTTACTGTCTAATGTGGCCACCAAATGGTGTTTCTTTGCAGAGTAAAATAATGTTAAAGATTGATTGTAGTAAAATACTGTTGTTAGAGGCCATCGATGTAGCTCAATATGTACAGGTGCTGGGTCCTAAGTCTAATGACCTGTAATAACCTGAGTTTGACCCTGGGTACTCACAAAGTAGAATAAGAGAAAAACCTCCTGTCCTCTGACCTCCACGTGCACACTGAGGCATTTATTGAACAAATACTCTACATAAATGCAACAGATTTTTAATATTATAAAAGAACTAGATCAAGTTCTTAGCTTAATACTGGAACATGATAGGATACACTTTCAACTCCAGAACTGAGGTAACTATGGCAGAAGGCTCATAAATACCAGACCAGCCAGGGCCACTTAGAAGGTGACAAGACAGTCTGGGTGAAATAACAAGACTGAGCCTCAAATAACTAAAATAATAAATAAATAAATAAATAAATAAATAAATAAATGCAAAGCTCCTAGTTTGAGCACCTGGTAGTAATTTAATTTGGAGCAAGTTTCTTGTCATAGCTCTGATTCAATTTCTTCTGGCCAAGGTCATCATGGTGGACATGATTTGAACTATGTGGCATGTAGAAAAGGAATGTAGAGAAATGAGGATGGAGAGTGTGCTAAATGCTCACAACTGTGTGGAGCACATAGCAAAATTCACTCTGGTCCATTCATTTGCTCTTGTGTTGAACAACTAACTAAATACAGGAAAAATCAAAAAGCATGTTAGTTGCCACAGATATGTAAACAGTGCATGTATGTGCATGTGTGTGTGTGTGTGTGTGTTTATTTAAATCCATATCAGACAGGTGTCCTTTATTTTTTGCATTAGAAAACAAAGGCATTTCTGTAGGGATAGTCTGCAAAATAATAATAATTTAAAAAGAATCAATTCTCTTTATAAAGACCAGTACATGGAATAAATTCCAATTCAGGTTTCATTGTGTTACACTCATATGTAAAAACCACCTAGACTTTAGCAGCCACTAGAAAGTGTTTGAGCTAACACTTATTAAATTTTAGTTTTAGTTTACAGAGCACAGCCTGTCTTTATTCTAGCACCAGTGTCCATGGACTAATCATTGAGCCCCTCTTTCATAACAAATGTCCAAATGATTCACTTCTCCGTGAATTAAGAGAGGAAATGTGGATAAGACAACCTAAACTCCAGAAACACGTAATAAACCATGGGTCTTCAGTACCACGGTAGTGCCTTTCAAGTGTGATGTTTTCTTGAGCGTTTGCATATGTTTGAAATGTTCTCCAGAATTAAATCTGAACAATTGCAGCCTTCCTGTGAGTCTTTTGGAGGAATTAACAACCTGTTCATCAAACCCAGCATCAGTATCTTGAAAACTCATTTTTCTTTGCCATAAAAATATTTATCTTTAGTCACACACACCAAGCCATTGTCAGACAGAAAATAAATGATGGCTATTCAGCAACCACATAACTTTATACCCAAATACAACAAATTTCGTCCCCTGGATGGTTTAGATGTGTTTAGTTGAATTAGTGTAGGCACTGTCCTCATGGGACCTGAGGACATTTTTCGATTGATTTCTGATTCTATATTTATTGTTTAAGAATCATCTTAAATTTGCTTAGGAGAAACTGTCTGTGTTCTCAAGTAGCAGAATTAAAATGGTAGGATTAACAAACTGCCTTTTCATTCTAGCTAGGAATGAAAACTTCTTCATCCAAGACTATCTTCAGAGTAAATGGGACAGATGACCTGAGCCTGGTGGCACCTGACCCTTTATTTCAATACCCAGGAGGCAAAGGCAGATGTATCTCTGTGCATGTGCAGCCAGCCTTTTGCATACAGTGAATTCCAGACCACCAAGAACTCATAATCAAACATTCTCCTAATGGGAAAACGTGCAACGGGGAAATTGTTAAATCTTGGTGAGAAATACCAGAGGAAAGCACTACTTGAATTGACCTTGACATGTGTGTCTGCATGCCTTGGGGAAGTAACTATGTGTAACGAGTGCAAAGCTGAGAAATCTATTCCATCTTCCCACCATGGATTCAGATGATTTCTAGGTACCAATGGGCATCAGTTGCCAATTCAGCCCTCATGACCATTTCTGAATAAAATCTAAAAAATAGCATATTCCCCTTGGATTAAGAAGATGTCCCAACAACCATTCACTGTATTTCTAAAGTATCATTAATGTATATTATTCCAATTTCCTCTCCTGAAAACTAAACTGTGACAGTGAAATGTCCCAAATAGGTAAAGTAAACAGGAAGAAGTAATGTGACTATGTCTCAAGTGAAAGACTTGCAAGTATAGATGGTTCTCAATTTTAGGCCTCTATGAACTAATTCTCAACATTTCCCACTCTCGAATGCTCTTCTGGAGACCCAGGGAAACCTTTGTCTCACTGTTAAGCACAGATTAAAGCTTGACTTAAGCCAGATGAATTCTTTAATATTGATAATCTTCACTTTTTATTAAATTTCAAGGATCTGTATTCTGCAATATTATCAATTTCTTTGTTATCATCTCATCTGCCTTTATTCTATGACTTGACCTTTGTCAAACACAAACAGTTGTTAACTATTTCAAATTAAAATCAACTGTGGAAGAAGGGTAGGGACAGTTCTTGAGAACTGGTATGCTAGGTGCTGCTTTTGTGTGTTTCTGTGTCTCCTACCCTCCAGCTTTCCTTTACATTCCATTCTACTCCCAAAGCATCTGCTGCCCACTCCTGTCGACCTTGGGGATTCAAATAATGTCTTCTGTGCAAGAAAGCAGAAGTAGTTGAAGAAGGAACTGGAACCTAGAAGCCAATCAAGTAAATACCCACAAGACAGATTTGTTAATGGTGATGAAAGGTTGTTGTGACTCAGAACACAGAGTTAGTGTCCATTATTCAACATTCAAGGTAAGCATATGGCAGATGAATGGTTCTGGCTAATCTGTCTTTGTAGTAGGAGTGAGAAACTGAAGGTAAGACTTCCTAACCCAGACTGCCTCCAGTAGATAGACATGGCCCCCAGTTGAGGCATGGGGCCATCCATCCATCTTCAAATTTTTGACCTAGAATTGTTCCCATCTTAAGGAAATACAGGGACCAAATGGAGCAGAGACTGAAGGAAAGACCATGCAGTGACATACCAAACCTGACCCTATTATGGATGTCATGTTGTGCTTGCAGCCAGGAGCCTGGCATGGCTGTGCTCTGAGAGGCTCTACCAGCAGCTGGCTGAGACAGATGCAGGTACTTACAGATAATCATTGAGCTGAGCATGGGATCCCTATAAAAGACTGGGAGGATTTAAGGAGCTGAAGGAGATGGCAACCCCATAGGAAGACCAACAGTATCAACTACCCCAGACTCCTGGGAGCTCCCAGAGACTAAGCCACCAACCAAAAAGCATACATGGGCTGGTCTGCAACCTCTGGCACATAGGTAGCAAAAGCTGCCTTGTCTGGCCTCAGTGTGAGAGAATGCTGTAAATTCTGTAGAAATTTGATGTCCCAGGAAGAGGGGATATTAGCAGGGGTGTGGTAGGGATAGGTAGGTTGATGGGGAAGCACCTTCTCAGAAGCAAAGGGGAGGGGGAAGAGGGTAAAGATTGTGGGGAGGGGAGCAGGGAAGGAAGCAACATTCAGAATGTAAATAAATATAATAATATAAAAATAAATATTATATATCATAAAAGACTTCCTAATCCATTCCTGTGGGACATGCTTTGCATACAAGCTCTTAAGCAGGACTCATGGTCAAGCATGTGGCACTTCCTTGGACATGTATTTGGTTATTGGGGCATGATAAGGATTAGCTTTAAAACATGAGGCACCAAATCTAGTTCAGTCAATAAAACTCATAAACTACTTCTATATAGATACAGGAATGCATATGCAAATACAGTTGTACCAGATCTAGGAAAACAACTGAGAAAAGGTTTATGAGGTGTGGGACATAAGTGCCCTGTGTCTAATTATTTATAGCAATGATTTTCAACCTGTGGGTCATAACCCCTGTAAGGGTAGAATGATCCTTTCTCAGGGGTCTCATATCACATACAAGATATTTTATACTACGCTTTACAACAGTAGCAAATTACAGACATGAAATAGCAACAAGAATAATTTTATGGTTGAGGGTAACCACATGAATAACTGTATAAAGGTACACAGCATTAGGAAGGCTGAGACCTGCTTCTTTATAGGATAAACTCAAACTGCATGGTGTAAATATAATTGGAATAAATTGAAGTCCCAGATTCTTTCCTTCTGTGATCCAGTAGATCCAGAAACACGGGAAAACCCTGCAAAGGATGCAGAGCTACTTTACCTAAGTGAGAGGGAATTAAGCTAGCCAGACTTCCATCTTCTGAGCATATCGAAGTTGCCCCCCTCAGAAGTAAGACATCTATCTGTAGCGAGGCTAAGAAAGAGTCATGGGTCAAGTTGCAGCAGGAGGGATGGTAAATCCATGAGAATGAGTCAATGCTGGATTAAAACAAAGAATGTAATTCATGGAAACCTCTCAAATATACATGTTGGGATGTGCTGAGCAGTCAGCTTGAGGGGATCTGTAGCAGCATGTGGAAGATTTACATAAATGTGAACTCATGCCCAGAACATAAGTGTGACTCGAAACTTTGCAGCTCTGGAATCAGGGAAACTGCACACAGAATCAGACGCAATTGGCTGTAAATAAAAGTAAATAAAACATGAGCATCCTTCCATAATGCTTGACATTTAGCAAACTCTGGTGCTGTTCAATGAGGCTGGGACTGGACTCAGGAGTTAAAGGGCTAGAGCGAGGCATATGCATCACCCTCCTCCCTATGAGAGAAGAAGGATATGGCTCTGCTGCAAAAGAGGGTGGTAACTTGGAATCAACTCAATTGGAAGTGTTGCGGAATGTTGACAGACAATAAATTGAGTCTACCTGCCTTGTAGCACCTAATTTGATGTGTCCACCTATAAGATACTTGCCTAATGCTCAAACTCAAGACTTTTATAGTCACTTACTCTTTCTCCAAATATAAACAATTACCAAGGAATGGAGACTCCCTTTTTGCAACGCCTCAAGAACTGATAGCTTCCTTTCTCTTCTGAAGTTTAAGTACTCATTATCTAATACTTGAAATATCACCACAGGTTTGTAACAGGTATACTTATCTCTGTCTATATCTCTTGCTCCTCCAGTCAACTTTATGTATTTGATACTTCTTCTTTTTAAGAGGCAACATAGTTCTATAGCTCTCTCAGTCAATGAAACTTCAGTGACTGTTCACAATCTTCTATTTAGACTATAGTTTCCTGACCCTAGCACTAAAACTCTTGAGATACTTTCCCTGTCTTATTTCCCACTGACATCTCTACACACCCATTTTATTGCTACACTAGTCTCAACAGACATGAGTCAGACCATCTGTTCGTCAATATATGGATTGATAAAGCAAAGGAGATAAATTACAAGGAAAGAGAAAGTCATGTCATATTCAGTCAAATTGAGATCACTGTGTTAAGTGAAGTAAACCAACATCAAAAAGAGAGACCCCACAAGATTTGATTTCAAAGTGGAATCTGAGGACATGGAAAGATGAGTCTGTAAACAGACTCAGTATAGAACAAACTATTAGGTATGTGCAATACATAATACAGGGGAAATATGGGGGGGGGTAAATAATAAGAGCAAAAGAGTGATTGTAGTAAAAATGCAGTATATTTATATATGGAAATGCCATTATACATCCTTTAGTTTGTACATTTAATAAATAGGCAAGAAAATGTAATAATCCAGAATGATTTTCCAAGTTTGGGGACTGTGGGAAGAATAGCCTAGATAATTCTTTGTTGAGGGGTGGGGTCTTTATTGATACTCCTACTAATAACAAATGCTAAAATATCAGAAGATACTGTCACAGGTCTCATAGAAGGAAATGTTGTCCTAGACAATACAGATCTATTTTGTTATCCAGATATGGCTTAGATCTCTCCCCACACCCATGTCCACACTCGCCTCTCTAAAATTCTAGAAGCAATAGAATGCTTGAATCTCTTGTACTCTCTGTGTAGTCTGGCCTTAAACACTTGGTTCTCCTGACTCTTCCTCCAAAGTTTTGGAAGATTGGGTGTACAGATATGTACTACCACACATGCCCTCCTTTTAATTAAAGAAAAAGCTGGCTTATAAATATTACCTTTCACCTTTGTATCACAAAGGCAATGCATAAAGAGTTTAAAACAATACTTAAACTGTTTATCTTCAACTTTGTTTATTTAATTTGGGTTCTAATTTTTTCAAAATGTCAGGCATGTATGCTTATAATCTTAAGAAGTTGAGCAAAGGCTCTATGAGTTCAGGTTTGTTTGAAACTCCATTTCAAACAAATAACACAGAAGCAAATTCCTGGCCCATTTTTAAATGAATAAATAAATATGTTGTGACTTAAGCAAATAATTGTGTATACGGTTTAAACCTAATTCCCTCATTTTTTTTGATGTCTTTGACAAATAAACTCAATTTCTTGTATAAGTATTTTACTGCCCTATAAATACTGAAAACATTTTTATTTCAATTTACCTCACTGATAAAAGCAATAATGTCAGTCACGCTCACTTAGGAAATGAGGAAGACAAACTCTCCACCCCTCTGGAGCAAGACAGAGACCATGCCATGAGCTAGAGGTAGCTGAGCCTCTAAAATTCTAGAAGCAATAGAATGCTTGAATCTCTTGTACTCTCTGTGTAGTCTGGCCTTAAACACTTGGTTCTCCTGACTCTTCCTCCAAAGTTTTGGAAGATTGGGTGTACAGATATGTACTACCACACATGCCCTCCTTTTAATTAAAGAAAAAGCTGGCTTATAAATATTACCTTTCACCTTTGTATCACAAAGGCAATGCATAAAGAGTTTAAAACAATACTTAAACTGTTTATCTTCAACTTTGTTCATTTAATTTGGTTTCTAATTTTTTTAAAATGTCAGGCATGTATGCTTATAATCTTAAGAAGTTGAGCAAAGGCTCTATGAGTTCAGGTAGCTGAGCCTTAGAATTCACTTTGGCTTGCCCTAGCTTCTCAAAGTCACTGGAACATTAAACTGGTGGATGACTCTCCCACGCCTGTCACAATTGAGGAAAGTACCCAAGGCACCTGATTAGAATTTATTGCAATAGGGCTCACTGTCTCACATGTGGGGTTATAAAAACAGAGCCACGTGTTCACACAGAGTCATGGGTGGCAGCCTGTGGTTGAAGGACTGCTGACCCTCTCAGGTTCCAGCCCATCAGGAGGCTTGAAGGATCTGTTCTAGGACAGGGTAGCTTTGCCCACGTGTGACCACACCCAGTGAAGATTAAGCTGTTGTGGGCTCTCACAAGCAGATGGAAAGTCAGCTGTGCTCAATATCGAATTAACAACCTGCCCTATTTCCTGAAACTCACCGCTTAATCCACAGTTCCTGTCCTGATGTAGTAAAAATATTGGTAATCTGGTCTTAATGCTGTAGTGTCTGCTCAGTCTTAAGCACGTATAATGAATTTCCATCGAGCTGAAAATAAAACTCCAATAAAATTCATTGTATTTATATTTTTATTATGCACTACAATGTGCAGAAATCCCAAGAACAATATATCGAACTAGAATTTACAAAATGGTTGATTGATCAAGTGATTGAGACAGGTTCACGCTGTATACCCCTGCAGGACCTGGAACTCACTTTGTGGACTAAGCCAGCTCAAAGTCATAGAAATGTGACTGTCTTTGCCTGCTCAGTGCCCAGATTTTAAAGGCCTGGTACCATCCACATCTGGCATGAACTGGACATATCTTGCAAAAACTTCCAAACACTACTTAATTTGCAACAATCCACTTAAGAAATATTTAGATTTGGTGCACCTATACAATACTATAACCTATGGATTCTAACAAAATGCTACTTAGGAAACATCATAGACAACACATTCCTTACAAATACCAAATAAACGGTTTGAAAGGAAGCCAGCTAAATCCAATGCAATCTCAGATGAAGTATTAAAACACACTGGATGTTTTCACTGCAGCAAGTTGGCAAGTTACAAATGAGAAGGGCAAATGCAACTCCTTCTCAGTCCCTACCTATATTGCTTCTTTTTCAGGCCATGTAAGCACAGACAAGCCATGGAAAAGGAATGGAATTGAATGCCCCAAGTGGTGATGTCTATATGGTTTTAGGGCTGACTTTGTCCTCTTGGTCCTAAGAAATATTCTGAGAGTGAGACTAGAGATCCTCAGGAAAGAGAGGCTGCCTGCCTGCCTGCTTGCCTGTCTGTCTGTCTGTCTGTCTTTCTGTCTCCCTGTCTCTGCTTTCCTCTCTGTCTTTCCTTTTCTGCCTCTCTGTCTCTATCACTTTGTCTCTCTCTCACTTTCTCTCTCTTTCTCTCTCTCATTTGTATCTGTCTTCCTTCCAGCCTGCCTTATGTACAGTGATTTATTTTAAAAAAGCCTTTTCTTAACTGTCAGGACTACTGTTTTCCTTGCAGAAAAAGAGTCTGTCAAAAGAAATGTTTTCTCTTCTCTCTCTCTCTCTCTCTCTCTCTCTATATATATATATATATATATATATATATATATATATATAGAGAGAGAGAGAGAGAGAGAGAGAGAGAGAACAACTGAGAGGGCAGAGTCCCCAGAGTCTGATGAGGAGAAATATCCTCACTGGCACCATGCAGGAGAGGACACATTCTTGTGTCTTGGTTAAAATGTGTCTTGGTTAAAATGCTGCCAGACCTTGCCACACTTCTGGGACGATCCTTCCATGCAAGTTCTAGGAAGGACCAACCTCTTGCTCTTGGGGAGTAGTTGTGGTTTTGGACAATAAGGTCGTGTTTGTTCAGCAAAAGACATCTGGCAGTCCAGATACATTTCTTAAACGGACCTTGACCCTAGTAGACGGTATGCCAAGAGACTCCCTTCTCTCCAGAAGGACGAGAATAAGAAGCAGGTAGCATGTCGAAACAGGACGTGAAATCCTAGCCTTCTTGCCCCCTGAATAGAGTCCAATGCCCCAAGATAAAGGAAATCCAGTCTGTAATCTGATAGGCTTGCTACCGAGCATTTTGCCAGAAACGCCTTCCCTTCGCACAGGGCCAGAGTCCAGGTGCACAAGCTCCGATCCTACAGACACAAGTAGGAAAAGAAAATGTAAGAAAGCAAATCTCCACTTAGCATTAGACAGAACGTGATGGGCAGAGCGGGTAGAGTGTTTCGGCAACTGTGGGGAAGAAGATTTAGCCTGTGTCTTCGCAGACACTTCATTGGAGACCTTTGGCTTAATTGCTAAGGTCAGAGCACAAATATAGAAATCTAAAATTAGATTACTATAATTGCTTTTCTCCTTCTCCCTAACTCTGCTGCGAGCTCTTTGCAAAGAGCACCTTTGAATACACAGTAGCGATCACAGCTCCAGGTACCTGGGGCTAGAAAAACATTTTGGGAAAAGAAAAAAAAAAAAAAAAAAAAAAAACCCAGTTCCAGCATCTGGAAGTTAAGGAGAAGAATCACACAGAAAATGAAAACAAAAATGCTTCTGTGTGTAAATAACATATACACTACAGTATATTCTTTTGCATACATGTATGAGGAGTGTCTGTGTCTTCATGTTCATAAGCCTATTTGCATATACTCGCATGTGTATGCACATGCCTGTGCAGCTCTGACGTTGACATCAGCTGTCTTTCTTGGTCTCTTTCCACCTTGTATATGGAAGCAGAATCTCTCGTTTGAACTGTAGCTGCCTTAATCAGCTGGTCCAAATAGCCAGCTTCATCCAGGATTCCCACATCCTCCCTTCTGAGCACTAGAATTGCAAGCAGGATGCCACAGCCACCCAGGCTTTACCTGAATGCCCAGGATCTGAACTCAGGTACTCATGCTTGCACAACAAGCGCTTTGCCCACTGAGCCCATTTCATAATCTATAAAGCACTTTTGCAAAACTTATTCCCTTCATCCCTACTGCCAAATAATTCAGTGATAAACCGTTGAAGTAACTTTTTAAAAGCAACTTACTTAAGAGATTCAACTGAATCTTTGTGAGACATGAATTGGTAGAAAAGAAATACTTGATTTTGAGAGGTTAAATACCTTGTGCATACAAATAAAAGAATGGAGAAAAAGTAAATCTGTTTTGTAAAACCTGTAGAAGGTGCTTGTGAAATGTTTCTCAGCGTTGAAGATTCCCTTAAGGCAAAATGTATGTTGTATTATATAGCTTTATATATGTGTTTTTATACACACACACACACACACACACACACACAAATGCATGCATACGATTCTCTACAATATGCAATCACAATATCTTTTTCTTCAAAGTTAACTATTAAAGACTTAGCAAAAAATAAAAATAAAATAAAAAGCAGTCAGTGTTCAAAGTGGCTGAGCCGGGAGGCACGTGGTTAGGAAAAAACTGGGGAGAGCAGCACATTAAATATTCAATGTTCCCCAGATCTTGAGTATTCACGAGAAAGCGTTTCTTCTAAGAGTCAGAGGGTGGAATACAGACAGGGTGCATCAAGACAGAGGGACTGAGAGCTTTCAAGAAGGGAACACAATGGGTCTCTAAGAAAGACAAAAATAATTTCCAATCCAAACAACAGTAGTTGGACTCAGTGGGTTGTACATGTGTGTGACAATAATAATTATAGAAAGGGGCCACATGGACATGAAGGGAGTGGGAGGACTCCGGAGGAGGTAAAGGAGAGAGGGAGACTGGAAATGGTGAGCACAGTCCTGGTGTATGAAATCCTCAAATTTAATTAAAAGTTAATTAATTAATTAATTAAATGAACTTGTGATTTCTCTGGAGTTGGATGTGGTTTGAGGTTGTAAGGTTTTCTGAAAAAGGGGATTAAAGACTCTTGGGATTTGAAACAAATATGCTGGCTGCTGTAACTACAGAAAGAGCACACAACCTTATGGAAGTCACAAAAAGTACACATTTGTACATGTGTGTGTAAAAACACTGTGAAGGGATAATTGACTTTTAAAAACCAGTACATAAGAGACAGAAGCTGAAACACATAGTTTGGTTAGTGGAGAGTGCATGCCTAGCATGCAGAGTCCTGGGTTCAGGTCCCCGTGCTGTACCTATCAGCCATGGTGGGGTATGCCTATAATCTCAGCATCCATTTAGGCAGTAGAAGTAGAAGATCAGAAGTTTAAAGTTCTCCTCAGCTACATACAAAATTCAAAGCCATTATGGACTATATGAGAATTATTTTAAATCAATAATTGATAGAAAGAAAGATAGATGATAGGGGAAAAGAAATTAATTTTCAGTCATACGAAGCCTATATTCAAATGTACTAGACGTATCCATAACTAACACATCTTTTTGTGTTTTTTTTTTTGTTTTTGTTTTTTTTTTTTTTTTTGGTTTTTCAAGACAGGCTTTCTCTGTGTAGCCCAGGCTGTCCTGGAACTCACTCTGGAGACCAAGCTGGCCTTGAACTCAAAAATCCACCTGCTTCTGTCTCCCAAGCACTGGGATTAAAGGCATGCACCACCACTGCCTGGCCTACATCTTTTTATTATAAGAGAAAAAGACCGGTGACACTGTTTGACCTGGGATAGATCTGAGGGGAAGGGTAGTCCTTCCTATGCACTGTGCATGACTCCATTCATGTCATGAGAACCCCACCTGCATTTGAAGTAAGAAGATCTTTGTTAACATCCCAGTATATTCACCTGGACACCTTGCCTTGATCCCAAGACCCACAGGAAATTCGCGGAGGGAATACTCAGACTAGGATCCTGTGTGTGTGTGTGTGTGTGTGTGTGTGTGTGTGTGTGTGGTGTTGTGTTTTGCTCTGTGGTCATAACTCTATATATTTCATATTCATGACTCTACCTACCAAGGCTGTCAGAGTGACCTTCATGTGTATGCTGGAATCAGACTTTGAGCCCAAGAGACTGAAGGGAAATCTCAAACAGTGGTGAGGTGTCCTTGATTGTGCATCTTAGTGGTACAATGCAGAGTACATTGAAGCTCTGTGGCTGTGGACCTAGACATTTTTAATAGGAGTCGTGTCAACTATAAGGCCTTTTGCTTTACTGTCCACCTTAAAGGGCATCCAGAAATGAGAAGAGAGAAAATTCTGACTGGTATGTAGTGAAGGGGGAGAAAGGGAAGGAGCTCTTAAAGAAACATGGCAAGTCTGATGTCCATCATGAAGTGTGTGGTGAGAAGTCCCTGGATGATAGTGTACAAGGTTCAACGTCTGTATTATTCTTGGAAAATCCAAATTGGAATTGAGTACTCATGGATCAATATAAAGTAACAAAATCCTAAACAAACTGCAAAGACAACAGAAATCCTTGATCAGCATACTCAGACTTAGCTTGAGACAGAGCATAGGACATGCTTCTGATATTCTAGGCTCTATGTGTGTGTGTGTGTGTGTGTGTGTGTATGTGTGTGTATGTATAATGAGATGTATATATATATATATATATATACATATATATATATTTCATTTTGCATTTGTTATGTAGTTCTGGATACACATGTCTGGAAATTATAGATTTATTAAGTAGGTAAAATTTTCAACCAATTGCAATCAGGTGTTTTTTTTTCTTTTCTTTTACTTTTTGGCAAGCATGTACCTGGTTTCAAAAGGTATTTAAGCAACACGGCCAGTCTGGCTTTGCAAGCAGCATTAGATAAACCAGCAGCAGCATTTTTTTTCCTGCAGGTTGCCAACTGTCCTAAAGGGAAAAAATCCTTTCATATTTCTTCATGTAAAGGACTTGTTTGCCTTGCAGAGAGGCCCAGTGTATTGCCGTGATTAGAGAGTCCTTTTACATCAAGAGTTCCCTGGAGACACAGTCCCAGACAACAAATCAGCTGTGTCCTGCCTCCACCGCCACGCCCTGTACCTTTGCATTTTCTTCTTAGAGTAAATTCTATAGTGCACACAACCTCATGCAAATCACTAGCAGGAAGCCACTGCCTGGGCACAATTACCTTTCAAATGATGCCAACATGCAGGTACAGGACTGCCTTGCTTCATCAGAAAGAGGAAGTATTGGGTTTTTTTCTCCCTATCAGAAATTTTAATCCATCATCCCAATTAAAAGGTGAACAACGAGAAGCTGACACTCTGCATCTTGAGCATGTCCTTTAAAGTGTATGCTGCAATGGAGCTACTGTTGAGGTCCTTCTGGTAGCCACCCCCATTATGAAATGACCGCTTATTACAAGCAGCAATGAGATTTTTTTTTTAAGAGAAAGAATCTGTTGGCTTTCTCTACTAATAGCTTTTTTGGCATTCAGCTGTCCACTTTTTATTAGCTTACAAAAAAAAGTTATAAACCTACAGAACGTTCTAGACGTCTAGATATGCAAGAGTGCCTGATGGCAGAGAGCAAGTTCGGGAGCTCCAGGTAAACCCAACGTGGCCCGGCATAAGCCGTCGCTGAAAAGGGCCCTATTATCAGAAGTACCACCAAACCTATGTCAAGTGTGAGCCGGGCAAAGGTGGAAATGAAGAAGAAAGACTTGCTCTCTTATCTTGGCAAATCTGGGTCTCACTTAAGTTAAATAGAAAATGGAGACTCTCCCTTGAATAGTTCAAGTGACTTCAGACGGGAGAAAGCAGCAAGAGATCTGAAGAAAGAGGCAGAAGTGCATACTGTATTTATAATTGAACACAGCTTTTTATATAATTACATCGTTGTGCACTTTTTATTTTTGGCTCTTGAACACAGTCACTCAGATGAAATTAAAGAGCAGGCAGGGAGGAGAAGGAAGGTGCTTCGATGCTGCTTCCCGTTTCTATGACAACCCCGGGGGCATCCTATTCATCTGCCTCATTGATGGTGAGGGTACTCAAGAGATGATGCCTTTTACAACTTATAACTTGCCGGTTTCACGTCCACCAGAAAATGTACAAGAGGACCAAAGGAACCCTCTGACGTATCTATTCCTCCTTTCTTCACCAGGCTGCGAGTGGGTGCCATGTGCGAGTGCTTTTGCCAAGAGTGTGTTGCTCAGGATGTGTATAAACTTGCCTTTGAAATGTCTCTATTGGTAAATAATGTGTTTCTATAAGTAGGTTTTTGATGGAGCTAACTACATATTTTAAAATAAACTCCTACATGCTATTTAGTGTGATCCTTCTTGCTATGGCATCACATTTAAAAAAAAATTGCTTAGCTGAGGCTTCACATAAAGAACTGTCTTGGGGAAAAAATCTGAACAACCAAAGGCAAACAAAATTTCTAAAAGGAGAGGATCGCTTTGTTTGTTTGTGACACCGACCTCAAATAAAGCTATATGGCTGTCCCTTAGGGGAACAGGGATAGAGATGGTCTCAGCAGAATCTGGGATCTGAACCAACATTAGAATGAAGACACCTAAGATATGACCATGGAAACACAGTCCTTCAAAAACCCCACTTGAAATCTGAGCATGAGCAAGTTAGCTTGAGCATTACAAAAAAAAATGATCATTTGTCATCTTAAACGCATATGTGTACAATGTGTGTAGGTATGTGTTCATGCATGTGTGTGAATGCACGTACAAACATGCCACTGAGTGTATGTCTAAGTCAGAAGACAACTGTGGGTGTTGGTCCTCACTTGCCACCTTGGCTGAGACAGTAGCTGCCTTGTTTGCAGCTGTGCTGTATGCACCAGGCTAGTCTACCTGGAAACTTCCAAGGATGTTCATGTCTCTGTCTCCCACGTCTCTATAGTAATTCTGTGATTATAGAGCTCTATGTTAACTGGCTGTCTTCTCTGGGGGATTCTTGGGATTAGGATGCAGGTGTTCATTCTTTTGCCCACAGAGTCATCTCCCTAGTTCAATGGTTTGTCGCATCAGTCAGGTTTTTGAAGTCTTTCCGTAATAGTAGAATTGAACAGGAAGGTTTTTTAAAATAGCACATATTTAAAAGATCTGCTGGGTAGTAAAAAAAAAAAAATGATTCCAAGTACATTGTCACATAGATACTCAAATTCATGTGATAACCCTTGAAACCCTTGACTTCCCAGTGAATGTTTCTAAATATGGAGAGAAAGAGTTGTAAGTTTATCTTCATGAGAGCAAATAAGTAGTCATTTCTGAGGAATTATTACTTTATGTCATATCTATACTTTTTATTTCTAACCCCAGCTACATTTCTTAATTTTAAAGAAAAAAAAGTAATACTGACTGCTTTCCAAATAGTAATCTGTTGGATTCAAATACAATGCAGAAAACTTTACAGTACTCACAACATATAGTAATTCCTCCTGTCAGCTCGGTTGAATAGAACATTCTAGAAGTCAAACTTTTAGACAGGCTCAGACTAGAACCCCAAAACTGAAAATAGGAGTGATGGTGAGGTGGGATAGAAAAACCAAAGGTTTCAGAAGAGAATTAGAGCCATCCTAAGTTGCTGTCTGAACCATATCGTTCACATTTGACCTGGACTTCATGACTTGCATGTTATTATTGGTATTTTGACAGAGCTTCTTGAGAACCTGTAGCCTCTACAGTACTTAAAGGGATATTCAGCACCTATGATGCTGTAATGTACAGTCGGTACAGTATAGTGTATTCATCTGTTTTCCAGAAGCAAAGCCTAAATTGTGCTAAAAGACTTCTGCTAGTGGACAAAAGAGCAGGTAATGGTGTCACAGCAAAAAAGACATGTGGAAGCTTAGGTATCACCATGAAGAAAGGATCACATTAGCTTCGGTAACTAAAGAAAATGTTAAATAATATATATTATTTTAAACCGGGGAGAGCATTATAATTTGAGAAAACCATCCATATCTCCAAACAATGAATATCCCTCCCCCAGGCTACACATTTTAGTTACTTGGCGAGAGGCACTTATGTATAATTATTCACGTTATTATCCTTGGGATTTGGTAACTCTCCTGGGCTGGAGCAGGCTCACCTGGCTTAATCTCCTCTTTTCCACATTCTTTTTTAACTGTCCCCCTTTCTGTGGAGTCAACAACTCCAGCTTTCAAATCAGCAGAGTTGGCCCCTCCCAGTTCTCACTGAACCCTGAGCCCAGCACCCTGGGACCATTTCAGACCTAAATACTCAGATCATTTCAGTCCATCTTTACCTTACAGGGATTAGGCTTATGATGGTGTTTTTGTTTTTTTGTTTTTTTTTTAATGTTTTTAAAAGTCCTTAAGGACAAATCTTCACCAGAGCTTTGAGTCATGGGACCACCAGGATACTTGAGGAAAGGATGAAACAGATCTCAAACTACTTACATGGTAAACTCCATGTATGGCGCTAGTATTCTCTCTCTCTCTCTCTCTCTCTCTCTCTCTCTCTCTCTCTCTGTGTGTGTGTGTGTGTGTGTGTGTGTGTGTGTGTGTGTGTAGCTATACAAGAACAACTCCAGTTGGTTTAACCAATTTTCTTGGAGCTATAGTGAGCTTCTAAAATACAATACATAAAAAAGCAAGAAGAAAAGCAAAATTATGATTTCGTAGGAAAATGGGTAGAATGAAAGATTATGTTGAATGGGGTAAGTATGACTCAGAAAGATCACAACCAATCTAGATATTGAAGACAATAGAACACTTTGTGCTAGGCTGTTTTTGGTTTGTTTGCTTGTCAGCTTGATACAAGCTAGAGCTATCAGACAAAAAAGAACCTTTGTTGGGGATTGCCTCTATCCTATTGGCCTGTGGGAACGTCTGTCTGGTATTTTCTTGATTAATAATTGATGTGGGGCAACCCAGCTTGCTGCAGTTAGTGCCTTTCCTGGACAGGTAGTCCTGGCTTGTAATAAGCAAGCATGTTGAGCAAGCATTAGGAGCAAGCCAGTAAGCAGTGCTCTTCCTAAGTCTCTGCTTAAGTTCCTGTTTCTGGGATCTCTGCTGTGAACTCTGCCCTTTCCTTCCTGGAAAAAAAAAATTAAAATAAAATAAAATAAAATAAAATAAAAATACAGTACATTTTCTTCTTCATAAATATTATTCAAACAGTTGTGACCTAGGGAGTGTGGTGCTAGGATGACTTAAATGTATTGGCTTATCAACAAAACTTCTCTGACATTCAACTCGGAAGCTTACTTTTGGCCATCATTATATTAAATATCTGAATGCATACAGAGGTATACACATATGTATGGGCATACAAAGAAATAAATGAATGAGTAGAAACACAGATGGGGGTCTTTATTGCATCCCTCTTGGCTTTTATTGTGGCATGTCCCACATGCCCCTCCCAACCACAGGAACATTGTTACCCTCTGGCTGCCCACAGCATCCAGAAAGCAGAAGTGTCTGAGGTGGTTAGGTACCTGCCGTTTGCTGAGTGGCAGAGCTTTGAGGTTTTTGCCTAAAAGAGACAGACCTGAGCTATTTGAAATTAACTGAAAGGAATCTGAAGTCTGAAATGCATGCAGATCCCCAAACTGGTGCTTATACGTGCGATGATTCTCCGTCTTGAAAATGAGCACTCCTTCTTACCTGCTCAGATCGTGAAGGAGCATAATAGGGTTCCAGTTCCTACCCAGCCTTTGCTGCTGGGTCGCGTGTGTGTGTGTGTGTGTGTGTGTGTGTGTGTGTGTGTGTGTGTGTAGGGGAATATAAAAGTGAAGGAATACAAGGGCATTAGGTTATCCTATCTAGCCTCTGCTCCTGGGTCGTGTGTGTGTGTGTGTGTGTGTGTGTGTGTGTGTGTGTGTGTGTGTGTAGGGGAATACAAAAGTGAAAGAGCACAAGGGCCTTAGTAGGTTAGATGATAATTCGTACCCTGAAAATGCATGAGGGACAGCTGCAGAGGACAAAAAGAAGAGCTGGTGCTGAAAGGCTCAGGATCCAGTCTCAGCTCCAGAACCTTCTACCATGAGAGCTTTGTCCTATCCCTCCTCTGCTTTGTGGCTAAGACCTCAGGCAAGTGCTTCTCTAAGCCATGGTCACTGTATTTCCCAAGTGGAGATAGAACAGGAGCCACAGAATTTTGCTGTTAAAATGAAATTATTTAATATTTTCCAGGATCCCAAACCCACATTTGAAAGGGTTCGCTGAGAATAAGAAATAGCAAGAATCACAGATTTTGGAATGGGAGTTTCAACCCCCCACCTCCATATCCAGCTTTGGAAAACATTTTATTTGTGACATGTTAGAGAGAATGAGCCTTTTTTTCTCAGGGAACATCTAGTGTTGGTAAATGTGCTGTGAAATAATATGTAATGCAGTGGAAGCCAATCCAACTTGAATTCAAATCCAGTCTTTGTTGATTTCTTAGCTTTAAAGTTCATTCTGACTTTCTTCGTTTCTCATAGAATTGGCAAACAATAGTATCTTGATTTTGCTCTTGGTAGGCATAGGATGAAATGGTAGGGGTAGAGCCCCATTATAGGAGTGATCGCTTGGCATACACAAAGCCCCATGTGATATTCTCTCTGGCACCAAATAAACCAGACTTCCTGGTTCATCCCAAGGACAGAAGCAGGAAAATCAGAAGTTCAAGATCATCCTTGGCTACATATCTTAGTCAGAGGCCAATCTTAGCTGCCTGAGACACGACCTTAATCATTTTTTAAAAAGAATAAGAGAAAAGACAAATAATATGCAAGGCAGAATCTACTTACATTCAAGGGTCAACAAAATATAATCATTGTAAGTTAATAATCAAAATATAACTCTTTTGTTAGCTTTGCTTTGTTCCCTCTTCCCTATCCTCTAAGCTGTTCTGCATCAAACCAAAATATAAGCTTGATTTCCTCTAACTTGGATTAAACTAATCTGCCAGTCCCCTGGACCTGCGTGTTCAGTCAATTTCTATGGCTCTATTCATTCAGAAATGGTCAGAGTTTATGTCCCCTTGTCTGAGAACACGTATGTTTCTATAGAGATCGAACAAGAGGTCCAATGACACTTCCACAAATTTATTTTCAATTTTTATTTAGAAATAATAAAATAAGACATAATATATAAAAAATATATACAACCCATGGTTTGTGCAGTACAATAGGAAGACTTTAGATACAAAACAGATGGCAAATGGGAAAATAATAACTATCGTGATTGTCAAAGGCTAGGATCACTCAACTCGCCAGAGCCCAGAGCTGAAACCTAACATTTCTGGGAAAGAAACTCTAGTTTGCTGAAGGTTGTGGGAGGGGATGTAATAATGCAACACTTTTATACTTTCCACCTTAACATCATGAGCAGAGTGATAAGGAGTTTTACCCACCCCTTGAGATGAGCTTTTTGCTTTTGTGGGGTGGTTCATTATAAGTTAAAAGCTGACGTTTGTTATTTGCAAGGGGAACATCTTTGGGGAACCAAGGTCATCAGAGACACATCAAGACTTAGGGAGGAGAGGAAGTGAAAGAAAAGGAAAAATGCATTAACAGAACAGAAACAGAGTCAAACAATTCTAGGGATTTAGAAATGACTACAGTGCTATATGACATTCTAAAAATGTCTGATTCAAGTATACTCTTAGAGGGATAGAAAACTATTCCTTTCTCAATAATCAAAATAGAATTCAGTTTGTCTACCTTTTATTTAAAAATAGAATAACCAGGAATCTATGACTCCCCCCTCCAAAAAAAATATAATGCCCATTCAGATATGGGCAAACATTCTTTAAAAGGGAATACATCCTAGAGGGATTTGCTTGCAGCACAGAAGCAACTGGCATCTGGGGATGACCCCCAGATGTTCAAGGTGAGTCCCTCCATCTGCATACTAGCGGCAGGTGTGTGCACTAGTTCTGGAGGCCC
Organism: Apodemus sylvaticus; assembly: GCF_947179515.1. Classification (NCBI taxonomy): domain Eukaryota; kingdom Metazoa; phylum Chordata; class Mammalia; order Rodentia; family Muridae; genus Apodemus; species Apodemus sylvaticus. The sequence continues at coordinate 11,539,156 of NC_067481.1, forward strand.
AGTCAACAAAGACAGATATTCTGAAGGTAAAAATGCAGGAAGAGATGCCATGCATTACCTAGGTCTTGGCTTTTGGCAGAACAAAACAAAATGCCATTTAAAGCTCGTAACTATGAAGATGCTTATAACTACAAAAAAAGCTCTCAAAGGAACAGTCCATGCTGAAATAAATAACAGAAGAACATACTAAATCGAACCTCAAAAGGCTGGTAATATCCGCTAAAACCATGCTAACCGGCAGCATACGGGTGCTAGCTCTCAGAACTCACTGCGGTAGTTATACCTCTTAGGGTATTTTTTTTCCTTTACAGATCTCTATTTACATTTGGCTTTAAATATGAAAATATCTGATAAACTTTATAAAATGTACACTTTAAAAATGTAGCTTCTGCAAAATTTTTCTTGAAAAACAAAAAGAAGAAAACACGAACAAACAAACAAACAAAAAACAAACCTATGCACCAGAAATTTTAGATGGTTTCTTCTTTTTAAGCAAAAAAAATTGAAAGATTTCCCCTCCCACTTTTCTTGTCTCCGTACCCTCCCTCCCCTTTTCAAATAACTCAAGTCTTTTTAAGTGGTAGCGCTGTGTGTTTGGGGTCAGTCCACGTTGTCACCCCCAGTCTCTACTGCATCTCCATTTGATTGACATTCCACTGAATACTCTTTGGTTTGATTTCTTTCCTTTGCAAATCACCATAATAGCAGCATCTGAAGCCTTCCATAGCCTCTCACTGTCAGAAGCCAGTCTGTCTTCTCTCCCATGATTTCTCCCTGTCCCCAACCCGGCCAACTCTTTTAGCAACTTGCAACCCTGCCTTGAAACCCGGATGTACAATAACAACCACTTTCTTAACACTTCTCTCTTGATTTCCACAACACCAACAGTTTTCAAATCCATTGACATAGAAAGATGAAAACAGCAGAAACTGCCATCATTTCTTATGGGTACTTAATCCAGATACAGAGGCTCACAAGCCACAGACCAGACCGACACAAACATCAACCGAAATAAAATACATGGTTCTAGAACAAGCTGATTTTTAATGGCATATTAGGGTGTAATACCATTAGAGAGTTGATTTTGAGACGCCAACTAAAAAGGAAAATAAGCAGCCCTAGGGTTTACAAGTAGAGAACATTAAAACCAAGAGAAAGGAAGGGAGGGAAAATTGCATTATTGAGCAAGAGTTGGGGAGGGGAAAGAGGTTTTTATAAAGGCAGGTGAAAAGGCTTCTAGAAAATAACCTGTCCTTGGCAACCTGCTCTGAGACTTTCCAAGAGACAGTGACCAGCTCACACGAATCATGAGCGTTTACAGAGAGAGAAATAACCCTTTAGACTCTTAATTCCTTAGCTTGTAATTATGCTGTGTTTATGTGGCTCACTAAGACCTAAAATACTGAAACAGTCTCTCTTACCCTCTGTCATGAAAAAGGCAACTTCCCTCTCACCTGTAAAGTAGATTGTTGCATTGAAGTGGCTCATGTTCTCTCTCTCTCTCTCTCTCTCTCTCTCTCTCTCTGTCTGTCTGTCTGTCTCTCTCCTCTCTCTCTCTGCAGAGACCTCAGAAGGACAAGCCTAGAGGCCAGACATCTTAATGTGACACTGAGCTAGAAATGCCCTGGAAGTCAAGGCTATGACTCAGCTGCACAATTTGAAATCTGTTCATCTTCCCCACTGGGTGACGGTTTGGAAGGTGCCAGGTTACCAACAAAGCTCAACCAAGATCTGATCTTATGGAATAAACATTGGAATGTGCAAAGAGAGAGAAGCCCAGAAAAGTCCAAGCATCTATAGATAGATAGATAGATAGATAGATAGATAGATAGATAGATAGATAGATAGATAGATCCCTTTGAGTACATTATCCTGACCAGTACTACCTGGGGAAAAAAAGATACTGGTGTAGTGCATATGAAACTGTGACCTATGCTTCCCTCCTCCCCTCCAAATAAGATGCACAGAAGAATAGACTCGAAAAACACACTACATTGATCAGACTTTGGTGTTCTTTTCAGACTATAGTGCAAAATGAATGGACTGTTTCACATCTTGCTGAAGTTCAAAGATAGTGTCTCTGGACTTCCAAGACAATCCATGAAGCTTTGTTTCTTTTTAAAAATATATCCTCCATGTGAAGAGAGAGAGAGAGAGAGAGAGAGAGAGAGAGAGAGAGAGAGAGAGAGAGAGAGAGAGAGAGAAATGTGCATTATCTTTGGTATTTATTTAAGGTAGTCTAACTGAAAGTTTGAGATAACCTATTAGCATTGTGGAAAAGGAAAGTGTAAAACCCAGAGGCTACCATTTGGCTAGTGTTACATAATGTTATTATATAAGCAGAGAGAGAGAGAGAGAGGAGAGAGAGAGAGAGAGAGAGAGAGAGAGAGAGAGAGAGAGAGAGAGAGATCAATTTTAGCAAACAAATTAGCAAATTACTGGCCTCAGAAAATCAGGTTCTCGTTTTGGCAGTTAATAGCCAAATACTTGATGCTTTGAAGCATACTGTGCACTTTCAAAAATGCTCAACACTGACGTTTTAAAGTTATGTAAAAGATAAACTACACTGCAACAAAAATACAGTTTGTGTTCATGTAGTTAGCAGCTTTTCAAAAAATTAAGGCAGAGTCTTGCCTATGTTATGCCATTAAAATCACTCTTGTTCCCCTAAAGAGAAGCATTTCAGGTAAGTCATGTACCCAAACCGAGGCTTGCCTGCATATTCAAGTTTTGTAAAAAAAAAAAAAAAAACACAAAACAATACATAAAAAACCCCATAAGTTATACTACAACAGATATGTGCCATCGTGTCTCTTGGAGGCCTGCAAAGCGCTTTACATCAGTCATCCAGCTTACAGTCTTTTCTTGAAACCTTTGTGCTAGCCTTAGTCTCTTGAGGCTGCTTGCCGTCACCCACCTCTCGACCAGTACCATGGTCTGTGTTACTGTCCCGGACCTCTGACCCACATCAGACTGTGTAGCGAAGTAAATATCCCAAAGACGGAACCAGCCAGTCATATCTCCGATTCTCGCCTTAAAGGCCTGGGCTCTAGAGGCACGCTCGCCTGGTTGTGCAGATCTATGCCAGGAGGTGAGTTTGTACTCGTGCTCTCCGGAGCTCCGTTCTCACTGCCCTCTTCCTCTTTGCTTGTTAGGGCAACTTCATTTTCATAGCAAAATGAATTTGCGTTTGAGAGGATGTATTTCTTCTCTGCTAAGTCTCTGGCACTACAAAGGGGGGTGTTAGGGACTTCATAAGTCTTATGGAATCTTGAATAGTCTACTTTATAGTAGTGTTTCTCTTCAAAGAGCACTGGCTCGTAGCGGTGACCCCAGAGAATTTCATTGGCCAGATACGAACTCCGGCATTGCGTTGTCATGGCGGTAGCCTCTACCATGCCTTCCAGTATGACAACAATCTCAAAGTCTGCATTGTCAATGTCCTGCTTACTCAAGTCATATAAAGGGCTGTCTTCGTCTATTTCATGGACAATAGTGATAGGGGACACTAGAAATATGCGGTCAATTCCGCTATCAAAACCAACGTTGATGTCTATCTGGTCCAAGGGGATGTACTCCCCTTCTGAGGTGATCCTAGATTTGAGAAGCTGTGCCCGGACATGAGCTTCCACAAGGTGGCTCTTGCGAAGGTTGCCCACTCTCCACATCAGGCAGAGTTTGCCGTCCCTCATGGCAATCACAGCATTGTGACTGAAGACAAGAGTCTCATTTCTCTTCTTTGGCTTTGCCATCTTCGCCATGACTGCGCCGATGATGAAGGCGTCGATGATGCAGCCTACGATTGACTGGAATACCACCATGAAAACAGCAATTGGGCACTCATCTGTAACGCACCTGAAACCATAGCCGATGGTTGTTTGGGTCTCGATGGAGAAGAGAAAGGCAGCCGTGAAGCTGTTGACCTCAGACACACATGCCTTGCTCTCTTTAGAAGCATCCAGATCCCCGTGGAGCAGTGCTATCAACCAAAACACACAACCAAAGAACAGCCAGGAGAGCACAAAGGCAAGGCAGAAGATAACGAGCATCCACCGCCAGCGGATGTCCACACAGGTAGTAAAGATGTCTGCCAGGTACCTCTGTCCCTTCTCGCCCACGTTGATAAACTGAACATTGCAATGCCCATCTTTCTTCACGAAGCGGCTCCTGCACTGTTGTCGGGTATGGACTTTACTCTTGCCATTCCCGAAGCCATTGGCAACTGCCATGGTAGCCAGCTTCATGCCGTCTTCCTCCGAAGAGACGATGCTGTAGCGGTTGGTTCGCACACTACCCATTGCTTCTGCTGGGGACGCCAGTGTTTCTGCTTTAGAAAACAGTCTGAGTTTTTGCAAAACCCTTTGAAGAAACAGTTTTGAATGTTCAGTGAAGACACACACAAAAAAATAATAATTAATTTTTTTAATGAAGAGAGATGGATGCTTCCAAGAACCTTGGGGTTCTTTTGACCAGCAGTTACCTTAGTAACTCAGCTGACATCCAGAGAACTTGTCCTACAAGAAAAGAGAGCATTCATTACAAAAAAACGCCATACTTGAAGTCCTATTGTCTTAACAAACAAAAGTGCCGGAAATATATGGTCAGTTCTACTACTGAAATCAACATTGATGCCTATCTGGTCCAAAGGGATATACTCCTCTTGTGAAGTGATCCTAGATTTGAGAAACAATTCCCCTGTTTTAACGAATGGGAAAGAAATGCACACAAATGGACTTTATATTGAATTGTGTGGAGTTCTCTTTCTTCTTCTAAATGTTCTCAAATTTTTTTTAAAAATCACAGTCATTGAACACAGATCAGCTGCCTTTCTTTGCTAGTTATTCCACTGATATTTCCTTTTTCTTCTACTATTTGTCAGCAATCTAGAATATTCTATAATTCATATCTACCTATCAGTTCTTAAGTTCTTCCAGGTTCTCAGAGTAATAGAAAAGTCCTTCTGATTCTAAGGTTTGCAGCAGCTTTTGACAGTAAGTTGTGTCTAGAAAACATTGTATATGAACAGCCTGGATATTAACCTAGCTGTGAAGGGAGAATGTCCCAGCCCTTGCTGACAAGACTAACATCTACGGGCACAGGCAGTTTTGTTTTGTTAATAATGTTGGACAGAAAGTCGTTTGCAGCATTTAAATAGATCCTAACTTTTGGATACTGTTCGGCTTGCTCCATGACTCCACAGGCTTGAAGCAGGCGCTGTGCAGAAAAATGCCTGATACCATCTCCCAGAATACAAGGGATTCTGACTTGAAGACACAGTTTTGCTCTGGGGGAATAGAGAGCCATTCCGTTGCCTAGCAATATGAGTCCTGAAATTCTCCAGAGATGGGATTGCCATGTGTAATGACAGGGTAGGAAGCAAGTACCCCTGGGCCAAAGGCCCAGGTCTTTAGCGGATTGAGATAAGGCAGGGGCTCATTTCACGTGGGTCCAAGGCTGTGTGCTCTTGAACAGGGACAACTTTGTAATCAAAGGAGCTTATGAAAGCCAGTCAACTTTACTTTCACTTCCAGTGCTGCTGTTTGCTGTAGGTTCCTATGGAGAAGGCACTCACCTTTACTTAACATGAACAAATAGAAGCTTCCTCCCACGGCTTCATTCTGCCCCCAGGTAAAATTTAGCTACTTACTCTGACTTTCCTTCTTGACTCAAAAACAACAACAACAACAACAAAAAAAAAAAACCAACAACAAAAAAAATCCTACGTGTCCTCCATAACAAGAGAAAGAGAGAGAGAGAGATGGGGGAGGGAGAGAGAGAGAGAAATTAAGAGGAGGAGGAAAAGGAGGAGAGAATGCTTAAGAAATCATCTACGGTGTATTCATTATGTAATGTGCACTAACGAAGTCCAAGAGTAGATTAATATTAACATGACCTAGAACTAAAAACTGAGAATGATTTCCAACTTTTCAAACCACCAAATCCATGTTCTGTTTTTAAGTGGGACAATAAAAATATCAGGAATTGTTGGGACCTTGGTAAGAGGATTCCAGTTTTGATTCCCCTCCCGCAAAGGCACATAAATATGGATCAGTCAACAGGACCGTTTTCAGCCAAGCCAGATGCAGATATGGAAAGTAGTCCATTTGTCCTTATTCTGCCCATTACCAAGGGGCGATGTGCATTGTCTTTGGACATGGCTCGTAATAATCTTCTGTCTTCTCAAACCATGTTCAAGTTATAGTCAAGATGTACCCCACCTTATTTTTCTTGAGATTAGTCATCTGTGAAAATTTCAATGTGTGTTACATTTTGTCAGATTTTGACACCTAAATGATGCTTGATTTGAAAATGCCTTTGAATTGCTTTATAAAAAGAAGATCCGGTGCCTTCCCAACCTTCTACCTGCTTCAGTGTTTTGCCTGCTTCCCCAAGAACAGTGCGTTGGACAAAGGAAGAAAGAATCTTATTCCTCAGAGGGCTAGAGTGTCGTGGACTTGGAAAGAAATACTTTAACAGCATTTTCAGATGATTTGGCTTACGTAATGTTGCCAAATGTTTCACGAACACGGAGACAGCAACAAACCCAGGTGTGCTTTCCTTTAAAACATGGGAATGGGACAAAGGAGTCCCTTCAAAGAAGGTATCTGAGCTTCAATTGACTTTAAAATATTTTTACTATAAACTAACACCAATAAATTCCCTTTGCACCCTTCAAAAGAAGCCTTTCCCTGAATTAACTTTAGGGGCTATGCCCTGACTTTCTCAGATTTCTTCAAGCTGACTCCTGCCCCCTTTCCACATAAGAACCTTGCAACTCTATGACCTCTACAGGCCCAATTAAAACTTTCCAAACTCTCAACCCTAGGACATCTGTTTGAATTCCACAAATCACACAATAGCTGCTTCCTCTGAATAGCTTTCCCCTCTTGGAACCTTTCAAATAGCATTGAGGGGACTGCTGTTGTCTCCCTCCCATTGCTAATGGCTAAATGTGTTCCCTATGCTAGAGCATCATTTTCAGGTCTGACCAGTGCTTCCTGGAAAGGGAAAAATAACTGTTTTTTCTTCCCCCCTACCCCCCCCCCGCAATGGAAAATTTCACTACATCCAACACATATGCCCCAAGCAGAGTAATGTGTGCATATGTGCACACACATGTCACACATGTCATCAGACTTGTATGGAGCTGCTTTCAATTGCAAAAATGGAGAACCTGCTACAGTCTGGCAGGTTAAACTGTCCTTATAGTTCACTTGCCTTTGCTGTTGACAGATTCACAAGTCCCAGGGACTTCAAACAAGCAGAAAGTTCCCTTGCCCCCTCCTCCCTCCATGGAATCACTAAAACATCATGGAACAAACTCTCAGGAAAAAGACTTCCATGCAATATTATTCAAAAAAAATGTTCTGAGAAACAGCTAACTCATAATATATTCAGAACATCTTGCCTCCCTGGAGGCCGTGTAGAGAGTTGAAACTGGATTAGGTAAATAACACAGAAGCCCCCTTAAAGCTCAAATATTTAAGGATCCAAATCTCTCCTCCATAGATGTGAATAATTATTTCACCCAAGCCACGACCAATGAGGTTGAAAGCATTTCTGGGAAATTGAGAGGCTACATGTGCTGCTGTTCATGTTAAGACTATTTATAGGCAGATCCAAATTTAATCATAAGCAATGGAAAAAATAGTTCAGCGCCTCAATCTTAGGTAGATATTAAAGGAGAGAGAGGGGAGAGAGGGAGGGATATGCAGGGAAAAATGGGAGAATTATATATATATATATATATATATATATATATATATATATATATATATATCACCTCCAGTAGAGCACATGAAAACCAGATAAAGGTACTTGGGAAGAATAAATTATTATAATCATGATGTCCCATAAGAAGGTTATTGACTCTCAGTGAAAAAGCAAGTTTCTAACTAAAGACAGGAAATATCAGAAGAAAAAGATGCTGGGTGAGAGATGTCTGCTAATGAGTGCTTGGTGCAGCTATTCCCCAGCTGACGCCATGTAGACCAGCCCCAGAGTGCTCTGGGCACAAGTTGCTATGTGAGTCCTATTGCTGCAGAGCAACCTCTGTGAAGCTCAGTAAACAGAAGGGAGGGAGAAGGACAAGTGGGAGGGGGGTGAGACACCCATTTATATCTGTGTGAGTGCTGACTTTAACACTGATACACAGCAATGTTTGTGGCAGCTCTAGGCACGTGTACATGACAAAGACAACGTGCGTTCAGTAAACAAGAATTCACATCTTTTTAAATGTTTTGAAGTGGTGCGGCCCTTCAGATAAAGATGGGTGGGGGTCAAGCTTCTAAACTACTCAGAATTCAAAAACGGACAGCTGAGCAGAGAGTTTCGAGGAGGAGTGTCTGAGTGTCTGAAAGGTGCCCACTGCTTTGTTTGTTTGTTTAAGTCATTTCACAAAGACGCAAAACGAGAACCTTTACAGATATCAATAGTGTAAGAAAGTGAAAAAATACTGCGATATGTAGTGAGAGGCACAAAGCAAATTGAGATGACCTTGACCCTGACTGTCACTGTTCCTACTAGAAGTAACCTTTGTTTCTCCTGGGCATTGGGAAGTGTGTGTGTGTGTGTGTGTGTGTGTGTATGAGAGCATGTAATGAAAATAAAAATAAAGCCCTTCCTTGGATATGAGCAAGAAGAGGAAAACCAGTGTAGAGGTACCTCACCGTGCCCATGCAGAGCTGCTTTTCAAAAGGAAATATAACTGCCTATTAATTATTAATAGGAAGAGACAACAAATGATAAAAGGAGATATATTAATTCTCTTCTGTGCTTAACCAAAACAGGTTTTCAAGCAATGTCTTCATTTTCTGACAGTTATGTTCAGGGTTTGTGAAAATCTTTGGAAGGGATAGCCTCATCCAAATCTCCACTGACAGACTGAACCAGACAGACTATCCATTTCTTATCTTGGTTTTTCCTTCAACTGTCAAAGGAGTACACTTTATGATGCAGTCTTTACCCCCCCAGAATCAAGCTGCTTCGATCATTGCTTCCCTAAAACCACATTGTCTTCAAATGAGGGATTTACACCATTATTACTAAGAATAACAAAGTACTTAGGGGAGACTGACATAGAACGGGAAAGTTTTGCGGTCTTGAGGCTAAAATCCAACTCTGACTGCTACTCTTTTTTTTCCCCTCTGCAGAGGAACTTTGAGACTTGAGAAGCTCACGCCGGAATTTCGCGCTGTATTTGTAGCAAGAACACCCCCTGCCCAAACACCAAGGATCTAGATTAAGTGCTGAATCTCTTGGTCAGACCAACCTCCAATTGCCTTCTCTTCCTCCCTCTCACCCGCAATAAGAGGAAGAGTCCACACGCCAGGCTCGCGCTAGACTCTAAACCCAGTATCTCCCTACAGCTGGTGCACTGGAAGTTATGAGCACAAACAGATGCTGCAGAGAAATCTGTTTCTATTGCTCAACTCTTCCAAGCGTGTCTCAGTATTTTTAGCTCTGAGGATGTTCTGGTGCGCACACAAACTATATAGGCAATCAGCCGGGACTCAAAGCTTGCTGGAGAAAAGCATTAACAGCAGCCTGACAACCGGGCACCTTCGGAGCAGCAGGAGCTGTAGGGTGGGGGACTGCGGCGCAAGTTCATTGCCCTGGACACACACAGACAACCGAGAGGAGAACAGGAAGAAAACACAGAAGCCCTTACCTGTTGCTGACACAGGATCATGGGGACATGGAGTGGAAGTGGGGGTTACAGAAGCATGTAAGATCCAGTGGTTTTTATGAAAGAGAGTGAGCCGAAGCAAGTGAGAATTCCCAAGACCCTGCTTGCCGGCGCCGGGAAGGCTGCGCGCTGGCCAGGGCTCCAGAGCGCTCTGAGATAGCCTGGAAGCTTTTGAGGCGGTCCTTGTGATAATCGGCCTTGTTGGCTCCGCCCCCGCCCACTGCTGGCCAATCGGAGCGCACCTGGCTGCGCCGCCAGCCCAGGGAACCGCCACCAGGAGGAGGAGGATCTTTACACCCGCGGCCCCCGGCTCTGCCAGCCTAGGAACCTGCGGTGGCTTCCTCTACCTCCTCCAGCTGCCTAGCCTGGTCTGAGAGTCCAGCTCTGGGCCGAGGAGGAGGAAGTCGCGGCCCAGAGGGGACAGCAACAGGTGGGAAGCTCAGCCTCCATGCAGCTGCCTAATTGCAGGCTGGCCTTGGGCAAAGCTTCCTACTGGGTTCTCTGAGACCCACACTTCCCGGTTTCTTTCCACGGTGGAGGCTGGCAGTACGTGTTCCTGTAAGAGAGAGGTGCCAGTGCCTGGGAAAGACGTCTGCAGCAGGGAGGGAATGAATGATCACTGGGGTGCGTCTCCCGCCATCCCTTTTTCAGCGTGCAGACTGTCTAAACCCACAGAACATTCAACGGTAGCTCGCGGATAATCCTTAAATTAAACCTGGAAAGGGTCCCGGGACCCGCACTCAATACCTAGCAAGATTTAGATGTGCTAGCGATTGCTTGTCTGACTGGGCTGTTTCTCCCCACCTCCCTGAATGATGGTGAATTATTACTTAGGGAGAAAAAATAAGCAAGGCTCCTGGACTTCTCCGGGATGTGTGGGGGAAGGGAGGGAACCTCTGGTTTCTCTCGCCTCGTCCGCCCTCGATCTTTCTCTCCACCACCGCCCGGCACGCTCTGCTCATGTAAAACCAGAACAATTAGAGAGTAATGAATTCTCTGGAACAGCAACTCCTACAGACTCTCAGCTCTGCCCTCGCTCCAGCGCCTCCCAGTCTTTCTTTCCAGCAACCAGGCAAGAGTATTGCAGACCTTCAAAAACCAGCCTCGGTTAGCACCCGTATCCTGACAGTTTATAAATGAATTCTCTCGGAATGAGTGTGTAAAGCGGGTGCATATTATCTCTGAGTACATTGGTATCATAGCGAAGCTTTGCTTTTAGAAGAACATAATGCGTTTAGGAGTCTTTTTTATCTTCCACGGAGTTGGCAGTCCGGTTTAATGATTATGCTTCAAGCGCCCTAAAGCATCCTGCCTTCCTTCAATTTAAACCCCTAAAGACCAGACCGCCTTCACCAAACAACTTCTACATTTCGCCTTCTAGGTGGTAGGAGCAGCGTGCACTATTATGTGTAGGAGTGTTAAAAGGAACAGTTCTGAGTTGCTGCGTGGATATCCACCTCCTAGTCCCACATCCGCACTTGGCCTCTAGGAGGTGCTAGTGAAATGCACATAGATTTTCATTCTGCCTTAAGAAGCCTGCCTCTTTTCCCTCGCATGAGCAAGACACTTAAAAAGGTGTAGAATGGATCATGCAAGCCCTGGACTGTTTTGATATCCTAATGGTGTTTCATTTGCTAAGGCTGAATACATCAAGCCCTGATACTGAGGGTTGCCTTTTAAAACCTTGTATAAAGGGATATTGTCTCCCACAAAGGAGGTCCTCTTTATCATATATTAAGCTATATATTACGTATAAATAGCTTAGATTAAATCTGCAAAGGTGACTGTATAAGAACCCAGGCTGTACCCTGAAGCAAGAAGAATCCAGAGACAGAAAACATTAACTCTTCATTAGCCAAGGCATAGAGAAGGAATTAACAGCTCACTTATGGCATTTTTTTTTTCTTTCTTCTGTGTTGTGTGTGACTCATTGCATAAGTAGCTGGTGAAGAATTTTTCAAAGTATAGGAACACCCCCATCCCCGCCCCCACAGGTAAGGCTCTCCTTTGAAACTGCTCCGCTATCCAGAAAAGGGAAGTATTTTCTAGTTTACAGTTGTTTTATTTTAATAGGTCCACTTTTAGTAAAATGAATAAGCCTCAGGCTAAGGCAGCTTTGTAGAACAGGAAGATCACTAAAAAATGAGCACAATATTCTATGCCTCTGTGTAGTTGGGTATATTTTGCTGTGGAGGTAGATAAAACAGTAACTCTAGTCTTTCTGCCCATCACAGACTTTACTCTCAGTCTTCTCCCAGGGTCTGAGTAAATGACAGGCCACAAGGCAGGTATCTAGAAGGAGAAAGTTCAGGAAAAATAGATTATTTTACGAGCAGCTTCTCAGTCTGATTAGAAGCTTCCCCTGTGTTTAGTTAAGCAAACACGAAAGATTTGATTTTGACTAAAACATTTTCAGCATTTGATAAGATAGACGTGCATAGCTCCCCTGCATTTAAAAAAGGGGAAAGAAGGTAACTGCACATTTTAATTAATAAATGGCTTTCACTCTGTCCCTATTGGGAAATCTGTAGCCTGCCAAAGCATCAGTGTTTGGATAAATATGCTCTTTTTTGTAACAGTGAGTGATGCAAATTTCTCTAGTTAGTCTACCTTTTTAGGATTGGCTTGGGCTTTATTTAGCACACACACACACACACACACACACAGAGAGAGAGAGAGAGAGAGAGAGAGAGAGCCTTTGAATATTGTGGCAGTTGGTTGTTGGGAATCCATCTGTGGATTAAATTTTTCCAAGGAAATGACAATTACGCTCTTACTGATTCCCTCCACGGCAACCATCTATATATTAGCTCCCATATTAGTCAGACTCTGGATGAGAAGGCCGATTGTGCATGGCCATGTGACGCAGAGAGCGACTGCCTCACTGGAAGCATAAATCTTTCCTTCACTCTTACCTGAAGAAATAGAAACACATTCAGACATCCGCTTGCCCATGTATGTTCAAACTCAAACTGCAGTCATGGAAAAATCAACAACAACTTCCGGCATTTTCATATACTCCATATTAAGAACCACTAACTTACAATGATAATAACAATAATAGTAGTAAACAAATAGAATATAAGCAATAGACTATTAGTTTGAGTTGCAATAGGCAAAACCACCTAAAGTGACTCTTCAAAAGATTAAATAGACTCCTTATTGGAAATCCTCTTTCTCTTTGAAAATTAATCATTTAATTATTATTACTTACCATGATGATCATATTTATTCTTTATATTAATCTTTATTGATAGACTTTTAAATACCTACTCAGCACCTAGTGAAAGAAACAATATTTCTTTTTCCCTTCAGGGTTCTTTTTTTTTGCTTTAGATGTCAAACAACAGACAAACAGAACACTTAAATGATCCAATGCTGGGGGGGAAAAGAAAGCCCACAAGAAATACTTTGCCACATTCATTGGAATTGACAATGCTGAGGACATACAAAAGGAAAACTTGTCACCCGACTGTGCTAATGTCCCAAGCCTCAAGTACCCATGATACCCCACTCCCTCTATGTTGATGAGATTGCAAATGTAATTATGAATTTCGGGTATCACATCCTCATTAAGTGCCTCTGTCTGCTCAGAGGCATTGAAAGAGTGAGTTTATGCCATAAGCATTGTCTGTGTGCCTTCACAGGGGAGATGCTTCTCTGTGTCTTGCACACCTGGAAACAAAGTATCTTATGTCCTGGTGGGTGGTGGTGATTTTTTTATAGGACCAAATCCCAGTTGGTTGAAGAATATTTCCTCAGGACTGTATAGCTCTCTAACTGTCTCACTGACACTCTGAACCTACCACTCACATCCTTCATTTTTCTCCATTTACTCGACTGAAAACATTTTTCCATATGCTTGTTAACACCCACCCGTGGGTAGACTTCCAAAATGCGGTATTGTCTCCTTTTATCTCGATATTCTGGTCACGTGGCACATAGCCAAGAGTGTGAATATGTAAGTGTGTTTCCACAAAAGGTCACTTCCCTGATGAAACTGGAGAAATAGAAATTCTTTTTGTTTTTAAACAAACAAAAACAAAACAGTCTTGCATGGTGGCTCAGGGTTATGGTTTGAATTGGAGATGTCCTCCACAGCTCATATGCAGAAGGTGTTTTCCTTAGCTAGTGGTAGGGGAAACTTTAGAAGGTGGAACTTCATTGTCATGGGAAGGGTCATCTTTACCTGCACCCCCCAATCTCTTTGCCTCCGTTTCTTTCCACCATGAGATAAGTAGATTATGGCACAGGCTCTTGGTACTATTATGTCCCATGTCACCCTGAATCCAGAATCATTGGAAGCAAGCACTGTGGAGGGAGACCATGAGCAAACTTTATGTCAAATACCCAGTTGCAAAGGCAAAGGATCACACCAGCACACATGACATGGTTATATAACAATTACTATATGCTATCTAATTTTTACCTGAAATGCACTGGGGAGTCATTTCCCTACATTAAATGACTGGACTAAATGTATGTAATACTTTGTTAAAGGCCTCACTTCATCAGAGAGAACCTTCACTTGACACTATTTTCCTTGTGACAGTGTGTTACGAATATCTCGGGCTGGCACTGAGCTGTGTCTAATTTCTTGATTCTAATCTCCAGTAGGCTGAGACATTATATAACCAAGGTTGTTAAAAATATATGGAGAAGGAAAACAAATATGATCTAACACAGCTAAAGATGTAATTTTTAAAAATACTCTGCACAGACGCGAAACTTGAAGTTACCTTATCTTGGTCAGTTTTTCTGTATCTACCTAAGAAGTCTATTTCACTTTGCACAGCAATTCAAGGCTTGAGCATTTGTCGTATTTTAATAGTGAACTGTTCAGGAAGACCTCTGAGTAAAGAGGCATCTATGCATTTATAACTATTTGCGTGTTAGCAGGCACATGTTCAGTAAAATCATACCTAGTCTCGCAGCAAATGTCATTGCCTACTGGGATGATGTATTATTAAAGGCCTCCATTTCCCGCCTGATCTGTTAACACCAATAACAAATGGGTCTCTCTTCTCTAAGGAGCCTCTGCCTCCTGAGCAGATAGGTTATTACTTTGTAAATCAGCTCCTCTGTCATGCCCTGGGAGCCCTTGTTTATCTCAGATAGGTGAGACAATTACACTCTGAAAATATCCAATTCATCACAGGGCTGACTCTTAATTTACTGTTTATAACACAATGATTACCAGGATTGCTTTATTTGTGTTGTCTGTGGAGTATTAGTTCTCTCGAAGACAGTGAGCCCTATATCCTTTCCTTTTTCCATCTCCCCATGGGTGGCAGCTTATTAGACTGGGTCATTATGCAAGCAGCACAGGTCACTGG
The DNA here is from genome assembly GCF_947179515.1 of Apodemus sylvaticus. NCBI lineage: Eukaryota > Metazoa > Chordata > Mammalia > Rodentia > Muridae > Apodemus > Apodemus sylvaticus. The sequence continues at coordinate 11,554,180 of NC_067481.1, forward strand.
TTGAGGGGCATCCATCTGAGAAAAATGCTAATTGTTTTGTATCATCACTATTGCCACTGGGGACAGGCAAGCCTTAGTGCTGGGGATTCAGTGCCATCACTTGATAAGAGGCATGGAAGTTTAGTAAGATCAGTTGGAAGCCAGGGTAGACAGAGAACTTCCCCAAAAGCTGTCACTGCCCTTGTACGTCACAGTGCATGAGACACAGTGGCTCAACATCACATGCACGTGCACATAAGGAGAGTGTGGAAATGGCAAAGAGAGGAGGAACAGAAGAGGAAAAGAGGAGAGGGAACGTTCTTGGGGAAAATTGGTCCTATAGAAACATAAACACCTTCAGTTGCCTATAGACGATTCACACCTACAGAAGACGTACTTACTTCCAGCACCTCAGGCCCACCCCCTCACATAGTACAAAATAAATTCCAATACAATCAGCAATGACATCCAAAGTCTAACATACTTAAAATGATGTCCCTTTGCTCTGAAAACAGCTCACCGGAGCACCATACGACTCACCCAACCTGGCTTTGACTGACATCAAGGGAGAGAGGCAGTTTATGCTTCAGGCTGCAGGGAAAGTGTAAAATATAGTTTGAACCAATCAATCATACTGTAGTGATACTTTGGAAAGAAAGGCTATATTTCTGCAGGCTTAGGTTTTAGCATGCTGACATAGACTCCTTGTGCTTTTTTTTACAAGTACAGTTCATGCTGCTGTGGAAGCATAAAGCGATGTTAAAACCAACTGGAAACGTGGATGGGCGGGAGAGACAGCTCAGCTGTTCAGAGCACTGACTGCTCTTCCAGAGAGCCTGGGTTTCATTCTCGGCAACCTCATTGTGACTTTAAACCCTCTGGAACACTAGTTTCAGTGCACTGGTTGCCTCTTCTGGCTTGTGAGGGTTACTGTTCTCACGGGGTGCACAGACACAGGTGCAGGTAAAATTTAATACACAGAAAATCTAAAAGATTAAAAAATTAAATATAGATTTGTGTTGGAAAATGAAAAAAAGGGGGGGCGCAGGAAGACCTGATCTCCTTTCCTGGGGTAGATATACTTAAGCTGTGCAGGATTTTCTTCCCTTCTCCTACATTTCTGTATATACTTGTGGCTAATACTTTACCTAAGAATTTGTGATGCAATTAAAATCACCAAAAGACAAACTTAATGACTTCTTAATATATCTTGTGTTCATAAGACATAAAAATGAAAGTAATCCTTGAGTCTTCTATGCTTGTATTCATTTGGGGGATAAACACTATGGAGATTTATTAAATAAGAAGTTAAACATCTGGTATAAACACTGTGTAACGTAGCGCTCATCTTCATCTTTTCCATTTTCTTTAAGTATTTCTAGATCTGGAGTGACGAGGTCAAAGGCTGTGAACCTTTAAAGCTATCGTAATTTCAATTCTTATTACTGTGAATCAAACATGCTAAATTTTAAGGTTTAAATCATGGGATTTTTATGCAATGTATACATTCCATACAACATGGAGATTCGGGGAAAGTGGGTCCGCCTGGTACAAATATGCAATTTAAGTCAGTCACTTAATATCTGTGAATTTTTTTTTTTACTGCTACTGGAAATTATATATTTGAAATGCATGAGACATACTGATGGCCCAGATAACCAGAGCTATTTACACTACAGATGTAGCTAACTAAACTGAAAATTACTGGATCAATATATGTTAGTTGGGGGACTAAAGCTGTGTGTACAACAACATATAAATTTGCTGCAATGTCTGTCACAATCAAGAATGAAGTATAAGCACCCAAGGAGCCTAGAAATATGTTCTAGGCAAGCCCAAAGATGTAGGCTGGCAAGCTAACCAAAGGAGGAAAGCAAAACAGTTGATGGTACATATTTGAAAATTTTTCATAGGTGCTACAAAGACAGCACAGGAAGGAAGTACTCATTATCCAATCATAAAGACCTAAGTTCAGATCCTTGGTCATCATGCACAGAGCTGGGCGTAGCATGGAAATACATGCCTGAGATAGCAGCTCTGCATATGCAGAACCAGGAGATCACTGGGGCTTGCTATCTAGCCAGTTTAGTCAGTTGGTGATCTTGAGGTTCAGTGAGAGACTCGGGTAGTGGTGGCGCACGCCTTTAATCCCAGCACTTGGGAGGCAGAAGCAGGCAGATTTCTGAGTTTGAGGCCAGCCTGGTCTACCAAGTGAATTCCAGGACAGCCAGGGCTACACAGAGAAACCCTGTCTCAGAAAAGAGAGAGAGAGAGAGAGAGAGAGAGAGAGAGAGAGAGAGAGAGAGAGAGAGCAAGAAAGAGAGAGAGAGAGAGAGAGAGAGAGAGAGAGAGAGAGACTCTGTGTCAAAGCAAAACATCAAACTAGAGAAACGCTGAGGGAGAACAATGGACGTTGACATCTAGCCTGCAAGTAACCCACTCCTCCCCCACACACACACATACACATGTATATACATACATATGACACACACATATATACACCCCCCACTCCCCACCCCCCACATACATGCACAACACAGACACATGCCTGAGCAAACACACACAACACACATGCACACACATACACACAACACACACAATCACACACCACACATACTTGCACATACAATACACCTACACATATACACACACACCCACTCCCCATCTACACACATGCACACACACAGGCACATACAATACATACTCCCCACCTACACACACAACACACATACAAACACACTCCCCACCTACACACACCCACACACATGCACACAAACATACACTATGTGCCACACACACACATACACACAAAACACACTTACATGCACACACACGTACACACCTACCCACTCCCCACCTACACACATGCATGCACATGCACGCACACATAATACACAATAGACAAGTACACAAAACACACACATGCACATGTGCACATACATACCACACAACACACACATGTCCATACACACTCATGCACACACACACACACACACACAAACATACACATACACAGAGGGGGGTCTCAAAGAGGTACTCACTGAAACACAGACTGGGTAGATTCTAAATGCACAAGGACAACCAGCTGACAGTTAATTTTCTTATAGAGCGTGAGCTCTACAAATCCCAAGCATAAGTGGGGGAGGGTTCAGGGAATGGGGAACAATGAATCAAACTAGTATTTATTCATTCATCTTTGTCCCCTGGCTGCAGCTATGGCACATTGTTTTCCTGTTTTCTGTTCTCTCTTTTGCTAATTTCCCAAATCCCCATTTTAAGTTAAAAACAAATAGAGATACAAAGAATATTCTCCAATCAACACTCTTCATGTGCTTGGAGCCTGATGACACAAATTCTAAATCTGCTGATTCCAAATCTAACATCTATTATGCCCTGCACAGCACTGTGCAAGATATAACCTCATGATATCCCTGAGGATATCTGTGCAAACACAGAGGACTTCCATATAACCACTTACTACTTCTCCACAAACCATTTTCCATGACTCTAAAACCATTTTCCATGACTCTAAAACACAGGAACTCAGACTTTTTGGTCTTCGTACACTATGCAAATCAAATTGTTTGGCTCACATTTCGTGCTTCCTATTTTAAAAATAAATCTTACCAGTGTCTGTGGCTTTTCTCTAGCATTGACCAGTTTCCCTAAGCACACATCCTCCCAGAGACAAGGTCCTTCTGTGTAAGCTACATCCATTAAAGCAGGAATTATAACTATACAAAATAGTCACTCAATTATACACAATTATCACCAGCAACACTGGTGGTGTTTTAAATTTTAAATAACAGCATTGCCCATTTTATAAGTACTTTGATATTTTAATAGACTTATGAAGATTGAACCCAAAAATGTCTTCTCTTGTACTCATGCTCGAGTTGAAGTGTCTCCATTTTATGTGTTCGTAACATTTAAATGAGTCCCACACATTAGCAAGTGTTTCAGAAATTGTTTCAGAGGCTAGCAGTGAACTCTACATTCCTAACAGCCTTGCATTCTATCACCAGAGCTCCAGCTTCTGATTCTATTTTATCAGCAAGGATCTCTTCGCAAGCGTTCAGTGGTATAGCAGTCAATTCTTTCATGTGGTTTGCATAACTGAGTCACCACGTTTCCACAAAGCAGGAACTGACACTATAAATAATGCCTTTTCTGCAGTCTGATGGCCATTTCCCTGCCAGCCCACTGAAATACATGAAGAAAGACGGTGGCTGTTAAGGCACCTTGGCCAATAGAACGCAATTAGGAGAACTAGTTTTCACATTTGCTGAGATTAAAAGTTGTTTATGTGTTAACACATGTAGTCGTGCCTCCAAATAGTTTCCTGAGAAATGATGGATTTCCCACTTGGGTAAATGTCAAACCCCAAAGCTATTGCTCTTTCTGTCCATTATTTTGATATAAAAACAGGATGCCTCTTTAATATGCATTAAAAAGGGATATACTGAGTATATTACTGAGAGAGAGAGAGAGGAGAGAGAGAGAGAGAGAGAGAGAGAGAGAGAGAGAGAGAGAGAGAATGACACTGACACATGCAAAACCACATAAAGGAAAGGAAATAGCCAAGCTTTGATTTGCAATGTTATGTTGCAGCGGGGGGAACAAAAACAAACAAACAAACAAACAAACAAAAAACCCAGTGGTCAGCTCAAAGATTCTCCATTTGAGGAATGTCCTTCCACGTGTCTGATTTCATGATGGTTTTAAACCCAGTTATATTTCATAATCTGCATCTTTAAACGTCGCCTACTAACCCAGTGCACCCACCGCACACACAGTTCTTCTACATTCAAAGTGTGAAGAGTTCTAAAATAGATGCTGACACCTCCTTCAGAAATTTTTGGAAGGCTGAATCACCTACCAAATTCTGAGGCTAAATGACTTCAACCTTCCAGTAGCACACAAGCAAAGGACAGACAGCTCAGGCAGCCCCCATAGAAAAGAGCACAATCACCATAGTCTATATCTCCTTCCAAGAGCGGTCAGAACATCTGCCTGGCCACAATGTCAGTTAGCACCGTCACCAACGCTGTATCCATAGTTGCAAAATCCAGGCAACATGATGAAGATTTACATAAGTCTCCTTAATCCTGGTCTCAGAACGAATCGCTGGTCTTCCCACACTGATATGCATACAGAAATTCATCCACCGCTTGCAGTATTATGCTTTCTTTCTTTTCATGTCCATAGCCCACCTCCACTCATTTCTCCTCTCCATGGGCCCCGCATCATTCTAAGACCCACCCAAATAAAATGAAAACTCAAATGTAGCAGAGATTCAGGTAAGACTCCCTTCGCACTACTGTGACTACACTTTTGCATCTCTGCAAATGAAACTCAATGGCTGCATGGTTCGAGTTTCATCCAAAACCGTCGCATGTCAATGGAGCATGCCAGAAAAGCGCCAGGCACATCTAACACTCTAAGCACAGCCAGACACACGGCATGAAACAATTCGGCCTGGGAGGAAAATAGATTGGTTTGGGAATGTTTCATCATAATGGAAAGCAATGCTGGATGAGTTGACTTGTAGGTAAGACTTGGGGAAAGGAGAGAGGAGAAGGAGGGGAGGAGGAGGGAGCTAGCAGAAGAAGGGCAGGGAAAAGGAGGCTGGGGAGGAGTGGAAGAGAAGGGGGAGGAGAGGAGAGCAGAGTAAAGAGGAAGAGGAGAAAAATAAAGAAGAGCAGGGTAGAATAAAGACCACTAGTAGTGGACAGATGCACTTTCCTTCTCCTGGGTCCTGATGCCCTTCTAGGTCTCCCTCTGAAGACAATTTGACCTATAATCTATTTCTAGTAGTTAAGACCTGAAGCTCTTTCCTGAAAAAAATCTTTATCCATAACTCCATTAAAGATCCCTTCAAGAACACGTGTTTTTTTTCTCACAAGAGAATTTAAGAGAGTATATGAATCCATGTTTGATGAGAGTTTCATAATTTCCTTTCTGAAATACCAGGGCATTTATCTCTCTTACGTAATTTCCAGGGAAGGAGTTGCATGACCTGACTTCTATTCTGTTGGGCTACCGAGAGAGGCCTTACCGTCAAACGGTCACCCTTGGTGAGAACATACCAAGGCCTGATATATGACTGCAGAGGAACTTAACAATTCCTGGAAGGAAAAGGGTTAAGAGCCAGTAAAAACAGCATGAATTTACACATGACCTAGTGTGAATATACTTTCTCTTCCTTGCAAGGAACAACAATGACAGCCCTCATAACTAATGCTTCTGGTATCAAAACCCTTGTCCCTGCAGGACACGTTTTCAGCTTGTACAGATGATCTCAGAAACACTCCAAGGAGGACAGATCTGCTAGTGAGTTTTCTTGCAAAGGCATCTAAAAGGTCTATTACATCATGGAAAAATAACCTCCAGGGTTGAGCTGCAAGAAGCAGCATTCTGTGGTTTGTTTGCTGGTGGTTTGAGTCTGGCTGACAACTTCGAGCATTATGAGTCGTTTGTCTCAATCTCAACTTGATGGCTTGGATTATGAGTCTTACAGGAAAGCTACTGCACTGCCTCTGTTAAAACAGAGAAAAACCATGACCGACTGAATCTTTTTTCTATGGCCGGGATAAACACCGTAATCAAATTCAACACAGGGAAGAAAACATTTTTTTTTTTTTTTTAGACCTTATAGTGCATCTTTTAGAGAAAGCAGAGGAGGAGCACAAACAGGAGGAACCTGGAGGCCGGAACTGAAACAGAAGTTATAAAGCGCTGCTTACTCAGTTTGCTGTCTTATACATCCAGGACGACTTACTCAGGGATGGTACCACCCACAGTGGGCCGAGCCTCCACCATGAATCATTAATTCAATACTTTCACTACAGTCTTGCCTACAGGCAAATCTTACAGAAGCATTTTCTCGGTTAAAAGACCCTCTTCTCAAATGACTCTAGCTTGTGTTAAGTTGTACATCACACATCTCTGCTATGGTTTATCTTCTTCACAAAGATATACCAAACCCAAGGCCCCTCCTAATTCTCCATCTTGTATTGTCAGGAACAAAAATAAAGGGATATGCTAATGGACTTTAAAGAGTCTCCCAATGCTTCTCTTGCTCACTCTTTCAGAATGATTTTTTTTCTTGGTTATGGCTTCTATTTTAATTCAATTCCTCATTAATACACTTAATAGAATTGACAAGTCTTCAAAAGTCCAAAAGACAGCTTTTCTACATATCTGCTACCTAGAAATTTGAAGCCTGGAAGTGTTCTTAGACAAGTTTGCATATTGATGAATAAAGGACAGAGGTTAAGCTAACCAGGATGATGACCCCGACACTATTGTCGTTCATCAAACCAAATGCTGTGGTATGTATTCTACAAATTAAAGGTTCAGTATTGTCTAAGCAAGTGATAAGTAGTTGGTATATGGGTGTGTATATGGGCGGGGGGTGGGGGTGGGAGGGGGGAGGCTTGGCAAATAGAGAAGCTGTGGCTGCCAAATGAACCAAAGAGTCAGGAAACCGGGCTACCATGTCTGCTACCCCAGTCATGCAGAAGAAACTTTCCCAGATGATGAATCTGTCTGCAAACTAAGCTACTGGTAGGATGGTCCCAGAAGGCTGCACTGGGCAGGCTGCAGCTTTTTCCTTCCCACTCCTCAGATCCCTTCTTCTCATAGAAAGGCTGTTTTAGGGCTTTTATCTTTTCTCTAGTACATTTCCATCCATTGATAGATCAGAGTGAACTCTACCTTTGCTATTGGTCTAGGGTGCATTGGAGTAGCCAAGAGTTTGAGCAGGGAGTCGACAGAGGCCAATGTACCATGTTAGAGATGTGCTGCATCAATATCCCACCAAGGGGTGGTTGTGGTCTTTCCCCAATGTTCTTTTTCCATCTACTTGCAAATTCAAGACTATGTCCAAGGTTCCTGGAGCACTAGGAGTGGGCTTGGTGCATCTTTGTGAAGAATTGCCATAGCAGAGCTGTGTGACTTACAAAAGAATGTAGTTACATTACTAGACTCATAACAAGTGCAATGTTGGGTTTTTCAGGGAGGACTTGAAATCTAGGATATCATCCAATAGTGTGTGTGTGTGTGTGTGTGTGTGTGTGTGTGTGTGTGTGTGTGTGTGTGTTTGTGTGTGTGTGTGTGTGTACTTTTATTTTTTACATCCCAGTCATTGCCCCACTCTAGGTCTGCCCTCCCACAGTTCCTTATCCCATTCCTCCTTCTCCAAGAGGATGTTCTTCCCCTGCCATGCCAGGTCTTCCCATTCCCTGGGGCCTCGTCTCTCATGGGCTAGGCGCATCTCCTCCTACTGAGGTCAGACCAGGCAGTTCTCTGCTATATGTGTCTGGGGCCTTGGACCAGTGTATACTATCTGGTTGGTGTCTGAGTGTCTGAGAGATCTCAAGGGTCCAGGTTAGTTGAGACTGCTGATCTTCCTATGGGGCTGCCCTCCTCCTCAGTTTCTTCCAGCCTTTACTTAATTCAACCACAGGGGTCTCAAGTTAGCTGCTTGTTGGGCCTTTCAGAGGGCAGCCATGCTAGGCTCCTGTCTATGAGCACACAATAGCATCAGCAAAAGTGTCAGGCCTTGGAGCCTCCCCTTGAGCTGGATCCCAAATTGGGCAGATCACTAGACCACCTTTCTATCAGTCTTTTCTTAATTTTCATCCCTAGAGTTCTTTTAGACAGGAACAATTTTGGGTCAGAATTTTTTTGACTGTGGGATGGTAACTCCATCCCTCCACTTGATTCTCTGTCTTTATACTGAAGGGAGACTCTACGAGTTCCCTCTCTCCACTGTTGGGCATATTATCCAAGGTTCTGAGAGTTTTGAGAGTTCAAGAGTTCTGAGAGTTTCTCACCTCAAAGGTCTCTGGTGCTTTCTAGAGTGTTCTTCCCCTCTACCATCCCCTGAAGGTGCATATTTTCATTCATTCTGCTGGCCCTCAGGGCTTCACTCCGGTCTCTGCCCCCCATACTTGATTAGAATACCCTTTTCCCTTCTCCCTCCTCTCTCTCACCCAACTCCTTTCCTCTCTCTGCCTCCAGTGATTGCTTTCTTGTCTGTGCATGTGTATATGTATGTACAAGCAGAGCTAAATGGACTCAATAGGTTTTGTAGGTTTTGTGTGTGTGTGTGTGTGTGTGTGTGTGCATGTAACAATGATAAATAAGAATCGTGATATTTTTTGTTGAGAAGCAGAAATATGCAAGGAGTTGTGGAGGGAGACAGAGTGGTGAGAGTGATGTAGACTCAGTACTCATGTGAGAGATTCTCAAAGAAACACCCAAAATTATTAAACAAGCAACAAAAAGAATGCAAGTATGCCATTTTGAGAAAAGAATGGATATAACTGGAGATTATAATATTAAGCAAATAAGAGTAAACAAGAAAGACAAATATCACATTTCCCTTATTTATATATATGCAAATGCATGTATGTATGTATGTATATGGCATGAAAGTAGAAGAGGCCTAAAGAGGACCGACATGAGAAGAAAGTACAGTGATGCTGTGGTTTGAAAAGAAACGTCCCCATAGACTCACTTATTGAAATACTGTGTGACCAGCTGGTGGCACTGTTTAGTGTCTATTATAGAACCTTTAGGGGTACACTTCTGCTGCAAGAAGTATGTCACTAGGGGTGGGATTTTGAGGATATAACCTCACCCAACTTCCTGCTTCTTTCTGTGTCTTTCTGTCTGAATCTCTGTCTGTCTTTGTCAACTCTCTCTCTCTCTCTCTCTCTCTCTCTCTCTCTCTCTCTCTCTCTCTCTCTCCTCTCTCTCTCTCTCCCTCCCTCCCACCCTTCCTCCTTTTCTCTCCCCATGAGTTGTTTTCAGTAATGTATTTTTCTTTTTTTATTAATCATTCCATTCATTTACATCTCAAATAATATAAGTAGAAACAAAGAGAACTATACAAAACATCAACAACACTAGGAGCTGGTTTATTGAGAAAATCAACAAGATAGATGTACCTTTAACCAAACTAGCTAGAGAGCACAGAGATAATATCCAAATTAACAAAATTAGTAATGAAAAGTAATGGTATGTCATCACAGCAAGAAAAACGTAGCTAATGCAAGGAGTGTAGGGAGATTATGGGCAAAGAATACAACATAGCTGTATCAAACTCATTTTTATGAAAGTCAGTGCTATGTACAATAAACATATACCAGTATAAAATAGCTCAGGATTAAATACAGAGGGAATTTTTAAAGTTTTCATTAGAATATTTTTCTTGACTAATAAGAGAACTGAGCTAGGTTTCTTATTACAGAGACTAATATATGTGAAAATATTCATATAATGTTGTCAACCAGATCACATATTACTCCAAATTGATCTTCTTTTAAGAAGCTTTTAAGAATAGTCAGTTTAGTCTGCTTCCATCGAGAATATTTAGCCATCCACAATCATGTAGCATGTGGAGATAAAAACGTTCAAAGCTGCTTTTAGGATGAACACAAATTAGAGGATTAAAAACCAGTTGAATGGGATTTTTAAAAACAATGAATTATAAAACTCCATGAAAAAATATACTTAAAAGAAATATTCATCACACATTAAAAACAAATACAAACCTACCCAATGATGTTGGTGGAATCTTGAGTTTCAAAAAATCCCCAATAAAAACAAAAGAGTATCTGTGAAGATGACTCGATGTATAAAGTACTTAGTATGCAAGTCTGAGACCCCATGATCAGATCACCAGACCCCGTATGAAAGCCTGGTACACCAGCATCTATTTAAGCTTGGTTCTTGTGAGGGGGAGACAGGTAAATCCAAGGGTATTTCTGGCCAGCCTGTCTAGCCACAATGGCTCATCCTAGACTTAGTGGGAGACCCTGCCTTGAAACACATGGTGAAGGGCAATAGAAGAAGATACCCAACATTGACATTTGACCTCCACACACTCCTAAAAAGGCAAATTCACTCCCTCCACACATAGGAATACATCGCACACACATACAGAGAATTTTAAATAAATAAAATACCAATTACTTAAAACAAAATAGGATCCCTCTAAAATGTATGCATTTAAGGTTAAACTTTTTGTTGAAAAAAACAAAGGTTTTAGATATGAGCATAAGCCTGCAGAAGTATCTGTGCAACATGTGCACACAGGAGCCCATAGAATCCAGAAGAGGGTATTGGATCCCCCTGGAACTAGAGGCAATTATGAATAGTTATGCAGAGGCTGGGGATGGAACCCAGATTCTACAAGAGTATTGAGTGCTCTTACATGCTTGGCAATCACTCCAGGGCACCTAAAGTAGTGAGTTTTTAAATTAAATGTTTATCAAAGATCCAATGGGCAAACTTGCTCATTTGTCTTGTCCTGTTTTCATCCTGTGATGAGGGGAGAGGGTGTGGATCAAGGCTCTCCTCCTGGCTCACTTCAGAGTTATTTGTTCTATGATCTATTTGGCACAACCGAAAGTTCAGAAATTTTCCCAGATGTGATTCAATCCTCTGAAGAATTTCATGTACTGGAAATAAAGATTTTAGACTCTGTTCAAAATAGTTCTAATTGAATGTAAGATTTCGGAGTATCATATCCTGTAAGCAAGGATTATAAGGAGGCAGCTGACTGTCATTCTCCTGGTGTCACATGGTGGGGAGGTCTCATCCAAGTAACACTCAATGTGATATCATTCTGTTCTCGCCTCCAGTGGTTCCAAAGATGCCTTCATCATTGCTACTATATTCAACATTATTAACACTGTAATATTCAGAAAAAATGATGCTATAGTAAAGAGTATTACTTGTTTTATCATGACTCTAAATTATTTATGAATTTAAAAGCATTTGTGTTTTGTCTTTTCACTACACATGTACCTAGGAAAGTCTGACTGTTGGATAGGACCAATAGTAATTAAAACAGCCAACAATACAAAGAATTTGATATTTTCAAGAGTGATCTGCTGTCAACATTTGTCAGTGAGCATATGGATAATTGTCTGTGAGGCTCTCTTACATGTAATGACTTGTATTAAAATGTTCTAGACAAAAAGAACACATAGAATGAATTTGTACTACATGGGGAGTGGATATTTGATTAGCTGTACTGATGCAGAGTTTATCATCCAACCATGGGTATTTACACACTAGAAGTCCAAAGAACTCAGTAGATTCCCTCAGTCTGAGAGACTAGATGCTTCAGACGTCCCAATCTGGTGCTGAGGGCATGGAAGATTGATGGGGAGCAGATGGTCTTCAGTTCACATTGGAAAGCCAAGAAAGTGGGTCACTGAAAGTGATAACCACAGCAGTAGGGTGGTCCCACACAAGAGCAACACTACTTTCCCCTCATACCTATTAATATCTAAGCTGTGGCCATGATGGGCTGCCTACTCTGAGGGAGAGTCTTCACTCTTCAGTTAATGCTATCCATAAGCTCCCTAAAGATCCACCAAGAGGCATGTCTCTTGGTTCAGATTAGATCCCAGATCTAATCAAGAGGACAACTGTCCTAGTTTAGTTTCCTTTCCTGTGATAAACGCTGACCAAAACCAATCTGGACAGGAAAGGGTTTATTTGGCTTACAGGATATAGCTCTTTATAGATGGAATTCTAAGCATCAACTGAAGCAGAGACCACAGAAGAGTGCTGCTTATTGTCATACTTCCTCTGCTTTACTGCGTTATCTTTCTTTTAATGCCCTGTGGACCACCTGCCTAGGATTGGGACCACCCACAGTGGGCTAGGCCCTCCCACATCTATCATCAGTCACAAAATACCCTCACAGACATGCCCACAGGTCATTCTGGTAAGAACAATTCCTCAATTAAAATTTCCTTTTCCCAAGCATGTCTAGTTTTGGGTCAAGTTGACAGAAATTATGAGATCAAGATTAGCCGTCACAGGATTCAACAAAAATCAATGATATGCTGTAACTTTACTATAAAGTAAATATTAAATTGTGTTGTGACAAGGATGACAAATGCATTAGAGTTCTGTTTAGATCTTAACTAGTTTAAGCCACACGCGGAACACTGTTCATCAGTCATCACAGAGCTACAGTGCAATAGTTGCAGTGCATACCCTAATATGTACTTAAGCACACTATCACAAAAGGGCCAGCACAAGACTGGAACCCACCACTGTCCCTTTTAATAGCTTTGCCAATGAAAGGAAGCCTTTTTTAGTAGTTTCATATTCTGGTAGGTACATTGAAAATAATCTGGTGGGCTTGTCATTGAAAAGGGAGCCTCTTGTATTAGTCTCATGTTCTGGTGGATGCACTGATAACATTCCAGTAGGTTTTAACATTATTGTGTGACTTTAAGAATTGATTTTGAAATCCTTATAAATAAAAAACAAAAACATTTAGAATCGTACTCTACAGTTGCATTGTTCTAAAGGGATATGGAAGAGTACACAACAAACCAAGGTAGTTGTACTAAATACTTCAAAATCTGCTCTGCTAATTCCTACCCAGCCTCCCAAAAGTCAGTATTGGAAAGGGTCAATTGATCAGCATATAATCATTAATGGGGTTTTCAATAGAAATGGGGTTTAAATGGAAGGATTAGTTTTGTATTTACAAAGCCATGTGTAAGAAAAAAAATTCACATCCATAAATGGCAAAATGTTAAATCATCATGAAGGAAGGCAAGTATTTGATTGATAAGTATTTGTGAGTTGCTTGTTGTTTCTATATAGTAGCAACCCATGTTAGCTGCTATTCATCTTGTTGAGTTTGACTTAAACAGGTTCTTTGTTTTGTAGTCCACATATTCACAGCTAAGACTCCTTTTCTTATGTTTTAAAAGTATATACTTAGAAAGCTTATGAAATGGTATACAAACTTGTAGGCTAGGGTAAGTATTTCTGATCAAATCCATATACATTTTGCAATTTCCCATCAACAGTTGGTTGTAATAAATGACCTAATAAAGGAAGAGTTAGAATCTCTGGCAGAGGTTGAAATTCTTGCTCACTTGGCTACTAAAGTCACGGGGGAAAAGTCTTTAGCCCAATGATAGTCTAAACCACTTATATCCAGATCCTCGCACTTCCTGCTTCAAAAGCAGATAAAATCATTTCTTGCTCACTGAAGTCTTAACACCCTGTGCTACTTACAAAATACAAAACATGAGCATATAGAATGTTAGATGCTTTGTTCGTATGATAAATTCTTAGAAAGTAAGTTTCAAAGCAAACAAAACATGAAGAAAAATGCTGATCCCCAATGTTGGGGCTGTACTTCAGGGATAGGACATGTGTATAAAGCCCTGGTCCCAGTCATTAGCAATAAAAGAGAGAAGTGTGGATAGGAATGATCCCAAACCTTCCAAGAGATTGGAGTTATCAGCAATATTAAAAAATTAAGAATTATTTGTTATTTATCTATTAGTTTACATAAAGGCAACTTATGAACAGAAAATAATGTGAGGAAAGTAGTTTGTGGGTAATGAGCAGAGCATGCCTTCTTCCTGCTGTTAGAGGGAATGTGGGTATAGCATCACCAATCTGTCTTCTCTTCATCCCACAGTTACCAACTCAGGTGAGGGTGACTGGGTTCCAGACTCAAGGGTCTTGCTCTTTTTTCCTCCTTTTTACCAGAGTTTGTTGTACTCTGGTACAACATGCCCAGCTCTGCATGTCTGTACCACAAGTTAGTCATCCAACAAAGTGGTCTATGGGTAGGACTTGTGTTCCTCAACCTCCATCCCAGCAGTTATTTGGTGACCAATTTTCAATTCTCTTATCTCAGAAACTCAGAGCACTGGGAATTCCAAGTGTGACCTTTCACCCCAGTCCAGTCTTGTGGCTTTCCCCTTAATCCACATAAGCCCCTAATCTCTAGGGTGAGTTTGAGAATGTGAATTTTGCCAGCCCCCTTAAATTTCTGATGATGCTCTTCATTTTCCTGTAATTATCTTACTTCTCACTGAACTTTAAAAAGAACAAAAGCATCCAACAGTTGATGTTGTTTCCTTGTGGTATCTGCAGCTAAGGTGACAAGCTTTTATCTGCTTTATGGACCAGGTCGTTAGCCCTTCTCCTGTGTTCAAAGGGTTTTTGTTTGCTTCTCTTTTGTTTTTTTTTTCCTACTGGAACTATTCTCCTCTAGCAGGCCACCATTCTCATTTGTTCATAAATACAATAAACTACTTCCCAACTAACAAAAGAAAGGAATGTTCAAAAGATGTAAGTGACCATCTATCTCTCAAGCATTGATATTTGGGGTAGCTTCTATTTTGATACCTGTATTTTTCAAAAGTTGTCTATACATTCTCACCTCTCCATCAGTACAGCCCTTCAGTTAGACACCTCAAAAATTTTTATTTCAAAGATGGTGTAGTTGCAGCATATCTACCCATTCCTCTCTGTTTCGTATTGTAATCTTTTATCTGGGATTTAAGCAACTCTTCTTCTCTTGCGCCTCCTCGTTGTTCTTCAATACATCATTTTATGTCGGAATCACACAGTGTTCAAGGGTCTTGGCTCTATAGATTTTTGATTCCCTTTTGTCATTCCATTCTTAGATCTAAGCCAGACGTATATTGTTAGGCAAGTACTCATGCAAATAGGTTTTAAATGTATGACTTCAGTTCTGACAGTCTCCCACAATAGCAGGTTCCCACATATTCTTTCTGCTTTTAGCTCCCATTTGGTATTAACTACATATTGAAACACCTCCCAGGCAGAGCAGTGGCGGTGCATGCCTTTAATCCCAGCACTTGGGAGGCAGAGGCAGGAGGATTTCTGAGTTCTAGTCCAGCCTGGTCTACAGAGTGAGTTCCAGGACAGCCGGGCTACACAGAGAAACCCTGTCCCTAAGAAAGAGAGAAAGAAGAAAGAAAGAAAGAAAGAAAGAAAGAAAGAAAGAAAGAAAGAAAGAAAGAAAGAAAGAAAGAAAGAAAGAAAGAGAGAGAGAGAGAGAGAGAGAGAGAAAGAAAGAGAGAAAGAGAGAGAGAAAGAGAGAGAGAAAGAGAGAAAGAGAGAAAGAGAGAGAGAAAGAGAGAGAGAGAAAGAGAAAGAGAGAAAGAGAGAAAGAGAGAGAGAGAGAGAGAGAGAGAAAGAAAGAAAGAAAGAAAGAAAGAAAGAAAGAAAGAAAGAAAGAAAGAAAGAAAGAAAGAAAGAAAGACATTCCATTCAAAATACCTTTCCAGATTCTTGGATTCTGCTTCAGGCACTTGTTCTTGTTTGGAATTCTCATGTCTTTGCATACTTAACTTTCTCTTGTCTGGGAGTCTGAGCCCATTGTACCACTTATGGATAAATTCCTTTAAACAAATAACTCTGGCATAAATATGCATATTGCTTCTGTCTTTCTTACTTTAGGATGCAAAAAGATGAGATTTGTTTCTATTCAGTTCATTATTGCTTTACAATGTCTGTGAATGACTCAACATACTGTATATACCCTTAATACATAAAAATTATACTGCTTTAAAAAATTGCATATGAGTTAAAGGGATTTCACTTTTCTCATCAGCTATGTTAAGTCCAAGTTGGAACAAAAAGGCAAGAAAAAGAGGAAGTGTAAAGGTGGGGAGATAAAGGAAGGAACAAAGGATTGGAGGAAGGAAGGGGGAGGGAGAGAGGGAAGAGGAAGAGGGGGAGGAGAGGTGATAGGAGAGGAGAAGACCGGAGAAATAATTCTGGTTCAGACAGATAATTTGTATTCATTGCCATGAATTCTGAGTAAGAATATAGAAGTGGAAGGCATGAATTCTTTTATTAGTTTTGCCACTTAATTACCTGTGACTACAGGCAGGGCACCCTTCTTCAGTATGTTATGTTGATAATGATAAGGCAACTGGTTGAAAATTTAAATGCAAAATTCTATTTTAAAATTCTTGAGACACAGCTCTAGTTTATGGTTATATTAGACATATAAACAAGGCTACTAGTGTGTCCTAAGAAACTGAATAGTTGAGACTTTAAAACTCCTTACTTTTTTCATAGAACAAAAATAAAATAGGCTTTATATAGTAGACAATTTCCCCAGTTTTTAAAATTATTTTTTAATTTAAAATATGTATTTTTATTTTACTTTAATTTTTTGGTATATTTTTATTTTTTAATTTATATTTTAGGTAAATTTATTTACATTTTAAGTAAAATATAATTACATCAGTTGCAACTCTTTTATATGTGATGCATCACTTTAATTGTCATAATCTTGTATGGAATTAACTTAATCTCTATTTAATGGGTAAGGAAATGTTTTAAACATTTGCATTCACTTGCCTGAGGCCACTTGGAGGGATCCAAAGAGTTTGGATTCCCATCAAGATTACTGACTATTATAGATTTTAGTGTAAGCTAGATGGTAAAAACATAAAGAAAGCGACTGAGAAACGAAAATAAGCAGGGAGACTAAGGCATATATGAACCAAATAAAGAGGGTTCATGATTTAGTTTCCTCTATCTTAAGCCCTGATTAAAAAAAAAAATAACGAGTGCAACTTGCAGGAAAATGGGTTATTCCAGCTCAGACTTGAAAGTGCAGTCCATTGTAGTAAGGGGCTGAAGCTATCCAGGTCTTCAATTAGTCAGTCACATGAAACTCAGAGTCAGGACACAGAAAGAAGGGAATGTACTCTGATGCTAGGTCCCCTTTCTCCATTTATACACTCTACAATTCTAGTCAGGGAGTGGTCACCACCCATTGATAGATGGATCTTCTCCATCTCACTTAACACAACAAAGATGATAAACACATACACACACATACACACACACACACACACACACACACAAGCTCAGAGGTGTATCTCCAAGGGGATTTTAGCTTCCAACAAGTTGATAGTTTACATTGTCTCAACATGGAATGAAGGGGATAGATATAATGTCAAAGAAACAGAGGTAGAGAACAGAGATGGATGGATGGATGGATGGATGGATGGATGGATGGATGGATGGATGGACAGACAGACAGGCAAACAGATGGACGAACAGATGGATGGACACTTAAAACCAATGTTAACAGGATAATAGCCTGGGATATTCTCTCTCTCTCTCTCTCTCTCTCTCTCTCTCTCTCTCTCTCTCTCTCTCCTGTCTCTCACATTTCTCTCTCTTCTCTCTTTTTCCTCCATAAAATGAGAGAGTTGTTGGCCTTTACTGTTATCTAACACTTTTATCCTTGTCTGTATATGCCAAAGCAAACAGGCTTTGATGCAGTAAGACCATAACTATTTCATTCTAAATTTGAAAGTGTAATATTTACTCCCTAGTAAGCAGCACTGAGTAAGCCAATGGACAGTCCTATCTTCCTCTTCAGATCTGGATGCTGACAAAGTGGGAATTTATGAGACAAGACAGAACAAAAATATTCTGCAAGCAAATATTACAGATCTGTGAGATCCATACAATTTACTGGAGTAGAATGTGCATGCCTACAGAACAAATCCTACTCAGTAATGAGAATTGTGATCTGTAAGCCATTTCCCCTCTGTGTGTACATGATCATGCTGTAATTTACCGCTGATTACTACATAAATTCTGACAACTTTTCTTGTAATAAATGGGACGATGAATTATTTATTAGATTTTTGATGGACACTATCCAGACATCCTTGACTATATATTCAGATCCAGACAAACAGCCTGTGTGAACTCCAGTTTCTTCTTCTAATAAGCATGTAATCTTGGTTGAGAGAGCCAAGGGAAGAGATAGAACATGTAGTCCATACATAGATGGGTGCCACTTGCCTTCAGTGTGTACTACTTTCTGGGCTGAATGGTCACACTTAGATTAGCTATTACTGCTAAAATACACTCCAAATACTGCTCCATTGGAGAGGAGAACAAAAGAGAAAACAATACCTGATTTTCTTCATGGGAAAACTTGTGTTGTCTTGTGACCACAAGGTGGCACAATAGGGACCAAGAATGCTCAACCTCTAATAGAAAAGCAATTACTAGAGACATTTTCATAATAATTATTAATACTATTATTATCCCAGCAGGGTGGGGAACAACTAATTAAGCCCCACCCATATCTGGGGAGCTACTGGTAAGTGGCGGCTACTAGAAGAGGGAGAACCAGTTTGCTTCAGAGATGAGGACCATGAGAGACTATGCAAGCTCCTGTAAATGGTCCAACATCCATGTAAATACAGTGAGTACTAAGTGGACATAGTGGGATTTCAAAGGCAGCACATGAAATTGTCAAGGAACAATAAACAGTGATAGAGAATAAATTAAAGGGCAAGGCATGAGGGTTGGATCCGATCAAAGCATGTTATATGAATAAATTAAATTCTCAAACAGTAAAAATGAAATTTGGGAACAGCACAAACAGAAACTTGCCTTTCTTGGTTCATGTCACACGTGCAAGTTGTCCTTATCATGGCATTCATGCTATTTCTTAGAATTTCCTCTTGTTGCAGAGGAAAAGCAATATTCCCATCTTTCCCACAGTCAGATTTTGTGGTCTTTGTAAACTACTCAAGAGAATATGTACTATCATAGAAAAGGACAAGAAAAACAGATCGGAGAAACAAGATCAGCAATTATTACATTAACTAAACTGTCAAGTTCTTACTGTATACATGACAGATCAAATCATGGTAAGTTACTCATTAAAGGAAGATTCCCAATGGTACAGAGAGGAAATGGACATTGGAAAATTCCAGGTAAATTCACACTGTACCAGAATCCGAAGAAGAGAAATCATGAGCTACATACTTCTTCTTTTGGCACTGTCCTAGCAATGTCCTATAAAGTAGTTGACTAATTAGAATTTAACTCTAGAGGTGTAGAAGTCCAAGATCAAGCCAGAGTGTATCTGATCCATGAGCAAGGTTTCTCTCTGAACCCCACATAGTGGGAGGGATGCGCAGTCTCTGTTCTGTTCCACAAGGGCACTGCCATCTCTTGTGAAGTCTCTTGACTTAACTTTGGTCCAAAGACCCACCTCTCACTGCTATCAACTTGGGCATTGAGATCCCCCACCTAGGACTTTTAGCGGGCACATAGACACATAAACCAGAGTAATACATGAGGAACAGTAAGCATAAAGAGTCAAGAAGGGCAAGCAAGGAACAAAAGGGACAAGATTAGAACTCGAGAAAGGAAGAACAATGACAACTGGAGGTTGCAAGGAACCCAGAAGTCTTTTAAAGAGTGTCTGTATTCTAAATATTCCAAAAGAGTTGGTCAGGGAAATTGGACCATTTTCCCTCAGGCTCATAATTCATCATTGGTAGCACTGAGACGCGAATCTATTTCAGATGGAATCAGAGGCATCAACATCCATTTAGAAACACGGCTTCAAACATTAATCACTGCATCAAGAGGACATCATGAACATTTAACAATTGTGACAAATACTACCTAACTTTTTATCATTGTATCATTTGAGAGTTTCATTCACATATACCCTGTGCTTTGATCACTTTGCACTTCGCTCCTCCCCTTTGCCCTGAGATGGCTTCCCCACCCCACCCCCCATCTTGATGTGCTCTCTTTTTCTGTTAATCCACTGAATCCACTTAGGCTTTGCTGCCCAGCCAGCCTACCTTACTTGGAGAAAATAAGGGACAAAAAGAGACCACGACCCGAAACACAGGACAAGACCTAGAGGACACACATGAAGCTGGCTACAGTACTGGGGGGCAGTGGAATGGAATTGTTCTCTTCTATTCGTTACAAATTCCACATTTCGTTTCTCATGCTCTTCTGTGAGTATGGCTGGCAGCGTCCTAGGTGAGCTGCTGACCTCGATGATGCAGGTGGTGAATTACTTCCTGATTCAGTGAGAACACCGGATTTGAGCTGTGATGAGCAGTTTGGGATCATAAGCTTGCATTTCCCAGGACCTCTCCAAATAATTGGACAGTTTAAAAGTCACCTACATGAGATATAAAATAGTTGAACGAGCAAGCAGTGGCTCTAGTCTAATGTTCAGTGGTATTTCACGCAGGCGTGTTGTCCTGTATGAGGCTTGCCTCTCCCTCAGTTTGGCAGTATTCGCTAAGTTATGTATCTGTGTAGAGTAGAATTTTAAAGCACCATTTTCCCTACACACTGATTGATAAGAGGAAACATGAGACATAATACAGAAAGTCCAAAGGGATTCATAAACCACTTACCTGTGGATGGCAACAGCTCATGGATTTTCTACAAATGGTTAAATCGCAGTTCATTCTTAAAATCGTTTATGTTAATTTTGGTTTGGTTTGGTTCTGATTATTGTTAAAACTTTCTGAAACACTAAAAAATATGGAGAGTATTCTACTGTCGATACCATTAGTAGCTTGTATTTGATGAGAACCCATTGCATACCAAAGAACTGCTTTAACCCTTTTGAAATATTTTCTAAGTAAATCTTATTGCAATTATGAAGTGGCTGGGATTGCTTTTTTTTTTTTATTCCACAGTTGAGGAAATTTGCATACAAAAAGGTTTTCCCGAAGTCTTTTATTCAGAATAGAGAAATAATATCATTCAGACTTAGGTAATTGGTGCTTAATTCCACAATCTCAGTTAGAGCTTCATACAGCAGCCGCAAATACAAATGAAGAAGCACAGAACAGGAACATTAGCTATTCTGATCCATATTGTACCATTAATCGGATATATAATTGTGCACATCCCTTATCTAGATGACTCAGGTGCTGTTATCAATCATGTTTGGGTATATATATATATATATATATATATATGCATATATATACACAAATATATATGCATTTTATATAAACACATATAGTATATACATATAATAATAAATAAGATATAGCATATTATACTACATATTATATACTATCATATATAATATATATAATATTGTAATATTTATCTGTGCTGCCCATTAAGATAACTACTTTCTTCTTGCCTTTGGTGATTCAGTGTTGCCTCCTGGTCCCTGCTACTTTAGTCCCAATTTTAAACCCATTGCATTTAATTCTTCTAACCGAGCAGCAGTATCTTCAACCCTAAGGTCTGGCACAAGGGCATGTGTATCAGCAAAGCTCTTCAAGTGTTCTGGTGCCCCTCAGCATTTTGCATCTTAGAGGATTAGTGCAGAGCATGTCTTCTGGGATTGCCCATTGTGGAGGATTAGGTTTCATACAGCATAGACACACAAGCATTGCAATACTTCTGACTCATAAAATCCCTTCAGCAACACTATGCCAAAGGATATTAGGCACCTCCATGTCCTTTTCAGTAGGCAGTCTTTTGACAAATGTTTCAGCCAACCATTCAATCTTTTCCCCTCTCTTATTCAAAGCCCTAGGTTCAGACCTTAGTACCAAAGCCAAACAAAATATGACCCTAAAGAAAGTCCCTGCATCCTATTGTAGGAAATTATCAGTTACATGAAATAAATTTAAAGCAGAATAAAGAAAATTATAATGTCCTCAGAGTCACAGAGGATGTTTGTATGGCCATGTCTTTCATTTAATAATTATCCTATGCAGGTGTTGGCATATCAGTCTTAGGCCAGGTCAGAACCAGCTGTCAACAGGTGTGATTCATCTCAGGTCATCAATCATTGGGAATCTCTCCTCTTCTCAACTTTGCCTCTGCAAAAGAATCATTCCTTATCTGTAATACAAGAGGCATCTGATAGACTGTGTTGATAGCATTAACAACCTTTAGGTGTGAATTAGTAGCTGGAAGGGTTGAATGATTCTATAAACTCACCCTGAGGGCAGACTTCTCTTCTCCAGGCAAACTAATGTCAGGAAAAAAGTCAACCAGAAGTATAGCAAATAATTGATCTCCAACATGTGCTTCTAATTAACATGAACACGTCTACTCATTGTGAGGCTTAAAAATAATGAAGTCTTTATTGTGGAAATGTGAAGACTTCTGATATTTTTTTTTTCTTCTAAAGAAACCTTCACAGAGAATCCTTCTTGAGTTGGGACTCTTTCTGTATCAAGTTCAAGTTTCTTAGATAGTGTTTAAGGGTATTTTATAGTCCCCTAGGGTCAACATGCAGTAGAGACAAAACCATTCCATCATCATATAATTTACAAAGACAATCTACTTGGGTTTTCACCCATTGGGATTATAGAAAAGCTCAAATTAACCTTTTTCTCCGCAGCCTGGAAAGTTTTCAGAGTGATCAACCTTAAGTACGTAGTCTGGGAGTCTCTGTTTGCCTGTTACATCTTTACCTGTCTCCTTTTTTGATGTGAGCATGTAGTCATATTCCTATAGTTGTGTATTCATTTGTGTGTGGGTGCACATTGGAGGCCAGAGGACTACTTTGAGTTGGAAATGTTCAAGGGGTGTTGGCTACATTGCTTCTGGAGACAGGATCTCTCATTCTCTTGTGACTTGGTCACCCAGACTGTCTCAGCATTCTGAGCAATAGAATTACAGATGTCCCACACCATGCCCACAATTTTTTAGTTGGGTTCTGAGAGTTTTAGTTGGGTTCTATTTTTGTGTATTATGGTACACAAAAGGTACCATTAAGGTACTAGGGTTTGTATTTGCTCAGCCCAGAAAATAGCAGTATTAGAAAATGTGCCCTTCTTGGAATAGGCGTGTCACTGTGGGTGTAGGCTTTAAGACCCTCATCCTAGCAGCCTAGAAGCCAGTTATTCTGCTAACAGCCTTCACATGAAGATGTAGAGCTCTCAGCTCCTTCTGCACCATGCCTGCCTGGATGCTGCCATGTTTCTACTTTGATGATAATGGACTGAACCTCTGAACCTGTAAGCCAGCCCCAATTAAATGTCCTTATAAGAGTTGCCTTAGTCACGGTATCTGTTCACAGCAGTAAAACCCTAGCTAAGACAGAAGTTGATAACAGGAGTACTGCTGTGATAGCCTTGACTATGCTTTTGTATGGCAGAATGTGTATTATGGGACTTTGGATTTGGAAAGCAATAGGATACTTTAAGAAGGGCTTAATGGGCCATCCTAGTAGGAATATGGGAGACTTTGTTTCTGAGGGTGATTTGGATTGTGAAAGGCTGACGCTAGAGGTTTCAGAGGAGAAGATTTTTAATATGTGGCCAAGAGACTGTTTTTGTGATATTTTGGTAAAGAATGTGGCTGCTTTTTGCCCTTGTCTGAAGAATCTACCTAAAGCTAAGATAAAGAGATTTATACTAATTGCATCAACAATGGAAGTCTCAGAAAAACACAGCATAGACTTTGTTCTCTGGTTAAGTCTCATGAAGAGTGTTTGGAACAAGCACAGCAAGCTTAGAAAAGAAAAATATAAAATACATTGTTTAAATATTAAAGGGGCACCAGGAAGTAGAGTGAAGCTGAATCCTATGTTCTAGAAGATAGCAGCTTAAGGGAATAGGACTTTGGGGCAAGATCCTACCCAGCTAAATTTAGATCCAGGAATGGTGATACATACTTTTCCTCCACAGAGATAAAACCAAATTGATCTCTGAATTCACGGCCAGCCTGAGACAGAGAAAGTTCTTGGTAAAGAAAATCTTAAGTCCAGGTGTGGTGCCACATACCTTTAATTCAAGCATTAATAAAGTTGAATAAGGGATGGGGCGTGTTCCAGACCCAGCAAGCAGAACTCAACAGGTTGGCCATTTGGCTCTGACTTTAGAGTTAAGAAGAGAAAGGACTATTAGGCCAATTGATGCTGGTAATATGGAGCTAAGAAATTAGAGGTGATTAAGAAGAAACCAGCATCACAGAGGTGAAATCATCTGGGAAGTTTTTTCTGAGAGCACAAAGAAGCTGATTCCAGAGATAGCCAAGGTTGAACCTTGCACTGTAGCTGAATTTGGTAATATGTAAGAGTCACCGAGGTGGTACTGATTTTGATAAAGGCATCATAAAGAACAGCTGAGGCTTGACACAATGAGAGGCTATGGAAGGCTATTGGTGAAGGTGTAGCCACAGCTACAATTGACAGCCCATGACTAAAGGGGTCATGCAAAGGAGTTGACACTTGGCACCATGAAGAGAGCCTATGAGAAGTTATTGATGAAGCCTAATTTCAGTAGAAGATTTGAGATGGCAGTACCATGGGATGATCACATAGAACAGCAGCAGCAGTGAAGTGGATCAACCTGAGTTTAAAGGGCAGAGCTGGAGAAGTGACACCAGCCCTTTGGAGGAGCCCAGAAAATCCTGTGTGGATCCCAGACATTGAAACAAGAAGCTGTAACATTGAAGTTGCCTTGGAGGCCCCAAGGTGTTTAACATGCCAGAGGTGTGAGATATCTGCTGAGGAAAGATGTGTACAGGGAGTGGAACCAACTTAGGAGAAAAACTTTTGCTGCAGTCAACAAAGATGAAAAAGTAGTTGGAGATCTGAAGACTGCTTTGACATCAGATATGGATATTCAGAGTTTGGAGTTTGCCCAACTGGTTTCCTGTCTTGCTTTGGGGACTACAGTTAAGTAATTGGATGAATGTCAGAAGAGACTTTGAACTTTGGACTTTTAACATTGTTGAGACTGCTATAGACCATGGGGACTTTTGAAGTTGGATTAAATGCATTTTGCATTATACTATGTTTAGGTATGACCCCCATAGACTCACATGTTTGAACAAGCCTATGGGGCTAGGGAATGGAATGTGAGGGTCTGTGTATGCTTAGCTCTGGGAGGGGCACTATTAGAAGGTGTGACCTTTTTGGAGTAGGTGTGTCATTTTGGGTGTAGGCTTTAAGACCCTCATCCTAGCTGCCTGGAAATCAGTATTCTGTTGGCAGTCTTCAGATAAAGTTATGAAACTCTCAGCTCCTCCTGCACCATGCCTGCCTGGATGCTGCCATGTCCCCACCTTGATGATAATGAACTGAACCTCTGAACCTGTAAGCCAGCCCCAATTAAATGTTGTCCTTATAAAAGTTGTCTTGGTCATGGTGTCTCTTCACAGCAGTAAAACCCTAAGACACAAGACAAGCATTTCACCACTGTGCAGTCTTCCCACAGCTACCTGCCTTTTCTTAAGACAACAGGCATTCTCTAGGTATGACATTTCTTTAAAGTGTATTTTTTAAGATTTATTTGTTTTT
Source organism: Apodemus sylvaticus (assembly GCF_947179515.1). Lineage (NCBI taxonomy): Eukaryota > Metazoa > Chordata > Mammalia > Rodentia > Muridae > Apodemus > Apodemus sylvaticus. The sequence goes on from NC_067481.1 coordinate 11,580,071, forward strand.
ATTCTATGTATAGAATAAAATGTATCTTGCCTACATGTATGTATGCCTACCATGTGCATGCTTAGTATCCATGTACAGGGAAGAAAAGAGTGTTTGATACCCATGAAACTACCGTCACAGACTGCTATATATCACCATGTGTGTTTCAGGAAATATTAACAAAAGAAACGGCAAGTTCCCGTGCTAGGCCGCGGCATTAGTGGTGGGCCACATAGTACCGGCTGGGTGTTCTCATCTTGGCACACTCTCTGCCCTGGAGCTCCTGAAACATCTCTACTCTATTCGCTAAGTTCCCTTGGCATGCCGTTGCTGCCATGCCAGCCCCATTCAATGACCACCCACCTCTCCGTTAGCTGTCATAATACCCAGTAACCCGGTAAAACCAAAACTCTTGAAACTTATAATTAATCAGTCAGATTTATATATCAATAAATTCTCAATTCAAAAGATACCCACACAATAATGGTACAAGTTGCCCACTTAGGTTAGACAAATTATTACAATTATTCTATCCTTTCTAATATTTATAACTACGGGTGGCCATTTAAAGCCACACAGAATCTGGGTCATCTTCCTCTTGCTCCATCTTTCCTTCTTCCCCTCCTGTCTCGTCCATCCATCCATCTCTGCCAATTTTCACTCTGCCTCCCTTTCCCTGTCCAATCATAGGCTTCCTGTATTAATATTTAAAGTGATTGGACAGGGAAAATTCTGCTTCACAATGTGGATGATGGAAATTGAACTCAGGTCCTCTGTAAGAGGAACCAACTGCCCTTAAAATGTTGAATCACATTGCCAGCTCAACTTTACAATATTTATATAAATTTTGAGTAAGACTGAAAAATTAAAAAGCCAGAAATATTTTATTTATATTCTTTTTTTTTATTCTATCTTCTCCATTTTCCATGTAACGTGTTTTTCCACCAGAATACCTGCTGAACTTAAAAGGCACTTTCTTTCCTTTTTTAATCTTGGTTATTTTATTTATGTACATTCCAAATGTTTTCCCACTTCCCAGTCTCCCCGCTTCAAACGCCCCACCCCATCTCCTATTCCCTTTTCCTCTATGGGAGTGCTCCTCTACCCACTCACCCACTCCACACTCACTGCTCGAGCATCCCCCTATGCTGGGGCATCAAACCTCCACAGGACCAAGGCAATCCTCTTCTACATGTGTAGCTGGAGCCATGGATCCTCCCATGTATACTTTTTAGTTGGCGGTTTAGTCCCTGGGAACTCTGGGGGTTCCCATTAGTTGATATTATTCTTTTTATGGGGTTGAAATCCTCTTTCAGCTCTTTCATTTCTTCCCTAACTCTTCCCTTGGGGTTCCTGGGATCAGTTTGATGGTTGGCTGTATCTGCATCTGTGTTAGTCAGGCTCTGGCAAAGCTTCTCAGGGGACAGCTAAACCAGGTTCCTGTTAACAAGCACTTCTTGACATCAGGAATAACATTGAGGTTTGGTGTCTGCAGATGAAATAGATCCCTAGGTGTGGCTATCTCTGGATGGCCTTTCCTTCAGTCTCTGCTCCATTATTCCCCCTGTCTTTCCTTTAGACAGGAACAATTCTGGCTTAAAATTTTTGAGATGGGTGGGTGGCTCCATCCCTCAACTGGAGGCCATGCCTATCTACTGGAGATGGTTTTTATAGCTTCTATCTCCCCTTTGTTGGGTATTTCAGCTAATGTCATCCCTGCTGGGTCCTGGGAAATTCTCACTTCCCTGGTGTCTGGGACATTCTATTGGCTACCCCCCAGTTCCCTCCCCTCTACTGCTACATATTTCTATTTATTTTTCTGACCCTCTGTACTTCTCCCCTGTCTCTTCCCATACCTGATCCTAAGCCCCATTTACTTTCAAATTCACAACTAATTATCTTAGAGGTTTGGTACTCAATCTCTGGACACTGCATGAAGAACCTTAAACTACAGCCCCAAACCTCCCCAAGGAATGGTGTACAGGGTGACATGACAGAAAGAGAAGCAGCTCAGTGCCAATGAGACCTCAGAACCAAGCACAGAGCCCCGAAAGCAGAGTCGAATTAAAGCATTTCAGTGATGCAAGAAGAGTGGAAGAAACACTGGGGAGGAAAGTTGCCATGGCAGCAAAGTTGGGGGCATTCAAACCCCAGGATTCTATCTTTTCAGGAAAAGGCCCTGCTAGGGACCTTGCTTGCTCTCTGCCCACCCAGCCGTTCAAACAAAGTCCAAGCATTAGTTTCCATTTCTCAGTGTCCAGGAGGATCTTGGCAGGGGATGTGCTGAAGTGCTTCCCTGCTGCTTGCCCTATTCGAGTGCCCCTCTTGTACTTTGTGCATGCAGATTGGTTGCTTTCCCTCTGGATGTGAGTTATGTAGCTCACTGAGAAGTGGGAGTGAGAGAAAGGAAGTTGCACTAGTGAAGTGAAGATAGGGCTACTCTGGGTGCATGGACATGGAGTCTTTAGGTCACAGACCAATGTGATAGCCTGACATTGGATCACCTTCAGCTGGCCTGTTAGAGAGATGCCTGCCTGTTGAGAGAATTTGCAGCCCCATGATTTAAATATAGGTAGATGTTAGAACCTCCTGTATTTGTATCTTGTGCCCAACTCTGATATAAGAAATTGATTTTATAGTGAGTATATCAAACATATTTTATGCGTATTTTATATTACACATATTTTGCTTGCAAGTCTTGTTTGTGTTCCATGTGCTTCCCTGAGGTCTGTGGAGGTCAGAAGAGGGCATTGGGTCCCTAGAACTGAACAGCAGTCAGTTGTGAGCTGTTAGTGGGTGAATGCAACTCAGGTCCTGAGTAGTTATTACTCATAGCTGACAGTTACTTAAGAGCAACTGAAGGTTTTCATGTGGCTCAGACTGGCATAGAACAGGCTAAATACAGCTGAGTATGATCTTAAATTTCTGATTTTCATGATGCTACCTCCCAAATGCGGGGGTTACAGATAGGCAGCACCATGCCCTGTTTTGTTTCTTTGTTGCAGATAGTAGAGATGTTTTAATGCACTCTGTGTAAGCATTTACTCTGTCAACTGAGCTACATACTCAGCGCCCCGCTCCCAAAGTAGAAATGTTCAGAATTCAGGTTCCTTAAAATTCCTTTAAGGTTTCTTTGAATATCCCAAATTTAATACATTTGGTTTTGCTGAGGTTTGCTGAGAATTAAACCAGGGTTGAGGAGGACATTTTATTTTGTTTTGTTGTTATCACCACAAATGTCAGACCTGCATTTATTAGCCCCCATCAAAAGTCCCACGGTGACAGAGAACTTCTGTGATTGGGTTGTGGGAAAAACAGAACATCAAGGCAGCCTCCCACCCCACCCCCACCCCTCCTCAGTAGGAGGGCTAGTGAATACTGTTATCAAGATCACTCGGCCACCAGTGTCTCAAAGGGATTTCCAGGTCAAAGGCAATTCCTTTGTGTTTGTTTTACAATAATGATGGCATTTCCTCAACTCCCAAGAAAATATGTAATTGCCACAGTGACCAGATCCAACAAATGTCATGTACAAGTACAAACTGGACTTAAGCTGTACATCTTTTTTTCTCCTTTCTAGCCTGCCTGTTTTCAAAGTCATTCCCTTGAGACAAGGTTCTCCCAGTGATGGTTGGACAGCGTTTGTTTTTATTCTTTTATAAAGCGAGGTTCAGGTCCAGCTGAATAGTGACTACTGAGAGCTGACAGTTACTAAAGTAGAGAGAGTCCTTTTTTTTCCCTTCAGGCCTCTTGTAGGTGGTCCCTGTGCCAGTGGTAACTGGGCTCAATGGGTTAAAAAAGACAAGAGAGCTGAAGTTTGGAGTGGACATGTGGGAGGGATCTGGAACAGGGGAAACTGATAAGTGAATGCGGCCCAAGTACGCGCATATCGTATACCTGTATACATTTCTTTAAGACTACATAGACCTCTGCACTTTGAGGTCATGGTCCTTCTGTCCCTCCATTCTGCCCCCAGAAGATGTATTTCATTTGCCTTCATACAACATGGCTGCAGAGCCAACAGCCGGCAAGTCTGAAGTTCACCTAGAAAAGGGAGTGACAAGGGAAACCGAAGCGATCCACGCCTGCTAAATCTGCCTCTATAAAAGTGCTTTTGTAAAAGTCATACCAAGAGACTTGCACTGATAGCAACATGACCCAGAATGGAGCTATTTAATACCATCCATGCCCCACACTCCACCTCCTCCGCCAGAGGAAAGAGGAACTGAGGAGCACTGTTGCAGGATCTCACCTGAGCACACTGCTGTCCCACTTAGGAATTTGTTTGTGAGGGGAAAAAACAGAGAGGAGGACATTTGTTAAATACCCACCTTACCTTACCTTTTAGTGGTGGAAGTACATCCATGGACTGACCTCTCTTGACAGAGCTTGGTGAAGTGGTAAAGTAGGGGCTGTTTCTCCTTCCCCCTTCCCCTCCCCCTCCTCTCCCTCTCCCTCCCCCTCTTCTTCTCCCTCTCCCTCCTCCCTCCATCCCCTACCTCTCTCTGTCTCTCTGTCTCTCTGTCTTTCTCTTCCTCCCCCACCTCTCTTTCTCTCTCTCTCTCCCTCCCTCCCTCTCCCTCTGTCCCCCACCTCTCTATCTCTCTGTTTCTCTCTGCCTCCCCACCTCTCTCTCTCTCTCTCTACTTTTCCCTCTCCCTCCTTCCCCTATCTCTCTATCTCTCTCCCTCCCCCACCTTCTCTCTCTCTTCTCTCTCTCTCTCTCTCTCTCTCTCTCTCTCTCTGTCTCTCCACCCCTCCCCCACCTGTCTCTGTCTCTGTCTCTCTCTCTGCCTGCCTCCCCCACCTTCCCACTTTCTCTCTCCTCATTCACTCTTCCTGAAACACAGACCACAGTGTAGCCGATGGAGCAGAGACTTGATGACACAATTTGTTTTCTATTAGCTGATGGATAATTTCATGTTAAGGAGGAGATTGTGTACTCAACTTGACTCATTTAACATCGACCACAGTGCATTTAAAATGGGGACTACATTTTGCACAAGGCCAGTCCCTGCTGTGTATAGAAGTGACTGTGTCTTCAGGTGCAGCTGCTACACATGCTGGTAAAAGCCCCTTAACAGTGTTTCATAAATTATATGAGGCACCATTTTTATTTTGGGGAAGCAGAGTCAATGCTACAGGGAGCAGGGGGATGTACACAGCATTTGCACCAGTCTAAGATCTTTATTAAGCAATTCATCAGGCATGCCAAAGCATGTTATAAATCTGCACAGAAGATGAGAGATGCACGGGACACGCGAATGCTAACCACACACTCCACTCTGTGTATGAACACAGAGTACACCAGAATCTGTTTCATCAGAAATCAATGATCTGTGACCCCCACCCCTGTTCTGATCTTGTTATGGGCAGACAGAGCAAAGGAAGCACAGTGCACTGAAGTGTACCTGCCTTCTAGGAAAGCAAATTCAAATTGGTGGAGAAAGTATTGCTAGAGCAATGTTTTCTAGACTTGGAAAGCGTAATATTCTAATTGAGAAAAGTAATGACTGCTACAAAAAATGAATTTTCTCTGTGTGTCTCTGTCACACCCCACCCCACCCTCTGTGTGTGTGTGTGTGTATGTGTGTGTGTGTGTGTGCCAGATGTGTGGGTATATAAATAAATGGCTCTATGGTTTAACTAATGGATCCTCCATTCCCAAGTGTTGAAGGTTAAACATGATTTAGGTTTCAGATATTAAGTTTCAGGACAGTTTTTAACATGCCCCTTGATCAAATCTCTTATTTATATGACAGCAAGAATGAAAGATTTGTTTATACATGTGCATTAGAAAAGTTAGACTGTATTCTGTATTGATCCTGGGTAACAGGGAGAGCTAAAGAAAGAAAGGGAGAGGGAGAGGGAAAAAAGAGGCTCCTTTGAATATGTATTTGACTTAGCTTGGTAGTCTTGAATTGTTTGATTCAGCTCAGTGTGCTTATGGGATTAAATGTGTGTGTGTGCGTGTTTGTGTGTGTGTGTGTCTGTGTGTGTGTGACAGAGAAAGAGAGAGAGAGAGAGAGAGAGGAAGAGAGAGAGAGAGAGAGAGAGAGAGAGAGAGAGAGAAAGAGAGAATAGGAGGAAAAGAGAGAGAAAGAAGACACCAAAAGAATCAAACTGTGTGTATGCTTAAATTAAACAATCGCTGTATAATATACTCATTCCTAGCTCAGTAACATTGGGAAAAAATTACACAAGCGATGCCAAGCCATAGCTAATAATTCTTCAGTTTATAAACCTTACAGTGTGTGTGACTGGGTTCGTGCTAATTATGAATCCAGGAATCAGGAATTAACTTAATCCTTTAACATGAAGACAGAGAATACACATTTATCTCTTGTCCTAAAATATCTAAGCAGCCCTATAATATTCAGTTCATTCCTCTAGTATACAATCAAATCAGCATCACTGTTGACAAAACTATTCAGATCTGAGACTCAAGTCACCATACACACTGATCCCCTGCCTTTAGGAAAGGCTCTCTCTCTTGGAATTCTCCTCAACCCACACTGCAGCCTCTCGGGACCAGGAACTAAGAGCATCTAGCGTCTACTCTCCAGAGGTCTGAGGAAACACGCAGCTGCTGCCTCCCCTGCATCCCACCTCTGTAATGTCCTCTTCACAAAGGCTTGAGCACAGTGGTAGTGTGAGCACAGGGGACTTCTCCAGGGAGCGCAAAGAAAGGCCTCCCACCTCCCTTCTGCTCCGCATTGGTTTGGTTGAACCAAGGTATTTAAGAGAGAAATACTTCTTTACATAATAATGTTCCCCTGTCTTCTGTCTCATGGTTGGTTCTGGCTTCCAGCAGTCACTAATAACACATTAGGCAAGTATCACTGAAAGACATCTGTGATTTGATGGCATTTTCACTTTCTTAAGGTCACATGTCTCTCTGCCGATACCAAGATACTATGAGAAGCAAATATGGTAACTCAAGCCGTACTTGGTTTTTCTTTCTTATCTCAATGTCTCTGAGTTGAGGCATATTTCATCTGTTGGGCTTAGATGGTAAGATATTGACATAAATTCTCATTCCCTAATTAACTTACTTATTTATATGAAAATATTTAGCTTATCTGCATCTCGATTTTTAACTACTCTATTAGCCTCTTTTCCCCTTCTCCTAAATATTTCACCTTCAAGAGGAGACACAAGTATATGAAATAATGAGATTAATTGTAATCAATTAAGCTTCTTAATCATTTTTCCTAAATACAAACTCTGCTACCAAAGCCAAATTTTAATATTAGAAAACTGTGGAATTTTTACATGATCATTCCCCAAGTTTAACCTACTCTGCTTTCTATTTCTGCCACAAATCAGAGAACTAACATTTTGTTAAAAATCATGCTTACAGCTTCAGGTCTTTAGGTAAGCACGGGAGAGGAGGGCTACATCTGGGATTCCATCGAGATCCTATTTAAAGTCAGGAGCGCCTTCTGATAGGGGACCTCTTTACACTCATCTTGTGGGGACAGGGCAGTCTCCTCTGGGTTCTCACAGCTGTTCACCATGGCAACTGTGCTGAAGGACCTCCTCCTGGTGTTGGTGTCAGAGGTGCAGGATCCTCGGGCAGGGGATGTTTTCTCCAAGTTGTTGAGTTGTTGGTCCTTCCAGTCCAGTTGTTTGGCACTGCAAAAAGGGGCATAGACTTCCACACTTCCTTCAAACTGCAAGCAGTTCACCTTGTAGTACTTTCTCTTCACTTCCAAAACGTCATGAAACCTATGGCCCCAGAGAATTTCTCTGGGGACATAGGAACTTCTGGACTGGTGGGATGTCCCAGTAGAATCACCAGTATAAATAAATGTCACCAGAATCTCAAAATTATCTTTGGCCACTGCCTTGCGATCAAGGGCATACAGAGGGCTCTCATGGTCAATTTCATGGACAATAGTCACTGGAGTTACCAGGATTATCTGATCGTTGACGAGTTTGAGGTCTTTAAAGGCCATCGTCATCCGTCCTTCACTGTCTTCTGAATAGCGCAGAAGCTGGGCTCTCACTGTGCCCTCCACCACATGGTTTGGTCGGAAGTCACCGATGCGCCACATGAGACAAAGCTTACCATCTCTCATACCAATAAGCGCGAAATAGCTGAAGCGGATGGTCTGGGCTCTCTTCCGGGCTGTTGCCATCTTTGCCAAAGCTGCTCCAATGATGAAGGTGTTTATGATGCAGCTTAGGATGGACTGAAGGATTACTGTCAGCACGGCTACAGAGCACTCTTCTGTAACACAACGGTAACCGTACCCTATGGTGGTTTGGGTCTCAAGGGAGAATAAAAATGCTGCCGTAAATGAATGCACGTTGTCAACACAAGGGGTGATATCTGGATCACTTAATAGGTCTCCGTGATGAAAGGCTATGAGCCAAAATATGGAGCCAAATATCAACCAGGAGAGAATGTAAGACAAAGAAAATATTACAAACATATGGCGCCACTTGGTATCCACGAGAGTGGTGAAAATATCAACCATGTAGCTTCCCCATTCTCCAAAAATGTGTTTAAAGTACACATTACAGCTGCCATCTTTGTGGAGCAGGCGTCTCCTTGCCCTTCGCTTCTCGGCTATGGCATGCTCTGGAGAATAGCCTGGATATTTGGAGTCCACATTGACAATCCGGTAGCTACTTCCGTAATAGCTCATTCTTGGTCCTTTAGGGCATCCAGAGGAGTTTGCTGTCAGTTACAAGTTCCAGGTATATTCGAACTTTTACTTTTTAAAAGATTTTTCTGTTAAAGCCTAAAAGTACAGAGAAAAAGAGAAAGACAATTAAACACCATTTTAGCTTCAGATTCCAATTTCCATCTTAGCAGTCTGACAAATTGGGAGCAATTTTCTGCTATCTAAAGTAGCGAAGACTTCATTTGAACCATGGAGACATTCAGTATTGATTCAACATTTTGGTCGAGAAAGCAGCTCAGTTATTAAAAGGACCGAAACATCCAATTAGAGAAAATAAGATTTTTATGTTTGCATAGTGTTTGAGTAAACACTATGATGACTCCAAATTGTACCTTGCAGTCCTTTCTCACCAGATAGAGAGAATAGTAGGTTTATATTGACACATTTTTTTTTGCATGAGGAAACAAAGAAATCTATATATAATATACAGGGATGAAGCAGGATTTAGTTACCAGATTTTCAATTACTAAATCCAGAACAATAAACAGTTTCTACCTTTCGCATAAAATGGTATGGTTACCCTGGTTCCTGGAGTAGGCAGCCTCTCGCTGTGGCTTCTTCTTTGTCCCACTTGGGTTTTTCCTTCTTGTCTACTTCCCCAAACAGAAGAGAACTAATACTAACATCTACTTCAGATTAAACTCCTTTACTCCTAGCTCCGCCCTTAACCTTGATTGGAAAGGAAAGGCTTTCTTAACCCCAGAGGAGTTCAAACCATTCCCAGGTAGGCTCTAGGGTAGGTGTAATGTTGCCTGTGCCTTTTGTCTCCCAGCCTCTGTCCATCCTACCAACTTTTTTGATTTTTGACACCCACAGCTCTTCTCTTTCCCCTGAATAGAAACAGAAATGTTGCCAAAGTTGCTAAGTTCATTTCACTCTTAACGGGGGCATCCTGCCAGTGACTAGAGCCCCTCACCCCCTTAGTTCAGAGTGTTTTCTCTGATGCATGTACAACCTTCCTTAGACAAAATCTAGCTGGTAAGCCGAGCGTACACGTCTCATGTCAGGGCATCCATGCCTAAGGATACTCAAGTCTGAAAGTGAACGTTAAAAATGTGATTGTTAAAAAAAAAAATGTCCTCTGCTTTTTCTGGATAATAAAATCAGCACATTTAATGGTTCAGTAGTTACTGGAATATGGCATTGATGTGGTGCACCTGTGCCAGGCTGAAGCAAGGGGGTGCAGGCAGAAACAGGCCGTGAGATCGGACCATTCCAATCTCAGCCACATGGAAACGAATATTATAAAAGACTACTCTCTAAAGCTCATTTGGGGATTGATCACTTTAGATCAACTCCCTTCCCTGCTGCAGAAGAAAGAGTTAACATCTCCCCAGCCAGAAAGAATCATTTTCTCCCTCTCTCTCTCTCCAGGGATCAGAGCCACTTTACAAAGAACTCTTTGTCTAGGGGACCACTCACAAGGATGGACTGTGCTTATGGCCAAAAGCAACCCTGTAAAGCATCCTCTCTCTCTCTCTCTCTCTCTCTCTCTCTCTCTCTCTCTCTCTCTCTCTCTCTCTCTCCCTCCCTCCCTCCCTGCCTCACTGCCTGTGCTAAGAAAAGATGTTTCATTTCAAGATAGGACCTACATCCCCCAAAGTGCTTATAGAAAGTTTCTGCCCAAACATTCTTTGTAGTATCAGTTCATTGGTCATCAGAGGTATTTACCGAATTAAATGTTTAATGTCTCCAAAACAGAAGTCCTATGGTGTTGCCCATTCTTTCCTCTATACTGACTATAGAAGGTAAGAGTCTAGGATAAATTGTACTAAGAATCAGATGGGTTCAAACTAAAGAACAGATGCAGAGGTAGAGTTATTTTCTTGCTAAATGTTTCAACCAAGAAAGTTTCTTAAGGATAACTGCCCAACACCAGGGGAGGCTGAGAGTTTAAAAAAATAAAAAGTTTACAAATCAAGAGCTACTGCTACTGTGTAGCTGCCAAAAGGGAGAGAAAGAGTTTTGCCTGAAATGGTGTTCAGTTGGCATCCAATTTGGATTCCAGTGGTGCTAGGAACTATTATAAACAAGCTACTTTTAAAACACCTTCCAAAACAGGATAATCAGTGGATTAATTTGCAATTAATACAAGTTATAAGCGAGCAAATTTGAGTATGTGGAAAATTTGTTGCTGACTACTGTTATGAATGTCAGAGATTCAAGTTACGACTGAGAATACTGCCCCAAATTCTCTAGGTCTTTGATAGGGTTGCTCATTGCAACTACACTGTTCAACATATCCAGAGATGCGGGCATTCAGATTCTGTGTAGGTCCTCAGTCTTTCTTTAAAGATTTTTGGCCCTTTAAACATGTCAGTGAGACATGTTCTGAAACAAGTCTCTGCCATCTAAAATGATGAATTATAGCAAAGACAGGCCAACCTCATTCAGTCTTGTGCAGCCCTCATCTCAGCCTACACAATAAATAAATGGGTTGATGGAGGGTCCATTGTCAAGAGGGCTAAACAAAACAAATATGTATTTATCTCCTGGTAAGTGTGTAGTGTTAACTTGAGAACTTTTTCAGCTGCTTGCCAATAACCATCAGAGGAGTGTGCTTGTGGGTTCATGGGGATTCTGTGTTTAATGTGTGTTTCTTAGGATGAAGATGGAGCCTTTAAAACTGCCAGAATGCTCACTAGATAGGATGCCTCAAAGGTGCTTTCCACCAAGACTGGACTACTTACCTGGATCCCTGGCATACACAGAATAGAGGGGAATACTGACTTCTGTAAGTTGTCCTCTAACCTCCACATAGCACACAGCACAGGCACACAAATAAATGTAACAAATAAATTTGTATTGTTTCAATGTTCTTGTAATCATCTTGCCACCACAAATCCCATCCAGAGAAAGGAGTTGGAATCTCCCAACTTCAGCATCTGCCCGCCCTGCATGTTAACCTCTAGAAAGAAAGCTAGATGGCAGAAAATTATAAAAAGATGGACTATAAAGGTCAAAGGCAGATGCTGAATGAAGAGAAGACCCTTTTCCCATGTGGTGATTAACAGAGGCAGCAAGGGCATCATGACTCTCTCTATGGCTGGGATTGAAACAAAGGGGTCCATTTACAATCACAATGGTGGATGCTTAAAATAGTATCAGCCTTTACTAAAACATCCAAAGGTTGTGGGTGGCAAGGCAAATCAGAGGGGAAGAGCACTGGTTACTCTTTCAGGGAAACCTGCTTCGATTCCCAGCACCATATTGTGACTCTCTTCTCTAAGCCCAGTTCTGTGTCTGCTTTTGGACAAGATCACCAGAAAGACACATGGTGCCCAGATACACATGCAGGAAATATACTTACACATGGAACAGAAGAAATCCATCCAAAGGTATTCAGAAAACTACTAAGAGGTACTCCACCATATTTTGTTTTGTGGAGATAGATAAGGGTGGGTGGGTGGAGAGAAGACAGACAATTGGAGAGACCAATCTTCTTCCAGAGAGCCACTTCTCTGATATCTTGCTAATTATATTGAGTAGACATTGAAAAAAAATATTTTAATCCCTTTGACTACTGGACTCTGCTTTTAGATTTCTGCTTTGTATAGATTCAAGTTGGGGGCAACTTTTACCAATTCAGTGCATTTTGAATGGGCAGTAGATATGGCAGGGGATATTTAGAAAAAAAAAACAACACATGAACACCCCCATATTTGTGTTTCTCCACACATAAAATTAAAACATTTTCTCCTCTACTCAGCCATATCCTCCCATATTTAACTGCTTGCGAAGTAAAGCCCTTTCACAGTTAGGTCTTCAAAAGTAAGTTTTCCCCAGCAGGTTGAGTGTACAGCACAAAGAGACTTTGCCACCTTGTACCATATCGATGCTAAAATGCAATCTTGCTTCTACCATCCTCTTTGCATAAACACATTCATTATCTGTCTTGCATAATTCATCATACACCACAAAAATGCCCTAAAATATTTTGGTGAGATCCAATTATTGAAGCCAGTGGCTTCTGAGGTTAACAAACACGTTCTTCCCCTGCATAATGGATCTGAGGCCGTTGACACTTAAGTCATCAGTAATCAAATTACTCTCCTGGCAACCATTAAAGAGATAAGTTTTGAGGGAAATGTGAGAGTTGGTAGAGCAGTGAAGAGAAAGGATGGCTTCATTCCGATGGAAACTCATTGCTTTGAAAATAGCCTCTTTTGTGTAGCAAAGGGGGCAAGGCAGGGTTGTGAATAACACACTCAGTGGGAGAAGTTGTAGGGCTGGCTCTGGCTGAAGGAAGAAGAGAGAGGTGGGGTTGAATTTGACCTCAAATTATAGGAGGACTTTTGCTAGTTTGTTCAAAACCTTTATCTTTCTTGGAATTCTTTTTTTATTTAAATTATATTATTTATTTACATTCCAGTTATTGTCCCCTCCTCAGTCCCCCTCCCACAGTTCCTCATCCCATTCCTCCTCCACCTTGCCTCAGAGGGTGCTCTTCCCACTACCAGGCCTCCTGGAGCTTCAAGGCTCTTAAGGATTAAGCACATCTTTTCTCACTGAGGTCAGACCAGGCACACTTCTACTATATATGTGTCAGGACCAGGGCATGTATGCTCCTGGTTGGTTCCAGTCTCTGGGCTCCCTGGGGCCTAGATTAGTTTAGTCTGCTGGTCTTCCTATGGGTTCTCACTTTCAGCTTCATCAATGGGTCCCCTAATTCAACCATAGGGGTCCCCGACTTCAGCCCAATGGTTGGATGTAAGTATCTGTATTTGTCTCAGTCAGCTGCTGGTACGGTCTCTAGAGGACAGCCATGCCAGGCTCCCATCTGTAAACACATCATAGCATGGTAGTGTCAGGTCTTGGTACCCTCTCCCCCATGGGATGGATCCCAAGTTGGACTGGTCACTGGACCTCCTTTCCTTCAGTCTCTTCTCCATTTTTGTCCCTGCTGTATAAGGGACATGCAGGGACATTCTGACAGGGCTCCCCATTCAGCAACAGTGCTTTATCTGGAACCTAATAGGCACTATCCCTCATCTTTCCCCAAACCCCCTCAGCTCTGGTCTCAGTTTCTCTTTGAGGATGATTTGGGTTCATGTTCTTGTTTCCTTCTCAGTAAAGTCTCATCTCAGACTTTCATCTCTGGCTTGCAGGACTCACAGGGGTCTGGAATAAAAATGGGAATGGGAAGCTGGAGACTGGGAAGCTGGGCATTTATGGAGGTGATGCCTGCAGCTTTCCATTGTATGAAAATGTCCTTATGCTACCTAGTACCGTGGACAGTAATAAATAAAGAATAATAAAGGGGACTGTAGCATGTCAAAAGTAAGCAAGCATCCTGTAATGTGGGCCAGGTGAGAGCGTGGCATTACATAACTTGTTGGGACATTCACTTGAGGTCCTGCTTTCACCCCAGTTTGTCCTTCTGTGACATGTGCAACCTAATTTAAATCCTTCCTCACCCCAAATGCTGCTGTATGGTTTTAAACATTTTTAAAACGTATTTTGTTATTTGTCCTGTGCATATGTGTACTGAGTGTAAATGCACACATGTGTCAGGTTGTGCTGAGGTCAAAAAACAAACTTTATGGCATGTAAAATATGGCGGCATGTAAACTATGCTGGTTCTCTCCACCCCTCTTATTTTGAGGTACTTTTTGGGCTTTTGGCTTCTGACTCTTGTCTAGAATTTCATTTGATTCTCTTATCTCCACTTCTCATTTTGCTACAAGCTTGCTGGAATTATAGTTGCTGCTTCCACTCCTGTGTTTTTACGTGGGTCCCAGAGATGAACTCCAGGTCACAAGGTTTGCACAGTAAGCATGCTTATACACTGAGCTGCCCCATCAGCCCAACTGCCTTGCTGCTTTATAAACAAGCACAAACTTTGAGACTAGGACATGTTTTCTAGTTTTCTTGATGTCAACATTACATCAGAGATAATTGGATTTTTACAGATTCCATACACACGCCAAAATATCGCCATTTATCATCTAGACTGACAAGTCTTTAAAATCAAACTTAAAGTAAAATGATATATAATTACAAATAATCTAACTTAAAAATCAAGTTATGGAAATTGGAATTGTCTAACAGGTATTTCTGAAGCTGAAGTGATGGATGAGTATGAGAAATCACTATACAAGCATACAAGATGGTTCTGGAGCCAAAGTTCACATACAAAGTTGAGCATGTCTGCGCACATGTCTATAACTACATCACTGTTTGAGACAGAGATGGAAGAATCATAGGAGATACAAGTTGCCCAAGAGATTCTGTTTACAACAGAGAACAGAGTATATAATGATAGGGCAGGACGCCTGACATCTACAATATCTTTTTATGATTTCTACACGGCCTAAGTGTATATTGGGGAGTAGGGGGTTATCACAGGGAAACCCTAAATTGTGAGACAGACTTCTGTTTAAGGTCTATCCTTAACTCCAAGAACATCTTGTATAAGCTACTATTCTGAAATCTAATGTATTCATTTATGATATGGAGGGTGTGGCCTGTGTCATTGGGTTACTATTTGAATGAAATAATGGATAAAGAACCAACATGGACTGTTAGAGGTACAGAGTCACTGTTCATTAATCAGTGCCTGAATAGGGATTGTGGGAGGGTTCTTTTCTTACTATAAAATCTCAGAACATTTATTTTCACTCTTTCAAAAAATAATCCCCTGCTGGCACATCAGTAGCAAATTGTATGGTTTTCCCAGATGACAATTTTAGGTAAATTCAAGGGTAGTTTCACTGTCCTTACCACTATACCACCAGAGCTCCTTCTTGGTCCTTCCACTTACTCCTCAAAGCCTAGAAAGTAGGTGAAATTTTTCCATAACTAATATCTTATATGAGAGATTGTCCTTTTCCCTTTATATATTCATATAAACATATATACATGCATGCATGCATGCATACATGTATGCACACATGCACATATACATGCTCTTTTAAATCAATGTGAGAATTTTATTGTTACTTTTTTTGAGAACAACCAAAAAGAAGCAAGAGCTCCCAAGGTTGGAAAACTCAATAGATGGGACCACCAAACTACCTTCAAAAATTCTGATCCAGAATTGTTTCTGTCTAAAAGAAATGCAAGGTCAAAAATGGAGCAGAGACTAAAAGAAAGCCCATCTACTGACCTGCCTGATTTGGGATCCATCCTATGGGTAGGAACCAAAACCCTGACACTATTACTGATACCATTTTGTGTGTGCAGACAGGAGCCTAGCATGACTGCCCTCTGAGAGGCTCTACCTCAGCAACTGACTGAGACTGATGCAGAGACTTAGAGCCAATCACCAGATTGAAGTCAGGGACCCCTGTGGAAGAGTTAGGGTTGAAGACTGAAGGAGCTGAAAGAGATGGCACCACCATAGGAAGAACAATAGTATCAACTAACCTGAATTCCTGGGAGCTTCCAGAGACTAGGCCACCAATTAAAGAGCAGAAATGGGCTGGTCCACAGCCTCTGGCACATATGTAGCAGAGGGCTGCCTTGTCTGGCCTCAGTGGGAGATGATGTGCCTAATACTGTAGAGACTTGATGCACCAGGGAAGAGGGGGCAGTGAGGTAGTAGGGAAATAGACATTGAGGAATGGGTGGAGCACCCTCCCAGAAGCAAAGGGGAGAGGGAAGAGGCTGAAGAACTCTTGGAGGGGGAACTGGGAAGCATGGCAACATTTGGAATGTAAATAAATAAAACAATTTTAAAAATGCAATTCTCAAGGTAATCCTGCCCTTATTTTTTGTCTAGAATACCTGTTGGCGTAAAACAAATCTTTGTGGTTTTTCATGGTCTTATCTTCATAACTAGTCTGCCCATCCCTGTCTTGGATGGAGGCTAGCATATCCCTGTCTTGGTTGGATGCTATCCCATCTTTGTCTTGGTTGGATGGTAGCCCATCCCTGCCGTGGTTGGATGCCAGCCCACCTCTGCCTTGGTTGGATGCTAGCCTGGGTTGCTCATACCTCAGTTTGATCTGGATTGAGGTAGGCGCAGAAGTTGTGATAAGATCAGATGACCCTTTAAAAGACACATTTCAATCTTTGTTGTGTAATGAAATCATTTCTCCTATGGCTTCTAAATTTCCATTGAAAATGTACTTAAGTGACTTCTATTATATACCAGGTTCAATCACTTATGAATATTGAAGGACAGCCTGCTATTTGTATGGAGTTTACATTTGTGAGTTTCACAGACAATAGCTATGAAAGTGATACCGGAGACAATTTATGTTACTGATAGCCTCTAGGGAAAAGGAACAGTATTATGTCACTGTGCAGAAGGAACAGCAAAGAGGGAAGTTACTATGTGACATGGGGCACCAGAAAGATTCTGACTCAGAAGCTGTCATTCTGGTTCTGTGTTCCATACTCTTTGCCCCAGGTAAAATCCTTCCAAACAGCCCTGGCTCTCCATAGTATTTTGTTTTTCTGAGACCTAGTCACTATCTGGTTGTTAAGGCCCTCATTATTTATAGGGGTGTTTTGGCTGATTGTTCTACATGAATGTGAAGAGCTGGTTCTCACAGGAACCCAATATTACAGGAACTCATCTGCATTTTACCACCAAACACAGGCTTTGCTATCTATCACCTGGTTTCACCTGGCTTCTCTAACACCTGCCTTCAAACACGTCTCTGGCTTTTTTTTTCTCCCAGGGAACATTTTAGACCTGAAATAAAACCTCCTTTCTGCTGTGTGCACTGTCCGAAACAGCAATACAAGCTTTCACAACAGTGTGTGAAAGACAGGAACATGGAAATCAAAGACTTGAATCTATCTTTGTTTTTACCACATGTTAGCAAAATAATATCACATTACAAATATTTTAAGTTTATTGAATTTATATGAATTTTGAGAATAGCACTTGATGTTTCTCAAAAGGTTTTCATGAATAGAAAATAGAAAACTCATTAGCCCCATGGGTATTTAGTTTTTATTGTAATTTCCTAACCTGAACAAGTATCTATATTCCATCCTACTGAGTACTCACCTAGTCTGCAGAGACAGATAATTAAGCTAGGATGTGAAAGATGATTGTTTCCCAGGAGGAGTAAAACCCATCATCAAGAGCTCTACAACCCAATGATGAAAGAAACAACTCTGTGACAAGGACAGCGATTAGAGAGAGAGGAATCAAGAGATGTCAACGAAGCCTCCACTCACTCTAATGTTTCTGACAAAGAGTCATCTGATATAAGGATGACCAATCAGAATTTCACAGTCAAAATTGAATTAAAGAAATTACATAAAGTTTTTGAGGCTATTATTGCAGGCCAGTGCATGGGGTCAGGAGGCCAGTGGAGAGGCAGCACACACTGAAGTATTCAAGAAGGGCATAGCTACCACTTCTTAGGAGACAGTCTCAGCCATTCCATCTTGCTTGATTCTTTGCTTCTGTCTAGGGTTCCTTGTAAACATACTTTGATTCCCTTAGCTGAATTCTTTTCATTTATTTTCATCTTTATACCAACCAGTGCCAATTTTTTGTTGCTTGAGCAATAACAGTGCATTTAGAAAATCAATTTGATACACACAGAAAATATATTTCATTAGCGAGAACGTAGTCTAATCATTTTTCTTAGCTACATTTAAACTATCAGCAGGTCCTAGACAATGGAATTAGTTTTCTCACTGTTTGGACCACTTCAAAATCTTCGTTTCTTCAATGGGCTGTATCTTCAGTGGAGAATTATGAAAGCCTCCTAATAGTCTTCTTATTTTGTTCTTCATGTTATTCTCGTGTAAAAAGTGAAATCAAAACCTATCAGTGTCCAGTGTCAACTTAAGAACCAATCTTCCCCATTGAAATTGGAGTATGTTGCATAATCCTTACTATACACAGACTGCTGGTGTCTTATCTCTACCTATCTCTCACTATTCATCAATAGAAAGCCCTTCTTGACATCTTTAGTTGTTTATCTCTGTGTGTGTAGTATCATGTATGACACTGTGTGTGTATATGTGTATGTGTGCATTTGTTCTCTCTCTCTCTCTCTCTCTCTCTCTCTCTCTCTCTCTCTCTGTGTGTGTATACACGTGTGCTATTCTGTGCAGGTGTGGATAAAAAACAGACCTTGACAATGGGATGCCTTCCTAAACTTTTCTCCATTTATGTTTTGAGATAAGTACTGTCATGGAATTTAGGACTTGAAGCTACTGGCTAAAGAGCTTCTCTCTGAAAACTGTCTCTTAATATCCCTTCCCAAGTGCTGGAGTTTCATGTTCCCACTACCACTTCTGGCTTTTCTGAGTGTTGAGGATATAAACGCTGTTCTTCATGCTTTTGAAGCAAATTTCTGCTCCCTGAGTCATGTTCCAGCTCCACATCTTTTTTATTAACACAGGGCTGTGACCCTCAGACTAGAACACAGACAACAGTGGAGACATTGTGCATGCCCACATACTGAGCAGTAGTTCAAGAAGTGTTACCTCCCAATATACTACATGAATGCACTGATTAATTTGAAGTGTACTAGTTTCAGGGACAGAGACCCCATACAAAGCTTTCTATAGAACAGATAAGTAGTTATCTGTTCAGAGATAGGTTTTCCAAAAGGTTGTCATGGATTCTTCCCTATAGAGTTTCATTATTAGGAAAGATAAACTCCTACCCCAGGAAAGGGATACACACAAGTCATGTATACTGATCCCAAGAAAAAAATTTTAGAACTTACCAACAACACAACTAATGGCCCACTCTAGATCCTAATTTATAGACCTTTGGCATTCTCCCATTTTCTGCATGTGGTGGAAGGGAGGCATTTACCCTTCCTGAGGTGACGGTCACACACAAATGCTTTTTCTAGTGTTACTTTGCCTGTTGTATCTCACAGACTCCATTATTCTGCTCTGAGAAAGACAGTCTTGCTGCCTTACATCAGGCAATGAAGGGTAGTTGTAACAAAGGACATACAATCTGTGAGGTCTATAGTCTCAATCTTTGGCTTGTCCTAGAAATGTCTCCAAACCTGTTCCAATACATGATTAAATTGTTGACATAATACATGATTGAATTGTTGACCAGAATGCACCATAGAAAAGACTATAGGCTACCAGAGGAAAGAGCCTCATTAACCATTTCACTCCTATATCACTTATAGCTAATACAAGACATGGCGGGCATGTGCTCACTAATTATAGCTTGGTGGTATGAGTGAACAAAAAATTGGAAAGACATTATTCCTTATCAAAGAAGACAATTAACACCCTATTAATACTGACACTTCTCCAAATTCCAAATTCCAATGATTCTTATTTGTCACTCTTTAATTATCAGTCTAAAAATTTAAAAATAAATCTGTTCACATTTTTTTGAAACAACTATAGGCCTTAGTGTCATAGTGAAGTGCAACCATGTTACAGAATTCTCTAGAAATATGGAATTAAAAAATGTTCTTGGTAGTAAAGAGTGCTTACCTAGGACTAGGGGTGTAGATCAGTTAGTTGGTAGAGCTCTTGTCCAATATGCAAGAAGCCCTTAGTTTAATACTCAGCATCTTATAAAATGGGTATAGTGGTACGCACTCTAGTATCGTCGTACCACTGGAGCAGGGCCAAAGGAAAAATCAGAAGTTCAAGGTCATACGTGACTACATAGGAAGTTTGAAGACAGCCAATGCTCTATCCAGTATGTCTCTAAATAAGTAAATAAATAAAACTGGAAAATAAGAGGTGTTTAAGTTGGTCAATCACTGAATTTTAGCAATGGGATACTACCGAAACCAATGCAAATTATTATATTTTATAGAGATATATCCAAATGTGCACATTTATATGTGTACATATACATTTATTTGAACTATTTCTAAAAGACAGCTAGCTATTTGTGAGAATAATCTACACAATTAGAGTGGTAGAAATAATCTCTAGGGATGAGCCTCCTAGTTGGATATCTAGTAACAAGAGTTCAGATCAGGAAACATACATATATAGGACAGCAAATGGACTCACCAGATTGTATGTATATATTTCGCCAATTAAAGGTGTATATATACATACACATATATGCATGTATGCAATAAATATGCATATATGCATATATAAGTACACATATATGCACACACACACACACACACGTAACTATCATAGTTAAAAATTACAAGTCATTGCTTTAAGAGGCAGCAAGGTGGGGGTCCCCTAGGAGGAATTGGAGGGAGAAAGGGAAGGAAGAAAATGATATAATTATAATTTGATTCTTAAAAATTAAAAGAAAAATCAAATCTAAATTACAGAAATGTGGACTAATCTAGCAATTCTACTGAAAATTTTCATTTTAAAAGTTTATTGTGCATGGCACAAAAATCATACCAGAACAAAAAGCTGTTTGTGGTGACTTTTGTTTTTTACCAGACCATCTGGTAAGCATGGGTTTGCACAGGTAGCCAGCGCAATCACATGTACTCTGTAAACACTAAAAGGGATATAGGAAACATGTGATTTGACAGGAATAGAAACACAATTATGAAACAGTTTGAACGATGTAATTTTAAAGTTTAAGTGTATTTAAACATAGGACAGGTGTTATGTACAGCAAAATATAAATGGCCACTTTATCAGTTTAGTATATTTATTCTCTTTTTTATTTATAATTGCTATTTGTATATTTACCTATCTTGGATTCTACCATAGAGGCTCCAGAGATGCCTGAGTGATTAGGCTGATTGCTGTGCAGCTTGAGAACACAAGTTCAGATTCCAGATCCCAGGAAAACAGCCTGGGACATCTCAGTGCACGTTTGACTTCAGCATTGTGGTGGAGGGACCATAGACTAGAGAATTTCTGGCCATCAGCCTAGATTCAGATTCAGTGAATGTCTCTGTCTCAGTGGAATAAGGTAGAGTGCTACATCAAGACATGTGATGCTCTGTTCTATACCACACATGCATATAACACACACACACACACAGAGAGAGAGAGAGAGAGAGAGAGAGTGAGAGAGAGAGAGAGAGAGAGAGAGAGAGAGAATAAATTTTCACAGTAAACACATCCTTTGCAAAAAGAAATCCAGGTATTCTCAGTTCAAAATTTTAAACCTGCCAATTCTGAGGCTTCGTAAAGAAAAATAAACCAATAGCAATCTACAAGCCTTTATTAGACTTTCTATAAATAGCTCAGAGAAGCAGACAGCCTTACAGACATCTAAAGTCAGACATCGATGCGGTAATTTTTGCTGGAACAATTCACAGAAACAAATAGAGTGACATTTAATTCCTCTAAGTAAAACCAGATCTCCTTTGAAACACAGAGGTTGGGGGAAGAGGGAGGAGATCTGATCTGGCCACTGAGAACAACTGGAGAAGCAGTGAAAGCTGTCAGTAACCTATCAGGCCTACGTAAAAGCAGCATTGGATCTCAGGGGTCATGGAAGTGCACATGTCCGTTTTAGTACCAATGTTCATGCCTTGCACCATTCCAGACTCTATTAAGCTGCTATTATCTCTCATTCTTCACTCAATAGAGCCAAGTCTGCTTTCAGAATCTTTTATCTTAGGAAATAAAATATTAAAAACTTACTCTTAATGCATTTAATAAATAACATTAAAAGCCTTTGGGTAGCAGCACGGCATCTTAGTCAACAAGGAAAAACTTTGAAATGCCAAAGAATGGTAAGTGGATAAATGCCACTCTTGGTTTTTGAGATGTGCATTTGTCTATATAGTCTAAATTAGCCAGTTCTTGATGACTGTATCTTAGTGCATTCTATTCTTGTACAAGCCCACATGTAGGACGCCATTGCAGTCTGTTTGAATGAGTGGTCCTCTAACAACTTGCCTTTAAATTACTAGAAGATTACATACACTTGCAAATTCTGGGGTTGTTTTAGCTCTATCCTTGTGCTACAATTGTACCAAGGAATTTCTGTACACCCTTAGGACTCCAATATCCTCAACTTTTTATTTTATTTTATATTTTATTTTATTTTATTTTATTTTATTTTATTTTATTTTATTTACTGAGATTATGGAAAGATCAGAATTTGAGTTCAAATGTTTGATGGCTCCTTGGAAAACCTTGGCATTTGTAGTCTAGTTTAGTATGTCCAGAATTGAATTTGCTTCTTTGTTTGTTCACTTCTTTGGATTTTGCATTGACCTTTATAAGCTGGTGCTTGTTCACTGCACCTTTGGGGACTCTCAGCCATTCTGAGCAGAAAATGAACCTGTGCTGTGGAACCTGTTCTTGAAGGACATGGAACTTAGTGCAGTTTCAACAGCAGGGCTCAGAGCTACCATTACTTCAGATGAATCAAATAACACGAATCAAGGTCATCTTTGGCAGAACATCACCATCTTCAAGTGTAGGTTTTCAAGGGAAGAGCATTGGGTGCCATTAGTGTGAACATATCCGTGCTGAATGTTAAGATGGGCAACTTCAAAGCCTTGTTTAAAAGTTCCCTTTCACAGCTAATTGTCTTGACCTTCAGGTTACTTCAGGAAGATCTGACAGGAAGATCTGACAGAACAGTCCAGAAGAAGGCCCAGGGTTGCTAAGAATAGAAATCATGTGGCACCCAGCACTCACTCCTCCCCCCACCCCCAAAGATAAAAAAGCATTCTTCATTGTGGTTCCAACGCCAGGTTGCCTATGACTGACCCGTAATAGATTCCAGACCATTTTATTTGAAAGCTGCTTTGATTAGACCTAAGAGTGCATTCCCAAACAAATGTAACTTATGGAAAGCACATGTTACCACCACCTCTGACCTTCTCAGTTCGGTATTAATGGTATTCCAACAGAAACCGAACTCCCGTGTCTCTGTTACTATTTTCCCATTTGTGATGAGGGCCTGCGAACTGTCCTCTTTGGCAACGGGAAGACTATTTATTAGTCTGCTGCATCTGCCGGGAATTGGGCTAACTCACAGATGTGTTATGCTTGTAGACTAGGAACTCCCTGGATAGTGTCTACAACTTCTCTGACCTTTAAATGGCTCAGTTTCTGTTCTAAGTTGTCAAAATGAAAAGTCGGGACGTCTTTATTGGGGAAGAAAATTAAGCAACTGTTATCGTTTGTTGGCTCAACTCCTATTTCTCCAGTGGATACAGAAAACTGAGAGGCCTTAAAATACGAGATAAGATACTTTTCCTGGATGATCCAGATATGTAGTCTCTTTAGGATGCTGTTTGCTGCACACTGTTAAGCAGTCGGGATTAGCTTTCTATCCGTGTGTGCATTCTCAAGCCTCCTTAGGTGGGAAGCATGACCCCCGAATAGTTTACAGATGATTTAGGTAGATGGTAAGACTAAAATACGTTTGATAGACTCTTGAATTTCCATGAATCTGATTTTCTATGCTTCATCTTCTCATCATAGTTTTATTCCCAGGATGATGCTGTAGATTAACCCAACCTGACCTGATTTCAAAGGTCTGAATTCATTATTCATGAATGTCTGCATGAAGTGACAACCCAAATCAGTGCTATTTTCCTTAGGAAGGCAAGTGATATATGTCTTGGTCCTAGTGTTTCTCAGGCTAGAATATTCATTATCTTGGTACCTAGAGAGTCAGGGTAAAGCTTAATACAGGCACTTTTGAATTACGGCTGTATGTAAAGGGGTAAAACTTTCTCTTAAGCGTCTGTGTCACAGATAAATGTATCTATGCCTAGAGTGGTGTTAAGAACCACAGAAATGGTTTCATGTATTTAACTTAATCAATATTCAACTGTATCAGTGATAATTTGGACTGAGGATTGGGACAATTCTTTCTGCCTCTAAGAAACTTCAGCCTTGGTCTACCTGAGATGTTCTGTTCAAACAGCCCTCTCAAAAGGCAGACCTTTGTGGGAGAATAAGATCACAGTAACTAAGACAGAGCTTCATGCAAAAGAAAGGTAGCAATACTTGAGACCTTCCCAGCATCTAAGACTCCAGTGTGCATCTTAACATCATGCCTATGTGGTTAACTCTGCTTCTCTAGCTAAGGAAGTTATAGCCACACAAAGATAAACTGTAAAAGGAAAATTATTAGAAATCGAATTGTGTGTGGATAGAATGCACACTCACATACCTGGGAGGCCATTCACACTTGAATTGTGCTCCCTGAAGTCAATGATCAGATAAAGACCTCAAATGTAAATTGGTGAGCGAAAAGCAGCTTAGGAATTTAAACTTTAATGCCTAAGTCTAATTAATTCAACAGGCAGTGTACCTATGAAAATTTGTGTGATACTTGGCTCAAATTAATACATTTTCAGCATGCCAATCAAAACTTCTTTTTTTTTTTCACCAAGAATTTACACAACATAACAATCTGGTGAACAATTCCCAATGTGTTTGGA
Organism: Apodemus sylvaticus; assembly: GCF_947179515.1. Classification (NCBI taxonomy): domain Eukaryota; kingdom Metazoa; phylum Chordata; class Mammalia; order Rodentia; family Muridae; genus Apodemus; species Apodemus sylvaticus. The sequence continues at coordinate 11,605,002 of NC_067481.1, forward strand.
GGCTTCAGGAACATTTAGCTTCTAACGGCATTAAAGATTAATTACAACAATTTTAACTATAGTTCATATACCTCCCCTCCCACCACCACCGCCTGCCTTTTGTTTGAGGTTACCTGGAGAAGGATACAGAGATGAACCAAGTATTTTCTTTGAAAATAAAATTTGATTTTGCTATCCCTTAGCCAAAATGCCATTTTTACATCAATGCAGGATGAATATTATTTGCAGGAAATTTATTTACTAATTTGTCTGGAAATTCTTTTGAGACTCAAATTATAACTGAAAACTACATTAAGTTTAATTTTTGTTTGTTTTTGGTTTTTCATTACTATCACTTAGAGGCAGAGGAAAAAACACTGTTTTGATGTTGCTGTTTCTAAGATGTAATACTTGACTGGCGTTTTTGGCTCCTGCATCTCTCTTGTAACTTTCTTGAAGGAGCAAAGTGGAGACCTTAATTGAAAAGTTAAGGGTTAAGGCAACGCTCAAGGGTAAAGAACTTGCCTAGCAGGTGTGAGACCATACACACACACAATTAGAAACCAGCCCTCCACAGCAGATCCACAGCTGGTTGTCAATGTTGCCATGCCAGCTCCCACATCCACAAACATTTTTTTAAAGGACACATAGCAGGCTAAGAAAATACTTGTGCTTTTATTCATTCACATTTGACTCAATGGCACTAAAGTCTTTTGAAAGCCAAGAACTATAAAATTGACTCTATCACCCCCCTAAGCCTCTGGGATTTCCACTTGGATCCCAGCTCGCTCTCCCCAGAGCTTAAAAACATTGCAAGAATATGGGTCTGCTGACTCCACTGAGCAAGGCCGGTCTCCTCCCCCGTCCTAAGAAGGTCCTCTCCTCTTTGAAGACTACCTTGCATGGAAGCAACACATTGAAACCTTTGGTCTTGCTTCTCTCTAGCCTGCTGCTCTTCTCTTTTTCCCAGAGCAGATTTTACTCCCAGTTCTATATAATAGCAGTAATCAAATCTCAGCGTATAAGCACTGACAGCTGGGATGTCAAAAAGTAGAACCTAGCAGTGTTACAGCCTTGCAGATCAGTGGTGATGCCAAGCAAAATTCATCGTTGCCTCTTTCTGCTTTTAGGGACACTGACCCCTGGTACATCTTCAGTTCCTCTCACGGTGTCAGTGCCTAGCCACTTACTCTGGCTTCCTAATGAAAATCATATGATGCAAGTTTCAATAAATCATTGTTTTGAAGTTACAACGCTTTCATTTTATGTTTATTGTACATGTACTGTGTTTCGTGGCAGGGAAGGGGGTCGTACCCAGACACAGCATAGACAGAGAAAATCCCCTGAATTACCATCCGTCATCCTTTTTGTTCCCCTAGACAGTTTGTGTGTGTGTGTGTGTGTGTGTGTGAGAGAGAGAGAGAGAGAGAGAGAGAGAGAAAGAGAGAGAGAGACAGAGACAGAGAGACAGAGATAAAGACAGAGACACAGAGACAGAGACACAGAGACAGAGACACAGAGACACAGACACAGAGACACAGAGAGACTAGTGATAGACAGAGAGCAACAGACAGAGACAGTCAGAGAGAGAGATAGAGAGAGTGATTTTATGTATCCATATAAAGGCTGGAAACCACATATGAAAAATTACATATCACCCTGAGACTAGCATAATTTGCTTAATATCCTTATCTCTATTTGGATCCATTTTCCTACAAAAAAGATATTCTTCTTGATGGCCACAAAAATTCCACTGTGCGCACACACAGCATTTCATTTATTCCTCTCTTTCCTCTGTTGTTGGACAGAACACAAATGAAGCTGGTATCAGTACCTATGGACTAATCTTACAAAGGATACTCAGAAATCAGCACAGAATTTATAATCCCATTTCTGTCATATGACGCAGAGATGTATCTAGCACTGATAACGCTCACTTATGAGACTAACACCTTTTAATTTCTGTTACTGTTATTGTTCTTGTTTGGGGTTTCTAGGACCTCACTATGTAACCCTGGCTGTTCTTGAACTCAGTATGTTGACCAGGAAAGATGCACCCAACTCTGCCTCCTAAGTGCTGGGGTTAAAGGTACGCACTACCAAGACCCTACCTGTATACTATAATATTTTATATTGTATTTATATTTTTATATGTTGGCAATTAACTATCTACAAACCAAATGAAGTAACTTTACTAAAGAGTGTGCTAAAAAACTAGGACTGCAATCCCAATTCTTTATAACTAGACAAAATGATATGAAGTAATCAATGCTGACACCCTGGGATTGTCAGTCCTTTGTGTATAAGGACTGAACCTGGTCACTAGAATTAAGCAGATTTTATTCTTTTCTTCTATCTCTGGGTACCAGGTTGTGGCAATATATTTCAGCTTTCATGAGATGCATATACCATACCAGTGTACACATCCACATCCATATCAGCTCACAAACCCTGTGTGGATCAAATCATTAAGAATCTAAAGATTGGCAAGAGAGGCCAAAGGATGTCCAGACCCCAGACAGCATCATTACTGATAGCTAATCCACTGATGTCCTTTTCTGGACAATGTTTTCACATGTGAAATTAACCCATCCAGTGATTGGATGAGAGGCAGGATTACTTGCCTCTAGACACCCTTTGGAGTTAAGCCAAAACATATGAACCCAATGGGAAATACAATTCAGTGTGGATGATGTCACCAAGTATCCTGAGGAAAGTGGCAAGGAGGAAGCTTCCTCCTGCACACATCCAAAGTATACAGCCTTGCCTTGGTATTGATTCCTTCTGCAGGCAGATGTTGCCTCTCATGGGTGAAGCATTCCTAGTCACAAAGACTCAAGACTGAGTGGGGTTTGATAGTTCACACTTGGAACTCTGCACTTGGGAGACAGAAGAATTATTAATCTGATGCCAGCCTGAGCTAAATAAAGAGTTCTTGAGTTAAAAACAAATTAATAAAGGTCTGGAGAGATGCTTTTGCCAACCTCAGGTTTGGTTTCCTATCCTATATGGCAGCTCACAAACAGAAGCTCCAGAACTGATGGCCTCCTCTGACATCTTTGCTCCTTAGACACATACATGTTGCACGTACACACATGTATGCAAAACACTCATATACATAAAATAAAAACAAATATCTGTATCTGGAGAGACACCTTAGGAGTTAAGACCACTTGCTCTTCCAGAGGATCAGGCTTTATTTCCCAGTACTCACATGATACCTTACAAGCATCACTAACTCTAGTTCCAGGGAATCTGACTCCCCTTCTGACTTCTACAGACATCAGGCAGGCATGTGGTACACATGCACACATGTATACATGCATACAAACATACATGCATACATACATGCATGCATATATACATGCAGGTAAAAGAAGAACATAAAGTATTCAATGAAACATTAAAATTAATTAATTAATGGTCAATATATACACACATGTGGTATGTACATGTGTGTATAATATGTATGTGTATGATGAGTATATGTGAAGGTATATGTGTATATATGTATGTGTGTGTGACATGGGTGTGGCTGTATATATATATATATATATACACACACACATGTGTATGTGTGTATGTATGCATAGGTGTATGTTGTATTATGTGCATTTGTGTGCAGGTATGTATGGGTGATATGTTTATGTTTGTAGGTTGTGTATATATGTGTATATACATGTATGTGTGCATGATATTGGTGTATATTTGGGTGTGGGTGAGCGACGTGTGCATGAGTGTGTGTGTGTATATATATATATATATGTGCATGATGTGTTTGTATGTGTATGACATGTGCATATGCATGTGATATGATGTGTATGTGCGTGTGTAGGTATGCAGGATGCAAAAAAACTGGTTCTTTTCTTACCACACTTTATTTTCTGTGGTAAATTACATCCCTGTAGAGAGCCTTATTGAGGTGCCATGCCACCTGGCAGGAACTTGACATGGACCAATATGAAGTTCCTCTCCCAGCCTTTGAGTGGGAACTCCTGTGTTAACTATAATCCCCTCCACTTAGGGTGGAGTGCTCAGACCAAGGTGAAGCCTATTGTTCTTCAAGGACCTGCAGTTTCCTGAGAAACACTAGGCACCTGTAGAGAAACTAAATAGTTCAGCTGAGAAGCTTCCTGCCCTTTCCCTGTGCCTATATATATTTGGAGTCCTCCATTAAACTTTGAGACCTTGAATAGCAAGTGTTATCTTGGTCTCCATCTCTTTTTTGCCGCCTTCCCATACATCCCCAGCTTCCCTTCCAGGTAACCCGTTCGATGTAACTTTGGGGGCAGTTACACATCCCAACCACAGTTTCTCCTCACTTCAGTTCTCCTAGTCCCTTCCCCTTTCTCCCCTCTCTTTGAATCCACTCCTCCATTTCCCCTCAGAAAAGAGCATGCCTCCTGGAAAATCAATTGTACATGGAACATTTGCATAATATGTTACACTAAAACTTGGCATGTAACCTCATATCAAGGCTGAATGAGGCAACCTGGTAGGAGGAAAAGGGTCCCAAAAGCAGGCAAAAGAGTCAGAGTCACCCCCACACTTCCATGGTTATGGCTCCAATAAGAACACTAAAGAATTATAACATATATGCACACTACTGAGCTCAGACCCTTATAGGATCCCTGGTTGTTGGTTCAATTTGTGTTAACCCCTATGATCCCTGCTTAGTGGATTCCGTGGGACACATTCTTGGGGTGTACTCAACCTCTCTGGCTCATACAATGCTCTTTCCCCTTCTTCCTTGGAATACCCTGAGCTCCATTTAATATTTGGTGGCTGTGGATATCTGCATTTACTGCCATCAGTTATGGTATGTACCAGTGTATGAGTATAGCAGGATATCACTAGGGATCATTTCACTGACCATTTCTTTGCCAGACATGTTCAGCTTTATCCTAGGTCCCCCGGCAATCAAGTCTCTTGTTCCTTCATCTTTACTTGTGACTTTCAACTAACAGATAAATCAGTTACCAAGTCAGTACTCCACATAATCTCAAGATTTTCTGTGAATAGCCCAAGGCCATTTTCACAAAACTAGGAAGAAAAATGGCTTTCTTTTCCAAGGAAATTCTCAAATTGTATTGTATACCTTCCAGCTATATTCATTAATGTTTTGGTTGAAATTATTAGACATGGAAAAGATGGAGTTATAGAAGTTTGGCCCCAAATCAAAGGGTTTTCTCTGTCAGTGTCAACCTAGTGTCATTTAAATAAAAACAAAATTATAGCAAACAGATAACTGAGGAGACACTGGCAGACAAAATTAGAGACAGAATAATTCCTGAGATTATTTAGATCAAATGACACAAAAGATTACTTAATGAGGCTGGCTAGATCAATAGATCCCTTGGTGCCAACATAAAGTGTTGAGCTCAGATCCCTAGCACGCACAGAAAAAGCCAGGAGTAGCAGCATATACCTATAATCCTAGGCCTTGGGAGCCAGAGACAGATGATTCCTGCAGTTCATGGGCTATAGCCAGCCTGGCCATCTTGGTGAGCTCTGGCTTCATTGAGAGATGCTATCTCAGAGTAAAGTGTGGAGAGCAATAGAGGAAGATACTAAATCTTGACCTCCACATACACATATAACACTATCATAAACATATGCACTTAAATGTGCACACAATGCACATGCAAAACTTTAGTTAAGAGAAAAGGATGCAGTCTATGAACCTACCATACAATGTGGTGTCTATAGTAAGCAATGTGTTTTAGTGTTTGAGATTTGCCAAGAAATGGATTTCAAATGCTCTTATCACAAAACTTATGGAAAAAATTGCAGTTCCCCAGTGTGAGTGTGTGTGTGTGTATGTGTGTGAGAGAGAGAGAGAGAGAGAGAGAGAGAGAGAGAGAGAGAGAGAAAGAAAGTTGTTATTTGTCAATTGAAATTAACAAATTAAGTGGGAAGTTTGGTTATAACCTGAAGAGAAACATTTCCATCTCCAAAGGCAATGTCTCTAAAGCACAAAGAAAGAAAGCAGCCATCTGAGTATGTCTTTGAGAGTTCACTGCTGATCAACCAGTGGTTATGACACAATGTTTTCATGGCATCTTGCATGTGGGTTTGGAGATCTGAGCACTATGGGGTGTGGAAGGAATACTCTTGTTAGAAGTGAGTAATACTTTTCTGAGGTAAAGATCTGAAGCATCTGCATTGAGAGATGCTATAATTGCCAGCACACTGAAGAGCAATGTCTAGAATTTTAAAATGTACATTGAAGGATATTCACTGGGCATATGGAAAATGTAGGTATTAAAAGACAGAAAATGCATGCACCTTCTTAAGGAAAATATATGGAACAAAAGCTAACAGGTCTTTAGTTAGCTTAATGAAGGAATGAACATATAGTTAAGGAATTTAGAGAAATCACTACACATATTATGAAGATTAAGACCTGTAAGTATTACATATCACAGGTCCTAGGTATGCAGTTGAGTCTAGCATTTCCACATATGTAATACATAGGAGTATGGCACAATCCTCAGGCAGAGAAGAACTTAAGTGTCAGACACTTCATCACCAGAAATATGCTCAATTCTTCCAATGACCCTGAGAACCAGGCATCAACATCATCCTCTGTCTCAGATACAGAAATGATGCTTACCTAGCTTGGTAGGTTTTCTAGGATCAATAGGAACTATCAAGAGAAAAGGAGTAGAAAGAACTCATCCCATTGCTTAAGATTTGTGCTAGGAAGAACTTTACCACTGAGACCCACTCATCCTTCTGTGATGTCACTACAGCTTTAAGCTGTTATAAGAGGTTGTTTGAGGATAAATTATTGTTGTCTTTTGACACCTATTCTTGTAATTTAGGCTTAGACTCAGGGCAGAGTTAGCTACAGGTAATATTGGCTGTATCCTCAGAGATATGCTGCAGAGTCTTGCCGATCAGAGTCTTTGGATACCTCAGCTCAGAACCTGGAGCTAAGAGGACCACGTGTCAGACCAAATGGCCTCAACTGAAGGGATTGGAGGTCCAAGGCAGGGAAATTAATGGAGCGAGTCCCTAAATGCTCATCTGAGTTAAACCCAGAAATAAAACAAACAAATTATGAGACATGGACAAAGGGAAATGGAGAGATAAATAAGTATCTTTCCCAGAAGAGTCAATGCAACTAACTATTCAACAGAGAAAGAGAAAGAATGGATTTTAATCAGCAAAGAATTTCCAGAGAGGAAAAGAAAAGTTGTTTATAAGTGGAGATATTTTATACATAAAGGTCTATTGGCAGTATTGTGTTTTTTAAGATGGGTCTCTGCAACATTAAAGATAAAAGTAGGAAATAATACAAGAATTAGTGAAGGAGAAACTATTGAAGGTATATACTCTTGTATTTAAAATCTTTATCAAGCATCACAGTAAAACAGCTTTTCCTAGGTTGGAGATGCCCATCACTGTCTTGGAGCTGAATGGTTGTCAGCACCCACTAAAAAACAAAGCAAAACAAAACAAAACAAAAAAAACCAAACAAAGAAAGAAACAAAAAAAACCCTCTTAAGATCATGATTATTGACATTCCCTACAGAAGGAGCAGGAAGGCTCATGAGATTTTCACCACCTTCTTTCAGACACCAATGATCCCTGTTGATAATGTGGCAATTTATTGAGGTGGGCTTTCTTGGTGGAAGACCTGCCCATCAGTTGTTCGAGGTACCTCTAGGTAGTATAGCTGCCTTTTGAGTCATCCATGTTCCTATAGGTAACTACAAAAAACCTCATAGGTTCACAGTTCTAGACTTGAAGGGAAGTCTTCTTTTGGTCTGTAGGTGATATATTGAGGCACATGAGTCTTTTCCTTACGCTTTCTAAGGAAAATTTACCCAACACGTATCAACTGAGCTCTATATTTGGTCATCTAGATTTTCTGAGATAACAAAAACACGATTCTGCTCCAAGTAGCTGACACCCTGCATACAGAAATAAAATGGTAAATCCACATATTTATGCAACAGACACAGAGGCCCTGTTTTGTGATGCTAGTCCGACCTAAGAACTGCCCGCTGAATTTACAAGGTTATAGATTTAATACCCGTATCAACAAGAATGTTTTGCCACTAATATTTTTAACAATAGACACCATGCTGGGACTATTTGTTTGAAATTTGTGTAATCAAAGTATTTGTAAAGGAATTTCCTGCATTTGTTAAGGAGTTGGGCTTAGACAACTGTGTTCTCTTTTAGCAGTCAGAGGCTAAAAGTTTTGGTTCACAAGCACACAATATTTACTCCAGTGTTAGAAAAGTGTTCAGTGGTGAATGAATGCTCAAAAGGATTAAAAATGAAACAATGTCACAAAAACTCCATTACTTTATTAGAATCCAAACACCTGAATCTTCTAATTTAAAAGGAGAAGTATGGGCTTTATTGTCATATCAACAGGAAAAGTTGTCCCCTTTCATGTCTGCTTGCTATCTTTGTGTTTGATCAATGTTGACATTTATGGTTTAATTGAGTTGTTTTCATTTTTATTTTGTGATCTGCCTGTAGCTCAAATCTTCAGAACAAATCAACAATAGAAAGAGTAACAGTTCACATGTGATTAGAGATTTTCTGAACAATTATTAAGGAAAACATAAGAAGCTAAACATGGTAGCAATACTAATTAATTATCACAGTACTTGGGAAAGAGAGGCAGAAGGACTGCTAACAATCCAAGGCCAATATGATCTACATCATGGGTTCTAGTTTAGCTATGGCTATATAAAGAGCCTGTCTTAAACAGGACAAAACAAACATAATGGCATATGAAATGCTCAAGAACTACAGATGTTTCTTGGTCAGTAACTTGTGAATTCCAGAAGCTCCTGATCCCCTATGAGGCTAGGAATACTGCCTCTTGTAAATGAGCAAAATTCTATTTTTATTTATCTGTACACTATGAGGGATTTTGTGAGTTCTTATCATCTGACACAGCAGATACACCATTTCTCAAATCAAACGGTGCCTTTACTTTAGTACTACATGGACATACTGATTTCAATGGACAGACTGGTTCTCATCTGAATCTCCTTATAACCCTTGACTTCTTATAACCCCGGCTAATTATTTTACCCACTAAAAATAACTAATTATAAAGATTAAATCCAATAGCATTGTGAAATGACAGAGGTCCTGTTAATATTTATAAATCTTACACTAAGCTTAAGTACTTTGGTCAAACAAGGACTGATCTGAAACAGAGACCTGATAGGCACAGAGAATGCCACTGGGCTGGATTCATTCAATAATGGATGCTTTAATGTGTCACAATTTAAGAGATCAGAATATAAAATGATTAATCTTTATTGTGTCAATATGCAGAAGAGAAATTTCCTGGCCCTAAACCCACCTGACCCAGTTTCTTTATCATGCCAGCCCATCTTAGCATATCATCTCTGACCTCTGCCACATCCCTAGCTACAGAGACTGGGCTCATCAGCAGAGGATGGCCCAGGGGTGGAACACAGCTATCAAAAAGCAAAATCCATAGCAGATTGATAAATATCATGGTTAATATTTATGTTGGAACTACCTCCTTTTTTATCTTTTTATTCCACCTTCCCCATTACAAAATTACAATTGGTTGGTATTTTTCTCAGATACCAAAGTGCAAGTTGCTTGAACCTAAGCCATTTGTTGAGTATCATTCTTGAGTTTAGCTATTGAATCAAGTGACTCTTTACACCAGAATTTCATTCCTCTTGAAAATGGAGCTAATAACAGTTATCTTTATGTAGTTTGTGGTTCCAATGTGCCAGGTACCATACCAATAGGGATTATATACTATCTAGGGACAGATACTGTTAAAGGCTTTTCTGAAGGAGGTGACTAGAAGCTGAAAACCTTGGAAAGGTCACTGTTGATAGGTAGCCAATTCTGATAGGATGGGAAGCTTTCATAAGCTCTGCATTCACTGTCTCAGTTTTTTCTGAGTTCTCGGAATGACTTGGATACTCATAGGAATAAAAGAAGAAAAAGGAACTTTTGAAAGGCAAAGACTCACATTCTCTATAAATAAAATACTTATGGCCATATCCATAATCTTACACCTACATGGCCTTAGAATTTTCACCCAGTCAAACTGTATTCTTTTGAATTGTGTCTTTTCTACAAGTGAAATGAAAACATACAGACATGGGGTAGCCTGGGTGCTATTTATTCCATAGCAACTCTCAGATATGAAAATTGAAATAAAATAATTAATAGAAGAAAAACATTAAATAGTAGTAATCCTGGTGATTTTTTTTTAAATCTCTAAAGCATATTTCAATGTTTTGTGGGTGGGAGTGTTGCTCCTTGCTAAAGACCTTTGAGTGGTTAATATTTTTACATACATTAAATAATAATGTGTGCCCACATTTTTATCGGTGGAGATGTAATCATGACAAAACAGTGTAGAAGCATGTGTCGTCTTACAATTTCATGTCTTTCCTGTTGCTTTGTTGTCCCTTGGAAGCAGTGGAAGGGGGACAAAGACCTACAGCACGGCTTTATTCTAGTCATGCCCGTTTGCACAGGAAATTAAAGATTGACTTCTGCCACATCAGCTGTGTCCATAAGCAATACTAATATCCACTGATGAAGTCTCTCCCCTTTTCGCCTTCCTCTGAATGTTAACTTCCCTTTAATAAAAATCTCTAAGTGGCTTTTGCTTTCTCAGTTTGTTTGCTTCAGCCCACCCTAGAGATGATATGAAAAGAAAAAAAAGAAATCCAGCCATAGACTGTGTAGTAATAATGCATGACTATATAGGCCATGGATGAGGCAAGTACCCAACAAAAGCTTCTACGTAGAAAGAATGAGCTTAAAGGAACAGATGAATGAGCCAGTAGCCCAGGTCTTACCTTAGTTACTGATCCAAACCCTTTTCATCTTCAACAGGACTGCGCAGACGGAACTCATGATCTCTTCTCTGTGATCTTCTTATTCCCCTTCTGAAGCTGTCAGTACCACCATGGAGATGAGAAACCCCACAGCAGAATCCCGGTCTCTTTTGCCTTTCCGGCCGCATTCAGCACAGACAAAAGCTGGAGTTCTCAGCGTTACTTGACTGAATCGACACTTTCTTTAACTGGTTCCCATGCCTACTCATGGTAGAGATGCCTGCCAACGGAGGCTGACAGAAAACAAGAAGCTAGGAGAAATACCCTTTCTCTATGCTCGTTTACAACCCGGTCTTTGATCACAGCTCTAGGAGCCTGTTAAATCACAAGAATCCCTCAAATTACCAAGTGGCCACATGCTGCCCCCTAAACATCCAGTTGACTCTGAAGGCTGAATCCTCTCGTGCTGACATCTCAAGGCTCGTACAACTTCATCCAAGGCTGATCTTTTTTAATGTGTGGGCTCTCTTACTATCACAGAAGAGTTTTCTGTGAAAATACACACCCTGTCTCACTATGTAACCCTACACCAAAGGCAAACAGCCTGTTGCCCAACATGATTTCACATGGGCTCCAGGGTAGTAGGTGACCCTAGAGAATAACCTTGGTATTAGTTCCAAGGACATTAGATGTTCTTCAGGAAACTACTCTCATTTGTGGTTGTTTTCTTTGCTTTCTTTACTTTGAGAATAAGAGAAGGAATGAGTCACTTACTCACTGTCCTGTTGCAGAAACTTTCCTGTCCAATTTTGTCAGTACCATGATTGGATGGGAAGATAGGGGGCCGAGAGAGAGAGAGAGAGAGAGAGAGAGAGAGAGAGAGAGAGAGAGAGAGAGGTAGAGAGAGGGACGTGGATATGCAGAGGGCTTCAGACATATTTCTGGTGTTTTGGAGAGGTTAGAAATATTGGGATAAGACTTTATCACTGTAAATTGACATTATGAAATTGGGAGTTTCTTATATATAAATATATTTGGTTAACTATTCAAGTTTAAGAGTCATGCTTTACTGAATACTTGGAAGGAGTTGGTGCTGGGCAGAAGCATGGGATTCCCATCATTTACAGAGTCTGTGGTGTAGAGGAAACAGAGCCGGAATGCAGAGAGAGTTGTCCAGAGCAAGACCCGCTGAGACACAGTACCTTTTTATTAATAACTGCTACACTGTCGAGTGTTCATTTTTTTAATGAAGGCTTAGCATCGTTTTGAATAAGTAGTTGGTGTTAAACTTTTTTTCAAGTGAATTCTGGCGAATTCACTGAGACCTGAGACAAGGAATTTTGAGCTGTGAGACTCAGTAGTAGATTTTTACCTGGAGTTAAAGATATATAGATATAGATATATAGATATAAATATAGATATGGATATAGATATGAATATGGATGATAGAGGTAGAGAGATAGAGATAGAGATAGAGATAGAGGTAGAGATATATACTCTTCAACCAAATGGATTTGCCAGGAGATAACACAATGGGAAGGAGTTCAGAAGATTCAGACTAGAAGTTATTGCTGTATATTTGGCATTTGTATTCACAGATAATGGAAACAACCACACAAGAAGCCAGAAGAGTTAGGAGAAGAATCCCATGACTGAGGCCTAGGACAAAACCCAATCTGAAGTTGGAATGAGGAAGAGGATCCACAGTAGGAAATGAGAGAATCCTCCCATGTATAGCAAAACCGTGAGCTATGAAAGTTTAGCAGGGTTAAGGAATGCCATCTTGTCAGTCATGGAGGGATAGTCTGGCATTGAGAAGTGGTATTTGGCTATGGAATGCTATTGATGACCTTGATGAAAAATGTCATGAATTTGAAGGCAGAGCCCTGCTTAATGGCGAACAAGTGGAAGCAGAATGAGAGGTGTTAGTGAGAGGAGGCGTTAAGGTTTCCCAGGGTGCCATGCGGTAGATAACTGCAAAGTCATGTAGGAAAGAGGAGTTACTCGTTTTTCTGGGAAACAGAGCTCTGTTTGTCTTTAATTAATTAATTGGTAATTTGACACGTGTCTGTCAGTCAGAACGCACACACTCTGTTTTGCACTCTCACATGTGCTGCTGGAACCTTTCTTCTTTCCAGAAGTTCCCCTCCTTATTTTGTGTTTTTGCAACCCACTGGGTTTAATTGGGATCATTTGCATTAGCCTGGTGTGAAGATGAAGATAAGCACCCAGTGGTGACATTTCTGAAGGAAATGTTTTCTCCTGGCTAGACATTAGCTGCCAATGGCTTCTTAAGGGGTGGGGAGGATCCTCCCACCCTATGAAAGAAGTGACAATTTGCCTGAAAATTTTTCCAATTGATTAGCTTTATTAATTAAGCACACACCCTGACTCTGGCATATCATTCGTTTTAAAACCAAGTCTTTTGGTAAATAAGAAGAGGGTATTGTTTTACTCTTATGGCTGCACTGCAGATTCATAGAGGAAAAAATACAACACTGATATTAGAGCCATCATTGGATTCTCCTAGTAGGTCTAATGTCACTAACCACCTGTTTAAATGATTGTGCAATAAGTGATTAATATCATTCACTATTTTCTTAATGTTCTACATCCTATAGAAAATGTTCTTATTTCTGAAGCAATGATTCTTTCTGTACTGTTCTTACTTCTTAAGTAATGATTATTTTTACACATGTAAAATAAGATAAGCTATTAAATATGAATTCCATAATTTTCATTATCATTAAGCTAATCCTATTATTGATGTGCAAATTAATCATAATCTTCTACAAAGTCAAATGCTCATTTAAAATATCCATTAACATAAAGTTGGTGCTTAATGTCTAAGGCCAGAATAACTATCTGAATAAATCAGCATCAAAATGATCTACTATTGCAATTATTTATGTGAGAGTAGTCTGCTCCCTTTTTAAAAATGAAGCTTAAAATATATACATTTAATTTACTTACCATGCCAAACCAATTATGTATGTATGTATGTATGTATATACATATATATATTGTGTGTGTATTTCATATAGCTCTTAGTAAAAGTAAATGAGTTAATATTTGCAAAATAGTTAAAACAGTAGCAAAGTAAATGCTGTCAGAATCATTGTGAAATTATTCTAATGGAAAGAGAAGAATGCCTATAAGGGGGTGTGTGGGTGATCGGGTGGATGGGTGGGATTAAATTATGTTCTGTAGTGAAAAGATTGACAGGAAATGGAGATAAACTAAAAAAAAACCTACACAGCAGAAGGAATGGGCAGACAAGTATCAGGTATAATTAAAGTTATGCAAATGAAACACATTGATCGAAAATACTGCCAACTATACTTCTGGTAATTCTATAAAAGCTACATAATTTGGAAAAAGTAATTCTATTTTTAAAGAAATTTTTGCTTCCTTTGCGATAAGGTCTCATGCACAGCAGGCTGGACTCAAACATGCTATACAGCCTTGGATTATCTTAAACTTCCTTTTCTTTTTAAACCTTATACTTCTAATCCTGCCTCCCTAGCCCTTGTGCTCTCCGGGTTTATGCAGACCTAGGGATAGAACCCAGCAAGCCAGCATGATGTCTACCAATTGACCTTTATGTCAACTCTATGTTTTAGTAGATTTTCTCCAGCATATTTTTATTGATTATTTGGGACATTTACATCATGCACCCCAATCACATTCCCTTCCCAGGCTTCCCAGGTCCATTCCCCAACCCTTGTGACACTCCTTCAGAAAAGAAAAAAGAGGGAAAGTGAGAGAAAGAGAAAAACAGACAGACCTACAGACAGACCTACAGACAGGCAGGCAGGCTGGCAAAGAGATGGACGGATGGACGGACAGAGAAAGAAAGAGTCTGGAACATAATCAAACTTCCAGTGGACTGCCCCTTAAAGAAACTTGAGTAAGATCAAAACAGAAACCCTTTTAGTGCCACATTCATATGTATAACAGGCAGAAATGTTGACTTTAGCCAGATTTTCAACATCCAGAAAAAATGCTTAAGTTGTTACTGTTTCACACAGTCTTAGCCCTTGCTGAAAGGTTCCTTGTGACTGATTGAGACAAACTGCACAGGTGCCATGTTTTGCCTGCCTGAGAACTTCCTGTTATTCTAGCTGCCGGGGCTACCCTAGGATATGGAGGAAGTGGTTAAAGTTCTCATCAGTAAACAGGGAGCCCCTCCCAAACGTCATTCCCTCTGCTTAAGATCCTCAAGCCTGGTTCTTTTTCCTGATACATTTCCTTTCCTTTGACTAGGCTGTGCTGAAGTGAACTATGTTATCCTGAGAGATTTTGGCCTCTGAAAGCATTCACAGAGCACTGGCGAGGTGTTTACTTCCTCTCAGATGAGAGACAACATTTAATTTTAGAACCAAATACAGACGTGCCCCCACGCACTTCTGGTTGGATATTTTATTTAAGAAATAAAATGATTCTTTTTTCTTTTTTAATATAGCTGGCTGGTATTCCTTGTGGCCAAACACAAAGGATTAGGCAAGGCCTTCTAGAACTGACAGAACGGCAGATCAAGGAAAGGGTAACCTGAGATGATCCAAAATATCATATGAATCATGAGAATGCTAATGGAAGAATTTATCATGTAAGCCTCCTCTGTAATGTCCTTCCAATTGGCTCCGATTTATATAGTTTTCATAGATCAGGATCTCAGTGGTTCGCATATGTTCTGTCCTTGCTTTATGATGATTCTACATAATTAATGAGGAAGTCCTTCCTTGGACTCTGATAAAAATTGTGCCTTCTTGTAGCCTTTACAAACTTTCCTGTATTCACGGTGTCCCCAAATTGCTGCAAAACAAGCCTCGAAGGACTTCCAACAGCTGGCCCTTCAGCTAAATAAAACTAGAGTCTCATAGTCATAGCTTATCTTCTAACACAGACTTATTTTCTTCCAGAAAAAAAAAGAATGCCCAAAGTCATTTATGGATATCTTCAATATCCATAGTAATCATTTAATCTGTTATTGCAATTAAATGGGATAAATATTGTGGTACCAAGTCACTAAGGAAATGGGTACCAAGCAGAACTGCTAGTTATATGGTCAATTTATTCATGAATTGTGGCTAGGGCCACATTTACAACAGAACTCAAGGTCTTGGTCAGCCCAACTCAATGCTCTAAAGCTGAGCCCCAACTCTAGGCTGATTTGTAACGTTTCCGTGGTGTAAATATTCGAGTCATGGCCAGTCACAAATCATTCAATATCTGTGTTGTATATATTCCAATTGTTGTCTGATTTTAAGGTAGACATGTGAGATCTCAGGCTAGGGCAAGTGCTGGTATGAGATCTGAATTGGGTCTTGTGAGCTGAGAATTTAGTTTGTCTTAATGAATTCTCAAGGGTGTCCCTTAAACTATAACGTGCAAGCTGAGCACGGCAGCACATTCCTATAATCACCAGCTGTTGGAATTCTAATGAAATATAAGAGGGACATGTACAAAGACAAGTTTCAGGTCTACAGAATGTCATGTGGCACTAGATATAACTAAAGGACTGTTTTGTTTTTCCTGGAGGGAAGGAAAAAGAAATGAAATTTAACAAGAACTGGATGTCCTTGCAAGAAGCTCATCTTGCAAAGAGTGATACCACAAACACAAAATCATGATTGATCTTAATGTCTTAAAATGTTTCCATAAAACCCAGTTAATGTTCAAGCCCTTATCATGAGTTATGGAAAATCCATACACATTGAACTTAAATGTCTCCTTATGACTAATCTTATTTTTTTATGTCCAGTCTTTTCCACTCCAGAGAAGGCTCCTCCGGTCTCAAGAGCTGTGGATGTGCTTGCCTTTGCTTTCCAGGGTATCCACTCTCCAGTAGCTGCTTGTTGAGTCACGCTTTCCCAAGGGTGCAATTCACACCCTTCATACTGAACGGAAATGATAGAGACAAATGGTGTGAGCCCTGAAAAGGAATCAGCAGGCAAAGGAAGCACGCCTATTTGGGTTCATTTCTAGATCAGTTAGTGGGAGAAATATCACAGAGAGCAGAGATAGCGAGTAGTCCCTGGTAAATCATGCTAAACTGCAGAGATTAGTCTCACAAGGAGTGAAAGGCTTTGATCAGATACTAGAACAATATTAAGAGCATTGTGGTAAAACCTCTATTTCTCTCTGTCTCTCTCTGTCTCTCTCTGTCTCTCTCTCTCTCTCTCTCTCTCTCTCTCTCTGTCTCTCTGTCTCTCTCTTTCTGCATGTGCATCTCTGTGTGTATGCAAAGGAAGGGGAGTTTGATGCATGCACATGTTTCTGTGGTTGTGTGCACTTGTGTACACTGAAGGCAGAGGTCAACATCAGGTGTCTTCCTCAATTGCTTTCCTTCTTATTTTCTGAGACAGTTAACCTGGCTGCTTGTCCAATGAGCATCAGGAATTCACTTATCTCTTCATTTCTCCAACCAGCACTGGGTTAGAGACCTCATCACATAGCTTTTACTCTGGGTCCCAGGGAATCCCTTCTTATGCTTTCACACCAGGAAGTTTGCTGAGTATACCATCTCTCTAGCCCTAAAGGTAAAGTACTAAAGATTGAAATTACATTGAAAATTCTGGGTATAAAGTTGTGATTAAGCTGATTACATGGGGGAAGAAGATATGAGTAGGAGAATATTACATAGCTCTAGAGAACAAAGAAAGGGCGATACGTTCTGAAGATGCTTGGGAGTCAGCTATGGATTCCACAGCAATCAGAAATCCATAGGGAAAGGAGGCAGAAGGGAAAGGCAGTGAATGGGCAGAGAGAGGGTAGAGGATGAGATGATAAACCAGGTGATTATCCTAAGAGACTTGGTTGAGAGTGTCTACAAGAGAGCCATTTCAAGACATTACTCAGTATCTTGAAATTTAGTGGGATTAAAGGAGAATAAACAGCACTGAATAAATTGGGCTTGCCTTGTTGTCACTTGGCTATACCTCCCTGCAGTTCTTAAATATCATATTTCAAATAAAGGTTTGTCTACAGCCCAAAAGGAAGAGAAGGCCATCTGACCCACAGACTGAGAAGCATGAGATTCGTACAAGATATTTTGCTGTTATAGGAAGGCTACTGAAGAGATTCAAGAAAGGCATAGATTTAAAGAGAAGGAAGAGAACTTGAAGAAGACAAGCCTGGAAAATTGCAAAGTCCAGATCATGATTCTCCTTTGATGCTCGGAATTTACTCAGATTCCAGGTGTTTTCCTCCCCATCACCACCATGCTTCCCACTTTGTGAGGACCCACCAGATGACA
Source organism: Apodemus sylvaticus (assembly GCF_947179515.1). Classification (NCBI taxonomy): domain Eukaryota; kingdom Metazoa; phylum Chordata; class Mammalia; order Rodentia; family Muridae; genus Apodemus; species Apodemus sylvaticus. The sequence goes on from NC_067481.1 coordinate 11,623,056, forward strand.
TTTTAATAGTTCAGTCATTCCATTTTCAGTTTCCAGAATGCTCATAAAATAGCCTTTGTGACAAGAATGACACTGCTCACACAAACTATATGTTCCAAAACCCCTTGCTAAAGAACCCTAGGCACAAGCCTCTGGTGTCAAAGAAGAGGCATGAACTCAATAAAAAGCCCTGTGACAGATGCTATCCTTTGTGGGGAAACTCATTGAGTGGAAAAGCAATAACCCCTCCCCTCCACCCAGGTGAGGTCATGTCTCTTTTAAGATCAAATAGCTATTTGGATCTGGAGTCACAGTTGCAGAAAACACATATAACATACCCAGCAATGCTTCATTTGTTTTATTTAGAACTTAAATGTGCATGCATCGTGTGTCTAAAATGAACATTTTTTTTGGAATATGATGATGTCTTAAATTGCCGCAAGGTTCAAAACAATAGATAATGTTTTGTGCATCAGGATGTGCTGGACACTGATTGTCTGTGCTTACCTATTCTTCTGGAACAGTGTATTTCAAAATGGTTGTCTCCATTCCAAGAGGTAATATCTAAATATCTTGACCAAAATATTACCTGTCATTTGCTCAAACAAATAAGGTGCCACATAGTATGCACAAGTCAAACAGAACCCCAACAGTATGGTATCAAACCATGCTTGTTTCAAGACTTAATGCATAGTATAGTTGAGGGTCTTCCTGGCCTAAATTGTGTGCACAGCAAATTTATACTATGTATCATTCGACACATAGATTTTCTTATAGCAGTCTTGTTTAATACCTAAGAAAACCTGACACATTATCCAGCTAATGGAAAGTTTCAGGTATTAACAGTACTCAACTCTGAATACTGAATGAGTCACTTCAAAATTATGGCATTTGGAAATGTAAACATGGCTTCTGATGTAATGATAATATGAAAAGGAATAGCTATTATTTATTTGAATAAGTGTGGCATGTAAGAACGTAGGTCACTGGTTTGCACAAATTATTCATTTCTTTAGAAACCTCATAGACTATCTACCAAGATCACCATCACATTTTTCTTACATGAGCAACACAAGCCTAAGCATGTTAGTACACTATTTTAGTGTCACACAATGAACCGAAGTTATTGACTGAAATTGAATCGAAGTCATCCAATAGATGCCATACACAAAATTCTCAGTTAATAATGAAAGATCAGACCTTCTTAAAAAAAAATAGAGCCTATCTCCTTTAGAGTTTTGATAAGGGCTATCCAAAAGAACCCTCCAAATTAAATAGATCATTGGTATTGCATTTGTACCTTCTGGTAAAAGAAAGTATGCCCTACTGCTAGACACTATATGCTTCAAACACAGGATTTGGAGAAATTGTTCTGAATCTGACCTGGAGTCCTCCTCCTTGGGGGCTTGAGTTCACAGTGATGTACAGAGTTATATGCAAACCGTCAATGGAGAAAATAAACCAATAATCCCACCTAGCTGTACCACTTATCAGCCACAATAGTGACTAGTATGGTAAGACTCTGAAAAGTACAATAGTGACATTTCTATCCTGGGAGTAACCAAATGCTATCTAGTTAGACTTTAGGACTCATCCAATAAGAAGGAAGTCAAGCCTGCCACTTTAAATTTCATCAAATACCCATGAATGTCAAGGCCATGAGAGCTGGATATTACTGCCATATTCCCAAGCCAGTGTAATCTCTAATGCCATGCTAAACTATTTATTCTTGTGTTCACAGATAAATGTAGCCCTCTTCTCTTTTTCAGAAGGTGGAGATCATTATAGAAAATGACAACTAGTCAAAATGCAGAGAGAATTGATGATCAGAAACCTTCCTTTATTGCTACATTTATAATATAGTCCCTACACCTAAGAGTCTGGGAACATGGAAGGGTGAGGGCTCAAAGATTGTGAAAGACAGAGGGTAAGGCCATCTGCTTTGAGATAGTCTCCTATTGAGTAATTTTTTTTTTTTTACAAAAATATCTACAATAGAGGATGAGAGTTAGGGAGGAAGAGGTAGAGCTGAGAGAGGTTGGGGTAAAGAGAACGAAGTGGATGCGATCCAGAAAGGCGGGTGAAGTTCTCAAAGAGTATAAATACTATATTATGAAAAATAGAAATAGAGCCAAGTTGTTGTTTTCAGGGGACTTTCGTACTATTCTTTAGTAGTTCCACAAATAGCCTGTCAAATAATTCACAGAAGCGTAGTTCTTGCACAGATCTCTAGGAAGTCAACTGAGTCAATAAACACCAAATAATCATAGATCTCAGCTAGTTCACAGGAATCTTGTTCCAAAGGTGAACCAGCTCCAACCATTCATCTGCCTTTTAAATTATTGATGCCACATTTGATAGCCAATTGACCCTAAATTATTTTCTTACTTGGTCAGAGCTAATCTTCCATTTACATATTTCTGTGCGAGGAGCATTATAGACTACAAAAGTAGACAAAGATCATGTGAATCAAGACAAGCAGGGGTTATTTATTTACAGCTTGCTATCCCAAAGAAGCAGGTAGTACTCTCATTTGGCAAAAGTTGCAAATACATTTAGGGTTTTTGGAAAGCTTTATATCATGGGGGAGGAGAAGGGGGAGGAACCTGACCTAAGGTTGATGGTTCTTTTACAGCAAACACATTGTCCACTGAGCCATCTCTCCAATCTAGTTTTCTGATCCTAAGAAATCTATTATAACAATGCTCAATGACTCTGGTATTCCGAGGACACATTCTGCCACCCCTCCATGCAAAATCTGAAAAGCAGTAGCTTGGCTTTTAAAGTCAACATGTCATGTTATTAGAAACACAAATTGCCTGGTTTGCAGTTGCTTTCAAGAGTGCTCCTATGGTAAAACAGGCTCAACTTTATTTAAAACCTGTGGAGGGTCATAGCATGAAAACCTTAAGCCTCATAAAATCCATCAGCTGAAGGATTTAAATCACAAAAGTTATAAAAATCTATCTCGCCATTTCCAACTTCGTGATAGCTGTTCATCTGGAACATTCTTCACTAATAAATCTGTACATTGGATGGCTGTGATCATTCCATTTCTTTGAACCTTTTTTGTTCCCAATGTGGCTGGTGACACCCACGTGGTATCACCAGCCATGTTTACTGACTCTGACCAGCTCAAGTTCTACCAATTTCTGTAATTTCTTCTGACTTAGAGGAGACTAACTCTTGTGAATGCTATCTCTCACAGAAATATTGGTGATATTTTATCCTCTCCTGGCTGCCTTACTATCTACTTTTGCTTCTGTGAGAATTGGGTCCCAAATACAGCCTTGTCCGACAAAACTTGGTTGTGTGAGATATCCCTTGCAACATTCCTGGAAACTCAGCTTGATGTTTCCCAAAGATTTAAGCAAATGCAAATGTTAGTATTGTCTTTTCTTTTTAGGCTGAAGATGGAAAATACAGAAGAACCTTCATAATGCTGGCTGTGTGGAGAGTTATGGAAAAAAAAATCAACACCCAAATCACAATTTTCTCTTTCTTTATAGGAGAACTATTTAGGAGAAAGTTTCATGTCCCCCACGTGATTGGTCACATGTTCCTTTCATTCTCCACTTTCATTTGTTCTGTCCTTGTCCTTCCATTTTGTTTATCACCAGAATTAAGATGGCTCATTGACTGCTAATCAGATTCAGGTAGTTATGAGAATTACTGAAAAACTACTTTCCTTCAGAAAAAAAAAATTAAGCCAATGGTAAGAAAAGAAGTGTTTCCATCTAATATTGCTTTACCAGGAAGTTAGGCTTTACTTCTGTGACTCTTATTTTATTTGATATTTGTTTTTTTTTTTATTTTGTGCTTATGGGTGTTTTTTCCAACAGTAAGGTAGATATCTGTGAATTTTAGGTCAGCATGTTCCAACCAGCCAGAGCTACATAGTGTCACTGGTCCTGTCTCTAAAATAAAATAAAATAAAATAAAAAAGGCACATGGGGGAAGTTACAAAGGGTCAAAGAGGGTCAAAAGAGAAGGTGGCTGTAAGATTTCTGGCATTTGTATGAAATCCTAAGAATAAATACAATTTTTTTAAATGTTAGAGGAACATACCCAGTGCACAGTATGGTTTGTACATAGAGCTGAAAGGCAGAATTCAAGCCAGAAAAAAGAAGTACCCAGGGAAATAAAGTCTTAGCGCTTCATTGACCTCAATTTCTCAAGTGTTTGTGTCCAATTCCAGTCAGCCAACAAGCAACAAGGTTGATCTATTTTCCTAGTCATCCAAGGCCTGTGAGAGAATAAACAGTGGTGGACGTTTCCTTTATCTTAGAGCTTTCAGGCCTGTAGTTTTTTTTTTTTTAAAAAAAGGGGGGGAAAAACCCTCAGAACAATGTCCCCATTCAGTCGTGAAATCACTGCCTTCACCAGCCTTCCTCCAAGTACCCCTTGCACACAAGCAGTCCAAACAGGCTCAGCCCAGATCTCCTGCCTCATTTCACCAGCACAGATTCTTTGACAGGAAGATAAGTAAGTGATTACATTCTAAGTGGAGTCTAAAGACTAAATGTTCGAGCAAATGTTGGGGCAGCATTCTTTGGGTACAGTGAACCGGCCAGCTGAGGTCAGACAGAAGTAGCTTCAACCAGTTTCCCTCTCAAGGTCTTTTCCATTAAAGCAGCTAGGCAGAATGTAGCACAGGACCCAGAGGGACAGGAGCAGGTGTTTCTAGTGTTAACACATTAGTGGTGTCATATTCTCCTTTGTCTTGAATAAAATACTAAGTGTAGATTCAAATCATTCAGAGCTGTGTGTTCTATAAATATTGGAGTAGTAAGTTTTCATTTATCTACACATAGATTTAATAAACAGAGATTAGAAAGAATTGTTACATGCAGTTGAAAGTCCAGTTTATGGCTAAATATTTTCCCTCATTCCAAGCAAGTTAAACTTACTTAATAGTATGCCCTCAGGTTGTAGACTACCAAAGTTGTGGAAGCACTGTAGTTTTATGCTCCAGTAATTCAGACACTGTCTTCCCTAGTCACTTTAGAGTACTACTGAATTAAATAACAAAATGATGTGGCAGGAGGGATTTAAGAGTGTTGTTTCATGTCCAACAGTAGAATCCAGAACATAACACTGCTCATATTTCCGGTCATCACACAACTACTACTTAAATAATACATGACATAATTCCAAAACAAAAAAGCAAGCAACCAGTTGGTTTAGCTTACTACCCCCAGCTTCTATTATGGAATACCTGCCATTAAAAGGGACATAGAAATCACATAACACAATCATTCTAATGCCTTTGCAGATCCAGAAAGATGAGTCAGGCAGACAGACAGACAGACAGAGAAAGAAAGGAAGAAAGGAAGAAAGAAAGGAAGAAAGGAAGAAAGAATCAGAAGCATAAATTGGCTTGTTAGACTTGTGTGTGTGTGTGTGTGTGTGTGTCTGTTTCATTTACCCTGCACTGCTATTGAGTGCTAGGCTTGAGGAAAGCACAGACACACGGCTCAAAAGGTGTGAAGATGCAGCCTAAGATGTGGGAGGCTAAAACTATGGTTCCCTGATAACCGGGCATCTAGGCTCAACTCCCTACTGCAATTCTTGATGAGACTCTCCTTAGCCACCTCCTCAGGGTGGACCAAAGATTATATACCTTCTGAAAAAAGAATGTCCCAGAATGGAAGTTTATTGGATAAACCTTGGGGCCTCTAGATATCTCATTAGCACGGTGAACTCTGTTCTGATCTACTTGCCCATAGGAACATTCCTATATAGAGTATGGTCACATGACAGGGGCCTGGTCGAAGCAGGGGAAGTTCCTACCTTCCTCTCAGAGGTTCCCTCTCAGAGATTCCGGGGCTTCTAACACTAGGCTCAATCTTACCAAGTTTCCTGGATGATCCACTGCCCCACACTAGTGTATGTGTGTTTCTGCATTCCAACTTACAACATTACTTATTTTACTGAATTATCTGATCACACCACCTCAAAATGCCAATAAAATTAATACTATTGCTGTTGGAGTGTGAGGGTGGTAGACTAGCACAGTAACTGTTTAAAGAAAGGGAAAAGATATCCCCTTTGTGTGTTGGGGGTAATAAGACTAAATATCATTTTTTGATAAGAGTTTTTGAACTTAATTTGTAGTTTTTGTAAAATGAGGACTTTTAACTCATTGGGTCATATTTTGGTTTCTACTTTTCAGGTAATTCCAGTTATGAGACTAAAATCTGCCTATTGAGCAGAGTATGGGAATAGAAAATCTGAAATTGCATAAAGAGCACATGAGGTAAAGGCAATGGAGAGTCACCTCTCACTAATGCTTTCCTGTCCCCACCTGAAGTGCCTGTGTTGAAGAAAGGAAGGAAGGAAGGAAGGAAGGAAGGAAGGAAGGAAGGAAGGAAGGAAGGAAGGAAGGAAGGAAAGAAGGGAGGGAGGGAGGGAGGGAGGGAGGGAGGGAGGGAAGAAGGGAGGAGGGAAGGCATTGATTAATGAGCTCCGTTTGCTTCGTTTTCAATAGCAGCCACTAAACACTTTGAATACAGCCAGTGCGCCCATAGTTAACCCAGAGAGATAGATGTTAGAATTAGCAATCAATTCTCACAAGAAATACAGCTGTGCCCAAGAAGAATGATCAGGTGACTGCCTTGCTTCCCTTCCCCATAGAGACCAATTTTAAAGAACTCCACTAGAATTAATTCTTTCATTCAACGTGGATGCCTGGGGATGTTTCCATTTCCGGCTAGGTTTTTCTTCCTAACCACATCCCCATCCTCAGAGCTCTGTGGTAGCATGATTGCCATGGACCCAGTTTCTAAAGACAGCCCAGGCTCTCTAGAAGTAATTTGTTCCACCCCTGGTTTTCAAACTTCAGTGTGCACCACAGTCCTGTCCGGGGTTGGCTAAACAGATGTGCGAACCTCTGTCACCAGAATTGGGCATGACCAGGCTATGGGGCCTAAGAATCTGCATTTCTTACAAGTTCCGTAAGGAGGCTAATACTGCTTCACAGTGAGAATGCTTAAATTAGACCATGTAGCTTATAAGCAAGGAGTATATCATACTCCTTTCTGTCTGATTCTAAATAGCATCCAAAGACCACAGCAAAAAGCACCTGTTTGCCTGTGAGAGTTCTTTAGTGCTAAAGTTAACAGAGGAGAAAAGGCACTGTCCTGTTAGATGGTAAATGGAAGAGATACTATAACTTGGGCTCCTGGCTTTGTAATATACTATCACATCATTTAATTAATAAACAAATTAATTATTTAATAATTATTGTTTCTGTCAACAAAGTAAGAATTCTAACACTAAGTTGTTTTGACATGAAATGTGTTTAATATCTAGGGTTTGCTATATCACAGCCCTACTTGAGTGTCTAGATAATGGTTTCTTGGCATGAAGACGTTTCTTCAGTAGTGTAGCTGCTATTACATTGTTCATGCTCCTATAAGCAACCCACCACCCATGTTCCTGTAAGCAGCCCTAATGAAATTAATTAACTTAATTGGCTAACACACATGAGAATTGGAAGTGTGCTAGTGGAGACTCAGAAGGAGTGAAAGGAACAATCGAGAGCTAAAGCGGATGACTATGACTATGATTTAAAAAAAAAAGTATCTGTACATATGAAAATGTCATAGTGCTAGTTTTAAAAGCCCGGAAAATGTGCTCAGCAGTGTTAAAGAACTTCCAAAGCTCCAACATGCCACCCGCAAATGCTGCTTGTTATTTTCAGTAGGAATCAAAACAGCAGTGAACTGAAGATGGACAGAGAGGAATGCCACTATGCCACTAAAGGAACTGATCTTTGCTTTAAAGGCTGGAATGACGTAAAAGGAAATGACAAAGAAGTTTATTAGAACCTCAAAGATTGTGCCATCTTTAAAGGGACTGCACTAATGGTTTTCAGGGTAGACAATGCAGGCCCTGTTCCAATAATCCTTTTGTTTTCTTCAACTGAAAATATAAACATCCTCATTGTCCCCTGAGGTGGTCATGTAACTGTAACAACAGTTTGAATTCCATATGGCTTGCTCTTCTAGGTGCTATAGCTCTCTGACAGTCTGAAAATCTTTCCCCAAAACTGTGCTTTTTCCTTTGTAGGCTGTTGGCTTTTGTATGAAGAACACTGAGAAAACATCAATATGACTTCATGGTTAATATACTCTGGGCCATAACTATAGGATTTATGCATTCAGAGGCAGGCAAAACGTTAGCAGGTTGACTGAATGCCACCGTTATTCTCCAATAACTAATTGTCATGGAAGGACAATTATGTTGTTCATGCTCCCATAAGCAACCCACTGCCCATGTTCCTGTAAGCAGTCCTAGTGAAATTAATTAACTTAATTGGCTAACACACATGAGAATTGGAAGTGTGCTAGTAGAGACTCAGAAGGAGTGAAAAGAGCAATACAAAGTTTGTATTGCCAGCCGCAAATGCTGCTTGCAAAGTTTTATAAAAAAGCAAAGTTTTAGAGAGAGAGAGAGAGAGAGAGAGAGAGAGAGAGAGAGAGAGAGAGAGAGAGAGAGAGAGAACAAAGAAGGAATATGCTTGGTGGAAGGGGTGGTATGGTGTGGAGGAACGGGGGTTCCTCTGCAAACCCTTGCTGAGGCATCTCTTCCTCCTCTGAGGTAGGAGCCTCATGATGGTATGGTAAAGAATAGAGCTTATTCAAGGCATGGGGAGGGGAGTTGAAAGAAAGGGAGAGGGAGAGGGAGAGGGAGAGGGAGGGAGAGTGAAAGGGAGGGAGAGGGAGGGAGAGAGGGAGGAAGAGAGAGGGAGAGGGAGAGAGGAGGAGGAGGAGGAGGAGGAGGAGGAGGAGGAGGAGGAGGAGGAGGAGGAGGAGCCAGCCATGAGCACATGGAGGGAGGGAGGGGAATGGGGAGAGAGGGTAAGGGAGCAGGAGGAGAGAGCAAGAGCAAGAGAGAGAGAGGGGGGAGGGGCAAGCAGTTCCTTCTATAGAGAGTCAGGCACACCTGGCTGTTGCCAGGTAACTATGGGGCAGAGCCTAGATGAAATACCAACACAAAGTAACATTTGTCTTTATTTTCTCATGAATATTATAAGGTGAAAACTCAGAACCACCAACTTGCAAGTAATATGTATATGTTATTAACACTGTGTTGGATTAGGGAAGAACTTTAGATTCTAAACTAGGCAACTTACCAAACGTGGCTGTACTTTATTTTCATGCTCATGTCTTTCCCCACAAATGCTGTTACAAGTCAATATTTGATATTTGGTCCATCAGGTTGGCCCTCATCATTCTGAACACAAGGAACAGTAAATTTTTCCACATCAATGAAATATTACATCCTTTTAGTTGGATATTATATTTGGTCAATGAGTCAAAACTCTGATTTGTGTTATGGAAGGTTTTGTTTGTTTTCTTGTTTGCTTATTTGTTTTTTGTGGTTATTAGCTTTTGGTGTAAATGACAAGCCCTGTTCTGGTACATCAGAGGTTGTCCCTATCAGCAAAATACAGATGTATCTTCTCTTGCTGGCATGATTGTTCTGTTTTGTTTTTAATTCCTTGGTAAGGTATGGACCTTTAATGCTTGCTATGTGCTATGATTTGGAAATGCAATGTCCTTTAATAGCTGAGGATTTGATCAATTGTTTCCTAGGTGGTGGCATTATTTTGGGAGGTTGTGAAATCTAGATGAGACCCAGCTGGTAGAAATAGGTTACTGGATGTGGGTCTTTACAGGTGCTAGCATACTCTGGTCCCAGCTCCTGACATATTGTGCCTGCTCGTCCACTGGGATGTAAACAGACCCCCCTACATGATCCCACTGCCACAAGATAAGCTCTCTTCTATGACTTTATCAATACTGTCTAAAATTATGGGCCAAACTAATGATTTCTTCTTCTTTTTTAAATTAGATATTTTCTTTATTTACATTTCAAATGTTATCCCCTTTCCTGATGTCCCCCTCCAAAAAACACCCTCTCCCCTCCTCTCTCCCCATGCCATGCTTACCAACCCACCCAATCCTGCTTCCCTGTCCTGGTATTTCCCTATACTGGGGATTTGAACCTTCTCAGGGCCCCCCCTCTTTTTTTTTATATCTTTTCTGCAGTTATATTTTGTCACAAGGTCAGCAAAGAAACAAATATGAAGGAAAAACTGAGCAGCCCAATCCAGTGACTACGTTGAAGTCTAGCACAGGAAGGAACTAAATCATCCTACCTTATTTCATAAACCCAGTGCCCAAGCATCCCTCAAGATAACACTCAAAATGATGTACAAATGCATTTTAAATACCCAACAAATTACAAATATAAATTCATGGACACTGAGTTTCTACAGAGTGTAGAACCTAGCAACTAGAAATTCATACTATGGAAAAACAATGTCTTTCTATATCTTAGCTATATCTTTAAGTTTATACATGTGTGACATTTACAATATCCACTGTTCTCCCTGTGCTGATTCTTCATATATAATAAAGTCTGTCTTTATGATTCAAGAGTAAATATTTCAAAGCACTTATGATATTCTACAAAATGTTTTGTGAATTAAAATATAATAAATACTAATTGTAAAATATAATTTCTGCTATGAATTGATACATGTTTCTTTGTTGTTTGTAGGGGACAATTTTGTGCCATCTACACATAGTCTATTATTATTAAGAAAAAGGTTCAGAAATCTAGTCTTTTGATGAGCAAAAGAACATTTGTGATATGAAAATAACATATTTGAGTAAATTACTTCACTTAGTTGGATGTTATCTTCATAATATCAGGAAATACAGAATCTTGAAATACACAAAATCTTCCCTACCGGATAACACTGACATGAAAGAAACAAGACTAAAGGTTCAGTAAACATGTTGGTCAGACTCAAACATGTTGGTCTTATTTATTTAAATAAGAAAGAAATAAGAAAGACATTCTGTAGATAGGATAATAGTAACTCACTTGCATTATGTGGATTTGATAGATTTTGAGTGTACACTTCCTATCTTACGTTTCAGTTATTAATTGTTAAGAAATTTTGATCATGTTTTCTATATATCTTTGCTGCTTTCATTGCTTAAAATAGATATAAAGTACATAAACATGGTGGGAAAATGAATGGTGGCTTTCGAAATTGGGCATACTCATATAAAGCAAAGCATCATGGCTAATGGAGCTGCTGGGTTGCTCTCCATTCAGTACCATGATTCCACCAATGAACATGACAAGAGACAGGGCAGTCCTATAAAATTCAAGCTCATTAAATTATCTAAGATGGATTCACACCCCAGTATTTCATCTTTGCAAATGGAAATAACTTAAGATCAGATAGACAGGATAAATCTCTAGAAAGTCATTAGAAATCTAATAGCTCCAAGCCTTGTTAGTTTACATTATTCTCATTTATAGTTAAGAGCAGGGTCAAGACCCTGCTACCACCCAGTCAATTTGATGGCAAAAACTATGAATCATTCATTTGCTTTTTTATTCTGAATACAGCAAAACTTTGATACAAGGGGTTCAGAAGGCTCAATTTTTTTCCTTCACACTTCAGTTAGATTCCCAGTTATCCCAGACTGTAGGGATTATCTACTTCTCATAGGCAGGGTAAAAGAGAACCAATAGCTTCGTTCTTCCTGAATCAATGGATCACCATAGGACATGATGTGGCAATTATGCAGAGTGTAACTGCTTCTCTGAAGCATACTCTTGGTGCATGTCAACAGATCCTGTACAATGTAGATTTACTAATACCTTAATGGCATCCACAATCACTATCTTTATCCATTGCCTTTTCCCTCTTCACCTCGCTGGTCCCTCCAACTGACTGTTTGTCCTATAGCATCAGGGTCTAGTGTCAGAGAGAAGCAGCAGCTTCACCTAGGCTGTGCATCCATGTAGAGAAAGGCACCATGACTATTTAACTGTTTGTATATCAGACTCTTTTAACTCTGCTTCTTTCCTTACACCAAGAACCTACACTCCAACCATGTTGAATGTTTCACAGATCCAAAATGAAATAGGCTGTTCATAGTCAGGCAGATACTTCTCTCACTTTGTAACAAAAAAATATGTTCCCTATAAAGCTTTCTATCATCCCAAGCACTGTGCTTTTTACTGAACGTTTACAAACATCCCTCCAGTAACCAACAGAGTGAGTCACTGTACATCTATTTAGAAGAAAGAGAAGTGACATTTGCTCACCTCAGGAAAATAGCATTTTGCTACTCTAAACATTATTAATTTTGATGTATAAATAGCCAGGGCCACAAAATTACACTCACTAGATAGCAATTATCAGGGTAGAACTTCATATATTAAACAGACATGATTTTATATATACTCATGCATGCAAGACATTGTAATTGAACAACACTATATTGTAATTGAACACAATGTGCTACTCCCAGCCTGCTATCTCTGCTTGTTCTGCATTCCTCTTCCCCTTTTCCAAACTGACCCAGTGGATTATGGCCAAATTCTATGCACAATTCAAGGAGCCAGGGTCCCTCTTTATATTTACAAACAACAAGCTTGAGACGACACATCTGTGCAGGAAAGCTGCAGACATATTCTCTCTGCATCAGCTCAAAGTAGAGAAACAGTATTCCAAGGTCCAATGTTGCTAACTTTCATGAGCATAAGGCACACTGCATTTTGATTCTTCCTGGTTTTCTGTGGGTCTGCGTGTCCTGTCTAGACTATTTACTATGCTCTTACTTGTTGCACTGAATATTCTTTATCATGTAAAACCCTGGAACAAACTATACAATCTTATCTTCACCTCAACATCATTACTAATAAAAATTTAGTCATGAGTAAATGAAACAATTTGCAATTCCCAGAAAGCCTAAATTTAAAAATGAGTAACTTATAAGTCTTATAATCATTTGAGGCAATTAACCACCATGTTCTCCTTGCACCAACTTGCAAGTTGACTCATTTATGGTCCAAACAAAAGTTGGGCTAATAGTCTCCAATAGTCTGGAAACTTCAAAATCCAGTTGCAAATCCAGGAAGTTTTTTGTGGTGTCACCTGTAAATATAATTCAAAATACAATTCTAGAGAGATGAAAGTTAAAAATTACATTCCCTACTAAATGAGCTACCTAAAAATGGCCGTGTCTTTTAGGTGCTAGCCAGCGAGAGCTACTGAGTTCTTCCACAGCAAATCACTGTTCTGCCTTCATTGGTAGAATCACTGAATCATAGATATTATTTTATATTCTTTTCATATTCTTTTTTCATATTCTTTTCCCAGAGTAAAGACAGAATATCCTAAAGGACCCATTGCTTGCGCTAGTCTCATTGTAGATGAGATGAAAATACAGTTGTAAAACGTCTGGCCAAGCTCTTGAATGAATGGCTAATTTTTGTAGGCAAAACAAACTAATTATACAATTACTAATTGAGCTCAAGAACTTTGTGTCATAAAATCCATCCTGTGTTGGAAAGATGGGTTAATAAGCATGTGGATCTGTGTTCAGGCTATTAGAACATATGTGAAAAGCAAACCATGGTTGCTGGTAGGTATTGAATTCTAGCACTGAGGGGTGGGGTAAAAAGAGGAGGCTCCCTGACACTTGAGGATCCCCTGCCTACATCCAGGTTCAAGGAAAGACACTGTCTCAAGAGAATATCATAAGGAGTTGATAATGCAAGAGATCCAGTATCTTCCTTACACAAACAAACCACACACACACAGACACTAAATAAAACTAGTTATGCCCCCCTATTAATGCTCCTCAAACTTTTCTATTAAAGAAACATGACTTCATACAGAGGAAGAAAATTAAATACATAAGTCTTATTCCAATCCCAAACCCTAGAGATTATCAGAATATAAAATGAAAGACTCAAAATATCCAGTCTTAGAATTTTTTAATGCATACCATCTTAAACAGTATTGAAATGTATATATAATAAATATATAATGTAAATTATGTAGTATAAAATATGTAATAACATATATAATAGCATATTTATTATCAAATGATTATTTCAATTGTTTATCATTTATATTAGGCATATTTCCTTCCTTCAAATCCAAATTCTGTAACTATATGAATAGCATATTGTGTGTACACTACAGTGTTCATAGCTTCTTACACTCTTCTACCACTGGGAGAACAGCTCTATAAAGATAGGGCTCATATGCATGAATAATACAGTACATAGAGGTACAGAGGAGAGAATGACAGCTAAAATATATACTAAACTTCAGTAGAATGGACGCAGTGTTGTTAGAGGGCAGGACCATGAATGTCCTTTACATTAACTTGCCCTTTACCTAACTTAAGAAAAATGACTTTCTCATGATCAAGTTGCATTATCAAAAGCTAAATCCGACCACGAGCCTTCTATTTGCCCTGTCTGCAAGATGCACTGGTGTAAAATCCGCACAGAAGTTGTAAGAGTGGCCAGTCAATGACTCTGGAATGACTGTTCCAGCTTGATACCCATCCCATCAAAGGGAGTCTCTCCCTGACACTGCTGTGCTCATAGATTGGTACCTAGTCCAGTTGTCACCAGAGAGGCTTCATCCAGCAACTGATGGAAACAGATGCAGAGACCCACAGCCAAACATTAGGCAGAGCTTGGGAAATCCTGTGTAAGGGGAAGGAAGGGTCTAGGAGCCAGAGGGGTCAAAGAGAGCACCAAGAAACCCATAGAATCAACTAACCTGGGCTATTAGAGGTTCACAGAGACTCAGCTGCCAACAAGAGAACCTACCAGGGACTGACCTAAGCCCTTCACACATATATTACAGTTGTGTGGCTTGGTTTTCTTGTGGAATTCCTAACAGTGGGAGCAGTAGCTATCTCTGACTCTTGCCTTTCAGGACCCTTTCATCCTACTATATTGCTTTGTCCGGCATTAATAGGTGAGGAAGAGACTAATCTTACTGTAACTTGATATGCCATGGCAGGGTGGCATCTATGGGAATCTTGTCCTTTTCTGAAGAGAAAAGGAGGAGGAGTAGGTGAGGGAGGGGAAAGGGGGAGATGAAGGATGGACTTAAGGGAAAGGAAAAAGGGAAACTGTAGTCACACATACATACATATGCCAGGAAACTGTATTAAATGAGTGATGCACAGTCCTACATTCAAACGTTATTATTTGGTAGGTACACCTGTCATGCAATTTAAACATATATATAAAATGTAGTAGAGTATGGACCTCAATTTCCTTAACAGAATCTGAAGCTTTAAAATACATTATATTTCATAGCCAGATTGCAAAATATCCTAAGAGAAAAATGCTCAAGTTACCATCATAGCTAACCCATGTGCTGAGTTGGCTAAGCAATGGTGCCTACTTTGATGAAACAACAATCTGGATATTACTGTGAAGCTGTAGATAGATTATGTTTCGAATATCACTGATCAGTGGACTTTGGGTGAGCAGATTGTCATCCAAAATATGGCTGGATTTCCTGAAATTACTTGAAGACTTCAGGGACAGGAACAGCCTTCCCGAGGAAGGACTAGCCAACTCATCCTCAAAACTACAATTTGGAAACTTAGGAGTCTCCTGTCTGGTTCTACTCATCAATATTTATTATAGTTCCAAATTAGCTCAACAAATTTCAGACTTGCCATTTTCAGTCTGTAATCCAATTCCTTAAAGTCACACTGCCATGATGGTCTTCTTTCTTCCTTCTCTTCTTTTTCTCTTTCCCTTCTCCTCCTCTCCTCTTTTCCTTCTTTCTTCCTTCTTCTTCCCTTTTCCTCCTTATCTTCCTCCTTTTTCTGTCCTCCTCCTCCTCTCCTCCTTCTCTCTCCACTCTCCTCTTCCTCCTCACCTTTTTCCTTCTCCTTCTCTCCTCCTCCGACTTCCTCTCCTCCTCATCTTTCTATACACACTATTGAGTATGCTTTCTAGGAAACCCCATTTGGTAAGCTATGACTGAGATTAGAGAGGCTGCAAGTGTAAGGGAATTGCCAGAGTTATCCTGTGATAATGGAGAAAAGTGACATTCAGAGAAGACCCTCTCAGTTTTTCAAAGTGCTCTGACTTTCAAAAGTATACTCCGGACAACCTAGAAGGCCACAGACTCTTGTTTTCCTGCTGGACAATGCTTGAAAAATGTCTGCTCTTTAATTTTTGACAAGTTAGTCTTTACTTCCCCAATCAGGGCAGAGGCTAGAAAATAGTCATTCTTAACATCAAATATTAGAAAAATGGGACTTAATGAGAATTGATGTAATGAGAACACGGTTCTAATTTGAAATAGGACATAGCGAGAATTTAAAACTTGAAATTAAGACTATATTTCTGTAACATACTAACATTAAATTGTCTTGCTATGAACTTCTGGGAAATCTAATTTTAGGGAATTTTTCCTCCAGATAATTATCTTTTTCCATACTGTCCCTCTGCAACTATGGATAGTTTCAGGTTTATTTTTAGGATAGCTTATGTAGAAGGTTCTTGGAGAAGTTGTATTGAATAATGAGTGCTTCTACTAAGTGTTGTATATATTCCGTATAGAATACTTGATTTTGGAATACTGAAACCCTGGAACAAGCAGAGGAAAAAGTTGGTTTCATATTTTTCTTTTCACTTAAAAGCAGTTACATGGACTGCAGCCATCTCTCCATTTGTTAGGTAGAGTAAAACTCATGAGCCTGGGAATGCACAGCCTGGAAACACAGGATCTGAAGGATGATGAAGAAAGGACTCTGGAGAGAATATCCAGCTCTAAGGAAGGATGGAACCCTCCTTGATCAGGGAGATTTCAGGGAATGCATTTCTAAGTGTAAACCATCATATGGCCAAAGCTGGACTTGGTATTAAGAACTTTAATGCAAACGCCCTATTAGTTGTTTTTTTTTTTTTAACCTTTGATAAAAATCCCAAAAAGAAATTCTTTTAAAAAATTATTCTGGTTTCCAACAGAGATGATTTGGAGGGGCTGCAGCTGAAGGATGTGCTGACTAGCCGTGGATCACCTCATGAGAACACAGCATGCGACCATCAGGAGGGCATTGAAAGAGCATCTCAATTCTGCTTAGTAGCCCTGAAATCCATGTTCACTTGGCATAATCTTCTGTGACCAACATCTGAGACAAGCCAGAGACTGCCTGGCTTCTTTGCTGAATAGATGTACATTCGCACTTGTCTCTTTGTGGTGTCCACAATGTTACCTTAAGCATGGTCTTGCTCTTATGATGTCATTAGTTTATTGTACTGGGAAAGCTAGAAGCATTACATCTTCAGCTCTTGTACTGCCTATACTAATTCTGTTTGTTCTTATTTCTGCACTTTGTAGTCCACATAATTTGCCTATCATCCATGAACTTCTGACACTGCCTTTCCACCCACCACATCAAAAACTTGCTCTGAAACATCTGTGTTAAGAGAAACTCAGATTTACACTCTTCCAACTTTGCGTTTGCACTATCCATTTCCTGTTTCTTGGCCATGATATTGGTCCTACAGCCTCCATGGACCAGAAACGTTCTTATTCAAGGAATCTTGATGCCTGCATGATTTCTTCAAGTTTTCACTCAGATATCACTGTGAATGTAGTTGTTAGTAGAATTTACAAATTCCAAACAATAATCAGAAATGTTGAAAATATTGTCCCATTCTTGATTCTGTTTAATAACTACTCCTTCAGTGTGATTTTTGTAAAGAGATCCATTTTAGTGTGTTTGAATTTACTTAATTTATGTGTCTGCATGTTTTGCATTCATGTTTGTACACGTACCAATGTGTGTGCTTGGTTCCCATTTGCAGATTAAAAAAAAAAAAAAAAGGATGTCAGATCTCCTAGCACAGTTACAGATGATTGTGAACAACTATTTGGTGCTGGGAATTGAACCCAGGTCTCCTCCCAAAGCTACAAGTGCAGAAGCTGAGCCTCTTGGCTCACAAATATTATGGGATGGAAAATGTTTGCTCTTCTTAACCACTGGGTTTTGAAATCACTTGTTATACATACCACTTTATTTTCAGTTCTTTGTCCTTTCCATTTGATCTCCTCTCTTATCGGGTTCTCTTCCATACTAGCTATTACTATTGAATGTACTAATTATTTAATTATTATATTACTTATGCAATTATTATATTATTTATATAATTATAATAATTATATAAATATTTAATTATATACTTTTCTCACCAAGAGGCTTTCAAAGTCCTACTAAAATTTGAGATTCAGCAAGGCGGGTATCTTCTGTCTCTATTTATTAATATATTGTTATAACTAATCGATGTTTACTACAGAAAAGGTAAATAATAAATATTTGTTAAAGACATGGAATTATTATTCTATAACATATATTTCTCCTTCACTAGTCATACATCCATCAAGACAATGGCTTAATTTAATAGACAATATTCCATTCGACCTTCATACCTTGAGACTATACAGTCTGCTTAGAGGATCAATATGCAAATAAATTGTTGGGAAAAAATTGAGCTATTAAGTACTGTACTAACCAAGTCAGGGAAATGTCTACATAATTCATTGTATCAATTTTAAGGTTTATGTTGAACAAGAACTTGAGACTATGATAATTTTTTTTTAATCCTATAACTTTAGTGTTTCTTTCTTCAAAGGCATAATACAGGTATTATTACTCTCCCTAAAAGCACTGGGTTTGGTGACATATACCTTTAATGCCATCACTCAGGAGGTGGAGGCAGATGCAGGTGGACCTTTGTGAGTTCAAGGCCTCCCTAGTCTACAAAGAGAGTCAAGGATAGACAGGGTTGCACAGAGAAGTCCTGTTTTGAAGAAAGAAAAAATGGAAAGAAAAGAAAAGAAAGACAGAAAGATAGGAAAGAAAGAAATTAAGAAGGAATGAAGGACAGAGGGGGGGACAGGAAAGAAAGAAAGAAAGAAAGAAAGAAAGAAAGAAAAAAAGAAAGAAAGAAAGAAGAAAGAAGAAAGAAAGAAAGAAAGAAAGAGAGAAAGAAAGAAAGAAAGAAAGAAAGAAAGAAAGAAAGAAAGAAAGAAAGAAAGAAAGAAAGAAAAAAAAGGAAAGAAACAGGAAAGGAAAGGAAAGAGAAAATAAAAGATGAGACAGTAAATTGAGCAGGTAAGATCAAACTATATCCTATTCACATACAAAATTCTCAAGGAATAAATAGAAACAATCCCTCTTTATCTTAAAAATTGTAGTAATGGAGAAAATATACAATCTACTACATTATTAGAAAAATATTTTCATCATTAGGAATTAAAAATAAATGTATGATAAAAATTAGAAATTAGGGATGTGTCTTGAAACCTAAGGCTTTAGACATGGGAAGTGATGAAGCCTCCTAAGCAGTAGGCAATCAATCAATTGTTAAAACCTATACACATGAAGGAAACAGTCCCTGAGAGAGAGAGAGAGAGAGAGAGAGAGAGAGAGAGAGAGAGAGAGAGATCCAGTTGAATTACCAGACATCAGAGCACACCAACCAGTGTCAGAGATCTTGGTGAACACATTCCTTGGACCCCTTAGTCAACCCTTTTTCTCTTGGGGACAATGGCTCTGAAGGGGAGGAAGCATATGCATGCTAAAATTTAGTCAAGTCAGTTTGCATCTTAGAGAGGTAAAGGAGTTAAACAACTGTTCCAAGACTATATACATCCGGAGTAGAAAACCCAAGCTTCATGCATTGGGTGACTATAAGAGAACAGGTGATTTCTAAGAAGTCTCTGACCAGAATCCTTCCACATCAGGAACACAGTAATCCCCACAATTATTTCATTCTGTCCTTTCCCTGAGCATATTTGTAGGCCATATGGTGAGAGGAATAACCAAATTATCCACCATTTTTTTTAAACCTAGGCTTGTGGCGACTAACCCTAGCACTAGAAATCACCAGAGGATACTCAAGTGTAAACTTCATGTTGGGCAGATGTTCAACAGTTTTCAAGGGGTAGGTTTTACAAACTACACCAAGAAATTACATAGATTGACTACCACATATGCACTATATTTGACCTTTATTGAACCTATCCTTACTTTGACAAAGCTAAATTTTGCCTGTTCCTAATTATATCTTAATTCATGTTGAAGTCTTCACCACTAGCGCGCGCGTGTGTGTGTGTGTGTGTGTGTGTGTGTGTGTGTGTGTGTGTGTGTGTAAGAAAGTAAAAACTTAGCCGGCCTGTGGTGGCTCATGCCTGTAATTCCAGCACTTGGGAGGCAGAGGCAGGCACATTTCTGAGTTCGAGGCCAGCCTGGTCTGCAGAGTGAGTCCAGGACAGCCAGGGCTACACAGAGAAACCCTGTCTCCATTGAAAACTTCTCACCTGAGTCAAATTACTAATTAAAACAATACATCAATTGTGCTGGAAAGATAGTTCATCAGTTAAGAGCAATTGTTCCTCTTGCAGAAGACCCAGGCTTGGTTCCCAACATCCTCACGGTGGCTAACAATCATCTGTAACTCCAGTTCCAGGGGAACCAATGTCCTCTAAAACCAGTAGGTACCAAGAATACACATGTACATAGATATGTATTTTACTTATTTTACTATATTTATATATTTTTTATTTATTCAGGGAAAGCACTTATACACACATAATTAAGTACTGCATCAAAATAGCACATTGATTGTCCTTTCAATTCTGATTTTATTCTTTCAAATGTCAATTTTTGTTCTGATTTGGTTTTGTTTGCTTGTTTATTTGCATGCCTTTTTAAAACAGTGTCTCTCTATGTAGTCCTGGCTTGGCTTGAACTGGCCATATAGAGCAGTCTGGGGTTGAATTCATAGAACTCTGCCAGCCTTTGCCTCCTGATTGCTGAGATTAAAGGATTGTATACTAGCCCAGCATTTTTATTTGAGATGGAAGTCTTGGATTTATCACAGACTCCCTGTTCTGAAATTAAATTTATATAAGATGATATCCAACAGATACTTATCAAATTTGCCCTTTCCATCTTTCTCAGTCTTTCTCACTCTCTGGGTGTCTCAGCCTCTCTCTCTCTCTCTCTCTCTCTCTCTCTCTCTCTCTCTCTCTCTCTCTCGTTCTCTCTCACTGTGTGTGTTTGTGTTTCTGTCTCTGTGTGTCATTGTCTCTATCTCTGTCTTCTTTCTTTCTTTTTCTGTCTCTCTCTCCATTCTCTCTCTTCCCCCCTCTCTCTCTTTCTCTCTCTCTCTCTCTCTCTCTCTCTCTCTCTCTCTCCCATTGCTGGTCTCACAGATCCTCAACTGTTCTCTCCTAATTTGAATTGAACTCTGAGCCTTGTGCATGTTTAGACATTCTTTTTGGCTTAAATTCAGAATACCCTTACATGTGTGTTACTATGATTCAGCTGCAATTCAAATACCTCATGTTATTTTATTTCATTTTTATTTTATTTTTTGGAGAGTTAAAATTTTACACAGAGAGTATGTGGTTTACATTACCCATAGTAACTAGCAAGAGTACACAAATATTTTATTTTCTTTTTAAAGTCCTGGCTCTCACCAAGTGGAGAAGGATAATGTTAAAAAGGTATACGACAGCTCCCGGGTCATTCACTCTTCTATACATGCACCTCCACAGGGATATAATCCACTCAAGAAATGCTATCTACTTTATAGAAATGTTCTTGTGGGCCACATAAACCTACAAACACCAATTCAGTTTTATAACATTTGAACTCCTTGAAGTTAGAAGATTAAGTCCATAATTTTCTGAGTTGATTTTTAAAAAATAAAATGTCTGAGATTTTTCCAGAAAACAAACAAACCAACAGACTCAACTTTAAGCAGCCATTCTCCAACTTCCTTGTCCTGTGACCCTTTAATACAGTTCCTCATGTTGTGGTGATCCCAAACATTTAAAAAAATGATTTTTGCTACTTTATAACTGTAGTTTTGCTACTGTTGTGAATTTTAATGTAAAGATCCGATGTGCAGGATATCTGATATGCAACCCCGAAAAGGTCACAACCCACAGATTAAGAACTATTGCTTTACAGGAATGAAGGTGTAAGTTCCTGGTATGAAATTCGTGTTCAAACAAGTCTCGAGAAATAGATGTTTTATTTCCTCATGTATTATTATAAATACTTACAGAAAAAAGTTTTAACGCTTTTCAGATTATATAAAATATACAATTTTGAGGCATACACATTGATAGTTGTACATATATACATTTAGCTAATAATCTGATCCTGAAAGAAATATCATACTACCACTAGATGGGATCAACACAAGTGACTTTAAATTTCTACCTGTATAATGATAGATGAGACCTGTTTCACAGACTCTACAAATGCCAGCTTAAGATTGCTTTTACCCAGAGCTTCAAAAGAAATTCACAAACATGACATATCCTTATTGAATCACTTTAATTGCATCTAATTAAACATAAACATTTGTACTGATGGTCATGGAGCCATTATGACCCCACCCCCATAAAGAGAAAAAAAAATTCAGTGTGTGTAAACCATCAATGAAGCAAAAAATTGTATAACAACAAAATATAAAGTAATGCTTACCTTCATTCACACTCCACAGGGAGGTAAGAGCTGCTTGCTCTTGGCTTGCGATGGTTAAGAATGTTTGTTAGTTAATAATAAAGGAAAGAAAAGTCTCTGATATCAAGAACCCAAGTTAACCATTGACACCGGTTTGCTCCTCTGGTTCCACCCTGGAATCTACATCAGCAGCCCCTGGCATCTTCTGAAGCAAGCAATAACCGGTCAGCTGAGACAGCAATGACCTCACTGGTTCTGATTCTCTGAAGGTCACTCAAGTATACCCTGACAAGTTTTTTCTTTTCGTTCATTCTTTTTTTTTTTTTAAGTCAGAGATACAGAGGAGGAGGAAGAGATTTTGGGCCAGAAGCATGCTCAACCATGCCAGTAAATGACTCTGATGTTTACGAACAGGCTCATTGAGAAATAACCTACAGAAATACTTCCATCTGTCTTATGGCTTTGAACAGTGCCATACAATGAAACCCTTTTCAGCAGAACTATTTGTCCATAGCTCAGCAGGTGAGGGCTAGAATTGCATGCCAATGGACAGTGAGACAAGACAACTAAAGATACCCAAGTCTTCATCCCGCTACTCTACATAAAGCTACTCTACATAAATCAAACGCATTTTGTCAGGGCAATGCAGTAGACTAGCCCTGCTAAGATGGAAGACACTGGGTTGGGACTGAGGACTGATGTTTGCAGGATCCCAGGGGTCACACCTTAACAGTGAAATAAATGGGTAAATAGAGCCCAGATTGTAGTCCAGGTCCTGAAAACACTTTCTCATAGTTAGGTATTGTTTGTGGAAGTGTGTCCTAGAGGGTAAATAAAATGTTCAAGGACCCATGCAGTCAGTGGGATACACTAGAAGACAGGACACAGCCTCAAAAGGGAACACATGGGTTAAAATGGTAGAGGAATGTAAAAAAACAGCAATGAGGAACTAAAGAAATCTCCCCCCAAGCTCCTGAAGCTCTCGCTGCCTGCCCCAGGAGAGCTGTTTGCAGGAAAGGTCAATGGGGGTTATTTTCTAGCTGAATATTTGTCTCACTTTTCTCCAAAGACCAAGAATAAGCAGAGGGAGAGAAGGAACCCTGAGCTTGGTTCATACTCCAAACTTTGGGGACATTTTCTAGATTCTGACCCCTGGTTGCTGTTTGCAGCCTGGTTACTGTCTGGTTTTCAATTCTATTTTCAAAGGCTCCAGTGCTTGAGGAAATTGAACGTGGATGTTGTCAGTCCTTCTGGGAGATTTCTGATGCTCTTTTGTTCTTTAATCTCAATTTTTATCTCAAATACCCTCAGTTGTATAGGGGGAGGGGCAGTGAACAACGGCTGCAGCAACACCTCCCTCAGGTAGACAAACATTGTGCCAGACTGTTAGCTAACTTCAGGTCTTGACATTCTAATATAAACATCTGCTGGGCAAACTGTAACACAATACCTCAGAAGAATCTCAACCTTCTGAGAGACAGAACATTTCAGCTACACAGCAATATCTGGCAAAGAGTGGGCCCAAAGCTTGCTTTCTCTGCAAAGAAATTTGAAAAACTAGATTTGAGTTCCTGTGTACCTTCATTTCAGTACTAACCGAAGCCATAACTTTCCTTCCTGATGTGTATGAAATCAGTCTGGCCTCATGGTCTAGTGAGTTTGATCCCTTCCACTGATCAAAAGCTGAGTTTCCTTGTGTATGCTGCTTCAGACTTTGAGTTTGGGCACCTGTACCATGCCTGTCTATAGGCATGCTCTTGTGGCATAAATACATGTGTGTGTGAATGTCAGAGAGTAAATCACCTTAGATGTTGTTCCTCAGGTTCCATGAACCTTTTCTTTTATCCTCTGCCTTGAGAACTTTTCACTCACTAGCCCAGAGCTCACCTAGGCAAGCAACCAGGATTCCCACCTATCACCTCAGAGTGGAGGTAGGGTTACCTAATAATTTGCGATTAATAATACCTAATTTTTTGTTGTCTTGTGTTTTGTTTTTATTTTTGTTTCTGCTTCACAGAGGGTCTGGGGATTCAAGCTCAAGTCCTCCGGTTTACATGATGCCCAAGTTGTTAAGTCTCAAGCCCTGGGATAAGTGGGTGAGGTGGCCATTTAACATATTAAAGTCAAGCTGGCTTCTGGATTCTCCCAGCACCCCTGTTACAGGTTATACCTGGCAAACTCTTCCCTCCACACCAGAACTCTCCAGGCTCCAAGGATTGTGCTCCTCTCTCCCAGAGGCTCTTACCTTTCTTTCATTTACAAGTCATCTTTGAAGCCCTTGAGGGACTTTTAAATGAATGTGAAGATACAGTGATACAATTCTAGGACAATCATTTCAGGAAGGCTGACTGTGTGTGAGTGGTTGGATTGGACAGAGAGGATGAAGGATCTGGTTTCTTAGCATCGAGAAAAGCAGGACAGGAGGGAAGATGGAGTTGATAGCTTCTTGATTCCAATAGTCACCCCATGACCTGTGATGTCATCACTTCATTTGAAGTAGATCCTGGGAATCTCAGGTGTGCCCCAGCTGCCAGGAAGTTCAAAAACACACTGTAAAGCCAAATGATATTTAAATCAGTTTTGTGATGTCCTCTTCTGCTCCTTCCATTTACAGCCACTGAACATGGGTTTAACTGAATTGCATCCTCTGGGACCTGAAGTTCTCCTCAAAGCAAAAGGAGAAACTGAGGTAAATAGAAGTAGTGGGCCTTTAGGATCTTTTGCATTGCAAAATGACAAAAGTACTTGTAACTTGAATGTATAGGCTGCTATTGGGATATACTTTTCTTTTTTTTTTTTTTTTTTTAGTCATTTGTTAGTGGAGCTTTTCTGGTATCATGAAAGAAGGTTGTACCATTCAAAGGGGCTTTAGAGGCTAGGGTGGTGGTGTTGTTAGTAGAGTACCTTCCTTGCAAGCCTAAGGACCTGAGTTCAGATCTCCAGCACTCAGGTCAAAGCCAGGCATGGGGGTGATCTTCTGTTGTAGGGGTGGAGACAGGCAGACTGCAGAGTTCATTGGTCAGGAAGCCTGGCCAACATGGTTAGCCAGGTTCAAAATAATGAAGAGTAATCTCTGGCTTCCACACTGTCTTGAACCTGTGCATGCACACACCCACATACATACACCAGCATACACACAGCCATATGAACACACACACAAGCAGGGGTGGGGAGAGACTTCTTACAATGTAGACCTCTGACATTGGTCTTCAAGCCTTAATACTAGCAATTACCTGCTCCAATGTTGTTAGTAGCTGTGACCTAAGAACACTTCTTACTTTTTTAAATGGCCATAAAGGGGGAAAATATTCTGTGGTATGTGGAAATGATATAAAATTTCAATCTCACTGTTCATAAATAAGGCTTATTGGAACACAACCAGGCTCATTCATTTTCGTAAGGTCAATAAATTTGATGCTCTAGTGTCATGCTTCAGAGGCTTACAAGGACCTGTGAGGTCTGTGAGTCTAAGCACCTGAAACATCCTTTATATAAAAAAAAAAATGTTTAACAACCGTTGATATAGCACACTACATAATTCCCTGTTCTGCAAAAGCAAAGCTACAGTTTTCTGATTAATTAATTTCTTTCTGGGCTTGACTGCCAATGCTCTACATTTCTATATCACAGGGTTGTGTTGTTATGGGTAAGATTTTTAAATATCTGTCAAAGGTCATGTGTTCCTGTATTGTTATCCATAGTGGAATCCTGAAGACAGGGATTCTGTTGGAGTTGGGCTAAGTGACTGGGATCATGCCTATAAAGGGAATGCTAGGAAACCCTTGTTGTTCTTTATGTGTTCGCTTCCTGGCCACCTGGAGTGAGCAGCTTTGTTCCACCAAGACCTCCCATCATGGTCTTCTCTTCCTCACAGCTCTCAAACTATGAATATACTGATATCACATCCACTGGGACCTCCAAAACATGAGACCAAACAATATTTCACCCTTCAAACAGAATTCTGTCACAGGTATGTCACAGCCACGGGAACCAGAATAACTGCCCTGCCAGATGTGCTCTTGACTGATAAGTGCTTACTTGTTCATCGTAAAGATCAGTTAATGACTCTTTCTTTGGGCCTCAGCTCCTCTCACTGCACAGATGTGCACCCAGGGTCATTCTGAGTACTCAGGGTGCCTGGGTTGCCCCTACACTCATTTTGGCACATAAAATTTCTCCCTGTCTCCTTTCTGCATAGCAGTCAGCATTTGATTGTGCCCCAAACCCTCTAAAACACAGTAAGCAAGAGTCTGAGGGATAAGGAAACAAAAGACCCAATTTATATTTTTCTTGTCAAAGAGCAATCTACTTTGTTGGCACTTCCTTTTGATGAGCCACAGTACTTCCTTGGTGGCTGAGTCAAGGTCATGAGAGCCCTACATTATTAAAAGTGTCTGAGATGTTGAATTATGCTTCATTTGCCTCTCCTTCCTCATCACTATGACCACATATCTGACACATTCACTTATTTTGCATCACAGTGCAAAGGAGCAGAGCCCTGTCCTCGGGAAAAGCATGACAGCATCAGCAGGCATGTGTAAGCATGTAGCTAGGATTGCTTGCCTCCCCGTATCCCGGAGAGCCAGAAAGCAAAGATAAGCCCTGCTCTCGAGATTTTCATTTTGGTTCTATTCACATTTATGGTATTAGGACCGTAGTCTCCCTCACTGCCTCTTTTACCCCCTCTTCTGTTCTTCTCCACGTGTTCTCCTGGAATTTGCATGTTTCTTTTGTGTGTGTGAGTACATGTCCTTTGCAGGTAGCTGCATCTCTTGCTTGTGACTTGCAAGGGCCATGCCATATGCAGAAAATTGCTTCATTCCCTTCTTCTCTCCAGCTCTACCTGTGCCTCTTTTAATCTTTCTGTGTCCTCTTCTGTGGCACTCAGTGGGCTTCAAAGGCAGTGATGTGCATGTTCTATATAGGTCTGAGCATTCATCAGTCATATTCTCTTAGAGAGATTCTGTGTGTATTTGCCGTGTCTTCGTCTCTGTGAGAGACGACTTTTTGATCGCCACTTCAACATTTCAAGTCCTGTATCCCTGACCCCACTACTGTTTCCATTAGGTAACATTGGAAGGGAAGAAAAGAACTTGCACCACCTTCTTTATCTAGCTTCATTTTACCATGCTCTGCTTCCTGATTTAGAGCCTCCTGCTGCTGTTTCAGACTTCAAGAATGAACTGTAAAAAGGCAAGACCATGTTGCCTCACTCCCCTTCCAAGATTTTTTTCTAATGCTTTCCTTTCCCCAAAATAAGAATCAAAAATGATATTTCTTTTGACAGCTGGTAACTAATCCTGCTTCAGCAGGAAGGAGAGCAGGAAGCCAGCAATGGAATTTTCCATTCCTGTCTCTTTCAATTTTTTTCCACATCAGGTACTTTTCAAAACCTAGACGTTTCCAGTGAGTCTGTAAGTCTTCTTGTTTTGTCTAGCAGAGTCACGTGCCCTTTAACTCCTGCACTGATGAGAACCTGACCGGGTTTCTGTTTGCCTTTGGAGGAGGGAGAACATGAGAACTTCTGAATCTCCATGGGGAGTGCAGCTGCACTGGGCTTATGCAAATGGAAATTTTCCCCCCTCCTTTTGTAAAGACAAAGTTCACACAGCTAGTCCATCAGATCACAGATCAAAATGTCCCCAATGGTAACAAGAACCACAAATTGGACTCCTACAATAAAGTCACTGCTCAAACATCACTTCTCCACTTGACTGCCTTACTCTATTTCCTCTCAGCTCCCTCCCCCAGCCCTTTCTTTATCCCAGCCTTTTGCCTCTCATTGCCTAGCATTTAATAAGGGTGCTGAAGTTAGCGAGTTAAAAAAAAAGAAGAAGGTAAAAGCAAAGGTTTTACCATATTTAGCAGTAGGACTGGAAGAAGTCAAAATAATTATTGGGTTTTGTTATCTGAATATATGGAATGAATTATTCTAAAGATCTTTCACTTTTCATGAAAAGAAAATACCTCAATAGAATCCACTCAGTGGAAACAATCAAGTATAAGGACAACATGGTCAGAGAAAACATTAGAAAATAGAATTTCCTTTAGGGCAAAGGAGTAAAGAGAGGTGTGGTCTCTGTCAAGACATTTTTATGTCTGAGGATCTGTGTTTTCCAAAATGGAAACTATGAGACTTGGATAATCTTTGTTATTTTTATAAATAATTTATTCTTTTGTTCATATTATATTGAAATGAAGCTACATAGGTGAGAACAAATGTCCACACACACTCAAAACTTAGGATAGTGCCTAACATAGAATGTGTGCTCTAGAACTGGTAATTAGGTTGTTCTTTGTAGTATTAACTATTCATGCCCTTGGGGATAATATTTAGTTCAGATCCCTTGGATTTATTAAGTTGACAATCAATATAACAGGAATTTTTTCTATAGTCTCACCTATATAGCCTTACAATTGTGTTTGTGTGTATGAATGTTTATGTGTGAAATGTGTGTGTGTGTGTGTGTGTGTGTGTGTGTGTGCAGGAAATCTACACTGATGTCTTCATGTTGGCACAACAAATACTTTACTCATTGAGTTACCTCTTCAGCCAGAGTTCAGTTATTCTTTCTTCACAATAATATATATAGTGTTTTATATATAGTGTTATATATCTATTACTTTCATTGCCATCTCTGCAGGTTATCAATACATATCTCACTGTAGAAACCATAGATCTCTAGTCAGGCTCAAGCCAAAGAATTTCCCCTAATATTTTGCAAGCTCAGAATTCTTGCATTTCGTTGTAGATTTGTGTAAAGCTATTTTAAGATCGTTTCCATTTTTCTCCCTTTTATTGCCCCCAACAAACTGAGAGATTTTATTTCTCTATTTATAATGGCCAGTTGTTTCACTCTTTGGTATACAGTCTAGTTTAGGAAGCAACATATTGTGCACTTGAATTGTGTGTTTTGACTTGTATAAAGCACAAGTAATTAGTGATCCAAAATTTAAAGTATACACACAACCATTCCAGAAATGTATTCTAAATTCATGATTTCTACAACCACCCTGTTATGTGTGTTTCAAAAGCAGACTGCTAAATCCAGAAAAAGTATTTCTCTAAAGCAGTATACTCTCATGTGTTTTCTCTGTCTCTCCCTCTCTCCCTCTCCCCCTCTCTTTCTCTCCATTTTTTTTTCACAAACACACAGGTGTACTTGCATGGAACAAATTGTAGGTTGATTAAGAAACAGAAGATATGTAGTTTTAAGTTACATTAATATATTAACACCTCTGCCAAGGTGTGTTCTCAAAGTGCTCAGGATTAAAGTTCCGAAGTTAACTTCAATATTTTTATGTTGCTTACATGTAACCCAATATATGAACATTTAGGATTCTAAACAAAATGTCCAACTGACAGTATGAGCATCCGGTCAAATGCCAAATGCCAATTCTAAGCTATGATCGTTTTCCCCTTCCTCTTTAAAATTAAAAAATAAAATGGATAGGGCATTCAAAAAGTTTAATCTGTGGTATAGATTTTAATTATTATCCTCAAAGACAGTTTAGATTTACCTAAAAATTTAAATATTCTGTATGTTTCAATAAGTATAAAACACAGATTCTCTTAATAGTACATTTAAAATAAATTAAAAACAAAGGGGTTATTATGTTGTCTAGGCATGAAATAATTCAGAATCAGAAGTGGACATCATTATTTCATTCTAGCATGTAATTTGGAACAATTTTAAATAATCTCATATTTCTCTAATTTGAGTTGACCATTCCAGGACAGGGGTTGGGGGAAGGGTGTTATGGCAGTGAATTTGAGCATGTGTGTACTCCAACTAAGAAGCCGAGGACAGCGTTGATTGAGCAGGTGAAGCGATCAGATCCGATAGAAAGTGAAATAATAGCACAATAAACCCTATACCTCTACCTCTTGAGGTCATTCATTACCTTTTTCAAGCTCCCAGAACAAAATAGACACACGTTGTTCTCACACGCTCTCCTTCCCCTTGATTCAAATTTCACAAAATGGAATTTAATGAAAGAACACACAGGGGTTCCCAAACACTCACTGAAAACTAGCCCATCCCTCACTCATCAGATAGCGAAACTCAATGACTCCAATGACCCAGCTTCACTTCCCGATGGCCTCAATGAAAAGGCCAGTTCATTCTGTCAGGAAATCAATGAGATGAATCCTAATGAAAACTGTGAAATTCTGCCAGGACTTAGCAAAGGCCATGAATAGCCCAGCTTAAAAGTTGAATTTCTTGTTTTCCTTCCTGTGTGGCTCTCTTTGAAAAGGCAAGGGGGAAAAAAGGTACATTTTGGTCTTTGGAAAACCCATCACAGAGTATGAGAAGCTGCCAATTGGTTAGGTTCATGCTAGGTAAAGGCTCGGAGGATTAGGAAGGAAGCAACCAGAGGGCAAATCATAAAGGGAGACAATGCAGCATGAACAGATTCTTTTGCTACCTAGTGTGGGTAATAAAGACATCCTACTACACTGGAAACAGCATCTCCCAGGCTCAAAGTCCTTGGAGATTAGTACTTAGAGCCACGCATAGCACACACATCAGACATGTACACTCCGTGCACTGTTTAGAGCTACCTCCTCTCCCCAGCTGTGCTATAACACATCATTGTTGCTCTTAAAACTCACCAAACTACTCATGGTTCAAAACAAAACCTACAGACAGAGTTTGAAGAGAGGATTCAGGATAAGGCACCTTGCTAAGCTAACATCAAGACCTGGATTTGAATCCCCAAAACCCATGTAGGCAAAACCAACTGTAGCTGTGATCCTAATCCTGAAAGGACAGAGACAAGTGGATCCTGACACCCGCTGGCAAGTTAGTCTAGCCAAAAGGCAAACCCTGGCTTTAATCAAGATAATCTGAGTAATGGATCTAAGGCAGAAAGCAGTAAAGGAGGGCATTGGATGGACATTTCTGGTATTGATGCACACATATGGATGAATTTGCTTAAACACACATAATGAAACACACACACATACACACACACCAACACATGCACACACACAGGAAGAGAGAGAGAGAGAGAGAACTTAAAAATATATAGTTGGGATCAGAACACTGAAAAGCATTATCAGTGTTGACATAAAAAACAGCACCCAACCAAAAAGTCTATGGAGTTTTACACATGCCAAATATGAACGAAAAAGTGAATACAATATGAATGAACTGAAGATAATTTGCAGAAATGGGCACTGGAAGAAATCTTGCAGCTTGTAAGCCCTTGGAACCAGTAGAAGGAAGTGCATTTACAATTTGATGAAACATTGCTTCAACAGGCGCAGGAAACCCCATGGCCTACACACTGAAATGAGCTATGTGCAAATTATCTTGCTCTAAGTATTTTCTGTGTAATAACTCAGTTTATTGATGTCTTTTCCTGCCTAGTGTTTCTCACAGGTAGAATTGCATATAGCATCTACAGGGTGTTCAAACTCCCTGGCAAGTTCATGTAGGTACCAGAGATGCTTGCACATATTTTCTGGGCACTAGAAGTGATTTCCGAGTACAAATGTGTGCTACAGAAAAACTCACTGCATGGCTCAGACGATCCTTAATATTGAAAATATCAAAGCTTTTTCTAAGTTTGATAAAGGACTTCAGGTAGCTCCTTAGTGCTGTGTAGACATAAGATGTGTTCTACTGTGATATTTTCCATCCATCTCCAATAATACTGTTTCTCTCCTCTAAGCAGAGAACTATGTGTTTATTCGTCTAAGTTGCCCAAGAAACACATTTGTTCTCATGGGATAAAGTGCTTTTTGGACACTGATATCTTCCCAAGTCACCTACTGCCGTCTTCTCAGGATTTTAATTATCCTATCTGTTTCAGATCTCAATTACAGTATCCTATAGTATATCGGATTATCCTTGCCGTAATTCTGAAAATTTAACTGGCAACTCTTTACCCCTAAAATTCCATCTCTTAGTTCAATTAAAGCTGTAGTAGGCTGCTCTTTAGGGCTTCGTTTAGTTCAAGTATATAAAATTCTTTGAGCAAAAACTTTTTAATATTCTCATTTAAAAAGAAAACATACAGGCTCAGAATCTTCTCTGTCTAGGAATCTTGCTGATCTCTTGGAAAAGATTTTGCAAGGATCCAGAGTAAACACAAAACAACAGGAACACGCACAAGGTACTTGACCTCTCTTCAGCTCTAACCTAGAAAAACAACCCACAACAGTATGCGCACAGGCATGTACGCCACAGATGGTCTTGTAAACATCCCTTCTGTGATTAAATTGATTCCTGAGGAATTGTCAGAGGCAACTGGGACCAGAGGTCATTTTCAAAACTTCCTGTGCCCCTCAAAATGTTTTGTGTTGGTACTATGCCTTAGTTTTATAGCCACTTAAGAAAAAGTCTTTTACATCAAATTAGAAACAGAGCCAAGACAAAACACGGGGGTTAATCCTGCCATTTTACAGCATCAAATGAAGCAAGAGAAAGTGAGGTTGTATTAAAAGGCTCAGTGCCATGATATATTTTTTTCATTGCCCAGATGCATAAACCACCAGGAAGCTGTCTCAGCCACAGCAGAGACTATAGATTGATCCACACATTTGAGAGGAGAACAAGGGAAGCGGCCTCGGATAGAATTAGAAAAACAAAACAAAACAAAACAAAAACAAAACAAAATGAAAGAAGCAAAGAGCAGCGGTGTTCAGTGTTCAGAAACTTACCAAAGGTAATTGATTTGTCATTTTAAAAAGTCTCACATTTCTACAGATTTATTTATAAAAACTTTTTACATAATTTAAGAAAATATGTTTGCTTCATTTTTTTTCAAATATAAATGTCAACCAGCCAGTTTTAGATACTTATTGAGGATCTTCCTACTGACATGTGGGGACTTGGGATGAGAATGAGGTTAACCTTCTAGAATTAAAATGAATCTGCGTATTTTACACACAGAAGCAGGATTTTCTTGAAGGTATTAAACCTTTTTATACAGACTTTATTAGAAACACATTGCCATTCCTTCACAAAATAACATAGAGACTCCTCACCTTAGGAGATGGTTATATATTGACAAATCTGTCATAAGATGAAAATATTATAAGGAAAGGTTCCCAAATTAATCATATTAACCAAAATATGCCTAAACTATAAAATGTATTATAGGCTGAACTTTCTAATGTGTGTTTGGAATTTACATTAGCTAACAGATGGACATTATCATCTAAGGCAAAAACAGTTTCATAAGAAAGTGCTACATAGTTCTTGAGATTAATTGAACACAGTGCCCTGAGCATCCTCTGATGCTATGATGGCCTGTCTAACTTTGAGTTGCTGTCTTTTGACCATTATCTTGAGACAATATTTTTCTAAAGTCAGAATTGTGTTTTCTATTGAAAGTATATTATCACACCCTGCCTCTTCCCCCATTTTAACGTCAAATATAACTAATCAAACCAAGGCTTGTTTGATTATTTGTATTTTGCTGTCTCATGGCAACACATTACAGTCTCCTAGCCCATAGATTTGAAGGAATCATTAGTCTCAATTTGTGCTGCTTGCAAATCAGAGATCCAGAAAGTTTGAATCCTTATTTTTTATGTGACTATCCTAACTCCAAAACCCAAAGAACAATGTCAATAACAAGAGTTACTTCCTCCTGAAATCTAAAGTAATGAAGGTAAATAAGCTTAAAAAAAAAAAAAAAAAAAAAAAAAAAAAAAAAAAAACACATCATGGACTGGAGAGATGGCTCAGCGGTTAATAGCACTGGCTGCTTTTCCAAAGAACCTGGGTTCAATTCCCAGCGCCAACATAGCAGCTCACAACTTTCTTCAATGCTGGTTCTAGGTTATCTAGCACCCTAACACATAATACAAGCAGACCGAACACCAATGTGTATAAAATAAAAATATGAAATTCATTTAAAAAGTAAATAAAATTATAGAAAACTAATAGAAAAAATTATCATATCTTTTATAGCGGAAACTCAAATTACCAATGCCCTACCCTTATTATTTTATTGTCAGCAAATGTTACTATTCTGATCAGCAAAATAATCAACTTATTTTTGTGTTGCATCATGGTTCACCCATGATACTATCTAAGGTAAGGATTTGTTAAAGAAGAGCTACAGATGAAATAGCCACTGGAAAGTGCCATTGCCTTGCCAGAGGCAAGGACTTTGATGTGTGGTTCTGTTCCATTTGGCAGCACTGTCTGTCTATACTGTACTGGCTTGACTCAGCCCAGATGTGAAAAACTGGAGACAAGCAGAGAATGGTGTTACTAGTTAACACTATCCATGTCTTATCACTCACAGTTTGGCAGGTGATATGTATTTGTGAGGTAGGGGGTTGTGCCACAGTTTGAATAAGGAATCTCCCCCATAGGCTTCTGTGTTTGAGCATTTGTTCTTCATCCAGTGATGAGATTTGGGAAGATGGTGGGATCCTTAGGAGGTGGAGTCTTGCTGGAGGAAGTGAGTCACTACAGGGAGGGAGGTCTTTGAAGTAGTTAGCCTGGCCTCACTTCCTGTTCATTCTCTCTGTTTCCAGAGCCAATGCTATATGATGGCCTGGCCTCATGCCTCTGTCGCTATGCCTTTCCAGAAATGATGGACTGTATGCCTTCTGTAACTATAATCCAAAGTAAATACTTCCTCCCTTAAGTGGCTTCTGTCAGGGTATTTTAACCCAGCAACAAAGAGTGAAACTAATACAAAGGTCAAACTGCAGATCTATATCTTCTGGTTGCTAAGACAGGGTACTTCTCCCTAGGCAACAGAATACTTTACAGTTGTGATTTTAGTAATTATGCTATCTCTAACAATAAGTATTCTCACATTAAACCTATTAGATCACAAAAGACAATAACATATCCTATCACGAATCCTTTGGTCTTTCTCGTCAGATGACCATTAATAATAAACCTTCTTGTGATGCATTTACAGTTTTTGTCATGAGAATATTTTTTTTAGCCACAAGCTTATTTCAATGATAAGAAAATAAAAGCTAGGTTTACCCTCTCTGTTATTCATTCTTCCTAATAGATATAAAGTACTGCAATTATTAAGGTAAAAGAAAACCCCGTTGTGGATAAAACCCACAAGGAAACAACCATCTGGAGGTATTAATCCTTGCTGTGTTCTATGTAGTATTTGCTAAGGGCTGGGCTGAATGCTATGTGCTTTCAGTGTCGTACCTTGTTTAATCCTAACCTTGTGAGTCAACACAGAATCATTACTCCCATGTTACAAATAAAAAACAGGAGACTGGGATTGACCTAAAGGTGGCAAAGCTGGTAGGAGTTCATGTTCTTGCCATAATTGGCTTCATTCCCAGGCACCATCTTCTGCATTTCACACTTGGGGCCAACTAGAATGATCTTCATAGGAGAAATTTCCTCCAGAATTGTAATTGATAACTCTTCTGTTCTGCAGGGAGAAAATAAGCATATTTAGAGTTTACCTATAGAATGGAAGTTATTGTCTCAAACACTACCATTACCTTGAAAGGAAATAAAAACCAACATGCTTTATATTTCCTTTTAGGTCTCCTCTTGATTAGTGGTAGATCAACCTGTGCTCTGTGAGGCACTTTCTTCCTTAATTTCCTGCACTCAATTAAGTACCTTTACTTCCATCTGAATCTTAGGATCAGGCTGAGGGTTCTGAGAAAGTTATTTTCACGTCATTTGAGAAAATTCCAAGCAGTCTCTAGCCAGACACACTGCCTGGAAGTCAGGAGGGTACTACATACATTTCCTGGAGTTACACTGAGCACTTGACACAGATATTCATCTGGAAGTTCCTGGATCCTCTGAAGGCCCAAACCTCAGTACAATTGTTGAAAGCAAAAGTTACCAAGAGGTTCTACTGGATTATACTAAGAGGGTCTTCACTGGCACTATACTGAGCAAATTGAAATCCAAGAACTTGAGAGGATCTCAGGAAAAAGAAAGAGTTAGAAGGTTAGGAAGAGGAAGACCATCCTCAGTCCAAATATATGAAGCAGTTGCTCCAGCCTCTTTCCTACAGTTGAAAGTTTATCAATCCTCTAGAGTGACCTTCAAAGCTTTGATTTCAATCAGACAACAGCTATTATGGATGCTAAAATATCAAAATGTTCTAAGATGTGCTTTTCATGCTATTATGCTAATGGGTAAAGAGGTATTCAAAAGAATGTTTCAGATTTATGTGCCTACGTGCAAGTAAACCAAATATGATCATTATTTAATCAATTAGCATTACTGAAAAATGTGTGAGGGCACACAGCCAGGCACCATCAGAATTAATCATCAAGGGGAGACTTTTCTAAATGTGGAGTAAAAATCAAAGTCTGTGCAACTTCTATATCCTAACAGAAAGAGAAGAAGGATAGAAAGAAGGGTGGAGGGAAAACTTGAGAAGTGAGAGGAGGAGTTGGAGAAGGAAACAAACAGGAGCAATCAATGTCACCTTGAATGTGAGGGGACACTTTACACATGTAACAGTGGCAGTGCAAAGTCAAAGTAATTATTTGATTTAGTAATTTAGTAAATATTTAGTAAAAGATAATATTTAATCATCACTCACTACAGTGGTTTGAAATCCATACCTCAAGCTTGGTTTTAAAAAATACAACTGAGTTCCAAGAGGGACACATTTACGTAACACATCTAAAAGCAAGTTTTAAATAGTTTAGAAAGGCTGTCTCTGTTATTCACTGCTCAATAACACCAGCATGGAAGGTCAGAAAGCCAAAGGTAGAACTTGTCCTAGTTGCTATTAAGCAGGTATAATCATGTTCCAAACCATATGCTTTTCAATTTTCTCCTCTGCTTCCTCGTAGGATTTGGGCTCATGATGTCCCAGGAAGATGATTTCCATATATTTTCATAGCCATAAAAATCTGAAGATAAGACAGATCTTGGGAAAACCAGAGAGGTGAAAACGCCCACAGTTCCAAGCTCACAGCAAGCAAACACAACCATAGGAACTGGCAATTGTAAAGGAAAGTTCCTTTGCAAAACCATCTGATGTTAGTCATGTTCAGAGGACAAACCTGAGTCCTTTCTGTTGTGCCTCTCAAGCACTGGGTGGATCTGTACCCTCAAAGACCAGAACAGGCAAGGTACCTGAAACACCAAGGGTCTTTAGTTCCTCCTATTCTTACTTGGTTTGGTGTTGCTAAGGCTTCAAGGCTCCTAACTAGATTAAATCATCATTCATAAAGGGGTATAGGGTAGAACAGATTTGTTGTGATATAAAAGTATTCAGATGCTGGGCAGTGGTGGCTCACGCCTTTAATCCCAACACTTGCTAGACAGAGGCAGGCAGATTTCTGAGTTCAAGGCCAGCCTGGTCTACAGAGTGAGTTCCAGGACAGCCAGGGCTATACAGAGAAACCCTGTCGCAAAAGGCAATAAATAAATAAATAAATAAATAAATGTATTCAGACAAAACGGGGTTATTATAAGTCTCTTACACATGGACTGGATGGTATTGACTTATGAGAGTCGAAAGCCTGCAACAACTAGATGTCCCAGGTAATTGACTAGAATCCCACATATCTTCAGTAAGATCCTCTTCCTAGGCCAACTATAGGTTTCCATAAAAAGTATTTCAAGGCCCTCTGAGGACATTGAAAATTGCAAAATCTGAATATTTATATATACTCATAACAGGGTAAATTTTTCAAGTCACAGTCACCAATCTAAGCTATTGGTCACTACTTATACCACTTCCTCTTCATAAAGAAACAGAAATAAAGGGGATATCCAGTGTGGATTCTTAAAATCAAGGTAAAGAGAAATTAATATATAAGTTTCATTACCCCCATATGATTTATGACTATATTCATAACAATAGCACGGTGCTCACAATTTTACACCTGTCCATCATCAGAAGCTAAGTAGTCACAATGAGACATGAATTGCACCTTCACGAAGGCTTTCTTCATGACTTTCAAACAAATAGATTGTAAGTCTCTTTGCTAAGGAAAAACCTATTTGCCTTTAACTATTTTGTAGCCTGTTCTTACTTCCTCAATGACCTTGCATGCACAACCCTTGTATACTTTGATCTGGTACCTTTAAAGAGGCCATCTATGTTTTCCAGACTGTCATAGAGTCTCAGGAATATCTAAGTTGTAAAACATCTGCAGGCATTAGGTCTGTATTTGATCCCTAACATTGCAAAATAAATAAGCAAAACAACAAGCAAAGACAAATGAGCTTTGTCCTCCTCTATGGAAGAATGGTGGATTATTTTCTTTATCTATTAAATTCAGGTGACATTCATTGTTGTTGCACCTTCGTCCTATTCCACCCAGAATCAATGTTTTGAAGCCGTGTCCTGAAGCTCAGGAAACAACAAAATGGAACAGAGAATAATTTTTACTTGGCAACTAGTGTCTGTCCATATTTTATTTTATTATTGCTATCACCTAAAACTAAATTTTCATTAAAATTGAGGCAGATACAATTCACCTGAAGTTTCCCACACCAACTCTATTTTGTATTAGGATTTTAAAAGGTAAATTAGGACTCCCCGTCACCATCTTCGCTGCCTGCCAGAGCAGAAAGGCAGCACCAGGTACTGAGATTTCCCGAGTTTAAGATCTCTGGGGACACAAACCACCAGGGGTCTGCCTGTGCCCAAAACCTGGGCAGATAGGCAATTCTGTGAGCCAGCTGGTCATGGGTCCTGTGCCCTACGGGGTGATCAACATTTGGAGGGACTCCCTGCCACCATCTTCGTTCCATGACAGAGCAGTATGGGAGCACCAGGTTCACTGACACAACCCAAGTTTAACACTGCTTGAGGCAAGACACAGCAGGGCTCCAACGGCACACTAGAGGAAGGCAGCACATCAGCAATCTGTGCCAGGGGAAACCCAGTCATCCAGTGTCGCAGAAATAGCCTTACAGGCTCACAGGAAGTTGAAACATCACCCAATAACAACAAGACCAACTAATACCAGAGAGAACTAGATGGCTAAAGGCAAACGTAGGAATGTTATTAACGGAAACCAAGGCAATATGGCAGTATCTGAACCCAATTCTCCAATAAGAGCAAGACTTGGATACCCCAACACACCAGAAAAACAAGAGTTGTATTTAAAATCACTGGTCATTATGCTGTTGGAGGAACACATGAAGGACATAAATAAATCTCTTAAATTCAGGAGAAAAAATGATCAAAAGATAGAAACCCTTACAAGGGAAACACAAAAATCATTGAAAGAAATTCAGGAGAATATGGGTCAAAAAATTGAAGTCAATAAGGAGGAAATACAAAAATCACTTAAAGAAATACTGGAAAACTTTGGTCAACAGGCAGAAGTCATGAAAGAGGAAACACAAAAATCTCTTAAAGATTTACAGGAAAACACAAACAAGCAAGTGAAGGAGCTGAGCAAAACCATCTAGGATCTAAAAACAGAAGTAGAAACATCTAAGAAATCACAAAGGGAGACAACCTTGGAGATAGAAAACCTTGGGAAGAAATCAGGGGCCATAGATGCAAATATCAACAACAGAATACAAGAGATAGAAGAAAGAATCTCTGATGCCGAAGGTACCATAGAAACAATGGACTCAACAGTCAAAGAA
Organism: Apodemus sylvaticus; assembly: GCF_947179515.1. Classification (NCBI taxonomy): domain Eukaryota; kingdom Metazoa; phylum Chordata; class Mammalia; order Rodentia; family Muridae; genus Apodemus; species Apodemus sylvaticus. The sequence continues at coordinate 11,662,939 of NC_067481.1, forward strand.
AATGCAAAATACAAAAAGCTTGTAACCCAAAACATCCAGGAAATCCAGGACAGAATGAGAAGACCAAACCTAAGGATTATAGGTATAGATGAGAGTGAAGATCTACAACTGAAAGGGCCAGCAAATATCTTCAACAAAATTATGGAAGAAAACGTCCCTAACCTAAAGAGAGAGATGCCCATGAATATACAAGAAGCCTACAGAACTCCAAACAGATGGGACCAGAGCAGAAATACCTCCTGTCATATAATAATCAAAACCCCAAATGTACTAAACAAAGAAAGAATATTAAAGGCAATAAAAGAAAAGGGCCAAGTAACATATAAAGGAAGACCTATCAGAATTACACCAGACTTCTTGCCAGAGACCATGAAAGTTAGAAGATCCTGGGCAGATCTCATACAGACTCTAAGAGAACACAAATGCCAGTCAAGACTACAGTACCCAGCAAAATCTCAATCACCATGGATGGAGAAACCAAGATATTCCATAACAAAACCAAATTTACACAATATCATTCCACAAACCCAGTCCTACAAAGGACAATAGGGGGAAAACACCAATACAAGGAGGGAAACTATACCCTGGAAAAAGCAAGATAATAACCTTCTTTCATCAAACTCAAAAGAAGACAACCACTCAAATATAAAATTAACATCAAAAATGTTAGGAAGCAATAATCACTATTCCTTAATATCTCTTAACATCAATGGATTCAATTCCCCAATAAAAAGACATAAACTAAGACTGGATACATAAACAGAACCCTACATTTTGCTGTATACAGGAAACACACCTCAGTCTCAAAGACAAAAACTACCTTAGAGTAAAAGGCTGGAAGGGAATTCTACAAGCAAATGGTCTCAGGAAACAAGCCGGAGTTGCTTCTAATATCAGATAAAATTGACTTTCAACCTAAAGTCATTAAAAGAGACATGGAAGGACACTTCTTACTGGCCAAAGGAAAAATCCACCAAGAAAAACTCTCAATCCTGACCATCTATGCTCCAAATGCAAGGGCACTCTCATTACTTTACTAAAGCTCAAAGCACACATTGCATCTAACACAATAATTGTGGGTGACTTCAACACCCCCACTCTCCTCAGTGGACCGATCAGGAAAACAGAAACTAAACAAGGACAGAGTAAAACTAACTGAAGGTTTTGCCCAATTGGATTTAACATATATATATATAACATTTCATCCCAAAGCAAAAGAATATACCTCTTTCTCAGCACCTCATGGTACCTTCTCCAAAATTGATCATATAATTGGTCACAAGACAGACCTCAGCAAATATAAGATCAAAATAATCCCATGCCTCCTATCAGATCACTATGGAGTAAAATTGGTCTTCAATAGCAACAAAAACAACAGAAAGCCCACTTACACATGGAAACTGAACAATAATCTACTCAATGATACCTTGGTCAAGGAAGAAATAAAGAAGGAAATCAAAGACTTTTTAGAATTTAATGAAAATGAAGGCACAACATACCCAAATCTATGGGACACAATGAAAGCAGTGCTAAGAGGAAAACTCATAGCCCTGAGTGCCTCCAAAAAGAAAATGGAGAGAGCATACTCTAGAAGCTTAATTGCACAACTGAAAGCCCTGGAACAAAAAGAAGCTAATTCATCCAGGAGGCAAAGTAGACAGGAAATCATCAAACTCAGGGCTGAAATCAAGTAAAAACAAAGAGAACCACACAAAGAATCAACAAAAGCAGGAGCTGGTTCTTTGAGAAAATCAACAAGATAGATAAACCCTTAGCCAGACTAACCAAAGGGCACAGAGGCAGTATCCAAATTAACAAAATTAGAAATGAAAAGGGTGAAATAACAGCAGAAACTGAGGAATTTCAAAAAATTATCAGATCCTACTACAAAAGCCTGTACTCAACACAACTGGAGAATCTGGAGGAAATGAACAATTTCTTAGACAGATACCAAATACCAAAATTAAATCAGGATAACATAGATCATCTAAATGGTTCCATAAACCCTAAAGAAATAGAAGGGGTCATATAAAGCCTTCCAATGATAAAAAGCACAGGGTCAGATGGTTTTAGTGCAGAATTCTTTCAGACCTTCAAAGAAAACTTAACACCAATACTCTTCAAACTATTCCACAAAATAGAAACAGAAGGAACACTACCCAACTCGTTCTACGAAGCCACAATTACGCTGATACCAAAACCTCACAAAGATCCAACAAAGAAAGAGAACTTCAGGCCAATTTCCCTTATGAATATCAATGCAAAAATACTCAATAAAATTTTTGCCAACCGAATCCAAGATCACATCAAAACGATCATCCACCATGATCAAGTAGGCTTCATCCCAGGGATGCAGGGATGGTTCAATACATGGAAATCCATCAATGCAATCCACTACATAAACAAACTCAAGGAAAAAAACCACATGATCATTTCATTAGATGCTGAAAATGCATTTGACAAAATTCAGCATCCTTTCATGCTAAAAGCCTTAGAAAAAACAGGAATTCAAGGCCCATATCTAAGCATAGTAAAAGTAATATACAGCAAACTGGTAGCCAACATCAAACTAAATGGAGAGAAACTTGGAGCAATCCCACTAAAATCAGGGACTAGACAAGGCTGCCCCCTCTCTCCATATCTTTTCAATACAGTTCTTGAAGTCCTAGCTAGAGCAATTAGACAACATAAGGAGGTCAAAGGGATACAAATTGGAAAGGAAGACGTCAAACTATCACTATTTGCAGATGATATGATAGTATACTTAAGTGACCCAAAAAACTCTACCAGAGAACTCCTACAGCTGATAAACAACTTCAGCAAAGTGGCTGGTTACAAAATCAACTCAAGCAAATCAGTAGCCTTTCTATACTCAAAGGATAAGCAGACTGAGAAAGAAATTAGGGAAATGACACCCTTCACAATAGCCACAAACAGCATAAAGTATCTTGGGGTGACTCTAACCAAACAAGTGAAAGACCTATATGACAATAACTTCAGATCTCTGAAGAAGGAAATCGAAGAAGACCTCAGAAAATGGAAAAATCTCCCATCCTCATGGATTGGCAGGATTAATATAACTAAAATGGCCATCTTGCCAAAAGCAATCTACGGATTCAACGCAATCCCCATCAAAATCCCAGCTCAGTTCCTCATGGAGTTAGAAAGAGCAATTCTCAAATTCATCTGGAATAACAAAAAACCCAGGATAGCTAACACTATTCTCAACAGTAAAAGAACTTCTGGGGGAATCAGTATCCCAGACCTCAAACACTACTACAGAGCAATAGTGATAAAAACTCTATGGTATTAGTACAATGAGAAGCAAGTGGACCAATGGAATAGGATTGAAGACCCAGAAATGAACCCATACAACTATGGTCACTTGATCTTCAACAAAGGAGCTGAAAACATCCAGTGGAAAAAAGATAGTCTTTTCAACAAATGATGCTGGTTCAATTGGAGGTCAGCATGCAAAAGAATGTGAATTGATCCATTCTTATCTCCTTGTACTAAGCTCAACTCCAAGTGGATCAAGAACCTCCACATAAAGCCAGACACACTGAAACTAATAGAAAAGAAAATGGGGAAGACCCTTGAGGACATGGGCACAGGGGGAATGTTCCTGAACAGAACACCAATAGCTTTTGCTCTAAGATCAAGAATTGACAAATGGGACCTCATAAAATTACAAAGTTTCTCTAAGCAAAGAACACCATCAAAAGGACAAATCAGCAACCAACAAATTGGGAAAAGATCTTCACCAACCCTACATCTGACTGAGGGCTAATATTCAATATATACAAAGAACTCAAGAAGTTAGACCTCAGAGAAACAAATAACCCAATCAAAAAATGGGGTACAGAGCTAAACAAAGAATTTTCACCTGAAGAACTTTGGATGGTTGAGAAGCACCTTAAGAAATGTTCAACATTATTAATCATTAGGGAAATGCAAATCAAAACAACGCTGCGATTTCACCTCACACCAGTCAAAATGGCTAAGGTTAAAAACTCAGGAGACAGCAGGTATTAGCAAGGATGTGGAGAAAGAGGAACACTCCTCCACTGTTGGTGGGATTGTAAGGTGGTACAACCACTTTGGAAATCAGTCTGGAGGTTTCTTAGAAAAATGGACTTGACACTTCCGGAAGACCCTGCTATACCTCTCCTGGGCATACAGGATTCCCTGGCATGCAATAAGGACACATGTTCCACTATGTTCATAGCAGACTTATTTATAATAGCCAGAAGCTGGAAAGAACCCAGATGCCCCCAATGGAGGAATGGATACAGAAAATGTAGTATATTTACACAATGGAGTACTACTCGGCAATTAAAAACAATGAATTTATGAAATTCTTAGGCAAATGGTTGGAACTCGAAAATATCATCCTAAGTGAGGTAACCCAATTACAAAAGAATACACATGGAATGCAATCACTGATAAGTGGGTATTAATTAGCCCAGAAGCTATGAATTCTCAAGACACAGTTAGCTTATCAAATGATACCCAAGAAGAAGGAAAGAGAGGGCCCTGGTTATGAAAAGAATTGATCCAGCATTGTAGGGGAATACCAGGACAGGGAAATGGGAGGGGGTGATTGGGAAATGCGCAGAGGGAAGAGGGCTTATGAGAACAATGGGGAGAGGAGACTGGGAAAAGGGAAAGCATTCAGAATATAAACAAAGAATATAGAAAATAAAAAAAAATAAAAAATTAAATTAGATATTCTGAACTCTCAAAGCTTCAGTACTGGTTTAGTGGGTGGCTGGCAGAGGCAGGGGAGGAGAATATTGCTGAAATTGGGACAACTGGTAAAAGAGGAAAGCCCACAGATCCAATTTCAGAGTTGCCTACAAATGGGATTCCCATGGGCAAAGTATCTGCTGCTTCTGGGTAAGGAACTGACTTCCTGGAAGTTAGTTGACAAGATAAACTGGTTCAAAAGAAAAATAATATTTATATTGTTTAGGTTAAACATAATAGCTGAATCTTTTCAGGTGCCTTCAACAAGAGTAGATGAAGGGATACTGGGAAGCTAAATTTTTAATTATTTTAAAATTGCAACAGAAAATATGAGTGAATTTTAAGGAAGATCTACAGAACTGCCAAAATGTTATGGGGGTTGTATGGAGGAGTTTAGCCTCACATTTGCAGAAATGTAGTAAAATGCTGTGAAAATGTAATGCATATCAATAATTCTCCTAATAAATGAAGAAATCTTTGCCAGAGTACAGGAGACCAACTAATGCATGAACTTCCTAATGATGTGCCAAGTTACATAATAAAAAAGTTTTATTCTCTCTCTCTCTCTCTCTCTCTCTCTCTCTCTCTCTCTCTCTCTCTCTCTCTCACACACACACACACACACACACACATACACACACACACACACACATACACACACACACACACACACACACACGTGTGTGTGCAGAGAGAGGGGAGGGGTAGGCACACATAGAGAACAAATCATTGATCTTAACACATACAACACAAAAATCCTTCTTGGACATATAGAAAGAACTCTATTCTCTTCTTCACCCTTACCCAAGTGCTGGGGCCACACTCCTAAAGAAATGTTAACTTTCCCTGTCCTGACAGCTAAAAGGGCATGGTATTAAACCAACCCCTAGTGGCTTATATTTAGACCCCTAGACCAGTCCATATCTCAGACTCCCCCAGAGAAACATCTTTCAAACGTGATTGTGATTAACATAGAGATCCACAGCTGATCAAGGAACATAAAATAAGAGACTGAAGACACAACTGAGGCGTAAATGGGACACCTAGCATACTAGCCTCTCCTCCCAAGGCTCAGGGATCATTGCAGAAAACAGATCAGGAAGACTCTAAGAGCCAGAGGTGGTGGATGATTACAAACAAAAACAACAACAACAACAGTAGCAGTAGCAGTGTATTCCAGATACAACATGGTTGCAGAAATGAACTCAGGGACCAGTTGTGAGACTGTACACAATAGCTATGCAACCTCAAGTCACACAAAATACCAGCACATAAGCACAGAAAGCATAGCCTCACTTTAGGAATTTTAAATGATCTGATTTTCATGGCTTCATACAGATACTTGGGTCCCTTTTAATATCAGTAAATTCTACACTGGACAGTAATGATGCAAAATTAAGGTCTAAGATCCAAAGTCTGGGAATGTTACAATAGTATTAAATACACTATAAAAAATAACATTATATTTCTAAAGTGACTTGGCTCCACCTTTATAAGGTAAAGAAAAGTTTACTTTTGAAAACTCAGGGTAGTCTGAGCATGGAAAATGTAGCCACCAACCCTGAGCAAAGTTCAAAGGAAATCTGTGTCATTTCAATCCATCAAAGAAGTAAGTTTGCAGGGAAAACTACTGTCCCCTACCACCATTTGGAAATATATGCTGGTGAAGACAGAGAACCAAAGCCCACCAGGGGTGGAATTTTAGGAAGAACTGACCCGGAGGAGGGAGAAATAAACTGTGGTTGATGAGTTGGTAGAAGCCAAATGAGTAAAGATTCAAGGAAATCAAGTCATGAGGTTGGTAGGGCATGGGCGAGATCAGCTTCTAGGAACTTCCTGGTTCCACTATGAGATGGGAAAGAAGAACAGAAGGCTGTTTCTGGGAGAGGCACTTGAATTCTGGGCAATGACTCTACTTAAAAATGCCCAACTTCATCATAACTCAAGTGTGGACATTTGCATTCATTCTTTTTACCTGCATGTAGATATCACACATACCTCATGTTCATAAGAAACAGGAGATAACCAGTACATATTCAACACAGTCATTATAATAAATCATTTTCTCCAGTGATAAAATAATGATGTTTGGGTTCTGAGCGTATCTAACACAGAAGGTTCAGGTGAGTTCAATGCATTCTTTTCCATGTCAATGAAAATTTCAACTTGTGGGTGTATAACCCAAGTATGAATTGAAAAATAATGTAAACTAGAAAACTCTGCTCTTTTTTTTTCATTCTTTTTTTTATTCGATATAATTTATTTACATTTCAAATGATTTCCCCTTTTCTAGCCCCCCCCACTCCCCGAAAGTCCCGTAAGCCCCCTTCTCTTCCCCTGTCCTCCCTCCCACCCCTTCCCAGTTCCCCGTTCTGGTTTTGCCAAATACTGTTTCACTGAGTCTTTCCAGAACCAGGGACCACTCCTGCTTTCTTCTTGTATCTCATTTGATGTGTGGATTATGTTTTGGGTATTCCAGTTTTCTAGGTTAATAACCACTTATTAGTGAGTGCATACCATGATTCACCTTTTGAGTCTGGGTTACCTCACTTAGTATGATGTTCTCTAGCTCCATCCATTTGCCTAAGAATTTCATGAATTCATTGTTTCTAATGGCTGAATAGTACTCCATTGTGTAGATATACCACATTTTTTGTATCCACTCTTCTGTTGAGGGATACCTGGGTTCTTTCCAGCATCTGGCAATTATAAATAGGGCTGCTATGAACATAGTAGAGCATGTATCCTTATTACATGGTGGGGAATCCTCTGGGTATATGCCCAGGAGTGGTATAGCAGGATCTTCTGGAAGTGAGGTGCCCAGTTTTCGGAGGAACCGCCAGACTGCTTTCCAGAGTGGTTGTACCAATTTGCAACCCCACCAGCAGTGGAGGAGTGTTCCTCTTTCTCCGCACCCTCTCCAACACCTGCTGTCTCCTGAATTTTTAATCTTAGCCATTCTGACTGGTGTAAGATGAAATCTTAGGGTTGTTTTGATTTGCATTTCCCTAATGACTAATGAAGTTGAGCATTTTTTAAGATGCTTCTCCGCCATCCGAAGTTCTTCAGGTGAGAATTCTTTGTTTAACTCTGTACCCCATTTTTTAATAGGGTTGTTTGGTTTTCTGGAGTCTAACTTCTTGAGTTCTTTATATATATTGGATATTAGCCCTCTATCTGATGTAGGATTGGTGAAGATCTTTTCCCAATTTGTTGGTTGCCGATCTGTCCTCTTGATGGTGTCCTTTGCCTTACAGAAACTCTGTAACTTTATGAGGTCCCATTTGTCAATTCTTGCTCTTAGAGCATACGCTATTGGTGTTCTGTTCAGAAACTTTCTCCCTGTACCGATGTCCTCAAGGGTCTTCCCCAGTTTCTTTTCTATTAGCTTCAGAGTGTCTGGCTTTATGTGGAGGTCCTTGATCCATTTGGATTTGAGCTTAGTACAAGGAGACAAGGATGGATCAATTCGCATTCTTCTGCATGCTGACCTCCAGTTGAACCAGCACCATTTGTTGAAAAGGCTATCTTTTTTCCATTGGATGTTTTCAGCCTCTTTGTCGAGGATCAAGTGTCCATAGGTGTGTGGGTTCATTTCTGGATCTTCAATCCTGTTCCATTGATCCTCCTGCCTGTCACTGTACCAATACCATGCAGTTTTTAACACTATTGCTCTGTAGTATTGCTTGAGGTCAGGGATACTGATTCCCCCAGATTTTCTTTTGTTGCTGAGAATAGTTTTACCTATCCTGGGTTTTTTGTTGTTCCAGATGAATTTGATAATTGCTCTTTCTAACTCTGTGAAGAATTGAGTTGGGATTTTGATGGGTATTGCATTGAATCTGTATAGTGCTTTAGGCAAAATGGCCATTTTAACTATATTGATTCTACCGATCCATGAGCATGGGAGGTTTTCCCATTTTTTGAGGTCTTCTTCCATTTCCTTCTTCAGAGTCTTGAAGTTCTTGTCATACAGATCTTTCGCATGTTTGGTAAGAGTCACCCCAAGATACTTTATACTGTTTGTGGCTATTGTGAAGGGGGTCATTTCCCTAATTTCTTTCTCAGCCTGCTTATCCTTTGAGTATAGGAAGGCCACTGATTTGCTTGAGTTGATTTTGTAACCTGCCACTTTGCTGAAGTTGTTTATCAGCTGTAGGAGCTCTCTAGTGGAGTTCTTTGGGTCACTTAGGTAGACGATCATGTCGTCTGCAAATAATGATAGTTTGACTTCCTCCTTTCCAATTTGTATCCCTTTGACCTCCTTATGTTGTCGAATTGCCCGAGCTAGTACCTCAAGTACAATATTGAAAAGATAAGGAGAAAGGGGGCAGCCTTGTCTGGTCCCTGATTTCAGTGGGATTGCTTCAAGTTTCTCTCCGTTTAGTTTGATGCTGGCTACCGGTTTGCTGTATATTGCTTTTACTATGTTTAGGTATGGGCCTTGAATTCCTGTTCTCTCCAAGACTTTAAGCATGAAAGGATGCTGAATTTTGTCAAATGCTTTTTCAGCATCCAATGAAATGACCATGTGGTTTTGTTCTTTGAGTTTGTTTATGTAGTGGATTGTATTGATGGATTTCCGTATATTGAACCAACCCTGCATTCCCGGGATAAAGCCTACTTGATCATGGTGGATGATCGTTTTGATGTGTTCTTGGATTCGGTTGGCAAGAATTTTATTGAGTATTTTTGCATCGATGTTCATAAGGGAAATTGGTCTGAAGTTCTCTTTCTTTGTTGGATCTTTGTGTGGCTTTGGTATCAGCGTAATTGTGGCTTCGTAGAAGGAATTGGGTAGTGTTCCTTCTGTTTCTATTTTGTGGAATAGTTTGAAGAGTATTGGTGTTAACTCTTCTTTGAAGGTCTGGTAGAATTCTGCACTGAAACCATCTGGTCCTGTGCTTTTTTTGGTTGGAAGACTTTCTATGACTCCTTCTATTTCTTTAGGCTTTATGGGACTGTTCAGATGGTCTAGTTGGTCCTGATTTAATTTTGGTATTTGGTATCTGTCAAGGAAATTGTCCATTTCCTCCAGATTCTCCAGTTGTGTTGAGTACAGGCTCTTGTAGTAGGATCTGATGATTTTTTGGATTTCCTCAGTTTCCGTTGTTATGTCTCCCTTTTCATTTCTAAGTTTGTTAATTTGGATACTTTCTCTGTGCCCTTTGGTCAGTCTGGCTAAGGGTTTATCTATCTTGTTGATTTTCTCAAAGAACCAGCTCCTGGTTTTGTTGATTTTTTGTATGGTTCTCTTTGTTTCTACTTGATTGATTTCGGCCCTGAGTTTGATGATTTCCTGCCTTCTACTCCTCCTGGGTGAAATAGCTTCTTTTTGTTCTAGGGCTTTCAGGTGTGTCATTAAGTTGGTAATGTATGCTCTCTCCATTTTCTTTTTGGAGGCACTCAGGGCTATGAGTTTTCCTCTTAGCACTGCTTTCATTGTGTCCCATAGATTTGGGTATGTTGTGCTTTCATTTTCATTGTGTTCTAAAAAATCTTTAATTTCTTTCTTTATTTCTTCCTTGACCAAGGTATCATTGAGTAGAGTATTGTTCAATTTCCACGTGTATGTGGGTTTTCTGTTGTTTCTGTTGCTATTGAAGACCATTTTTATTCCATAGTGATCAGATAGGAGGCATGGGATTAGTTCTATCTTCTTATATTTGTTGAGGTCTGTCTTGTGACCAATTATATGGTCAATTTTGGAGAAGGTACCATGAGGTGCTGAAAAAAAGGTATATTCTTTTGTTTTAGGATAGAATGTTCTATATATATCAGTTAAATCTAATTGGTCCAAAGCTTCAATTAGTTTCATTGTGTCCTTGTTTAGTTTCTGGTTTCCTGATCGGTCCATTGAGGAAAGTGCAGTGTTGAAGTCACCCACAATTATTGTGTTAGGTGCAATGTGTGCTTTGAGTTTTAATAAAGTTTCTTTTATGAAAGAGGGTGCCCTTGCATTTGGAGCATAGATGTTCAGGATTGAGAGTTCTTCTTGTTGTATTTTTCCTTTGACCAGCAAGAAGTGTCCCTCAGAGTCTCTTTTGATGACTTTGGGTTGAAAGTCAATTTTATCTGATATTAAAATGGCTACTCCAGCTTGTTTCCTGAGACCATTTGCTTGTAAAATTGTCTTCCAGCCTTTTACTCTAAGGTAGTGTTTGTCTTTGACCCTGAGGTGTGTTTCTTGTAAGCAGCAAAATGTAGGGTCCTGTTTACGTATCCAGTCAGTTAGTCTGTGTCTTTTTATTGGGGCATTGAGTCCATTGATGTTAAGAGATATTAAGGAATAGTGATTGTTACTTCCTATCATTTTTGACGTTATTTTTTAAATTTGATTGCTTAACTTCTTTTGGGTTTGATGAAAGGTTACTATCTTGCTTTTTTCAGGGTGAAGTTTCCCTCCTTGTATTGGTGTTGTCCTCCTATTATCCTTTTTAGGGCTGGGTTTGTGGATAGATATTGGGTGAACTTGGTTTTGTCGTGAAATATCTTAGTTTCTCCATCTATGGTGATTGAGAGTTTTGCTGGATATAGTAGTTTTGGTTGGCATTTGTGTTCTCTTAGAGTCTGCATGAGATCTGCCCAGGACCTTCTAGCCTTCATAGTCTCAGGTGAAAAGTCTGCTGTGATTCTGATAGGTCTTCCTTTATATGTTACTTGGCCTTTTTCTCTTACTGCCTTTAATATTCTTTCTTTGTTTAGAACATTTGGTGTTTTGATTATTATGTGACGGGAAGTATTTCTGTTCTGGTCCAGTCTGTTTGGAGTTCTGTAGGCTTCTTGTATATTCATAGGCATCTCTCTCTTTAGGTTAGGGAAGTTTTCTTCCATAATTTTATTGAAGATATTTGCTGGCCCTTTAAGTTGTAAATCTTCACTCTCATCTATGCCTATAATCCTTAGGTTTGGTCTTCTCATTGTGTCCTGGATTTCCTGGATATTTTGGGTTACAAGCTTTTTGCATTTTGCATTTTCTTTAACTGTTGAGTCCATGGTTTCTATGGAATCTTCAGCATCTGAGATTCTTTCTTCTATTTCTTGTATTCTGTTGTTGATATTTGCATCTCTGTCCCCTGATTTCTTCCCAAGGCTTTCTATCTCCAAAGTTGTCTCCTTTTGAGTTTTCTTAGTTGTTTCTACTTCTGTTTTTAGATCCTGGATGGTTTTGCTTAGCTCCTTCACTTGCTTGTTTGTGCTTTCCTGTAATTCTTTAAGAGATTTTTGTGTTTTTTCTTTCATGACCTCAGCCTGTTGACCAAAGTTCTCCTGTATTTCTTTAAGAGATTTTTGTGTTTCGTCTTTCATGACCTCAGCCTGTTGACCAAAGTTCTCCTGTATTTCTTTAAGTGTTTTTTGCATTTCCTCCTTGTTGGCTTTTGTATTCTCCTGGATTTCTTTCATTGATTTTTGTGTTTCCCTTGCAAGGGCTTCTAACTTTTGATCCATTTTCTCCTGAATGTCCTTCATGTGTTCCTGTACCAGCATCATGACCAGTGATTTTAAATCCAAATCTTGTTTTACTGGTGTGATGGGGTATCCAGGACTTGCTGGTAGTGGAGAATTTGGTTCAGATGTTGCCATATTGCCTTGATTTCTGTTAGTGACGTTCCTGCGTTTGCCTTTTGCCATCTAGCTCTCACTGGTGTTACTTGTTCTTGTCAGTGCTGGACTCACCAGTGCAAGCTGCCCCTTCCCCGTTGGCCTCTGGTGCACAGCTTACACTCTGCACTGCCTGTAGACAGGGTGCTGTTGTCCAGGCTGTTCAGATCCCGAAGCAGGCACCTGAAGGCTCCCGCTGGGGCCCCGCAGGATTTATTGGAGCACACCGACTTCTCCCAGCTGGCCGCCCGGAAGCCCCCACTAGCCTCTTGAGGGACCTGGAGATGTGGCGGCCACCCAGGCTGATCTGAAGCGGAGAGAGTTGACCTGAGGGCTTCTGCCTGAGGCCTTGCCCCAGATTGTGTCTGTGGGCCAGATGGAACCCGTGTGCACCCCCAGGGAGCTCCGAAGGTGTATGTTGCTGGGACCTCCCCTGTGTTCCGCTCACTCCGCTGGGCAGCCGATTTCCCCAACCGGGCTGGCGCACACTAGGTTAGCCTTGTCGCCCGGGCCCTGAGTCCAGGCAAACGCCTGGGAGGCCAAGGTCCGAGCAAAGTTCCCCTAGGGCTATGACTGTTATTTGGGTCCGCCAGGTGACCCGGATGGCGGGCGTGCGCGTCTGCGCTCCCCGAAAGCACCGGGAGAGTCTGTTGTGCTAATAACCTCCTGGGCAGGTTGACACACAGATGGCCCACCAAGCCGCCCAGTTCTTGGGGTCAGTCCTGTGCCTTTTGGGGCCTAGACCCCCGTTTTGTTAGCCTCAGGCTACGCTTGTTAGCCGTCTCTGCCCTCCCGAGCACTCTGGCTCCTGTAGGCAAAATGGCGGCGCGTGCGCCGGCCGGGGCAAAAAAAAACTCCTGGCTGGGTTGGCGCCCAGATGGCCACTCGAACAGCCCAGGGCCTGGGTGCAGGCCAACGCCCGTCTGGCTCAGACCCCTGCGGTGTTGGGCCTAGGATTATGTTTGTGTACCTCAGTCTGACCGATCTCTGGAGCCCGGGATCAAGATGGAGGTGAGTCTCTCCTGACTGGCGGGAAGCCGAGTTCTGAAGTGGCTTCCGTGCAGCGAAAGGCTCCGCAGAACCGCAGCTGCTTGCCGCCCGGCTGGTCAGTGAAGGTCAGTGGTCGTGGGCGCAGGGCCTAACTGGACCCTGTGTCGCCTTGGTTCCACCGCTGATGGCCCTTCAGCTGGAGCAGCCACTGCTACCGCCGCCGCCGCCGCCGCAGCCGCCCTCCCCCTCGAAAACTCTGCTCTTAGTTTGGTTTGCCTCATGAAGAAAATAGAAGTGACAGAGGGCTAAATCCCAGAAAACCGCTTCTATGTTGACAGTGTCATTAAGTTAAAAGCTCAATTAGTGCATGTAAGCCACATATCCTAATCTGTCACAGTTTCATTGTAGCCTAACAGATAGGGAGAAAGGGAAGCGTTTAATTCCAGCCCCTACTGGCCATCCTGTCACACCTAAGGGGAGGACAGACAGAGGAAAACATATGAATTATAGTCCAGAAGCACACGCTTACTAAAAGATTGAATACTTAAGATTATAGAATTCTGAGCTCATCCCCACAATACCTGACTACCACATTTCTAAAAATTAATTTAAAACATTTTCTTTTACACAGAATTCCTAGCTACCAAGCTGAAGCTACAGAATGCATCAAAATAAAAATTCAAACACATTGAAAAAAATAGATTTCAATATTGCAGACAGGTTGGGATTACCGGGACACAAATTCACCCTTCACATAGTGTGGGCTCCAAAGGAAAAAATGAACAGCCTGTGACATAGGCTGCAATTTGTTCAGATATGGAAATTCAAGGAAAAGACCAAAAGTAAATGCTGCAGATCAAAACCATTATAATGGAGATAAAGAATTAAAAGTATGCCTTTGATGGGCTGACTGCTGGCCAAGGGAATAATCCCTGAATTCAGTGATCTATGGTTAGAAAATCCAAAATTAAAAATAGAAATGGGAACAAAATAACAACTATCCAAGAACAACATAACAACTATAAAAAGTATAAAATATGCTAGATAGAAATGAGGGGAAGAAGAGAAGTGCAAAGAGGAAACATTTGAAACAGTGGAGAGAGAATCCTCCATAAATAGGCACCAAACACTAAATCACAGATGTGGGCATCTTAATAGAAAGCCCTGTGTAACAAATTTGATAGCCTATAATTCAGGCCAGTGACATGGCACTCTGGGTAAAGATACTTGCTCTACAAGCACAAGGACCTGAGGCTGAATCCTCAGCACCTATGTAAAAAGTCAACCTATTCCTTTGCGTTTCTACAACATCAGCCTTATTGGTGGGGTTACAGAGACAGATTCCAGGAGCTAGTTGGTCAGCTAAACTAGCCGAAATGGGAATTTTGGGTTCAGTGTGAGACTCTGTCTCAAAGCAATAGGGTGGTGGGTGATAGAGGATGCTACTCAACATCCTGTTCTGCCCTCTACATGCATGCACATAGGGAAACAAATGTTTGTGCAACAGAGACAAAGACAGAGATAGAGACAGATTGACAGAGAGACACAGAGTGACACAGGGAGACACAAAGATAGATTCAGAGAAAGATAGACCCAGAAAGAAATATACACTCAGAGAGAGAGAGATAGAGAAGAGAGACAAAGACAGAGAGAGGACACACATATTCTTTTTGCTGAAAGAAATTAAACTTTAAACCGATTCAAAGGTATTGTGGGAGGCATGGGTGACGGCACTGAAATGAGGCTTGTTCTCAGCTCAAACGCATAATTCTTTGTGTTACTCTAACAAATCATTTCCTGTTTCCAATTCTTCATTTGCTCATGTTCAAAATGACTAAAGTCCCAAACAATCTTAAAATTATCTATCCCAGTTTTAAATAAGTTATTAAAGAAAATGAAGAACCAGAAGAATCCTAATTAATATTCATTTTAAAGACAGTATTACTGACAGTACAAATCCAGCAGAAATTGCTAGATAGAGCCTAGCATTAATTCTATACAATGGCTACAGAAGGATTTCTCCTCCATTCTGACCATAAATTGTTTCAGTTGTTGAAATCTTGGACTCTTCCTGCTTGGGTTCCTCTTTTGGGTTTCCTTGTCCCTGAAGTTGAACAGTTTTCACTCGAGCCTCTCTTCCCTACCTCCTATTATCCAACCATCAGTCTAATGTCCCATTCAGTAGACCTCTTACGAGTTGGTCAAACTCAGAAATCAATACTATAAAGACACACTTTTAAAGCAATGATATTCTGTCTTATTAATTCATGTGGTCACCAAAGAGATGTGGAGAAGAATCACAGGAGATGGAAACATTTAAAGAAAGGCTGAATGAATCCTCTGCCTTCTTCAGTGGCTCAGCCTGGATACTTATACCTATGTGGCCATCTCAGATTGTGTACAAAGTCTCCAAGTCACGATGACCAGCTCCCTCTGGCTTGCTTGGAGGTTGATGCATGTGAACTTGCTAGTATTCAGACTCATAGACCAGAATTTGCATACCCCTGCTCCTTGCCACGTCATTTTACAACCCTAGAAAACTCTTAACCACTTTCCTGTGCTCCTCTTCTGGAAGGTTTATCCCCAAGTCATAGGTGCCAATCATATACAGACCACTGGTGCTTATATATAAAATCAGATATAATGGAAAGCAATTACTAGATTTTCGATGTTTAGTTCTTCTTATAGACAAGAACATCTGAGATAAGTCCCACGAGTTAGTCTTCCTCTACATAGCTTATACAACCCAAATGAGTGATTGACACCTAGATGTGTACTGGAAGTGGGGACTGAGTCAGAGGCCATGCAGGAGTGCTGTTTTCTGCTTTGTTCAGCTGACTTCCTATAGCACTTAGGGCCACCAGCCCAGGAATGGCACCACCCACAGTGACCTTCCAAGCCAATTATTTATCAAGAAAAAGCACTACATGGTTGATGCCCAAAGGCCATTCTGGTAGGGCATTTTCTCAGTTGAGATTCAGTCTTCTAAAGTGTCTCTGGTTGTGTTAAGATTATGTAAACCCAGGAAACACACTGTCATTTACAGTGTGCTGGGGTTGGTCTTGTGCACTGTGTATTCAGATGCTAAATCCTGTGCCTCAAGATCAGGTTATAGTTTGAACACAGACATTATATGAACCAATTACTGTAATGAATGTTTCCCAGTAATTTCTAATTGGGCAATAAAAGGCTAGAGCCTGTGATTGGGCAAGAGAGAGTGGGAGGTGGGACTTACTTAACATAGGAGTCCATGAGGAGAAGGACAGAGGGGAGAAGGTCACCATGAGGCAAGATGGACCACGAGGATGGACCACTCCTGCATGGCCTCTGACTCAGTCCCCACTTCCAGATTCCTCTTTTGAGTCCCCACTCTGACATCCCTGGATGATTACTGTGAGATGTAAGAGGAAATAAACACTTCATCCCCATGTTGCTTTCAAGCATAGTGACTTATCACAGCAAAAGAAACCCTATGACAGAGAACAACCTCACATTAATTAGAGCAATGCAAGTGCACCGTATTAACACAAAATCATAAAAAACTGTCTTAAACTTTTACCATTTAACATGCATGCTTTATTAAATATATATTAAATACATTTGGAAGAGAAAATGGTAAAACAACTAATGACAAATGAACAACAATAAAAGCATTTTTGAATAGATGATGGACAAGGGTCTTACATACCCATATGCATACACACACCTACACTACACTAAAGTACACTATACACATGCCTACTTTGGGATACTTTGATATACTTTTGAATACTTAAAGCCAGCCCATGAAATTTATGAAGGATTTTGTTTGTTCATTTGTTTTGCTTTCTAAAAAGTCATACTTGGAACTAGTAAGATCTTGAAGAAAGACTTTGAAAAACTGATTTCTGGAGTGACTAAATTTATATTACTCTGTGAAAAGGAGTCAGAGTCCTTTAAAAATATTTATAGCTTTTGACCTAGACATTCTACTTCTAGGAATACACTTTGGAAGTAACTTGAAGGTGTAAAATCTCAGTTAGAGAAGTGTTTATTGCACTGTCTCATTAGAATAGAAAAAATATTTGAGCAATCTGACCTTCCATCAGTAAGAAAGGGGATGGGCTGAGTAATTTCATATGATACTGCAGCCCTGGGGTCTGTACATTGGGTTGCAGACAAAAGTTCAACCCTCTCTTTGTTTATAATTTTTCTGGCTTTGGTGTATAGATACTTCTCAGAATTTAGCTGTTCTCGTGTTTACATATATTCCTGGTGACATTCAAGGTCCAAGGATCAAACAGAGGAACTGCTCAGGCCTCATGTGGACTGTATGTTTATGGTATTTATTATTTGTCACTGAACAGGAAAGTCTGTTGACTCCTACTATCTCCAATCAATCTCATTGTCTATAATGAATATTGTGTATAATGAATGTTGAATGACAAAGGTAAGTGTGGAATTTGTAATCTTAAATGGAGAAAACATAGGTATTTATTCAGATCTGGTCTATTGGTACAACCACTTACTAATAATAGCACTTACAACAATAATACCATGAAAATGATGACTTCTTGTTTCATAATAAATCAGTTTAAAACGGAGTGATTTCCTGATATTACTTTAGACTTGTTTAAAGCAAAACTATCTTTCTTTGTTACTTCATTCTTTCCTAGTCCTAGTAATTCCTACAATGTGCATCATATCTTGCTGCCTTTATACAAACAGTTCTGCACAAACATTCATCTGTGATAATTTATGAAGCCAGAGTCTCCAAACATCCCAGAGGCCACTCTCAGTGATGATGTCATCCATCTTAACCTTAAAGGGCACCTCCACCCCCTTCTCCTGCTGACTTCCCGCGCCAATGGCCATACTTTTCAGAGTATCACAGTCTGAAATTGGCTGTCTGACCTATTGGGTAACTGATGCCTGGAAAATTAGGTCACTGTACTAGAATGTCTGCTTTTTGGGTTTTAAGAAATTTCAGAGAAGGGTAGAGATCACTCTAGCCCCGCCAGCTTTGAAAACAAGCAGTGTCTCCTAAGTCACCAGGAAGGAGCATGATAGCCTTGAACTCTGTACTATCTATCTCCTCTCTGTTGTTTTGCTGCTTCAGAAATCACTAGCACCTGATAGTGGTTTCAATGCTCACCCAATGGGAAGGGCAGTTCCTGAGTCAGGTTTCTGTGAGACAGGAAAACAAGCATGGTTTACTGAATCTCAGGAGCTTACAAAGTTCAGGAAGGTAGCCCAAAACCTTAAGAGATAAAATTGGCAATAAAGACTTCATCATGGAAATTACGTGAACCAGAACTTCCAAAATGAATCTGTCTTTAAAATAATTAAACCAACTACATTCTACAGTCCTCATTTAGGAACTTCAATCTTTAACAGACACTTACAGGCAGACCCTTATTGTTATAAAGTAATACTAGAGAAGGCGGTGGTACCTCCCTGCAATCCAACTCTAGGGAAGCTGATAGTGACTTGAGTTTGAGAACTGGACTGCATAGGGAAATGGGATCTCAAAAGCAAATACACCAGTATAAAAAGGAAGCATTTATTCCATTTACAGTTGGTTCTATTAATGGACTTGGAAACAGAAAGTTCAAAATTCAGTGTGAATTCAAATACCACTTCTGATACAGAATGTACTAATAGTATTTGAAAACATATTACACACATTTAGTTGGTTGGTATGACTCAAGCCCTGTTTTTTGTTTTGCCGTTTTCCTTTTTAATGGAAATGCAGGTAAAATGCATATTTATTTTATATTATTAGTTTGGTTTACCAGTATGTGTTTTTAAAAATCTCCATTATATTTCCCCTTTAAGCATGCTGCACTTTTAATGTGCTAAAAATACTTTGATACATTTGGTGAATGTAGACTGGAAAAAAACGATGAATGCCATTTCTGGTAAAGAGGGAAAGAGAGAGGCAGAGACAGGGAGACACACAAAGAGAGACAGAGACACAGAGAGAAAAGGAACTAACAAGTAACTGGGAGGCAAAATAAGAGCAGCAAGTGAAAGCTAAAAGGTAAGGGGTGGGAGGAAATGTCACCCAGGCAACCTAAAGAGGATGCTGGGAATAAAAGAGGAACGTTTGTGTAGACCAGAATAAGAAGAGGTCATTTCAGGTAGAGGAAATTTATGCCCTGGAGCTTAGAAGCATGAAATAGCTTTGAGTAGCCAAACCCTACGAGGGATGAAACAGAAAGTACAAAGACAGCCTCAAGCCCCATGAACTTCTAATAGCAAAGAGCTCTAAAGTGTGGAGAGGAGACAGGATTTGTCCTGAGGGTGGTGGAAAGCTAATTAAATGCTTTCCCTAACATTTTAGAAGTATGGACCAGGCAAGAGGGGATGAAAATTTCAGAGGGGATTCAGCTTGAGTTAAGTAGGGTACCATGGCAACAATAGGGAAGGGAAATGGCGATGTCCAGACATAAAAGATTAAGAAGCATGTTTAGAATGCCACCGTCCAATAAAGCTATGATCAGACTTAGGCTGGAAATACAGATCAGCGATAAAGTGTTCACATTGCATGTACATGGGCCTTCTTTTGATGCCCCCCCAAATGACCATTTTACAAAGGGCATTTTAAAATAGGAATTATGATCCAATTCACTTAAAGTAAGTAATTCTGAGTCTCCTAGCTGTCAGACTGAAAAGGTAACATTAAACACATGAGATTAACTCTAACAATATAGCCTAATATACAAAAATATCTCAATATGAAATTAAAGATTATAAGAACTGTTCCATTCTTTTTTTATAAACCTGTGTGATTTTCTCACCCAACTGAATTTTGGCTCACCATATTTTTAGTGTTCGACTGCCCCATGGATTGATGTCTGCCGGTGTGAAGACTTATAAAATATAATCTGTGGTCAGTTGGATAAATAATGGAAGAGCAATAGCTATCTTAGACAGAATACACTAAAAATGCTAAATGGATAAATGATAGATGGATAGATGAGTAGATGGGTAGATAGGTGGATGGGTGGGTGGATGGATCCATAGATAGATAGATGGGTAAGTAGCTGGATGGATGGGTCAGTAAATGGATGAAGGGATAGACAGATAGGTAGGTAAGTGAATGGATGAGTGGGTGGCAGGGTGCATGAATAGAAAGATGGGTGGGTGAGTGGGTAGATAGGTATGTGGATGGATGCTTGCAGCATGCACGATGAAATAATTCAATAAAAAATTTTGACTGTAAATGAAGCTTAAGAACAACCACAGTTAGGTGATAAACACATGATTGAGAACACACATGTAAAACAAGAAAACTCAAAGGAAAAGGGAGTTACTTAGGATGGTAATTCACAAGAGTATTAGGCTAAGGAAGTCAGAGTGAAGTACAAAAAAAGAAAAACATAAGGACAAAAGAAAAAAATCCAACAGAAGAGAAATGTGTTAGTCATCTTCCCATCATTGTGGCAAATATCTAGGGCAACTTACAGGAGCTAAGTGTATTATCAAAGAAGCAGGGGCAGTTCCTGTAAGATGCCACTCACTTTATTAAATCATCTCTTTATTTTCTGAACCTAGTGATTTCCCTTGTCAAGTAGAAAATAAATCTTTCAAGAAATTCTCCTTCCTCACCCATCCATCATTGCTTAGTCAAAGAATTATTTAGTAGAATGGGATAAAGACAAAAGGGACTCAAGGGAAGATACCTAGCCATGTGGATACTGTAAACTACACATTGTTTATCTGGCCTGACTCTCTGCTATGTTTGTCCCTTTTTTCTGTATCAACTGAGATTCCCAT
Organism: Apodemus sylvaticus; assembly: GCF_947179515.1. Classification (NCBI taxonomy): domain Eukaryota; kingdom Metazoa; phylum Chordata; class Mammalia; order Rodentia; family Muridae; genus Apodemus; species Apodemus sylvaticus. Next base: position 11,684,041 of record NC_067481.1, read on the forward strand.
ATACCTACTATGTCCTGGCTCCAGCTCCTCCTGGAGAGTTCTCAAGAAGTGTTCCCTTGGCTCAAGTTCCATTCAACTTAGATATTTTCTTGCACTTTGAGAACCCATATAATTTATAAGAACACAGCTAACACCAACCCCTCTCATAGGCCAGTGGAACCATAGGAGGTTTGCCTAGATACAACACTCTCCTGGTTCACTTTTATTTCCATTAAACTTTTTGCTGATTATACACAAATTGGGAACTAGTGGGTGCAAAAGCCAATTATTTCCTATTATCAGGCCTAAACATTTGGGAGTTTTCTAACTACCCAATTCCTAAGTTTGCTTCAAAACAACACAACTCTCATTCTTTAGGTCCATAGGAATCCTAGATATAATGGCTGTCGACATGTCTGTGGTTATGGTATAAAACGTTCAAATGCAGATCCTTGAAAGAGTCATGAACTCAGATGCTCTTTACTGTAACCTTAAGTGCCTATCTCTTGGGTTTGTAAGTATCTTGACTTCCATAGTAACAGATACAAGAACAGGCTTGGGATCAAAGTAGCCTTTCTGAGAGAGAAGAGGAGGCTGTGAATGCAACTAAAAAAGTATCAGATAGTGTCAAGGGGAGTACAGAGGAGTGTAGAGAGAAGAAATACACTCCTGAATACCACAATGAATTGTCCACCTATAGCAGGCACCAAAGATGGTATTGTAATATAAATTCAGCGAACTAGAATATCCTTTAAGACCTATGACATTAAAAGCAAAACATATACTACATACAATAATATGAGCAGAAATAGATATTATATACTTCTAAAGTATATGTCTATACATTAAAATCATATAAAGTATAACAGTGATCATCTTCCATTGTTGAATTTACAATTCTTGATTTTTTCCATACTCTATTCCTTCATCTTTCTTCCATAACTATTCTGTTTTTATATTTTATGTATTAAAGACATATATCTTTGAGATAAAAATACCTTGAGATATTTTTTCATGGCTATGGAGAATTAGAGTACAATAGGAATACACAGCTAGGAGACCCAAGGAGAAAGAAGCAGGTGATTATAATGATAAAAATGCCTTCACATTTATAACTGAAACAATAGAACTGATATAGAAGAAAAGCCTGAAGATTTGATAGGACAAAGGGTAAAGACTAAAAGAAAAGACCTACAAACAAAATTGCTGCGGTCTTCAAATGACACATCTCTTTCTTTAGGGAGAAAGATGTATCGGCAGGTTCAAGTATTTATAGAAGAGTAGCAACAAGGCCTTGGATATGATGAGAATGGTATGTGAACCTGCATCTTCCTGGATACAGAGGCTAGCCTCTGCAGAAGCTCTAAGTCAGGGGGACTACCATAACAGGTATGAGACTGGAGAAGCCATAGGAGACAAGAGACATGCTACACAACACTGACATAGACAGTGCACTTTTCCAAGGTAGTTTTCTTTGGCTATACATGGAAACCTGTAAAGGGACATAGATTCAAAGTGCAAGTTTTCAGGAACCACATAGGCAAGAGGAGGGGAAAAGAGGAAGGGATGGCAGGAGGGAGGGAGAGAGGGAAGGAGAGGGAGAGAGACAATTACCTTTACCTCAGTGCCTCATTATCTCACTTAACAGCCAAATGGTGTACATGAAACCTTTGCAGATAAGTGCCAAGAAGCACAAGAGCTTAAAAGCATTTGCATCTCCCTTTTTAATCACTGAGGTCAAATCTCTCAAGAATCATCTAAGTGACCCATAAATAACTAGGTCCCTTATGTACACAATTGTTTCTGGACAGCATACTCTATTAAAAAAAAAAACAGCCATCCTTTCTAGGAATTTCAGACTTCGGAGAGGTCTATAAAATAGTTATTGCAGTGCACTGGCTTCCCATTGTTCACAGTACTCTTTCCCTTGGCAGCAAAGGAAATCCTTCAGGTCTGGCTTTGACCTTGCAAATTACAATGAGCAATGCCTTCCTCTGCAGGGGATGCTCTCAAGGCTTCCCCTGTGCTTTCCTGTAACCTGCTGCTATGACCTATACACTATCATTCACCCTCAGAGATCCTGCCTTTCTGATGGGATTCCAGTTGCATCTTTCTAGATAGGACAGTGAAATCCAGAATCTGTCTAATTCTTTAGTTTATCCACTTCTCTCTTCTTAAATTCTAAAGCCATTGGAAAAACAGCTCTACTCAAAAGGAATATATACACCCAGCATCTTACACCATTATCCAGGAAAAGCAGCTGCAGGCAGATGGCACAGTGTCTTCACCATGCCCAGAGGTCTAGATGACACAGCAATGCTTTATAGATAGAAACAGAAGAATCAAACTCAGGTTCACAATAGACTTTTATTTTGTTTCATCCATGCCAAACCCTTTAAGACACTGTTTCTGAAACATTCCATTATATTTTATATCACTGATGACATAGACCATTCTTCCTCTAGACAATGATTTTCCTATTGTAAAGACTCGTCATCAAACTGCATGTCTGCACTGAGGAAGTGGCAATGCTATCATGGTGATGTGTCCAACATGTATAAATAATAATATACTGCCACTCTCTTGCAAACTCTGGATGCCAGATGAAGAGCTGCATTTTTTATTTTTTATTTTTTTATTCCTCATGAATGGCTGAGAGTGCAGCCCAGGAATACCTGCTTATGCAGAACTTCTCTGAAGCCTCCCATCCCTACCCTCCAGTCCCAACACAAGCCCATCGGTTGCCTGTTTCCTATGACCACTCCCTTTTCTAGACCGTTCTTTTTTTTTTTTCTCATGGTCATGTGTGTATCTGACATGTATGTGCATATATATATATATATATATATATATATATATATATATATATGCACTTTAGCATCTACATGGATGCATGTAGGAGGCCTGAAGTTGAAGTCATATATTACTGAGGCAGGGTTTCCCATATGGTGATAGTGGAATCCAGTATGGTCCATTGATCTCCTATCTCTGCCTCTAAAAGCTTACATTACAGAGAGGCCACCATGCCCCCCACCAGCATTCAGGTGACCTCTGGGGACTTGTATTCTTGTCTGCATGCTTGTGTGGCAAAGACTTCAGCTACTGAGCCATCTCCCCAGACAAAACAATTAATTAATTAATTAATTAAACAATTTAATCTCAGAATTCTTTGCAGTTCTGTTGAAACTATACCCTGTTGACAAGAGTTTGGGGAGCCATAAATTAAGAAGATATTGACAAAGACACAAAACTCCTAATTAACTATGATTAAGACATTGCTTTCCTGAAAACTGTTAAGAAAAGGAGGGGATTAAACCTTCCTAGCCTCTAAATGACAACTGTGTGAAATGGTAAAGATATTTTTCATAACTTTCTGAAGTTTTAATTTTATCTGTATGGGTATTTTGGCTGATGATAGCACATGTGTCCCTTGCCTTGTATGAACAGAGTTACGAAGAAAGTCTCAGATCCCTTAGAGATAGAATTAAAGAGGGATGTGGGTACTGGGAATCAAATTTGGATCCTCTACAAGATCTTCCAATGCTCTTGACCACAAAGAACTCTTTCCAATACTAGGTAATATGTCTGTTAATTAGCTCAATGTTTCATTTCCAGGATGTATTTTCAGAACATGTACAGAATAAGTATATGCAATTTTATCTGTCAATTAAAATAAATGAAAAAAATGGAAGAGAAACAAAATGCCAAGAACTATTATCCATCCCAGTGTTTGAACCATCACAATTCTGCTGACCAGACACAACGTGAATGTGCATTTGAGTCATACAAAGAAAATACTCATATTCACAGTCTGTTTGAGTCTGGAATGAATCACATCAACCTATGATTCTAACGTAGATCCATTGCAACACTAAGCAGAAGTGAAGCAGTTCTACTAAACAGTTGTATTGTCACATATTTGAGGAACAATTTTTGAACAACTGGCCCAACGCAATAACTCTATATACATTTATGAAATACCCATTCTACTGCATACTCACTGTGTATACTTTCTGTCTCTGTCTCTGATCTGTCTCTCTATGCCTCTGTCTGTCTCTTTCTCTTTGTGTGTATGTGTATTATATGTGTGTGTGTGTGTGTGTGTGTGTGTGTGTGTTCCTGATGTGTATGGAGTTCAGAGAATATCGGGTATTTTTTTCATCAGTGTCCAGCTTACTTTGGAGATTGGCTCTCTCACTGGCCTGGTGCTCACTGAATGGCTAGAGTGGCTAGCCAGTGAGTTGTAGAGACCCTTTTATCTCTGTCTCCCTAATGCTGAAATTACAAATGGATTCCTCTCCTGGGCAACTTTGCTTACCTGCCTTGGTATTTCATGTTGGCAGGGGTCTTGAATCTCTTTGCTCACACCTGATTGCAGGACAAGGAAGCCAAATGCTCTGCTTTTCAAGTTGCCCTCATCCCTCTGCACCCTATTTTGAACACCTGACATATATTAAACATAAGGTTAACATGGATTTTATGTGTCCTTTGGGAAAGCAAAAAGTAAACCTGAGCTCGGGGCATGGCGTGTTCCATGATTTTATTGGTCATAATGTTTTCATAGTGAGAGCAGGTGGCATCCATAGAGACCCAGAACCAATGAGCCCCGATCATGCATCTTTCCTAGACAAAGGTTTTCCATGATGAAACCATATCAGAAATTCTGTGTGCAACACCCTCGTCAGTATTCAAATGGACTTTGTATGCAATTCCGTGGTTTTCTAATGTATAGGTGTATGTCTGCCATAATTACAGTAATAGCTTTTTGAATTTGGTAATAAGAGTTCCCACTGCTTTTTTGACTGTTTTCTGTTTCCACAGTTTTGCATATTTAGGGTATTATACACGGAAGCCAAATCACACAACAACCTGATCTTTGGCAACTGGCTTATTTAACTTAGCAGAGCAACTAAGTGCCTAGGATGTTATGTTGTTGGTGTTTAACTAGATTTCATTGAAAACAGCATGCTTTGTTGAGTATTTAGTGGACAAGATTTTTCACTTTCTGCTTTTACACATGATGCAGCTATAAATATGCTTTGTCGTGCTTTTGTGAGAGCACATGTTTTATTCCTCTTGGACAAAAGACTAAATTTGAGAATTCTAAGTCCTATGATACATCTAACTTTTCTTCATCAAGACACCACCAATCATTTCCTAGCATGGTTGTACCATGTGACACTCTCATTGGCAAAGTAGAGAGGCTCTGATTTCTCTACCCTCGGCATGAGCATTCCACTTTAGATTCTCCTTGTCCTGGTGAGATAAGATCTCCCCACAGCTTAGGTTATTATCAGTGAGCTATGATATACAGGGTCTTTTCATGGCTACCAACAGTACCTCTTTGGTGAGATGTTTTTCATGTAAATTGTTATAGTGGTTCTTTCTGTTTGTATATAGAATGGCAATGGAAAAGTTAGAGACCAACTCTGTAAACAGAAAAGGACTTAATAAGTCCATTGTAAGCACAGCAGTAAATACATTTTAGGTAATTGCTGTTTCATTTTATAGTGCGCATGTAAATGCTTTTACTGATGTGAAGGTTTTCCATTAATTAAATTGCATTTCTATTGGCAGGGTCAACTTTGTCAATTTTTTAAAACTTTTCTTAGGCCATCACCCCCTCCCCTTCCTTACTCCCCATACTTCTGAACACCACAGAAGACTATTAAATTGGTGAGAACAGATGGAAAAGGTTTCCACCAGTGAGAAAGGCAAACCTATTTGCCTGAGGTGAGTAAACAGGGTTCTCATGAATGCTGATAAGTGCTTGAAACAGATTAAAAATAGAAAGTGTGACTGCTAATCTTGTTTGGGAGGAAGAAGAACTTCTTTAGAGTAGGGATAACAAAATGTGTCTGTAAGACAATCTTCTTTTTATTTACTTTCATAATGCAACCATACAAAATTGTTGAGGATGGAAAGGAAAGCATTCGAAACCCATAACCAAATACATTTGATTATATAGTCAAATCAATAACAATTTTGATTATATACTAACAATCTGGAATTTTATAAAGAGGTCATTTCCATGTTGCTTGCTCTTAACAAAAATATATTTTAAAAATGACAAGTCCCATCAGTAAACAAGGAAATCATTTTTTTCTTCCTCAACTTCTTTTGTGGATTGTCCCTCTTAAGAGGATCCCTCAAATCCCTTCTGTCTTCCCTTTATTCATAAGAAGAATCTACATAAGTCATCGCCATATCTAGAACGTGAGTTATTTCTCTGAATCATAAGATTTCTCACTTTATTTTCCTGTTACTATTATTGTGGATGTTGCTTGACCATCTTATTAGATTTTTCTAACCTGACACTGGGTTCGAATAGCTATGTAAGATTGACTCAAATCAATTCCTTTCCCTTGACTAGTTGGTGAATTATCAACTCTTTCTGATGGGATGAAGGAAACTTAAAATATGTATATACTCCTCAGACCATCTGACCTCAGTGGAAGAGGATGCAACTAATCCTATAGAGAACTGATGCCCTGTGGAAGGGAGATGTTGGGAAGTGAGAGGTGAGTGGGTGGGTGGCAAAGCACCCTCTTAGAGGCAAGGGGGAGGGAGAGGAGGTAAAGAACTCTGGGAAGGGGAACCAGGAAGAGTAATAAACATTTGGAATATAAATAAATAAAATAATTTATGTACACACACACACACACACACACACACACACTTCTATTTGTGTACGTAGAGATATGTCTGACTCTTTTCCCTACTCAAAACCCTTTTCCTCCTACTGGGTGGCCTCATCTAGCCTTGCTATAAGAGCTTATGCCTAGTCTTTTTTAACCTATTCATTTTATATCCCCCTCACTGCCCACCTCCATATCACTCCCTCCCATAATCCTTCCCCCCTACTCTTCCCCTTCTCCTGTGATCAGGTGGAGGCTCAATGGGTATCCCTCCACCATGACACATCAAGTCTCTTTGAGGCTAGGTGCATCCTCTCCCACTGAGGCTGCACAAGACAGCCCAGCTAGAAGAACACATCCCACATATAGGCAACAGCTTTTGGAATAGCCCCAGCTCCAGTTGTTCAGGACCCACATGAAGACCAAGCTACACTTCTGCTCCTGTACAGGAAGGTCTAGGTCCAGTCCTTGTGTGTCCGTTGGTTGATAGTTCAGTTTCTAAGAGCCCCAGAGTTCCAGTTTAGTTGACACTGTTTTTCTTCCTGTGGAATTCCTATCCTTTATGGCCCACAATCCTTCCTCCTATTCTTCTGTAAGAGTCCCCAAGCTCCATCCACTGCTTGGCTGTGGGTCTTTGCATCTGTCTCAGTCGGCTGCTGGGTAAAGCCTCTCAGAGGACAGCCATGCTAGGCTCTTGCCTACACGCATAACAGAGTATCATTAATAGTGTTAGGGATTAGTGTTTGACCATGGGACAGTCTCAGGTTGGGCCTGTTATTGGTTAGCCATTCCCTGAGTCTCTGTTCCAACCCTCTTGCCTGCATTTTTGGTAGACAAAATAAATTTTGAGTCCAAAGTGTTGTGGTGGGTTGGTGTCCCTATCCCTCCACTGGGGATCCTGCCTGATGATAGGAGGTGGCCTCTTCAGGTGCCATATCTCCAGATCTGTGGCTCACAACTAAGGTCACCTCTATTGACTCTTGGATGCATCCTTTATCCCAGGTCTCTGTCTTACCCTGGAAGTGCTCGCCACCTCTGTCAGTTTCAGATATCCATTCATTTTTATGGCCATCTGGCCATCTCTCCTGTCCCTCTCACATCTGAATCTGAACACCCACCCCATTCCCCTCTCCAGCCCCTCTCCCTTGTAGTTCCCTCCCTCCATCTGTCTTGTAGGCTATTTTGTTCCCCCTACTAAGTGAGATTCAAACATCCTCATTTGTACCTTTCTTCTTGTTTAGCTTCTTTGGGTTTTTAGAGTATAACATGATATCTGTGTTAACATATTTATGAGGTTGGCAAAGAAAGAGGTGTAGAACTTTGTCCAATCTCTATCTAATGAAACATTGTCTCATAATGTGAGGAACTGAATGACAGATGGAAAATACTCCATTCAATATATCTTCTGTGGAATATAGTGCTTTTCATTTTGTAATTCCTCTTATTTATTTATTTTTAAGATATTTGTGATATCAGGATGATATTCTTGTGTTCTATCCATTTGCCTGCAAAATTCATGATGTTTTTGCTTTTAATAGCTGAATAGTATTCCATTGTGTAGATGTGCCACATTTGCTCTATCTATTCTTCAGCTGAGGGATATCTAGGATGTTTCCAGTTTCTGGCTATTATAAATAAAGCTACCATGAGCATAGTTGAACACATATCTTTGTGGGATGGTTGAGCATCTTTTGAGTATATGCCCAGGACTGGTATAGCTGGATCTTGAGGTAGAACTATTACCAGTTTTCTGAAAAAATGTCAAATTCATTTCCAAAGTGGTTGCAGAAGTTTGCACTCCCACCAGCAGTGGAGGAGTGTACTCTTTGCTCCACATCCTCACTAGTATGTGCTATGTCTTGAGTTTTTTATCTTAGCCATTCTAATGGGTGTAAAATGGAACCTCAGAGTTGTTTCGATTTACATTTCCTGGATGACATTTCTTTAAGACCTTCTTGGCCATTTGAGATTATGGTATCTTTTTAAGCTGTGTTTGGTTGATATCCCTGGGAGGCCTCCTCTTTTCTGACGGGGAATGGAAGAGCAGTGGATCTGGGGAATGGAGATTATTAGGAGGAGTGGAGGGAGGGAAGACTGCAGTTGGGATGTATTACTGTATGATAGAAGAATAAATAAAAAGAAAAATAATAATCTAAAAGATGTTTGGCTTGGGGAGAATTTCAAAGTGGCCTCACATAATGAATTTTAAGATAATTTTAATGCCCTAAATTATTTTCATTTATTATATCTGTAAGCAAAGGGGGCGGGTAAGTAAGAACAGCTGCTAAGCTTGTGTGTGATTGTCCCTCTAAAAACCACCTGTCCTTCAGCTGTACTTAGTGAGAGTATGTGTTGACCAAGTTAAAGAAATGGCTGTTAAATAAAAATGGGTTATTGTGGAAATTGTAAAACATAGTATATGTTTCCCTAGTAACCAATATCTTAAAAAATAAGTAACTAAGGGGAAATAACAAAAGGAAAAGATCTGTATTTCACAGAAATATATCAAATGGAGTCCTTTCCATCTTTCATTCAGTTCGTCACATTATGGGGCATTTTTTTCATTAGACAGAGATCAGACAGTTTTGCACCTCTTCCTTTGCCAACCTCATTTCTACAGTGGATAACAGCAGTGATGTAGAGATTCATTACACTTGCTATACTATGCAGGCTGGAAAGAAAATGAGGGAGGAGCAGTTAACATTTTTACTGTGTCTTCCAAGAACCATATTCTGTCTCTACGTATCTACCTTACCCTGTATGTTACTACTATACTTTGCTAATAGATTGTAAAAATCTGAAGATTATTTTTTCTACTGCCAAATGGTCAGTAGTAATTACTGATATATGCTTCTCTTTCATATATATATATATATGTATATATATATATATATATATATATACATATATATATACATATATATATATACATATATGTGTGTGTGTGTTTGTATATTTATAAAGCCTAAAGCCACATTGAACTTAATTTTCTGAAGTTCAGACTACCAAATGAGTCATTTTAATACCCCTTTATAAAATTCAGAATTTTGTTACATTAACATGAAGAAGAAAAGGTAACTAACTCTTACAGTAAATAAATTTCAATGTTAATTTGGTCTTGAATTCAATTTGTCTTCCTTTTTAAGCCTGGTCCTGCTCTCTAATTATGTAATTAGGCTAGTGTTAAGGGGACTTTAATTGATGTCAGAACAAAAAGGAGAAAAATGGGATAGACTGATGAAGACTGGCTTGAGGTTTTACATTTGTTCTTTTAATCACTAACTTGGATAATGACACAGCATGAGAAGTCAGTGTACATGCATGGCGTGTATGGTGGCGTAAATGATGGTTATCATTAATAATACCTTCCTTCTGCAGGCTGCCCTGTGTCTAATATTCTCAGGAACATTACTTCAAGTACAACATATACTTTTCAATACAATGGTGATAGTTATTGTACCCATTTGCAGATTGAGACTGGCTGAATTAACTAGCTGGGAAAAATTATGTGTAGAAAGCTGAGAGTTAGACATTTATCTGATTCTAAATGCTATATACTTGTGAGATATATCTTTTGGTTTCCTGCTAGCAGAACAGTTCCAAGTCATGAGAATGATTAATCAGACTGGAGCCAGGGAGCACAGCTGTAACCCCAGGATTCCAAAAGCTGGGACAGAAGGGATATTGCATATCTGAGGTCCAGGTCAAGGTAGAGAGACTCCATCTCAGCACACACACAAAGTGACCAACATTAATTACTCATTATTATGATTTGCATTCTCAAATACAATACTACTCTTATTAGGTAAAAAATGGAGAAAGAGTTCTTATGGATGTGTCATGTCACTGGGATTCCTTCCTTCTTACTAAGAAAAACTTGAAACTTTAAATCTAAGAAAAGGGGGGGCTATATTTCCATGCCTTTTTAAATTTATTTTTTGATTAGATATTGATATTTCAAATGATTTCCCCTTTCCTGGATCCCCCTCCACGAAAGTCCCATAAGCCCTCTTCCCTCCCTCTGTTCCCCAATCAACCCCCTCCCGCTTCCCTGTCCTGGTATTCCCCTACACTGCTGCACTGAGCCTTTCTAGAACCAGGGGCCTCTCCTTCCTTCTTCTTGGGCATCATTTGATATGTGAATCCCCATCAAAATTTCCATGTCTTAAAATCAATTTGCCTTATCCTAGTTTCTCTGTTTATATCAAAATACCATTTTCCTATGGCAATACATATACTTAAACAAAAATTGACAAGCAAGTCCTCAGAAAAACAGCATGAATGGATGAACATTGAACTTCAGACATGCCATCAATAGCCTTGAATTTCCAAATGGGCTCACACTTTCTTTATGGGTAGACTTCTTAATTCTACCCTTCAGTGCACTGCTTTCATCCCTGAGTTTGGACCCCAAGAACCAAGAATGTCCAGGGCCATCTGGATTTCTTGAACAGATGTTGTCTTTTCTATATTTTAGAATTAGATATTCTAACGAATTATTTAAGGTATTGTTCTTCCACTGTCCACAAAGAAAGCAAGGATCCAAGCACAAAGGCTGGAAACAAATTGAACTTAGATTGGTGTGTAACAAAAGACTGAATCCAACCTGTAGCTTTGGGTATAAGGAAAACTATATCCACTTAAATTTCATGGCTGTCCTCTGAGTGGTCCAACAGGCAACTGACTGAGACAGACACTAATACTTACACCCAACCATTCGACTGAGGTTGGGGATTCCTGTAGTTGTATTAGGTAGAGGCTTAAAGAAACTGAGGAGGAGGGTGGCCCAAAGGAAGACCAACAGTCTCAACTAACCTGAACCACTGAGATCTCTCAGACACTGAGCAGCATACAGGAGCTGGTCCGAGGCCCCAGACACGTGTATAGCAGAGGACTGCCTGTTCTGGTCTTGGTGGGAGAAGACATGTCTAACCCTCAAGAGACTTGAGTCTCCAGGGAGTGCGGAGGCCTGGCAGGGCACTGGGATATGGTGGAGGGGAAGACATCCTCTTGGAGACAAGGAGGAGAAGGAATAAGATGAGGAACTGTGGGAGGGTGGACTAGGAGGGGAGTAAGTTTTTATTCAACTGTAAATAGAAAGTAATAAAAAAAAATCCAGGTACAATAATAAAGTGTTCACATCACCATATGAGTAATGAGCTATATAGATGACATCATGGCAGAGTTGAAGAAGCGTGGCACGTAGTTAAGACATACACATGGCACTGAACATGAACCTTTAGAATAAAACATAGAGGTCTTATCAAGGTCAGCTAAAACACATGACCTGGTCTCTCATGATGTTTTTCCTTCACCTTCCACACCCTCTCTGCATCTGAGCAACATGCCTCCCCTTGAAAGAAGATCTGCTTTAGAAGTAGAGGGTTTTATTTTATTTTATTTGCATTTTCTTTTTATTCTGTATTTGTATACATTTGTTTGTAGTGTGTGTACGTAAATGTGGCTTCTATTAGGAGAACAGAAGATGGGCCTCCCAGAGCTGGAGTATAGAAGCAGTTGTGCCTACTCAGGATGGGCACTGAGAACCACATTCTTGGCCTCTGCAAGAGTAGTGTGTGCTTTCAACCCCGAGCCATGTCTCCAGGCAGAAAGAAGATAGTCTGAGAATGAATTACTCTGTTTAGAGAAGCTGGTTCTCATTCACTCAACCTCAGAACAGTGTCTGTGACCTTTAATTTAAAATAAAATTGCAGGCTAGTAAGCAGTTGTTGAGAACCTGCTCACCTCATAAGCATGAAGACCTGAGTTTAGTTCCCAGGACTCGCTGAAATGGTGGTCATGCTGGCATGTACTTCTTAGTGTGAAGAAGATATGAACAAGAGGATCCCTGAGGCTTAATGGTTTTCCAGCCAACATGTGGAGTTCCAGGATAATCAGAGTCCTTATCTGAAACCTCAAGGTTTATGGTTCCTGAGAAGCAGCACTTGAGGTTGACCTCTGGCTTTCATGTGCTTTTCACACACACACACACACACACACACTGGATATGATGACTCATGAATGTAACTCCCATGCTCAGGAGGCTGAGGCAGCATAATATTGAATTCAAGTGATGGGTACATCACTACCTAGTGAGATTAGATATAAAAAATATACACAAAAAAGTAAGGTCCAGAGGCATGGCTCAGTGGTAAGCACATCACCTGCTCTTCCAAAGGACTCAGACTTGAGTCACAGCAGGCATATGGCAGCTCACAGCACTCTAGATCTCCAGTTTCAGGGCATGTGATGCACTCTCCTGCTTTTCACAGATACTACATATATGTGGCCCATAGACACGCATGCAGGCAAAACACAGAAAAAGTAACAAAATACAAAAAAGCAAAGTAAAATACAGTAAAAATTCTTATCACCAGCCCAGCACTTGGTGGAGTGCTCCCCCATCTGGGCTTGGAGGAGTGCTCCCCTATCTGAGCTCCCGGACACCAGAGAGATCTAAGAGACAGGTAGGCAGACAAAACCCAAAGCTAACATCCCTTGGGTCTCAGCCTGTCAGGCTTTTGCCAGCACCCAGGGCCTGGGCAGCTCTGTGGGCCATCTGTGCGCCAATCCTGTTAGGGGTCATTTGCCCTGCAGAGTGATCAGCACTTGCAAAAAGTCCCCCCCCCCCCACAGCATCCACCATCTTCACTCCCTGTCGGAGCAGACAGACAGCACCAGGTTCATAGAGACAACCCAAGTATAGCATTGCTTGGGTGCAAGACACACCAGGGCTCCAAGGGCAAACAAGAGGAGGGCAGCACATCAGCAATCTGTGCCAGGGGAAGCCCAGTCATCCAGCAGTGTGGGAATAGCATTGCAGGATCACGGGAGATTCAAACAACAGCCAATGACAACAAGACCAACTAACACCAGAGATAATCAGATGGCAAAAGGCAAACGCAGGAACTTTACTAACAGAAATCAAGGCAATATGGCAGCCTTTGAACCCAATTCTCCAATAACAGCAAGTCCTGGATACCCCAACACACCAGAAAAACAAGATTTGGATTTAAAATGACTGGTCATGATGCTGTTAGAGGAACACGAAAAGGACATAAATAAATCTCTTATAGAAATTCAGGATAACATGAATAAGTTATAAGCCCTTACAATGGAAACACAAAAATCACTTAAATAAATTCAGGAGAATATTGGTCAACATATAGAAGCCAATAAAGAGGGAATGCAAAAATCACTTAAAGAAATGCAGGAGAAATTGGGTCAACAGGCAGAAGTTATGAAAGAGGAAATTCAAAAGTTTCTTAAAGAATTACAGGAAAACACAAACAAGTGAAGGAACTGAGCAAAACCATCCAGGATCTAAAAACAGAAGTAGAAACAACTAAGAAAACACAAAGGGAGACAACTGTGGTGATAGAAAACTTGGATAGAAATTAGGGACCATAGATGCAAATATCAACAACAGAATACAAGAGATAGAAGAAAAAAATCTCATATGGTGAAGATACCATAGAAACCATGGACTCAACAGTCAAATAAAATGGAAATTGCAAAAAGATTATAACCCAAAACATCCAGGAAATCCAGGACACAATGAGAAGACCAAACCTAAGGATTATAGGTATAGATGAGAGTGAAGATCTACAACTTAAAGGACCAGAAAATATCTTCAATAAAATTATGAAAGAAAACATCCCTAACCTAAAGAGAGAGATGCCCATGAATATAAAAGGAGCCAAAAGAACTTCAAATAGACTGGACCAGAACAGAAATACCTCCTGTCACATAATAATCAAAACCCCAAATGTATTAAACAAAGAAAAATTAAAGGCAGTAAGATACAAAGCCCAAGTAACATATAAAGGAAGACCTATCAGAATTACACCAGACTTCTCACCAGAGACCATGAAAGCTAGAAGATCCTGGGCAGATCTCATGCAGACTATAAGAGAACACAAATGTCAGCCAAGATTACTATACCCAGCAAAACTCTCACTCACCATAGACAGAGAAACCAAGATATTCCATGACAAAAACAAATTTACACAATAGCTTTCCACAAACCCAGATCTACAAAGGATAAAAGGTGAAAAACTCCAATACAAGGAGGGAAACTACACCCTGGAAAAAACAAGATAGTATAACCTTCTTTCATCAAACCCAAAAGAAGATAACCACTCAAATATAAAAATAACATCAAAAATGACAGGAAGTAATAATCACTATTACTTAATATGTCTTAACGTCAATGCGCTCACTTCCGGAATAAAAAGACACAGATTAACTGACTGGATACGTAAACAGGACTCTACATTTTGCTGCACACAGAAAACACACCTCAGTGTCAAAGACAAACACTACCTTAGGGTAAAAGGCTGGAAGACCATTTTACAAGCAAATGGTCTCAGAAAACAATATGTAGTAGCCATTCTACTATCAGATAAAATTGACTTTCAACCTAAAGTCATCAAAAGAGACACGGAAGGACACTTCTTGCTGGTCAAAGGAAAAATCCAGCAAGAAGAACCCTCAATTCTGAACATCTATGCTCCAAATGCAAGGGTACCCTCATTCATAAAAGAAACTGTACTAAAGCTCAAAGCACACATTGCACCTAACACAATAATTGTGGGTGACATCACCAATTCCTCCACTATCCTCAATCAGGATAGTGGAGGATCAGGAAAACAGAAACTAAACAGGGACACAGTGAAACTAATTGAAGCTTTGGACCAATTGGATTTAACAGATATGTATATATATATATATATATATATACAAAACATTTCATCCTAAAGCAAAAGAATATACCTTTTTCTCAGCACCTCATGGCACTTTCTCCAAAATCAACAATATAATTGGTCACAAGACAGACCTAAATAAGAAGATCAGAGAAGAAATTGAAGACAGACCTTCAATAAGAAGATCGAACTAATCCCATGCCTCCTATCAGATCACTATGGAGTTAAGAGTGGTCTTCAATAGAAACAAAAAACAACAGAAAGTCCACATACACATGGAGGATGAACAATACTCTATTCAATGATACCTTGGCCAAAGAAGAAATAAAGTAAGAAGTCAAAGACTTTTTAGAATTTAATGAAAATAAAGGCACAATGTACCTAAATCTATGGGACACAGTGAAAGCAGTGCTAAGAGGAAAACTCATAGCCCTGAGTGCCTCCAAAAAGAAACTGGAGAGAGCATACACTAGCAGCTTAATGGCACACCTGAAAGCTCTGGAACAAAAAGAAGCTAATTCACCCAGGAGAAGTAGAAGTCAGGAAATCATCAAACTCAGGGCTGAAATCAATCAAGTGGAAACAAAGAGAACCATACAAAGAATCAACAAAACCAGGAGCTGGTTCTTTGAGAAAATCAACAAGATAGATAAACTCTTAGCCAGATTAACCAAAGGAAACAGAGACAGTATCCAGATTAACAAAATTAGAAATGAAAAGGGAGATGTAACAACATAAACTGAGGAAATTCAAAAAATCATCAGATCATACTACAAAAGCCTAAACTCAACACAACTGGAGAATCTGGGGGAAATAGACAATTTCCTAGAAAATACCAAATACCAAAATTAAATCAAGATTAAATAGATCATCTAAACAGTCCCATAACCCCTAAAGAAATAGAAAGGTTCATATAAAGTCTTCCAACCAAAGAAAGCACAGGACCAAATGGTTTTAGTGCAGAATTCTATCAGACCTTCAAAGAAGACCTAACACCAATACTCTTCAAATTATTCCACAAAATAGAAACAGAAGGAACACTACCCAACTCTACAAAGCCACAATTATGCTGATACGAAAACCACACAAAGATCCAAGTAAGAAAGATAACTTCAGGCCAATTTCCCTTATGAACATCGATGCAAAAATACTCAATAGAATTCTTGCCAACTGAAACCAAAAACACATGAAAACCATCATTCACCATGATCAAGTAGGCTTCATCCTACTTGATGCAGGGATGGTTCAATGTACTGAAATCCATCAATGCATGCCACTACATAAACAAACTCAAAGAAAAAAACCACATGGTCATTTCATTAGATGCTGAAAAAGCATTTGACAAAATTCAGCATCCTTTCATGCTAAAAATCTTGGAAAGAACAGGAATTCAAGGCCCATATCTAAACACAGTAAAAGCAATATACAGCAAACCAGTAGCCAACATCAAACTAAATGGAGAGAAACTTGAGCAATCCCACTAAAATCAGGGACTAGACAAGGCTGCCCCTCTCTCCATTATCTTTTCAATATAGGACTTGAGGTACTAGCTAAAGCAATTAGACAACATAAGGAAGTCAAAGGGATACAAATTGGGAAGGAAGATTTATGATATATGCAGATGATATGATAGGTGATAAGATATAAGATATATGCAGATATATGATAGTATACTTAAGTGACCCAACAAACTCTACCAGAGAACTCCTACATCTGATAAACAACTTCACCAAAGTGGCTGGTTATAAAATCAACTCAAGCAAATCAGTAGCCTTCCTATACTCGAAGGATAAGCAGGCTGAGAAAGAAATTAGGGAAATGACACCTTTCACAATAGCCACAAACAATATAAAGTATCTTGGAACCAAACAAGATCTGTTTGACAAGAACTTCAGGTCTCTGAAGAAGGAAATTGTAGAAGACCTCAGAAAATGGAAAAATCTTCCATGCTCGTGGATAGGCAGGATTAATATAGTTAAAATGGCCATCTTGCCAAAAGCAATATACAGATTCAGTGCAATCCCCATCAAAATCCCAACTCAGTTCTTCATAGAGTTAGAAAGAGCAATTCTCAAATTCATCTGGAATAGCAAAAAAAAAAACAAAAAAACAAACAAAAAAAAAACCCAGGATAGCTAAAACTATTCTCAACAGTAAAAGAACTTCTGGGGGAATCAGTATCCTGGATCTCAAGCAATGCTACAGAGCAATAGTGTTAAAAACTGCATGGTATTGGTACAGTGACAG
This sequence comes from Apodemus sylvaticus, assembly GCF_947179515.1. Classification (NCBI taxonomy): domain Eukaryota; kingdom Metazoa; phylum Chordata; class Mammalia; order Rodentia; family Muridae; genus Apodemus; species Apodemus sylvaticus. The sequence goes on from NC_067481.1 coordinate 11,701,610, forward strand.
ACAGGCGGATCAATGGAATAGGATTGAAGACCCAGAAATGAACCCATACACCTATGATCACTTGATCTTCAACAAAGGAGCTGAAAACATCCAGTGGAAAAAAGATAGCCTTTTCAACAAATGGTGCTGGTTCAATTGGAGGTCAGCAAGCAGAAGACAGCTAATTGGTTCATTTTTTTCTCCTTGTACTAAGCTCAACTCCAAGTGGATCAAGGACCTCCACAAAAATCCAGACACACTGAAACTAATAGAAAAGAAAATGGGGAAGACCCTTGAGGACATGGGCACAGGGGGATAGTTCCTGAACAGAACACCAATAGCTTATGCTCTAAGATCAAGAATTGACAAATGGGACCTCATAAAATTACAAAGTTTCTATAAGGCAAAGGACACCATCAAAAGAACCAACTAATTGGGAAAAGATCCTCACCAACCTACATCTGACAGAGGGCTGATATCCAATATATACAAAGAACTCAAGAAGTTAGACCCAAGAAAACCAAATAACCCTATTAAAAAATGAGGTACAGAGCTAAACAAAGAATTTTCACCTGAAGAACTTCGGATGGCTGAGAAGCATCTTAAGAAATGTTCAATATCATTAGTAATTAGGGAAATGCAAATCAAAACAACCCTGAGATTTCACCTCACACAAGTCAGAATGGCTAAGATTAAAAACTCAGCAGACAAAAGGTGTTGGTGAGAATGTGGAGAAAGAGGAACACTCCTCCACTGTTGGTGGGATTGCAAGCTGGTACAACCACTCTGGAAATCAGTTTGGCGGTTCCTCAGAAAACTGGGTAGACACTTCCAAAGGACCCTGCTATACCACTTCTGGGCATATACCCAGAGGATTCCCCAGCATGTAGTAAGGATGCATGCTCCACTATGTTCATAGCAACCCTATTTATAATAGCCAGAGGCTGGAAAGAACCCAGATGTCCCTCAACAGAAAAATGGATACAAAAAGAAATGTGGTATATATACACAATGGAGTACTATTCAGCCGTTAGAAATGATGAATTCATGAAATTCTTAGACAAATGGATGGAGCTGGAGAACATCATCCTAAGTGAGGTAACCCAGTCTCAAAAGAACACTCATGGTATGCACTTACTGATAAGTGGTTATTAGCCTAGAAGCTTGGAATACCCAAAACATAATCCACATATCAAATGATGTCCAAGAAGAAGGAATGAGTTGCCCCTGGTTCTGGAAAGTCTCAGTGCAGTATTGTAGGGGAATACCAGGACAGGGAAAGCGGGAAGGGGTGGATGGAGGAACAGGGGGAAGAAGAGGGCTTATGGGACTTGCAGGGAGGGGGGAATCAAGGAAAGGGGAAATCATTTGAAATGTAAATAAAGAATATATCAAATAAAAAAAATTCTTATCACCAGTGTCAATCCTTTGGGCCTCTGAGTCAGTGTTTGCTGATGAAGTTTATAATGATCTAATTTACATATTTATGTTATATTAGATGTCTGCATGTTGATTTGTTTATCTCTACATTCATCTCCTTAACAGGCCACACTAAAATAAGAACATTATATATTCATTTTTCTTTCTGGAGATCAAGATTTCCTTCGGAGTAGACAAGTAAAAATGTGTTGAGTGAATGAATAAATAATTACCCATCTCATTATTTCAGGCTCAAAACTAAAAAAAAAAAAAATAGTGTTCATGTCAAGATCATTAAGCCACATGCTCTACAAAACTATATGCAATGAGTGTTGTAAGCTTTTCGTGAAAGCAGTTGAATGGACATGGGTAAGTAGAAGGGGACGCCATACCTTAGCATTGGCCTTAGAGGGCTGGCACAAAATTAACATTGTGTCTCTGTGTCGGAGGCTTTCCTGTGTGGTCAGCAGCTTCTATGTTATCAGCTCATAGAAGCCGACACCTTTTCCTTTGAGTCACTTCCTGTGAGCTGCACACTTGATTACGGTAATTAAGGAATAAGTCTCCTTCCCTCTCTGAAATAAGGTGTGAAATTAAAAGCGGGAGGGGGTCAGAGGAGGGAGTAGGGTGAGAACATTTCTCCAAGCAAAACCAATTTCCCCTTTAAAGTCTCACCTATTATGATCTCATGGAGGCATCTATTTTTAGTGTATTTCTTCCTCATGATGAAGGACAAAGTCACAGAACTGAAATAGCCAAGGAAGTCACCACAACCCCCTCTTTACTTGTCCTTACGAATCGAAATGTATAAGGTAGACTGTCACTAAAACTAAATCCAAACAGCAACCTCCAGGGTACAGTTTCTTTGTGAAGACTCATCTGTACACACACTTTGTTGTGTTTTATTGACAGCAGACCCAATAAATGGATTTCCCAAGGTGTTTACTCTATTTCTTTGTGAAATTATACTATCCCGAGAATTCATATGTAGCATTACTCATAATCTTAGGGTGTCTCTTTTTATACAGATTATTTTTTCTAATTATCATCCAATGCAGTTTGAGATTTTTTTCTGTGTATGTCATTGTATATCCTTACAATTTAATAACAATATAATGTGCTGTTGTGTATATATGATATATATGTGTATATATGCATATAATGTAATGAGAGGCTATGGATAAAAATCACTATTTCAGGTCTGACTGGACAGTCATATAGTTTCCTACTTCAAAGGGACCCAACAGAATAGGTTGGGACCATTAAAGTATATAATTTAGATAGAGAAAGGATAAACATAGTGGAGATTAAAACTCAGTGAATGACCCAGACTGCCTGGATTGTAAAAGTAAGGAGAAGATGCTTCTGTAGCTAAGTTATCTTGGTCACTATCTCAACTGTGGGTGGAGGGGGAACCTTTGGCCCTTTGACCCTGCTGGGTCATAGTGGCATAAGCCGAAAACCTCTTTAGCTACTCTATCTACAGATCATCTTCATTTTGGTACATCTTGCTTTGGGCATGTACGGGTGATGCTACTTAACAGTAAACTACATGTGTCACACATTTATTTTATAAGGTTTGGTATAAATGAGGATTAGTTGTTCTCATCATTTGTGACCCATCAATAGAGTATCTATCAATGGGATACTACACTACTGGTCTGTGAAGAAAGCTGAGCTGTGCGCTTATTTATAATGATATTTCATGTTCTCTGATGATAAAGGTCAAAGTAACTTCAAGAAATAGTCATTTACACAAACATGTTTCACCCTTATTTTGTGGGGTGTCAAGATTGTAGGGAGTGTATTTTGCATATTAATAAGAGACCAAGAATATAAAAAAATATTTCCTATATTCAAAATGTCCTATTAGCATGAGAGAATAATTCTATAATATTCAGGCTATACACACCAGTTATCTTCCAAGCCTAGACAGACTTGTCTAGGAGATGCTGTTATTTTATACGTATGAACTTCAGTGTTAATACCTGACTACTAGCAAAACAGGATTATCTTCAAACAGATGGTGGGTAGAAGTGGGGCACTATCTTCTCCTACAAGGCTAAAGGAACTTCAGCTGTGTCCTGCCTACTACCCCCTTTGGAAGGTGGACTCCAGAAATATCAGCTAGCTTGTTTAAGCAGATACCAAAGCTTAACCATGGAGTGGGGAAAGACTGAAGCATACATGTGGAGCCTGCAATTTCTCACTGTAATATGGAGATTCTCATGCCACTAACAGAGAATATTCAGAGACAGTGGCACCTAGCAGAAAGAAGCTACCGTGCAGAGATGAAGACACCAGGCTAGCAGTCACAAAAATCTGCATGTGAGCATGCAGACCCCAAATCTACTTGTGTACATATAGACCTCCCAATCTACTTGTGAACACTCGTACCCTCTAGCCCAAGTGATACACACTAGCTCTGTCTTCTCCTGCATTAGCTTGCACTCCAGTTTAGAGTTGAGAGCCAGCGGAGACCTCATGCTTTGCTTTAGGAAGTTTGCTGGTTGTAGGTTCAGCCTCAAACTCTAACAAGTTGAGCCTCAAACTCTAAAGTTATATGCAATGCTAAATCCCTTAGTCATACTGAGAGTGGTCCCTTTGTCTTAGTCATTTCAGCATAAATGCCTTGCTTAGTTACTAACTTGGATTGCACTGATGAAGCAAAAGAATTGTCTTAAAACAATCGAAATAATATCATGACTTTTCTGAAAATAGTCAGTAATTTAGTAACCCAAACCCTAATCCTTTTTACTAATCTCTGACTCTCTGTCTCTCTCTGTCTCTTTCTTACACACACACACACACACATACATACACACACACACACACCAATAAAAGCATTCATAGAAAATATAATGCAATCTATAATCTATAAAGAGGCATGGATATTTTAAGAATTCACACACTGCTCCTTTGAGAAAAAGTATTCATTGCTTTTGAAACTTTTGTCAAATTATTTAGATGTAGCAGCTGAGGTATTGAAATAAACAACTATTCCTGTGGAAGGTTACAGATGGTGAATATTAATCACTGCATATGTTAACTTGCAAGTTTTGTAATTACAGTTAATGGATTTCCTAATTGCTTTAGGCTGGAGGGAACGGGAGGGAAATGGAAAGGATGCTCGAGAGCCAAGTATGGTAAATATTTGTGGGATGGAGCTGTATGAAGTGATCATTAAAATTTTCTAATTTAGGAGAGCATGAGAGGAAAGTGCATGGTCCCTACCGATGGAGTGAAGGAGTATAGATGCTGTAACCAGAAAGCAAGAGGCACAGCCTTTAGCCAGAAGCCTATTACCATAATAGCACAGTCAGACTAATAAGAATTAGAACTTACATCTACTAATCTGGTTTATGAAACAGTTACAGATAATGACCAGAAAAAAAGCATGAGGGAAGCAAGCAAGAATAGTACGGGTTCCTCCACTTCCCCTCTCTCTCTCTCTCTCTCTCTCTCTCTCTCTCTCTCTATATATATATATATATATATATATATATATATGTATATGTATATGAAGTATGTGTGTGTCTGTGTATATAAGTATGTGTGTGTGTCTGTGTATGTGTCTGTGTGTGTCTGTGCCTCTCTGTCTCTCTCTCTCTTGTGTGTGTCTGTGTGTATGTCTATGTGTGTGTGTGTGTCAGTGTGTGTGTGTGTCTCTCTCTGTCTCTCTCTTTCTTGTGTGTGTGTGTGTCTCTCTCTCTGTCTCTCTGGTGTGTGTGTGTGGTGTGGTGTGTGTGTATCTGTACATGCATGTGTATACACAAGAGTGTGGCAGCCAAAGACAACCTCAGGTGTCATTCCTCAGGCACTATCTGCCTTTATTTCTCTTTTGAGCCAGGGTCTGACCAGCCTGGAGTTCACAGGTAGGTAGGCTGACTAGCCAGCCAGATGCATAGACCTGCCTGTCTCTTCCTGCCAGGTGCTGCCTCTACAGAGACTACTCCCTGTTCTCAGATAACTGCATGGATTCCAGGTATTAACTATGTTCTTGTGCTTATGAGACAAACATTTTAACAATCACTGTCTTCCTACACTCTGTATCCTTTTATTTAAGCGAAGGGCAAGAATGTTAGCGAGCTCAGTCCTTCGGCTTGAACCACTTTAAGATACATCCTGCTTACTCAAATAACAACTTGAGACTCACTCAGCTCAGCCTCTGACCGCCTGCTAAAGATGAGGGACGCTGCAGCTGCCAACCCATGATCCAAGGTTAGTGACTGGAATTCTTTCCATTGTGTATCATGTCCCGAGTTGGGGGACAGGGTGGGGCTGAACTATAAGACAATGTTGCCTTGGCACCATCGGTGGGAAAGTAGGATGTGATGAACATTTGGTACCACTTGTTCCTTCCCAACCATTGAAGTTACATAAATAGGCATTTTCTTTTAAAAGACTGATGTTAAAAATGACTAGCCCATGAGGGTGGGTTAAGGAGTGGAAAGATTGATTCCCTCACAGATGTTAATTCTAGTTAACTTAAACTCTATTTGGAACAAGAACTTGATAAGCACATCTTCACAATATACACTCCCAGGGCATAACTAATAGTGATAGTATTTAAGCACACTGCCTGTTTTCAATTTCTCTATTGAGTAAGTGGCTATTGTGGCATCCAGGCATGGTGCCTCCTGCCTGCATTCTAAGCTCTTGGGAATCTGATGCAGGAGGGTCACTATAATGTCAAGAGCAGTTTGGTATATATAATGAGTTCTAGGTCAGTCTGGCTATAGAGTGAGACCCTTCATCACATCCTCACACAAAAAACCAACAACAATAATAATAAAAAAGAAAGCAATATCTTTTCCCAATTTGTTGGTTGCCATTTTGTTCTTTTGACAATATCCTTTGCCTTACAGAAACTTCATAGTTTTATGAGGTCCCATTTATCAATTCTTGATCTTAGAGCATAAGCTATTGGTGTTCGGTTCAGGAAATTTTCCCCTGTGCCCATGTCCTCAAGGATCTTCCCCAGTTTCTTTTCTATTAGTTTCACTGTATCTGGTTTTATGTGGAGGTTCTTGATCCACTTGGATTTGAGCTTAGTACAAGGAGATAAGAATGGATCAATTTGCATTCTTTTGCCTGCTGACCTCCAGTTGAACCAGCACCATTTGTTGAAAAGGCTATCTTTTTTCCACTGGGTGGTTGTAGCTCCTTTATCAAGGATGAAGTGACCATAATTCTGTGGGTTCATTTCCGGGTCTTCAATTCTATTAAATTTATCTACTTGCCTGTCACTATATCAATACCATGCAGTTTTTAACACAATTGCTCTGTAGTATTGCTTGAGGTCAAGGATACTGATTCCCCCAGAAGTTCTTTTACTATTGAGAATATTTTTAGCTATCCTTACTTATTTGTTATTCCAGATGAACACTATATCCTACAGAGGGCTTATGTCCAAGATATACAAAGAACTCAAGAAGGTAGACTCCAGAGAGCCAAATATCCCCCTTAAAACTGGGGTACAGAGCTAAACAAAGAATTTTCACCTGAGGAATATTGAATGGCTAAGAAGCACCTAAAGAAATGTTCAACAACCTTAGTCATCAGGGAAATGCAAATCAAAACAACCAGGAGATTTCACCTCACACCTGTCAGAATGGCTAAGATCAAAAACTCGGGAGAAAACAGGTGCTGTCGAGGATGTGGAGAAAGAGAAACACTCTTCCACTGCTGGTGTGGTTGCAAGCTGGTATTACCACTCTGGGAATCAGTCTGATGGTTCCTCAGAAAACTGGGAATGATACTTCCAGAGGACCCCACTATACCACTCCTAGGCATATACCCAGAGGATTCTTCAACATGTAGTAAGGATGCATGCTCCACTATGTTCATAGTGGCCCTATTTATAATAGCCAGAAGCTGTAAAGAATCCAGATGTCCCTCAATGGAGGAATGTATGCAGAAAATGTGGTATATATACACAATGGAGTACTATTCAGCCATTAGAAACAATGAATTCATGAAATTCTTAGACAAATGGATGGAACTGGAGAACATCATCCTAAGTGAGGCAACCCAGTCTCAAAAGAACACTCATGGTATGCACTCACTGATAAATGTATATTAGCCTAGAAGCTTGGAATACCCAAGACACAATTCACATATCAAATGATGCCAAGAAGAAGGAAGGAGTGGCCCCCTGGTCCTGGAAAGGCTCAGTGCAGCAGTGTAGGGGAATAGCAGGATAGGGAAGTGGGAAGGGGTGGATTGGGGAACAGGGGGAGGGAAGAGGGTTTATGGGACATTTGGGGAGTAGGGATCCAGGAAAGGGAAAATCACTTGAAATGTAAATAAAGAACATATCGAATTAAAAAATGAATATGAAAAAAGAAAAAGAAAAAAGGAAAAAAAGAAAAAGAAAGCACATGGTGGGATGGTTAGAAGGACTGGAGACTAAAATGGAAACCCTTGGAGCCTTGCTGGGCTGCAGGCAGTTCCTTTGGAAGCCCTGTTTCTTTTGTTAAGCTTTTGTACTTGCCTTTGTAAGGTATGAGGTTTCTTTTGTTTCAGTGGGACTCTTGATGATCTGCACCCTTGTGGGGGTTTTTTCTGATGTAAACGTCAAGTTGTTCAAATATGTTTATTGTATTTGTATATTGTCATAGGCTATGACATCCAGGAATAAGAATTATGTGCATTTCATCCTGGATTTATTAATGTCCATGTCAAATATAGAAGTTACTCCAATTTGTTCCATTGAATGGGGCAAAGCATGAAGCATGCTATGTATAGGCATCTTCTAATTTGTGCATATATGTCTCTATTTTTAAAGGTTCATTTTCAATAATTTTGTCACCTCTGGGTTTCTCTAGCCACTGACTCTGAAATAATGATGGGTTTAAAGTCATTCAGTTGGAATGTGATACCAGGAAGCAGGAGGAAAACACAGTGAGATGGAGAAAGGAGTGGAAGACTGTTATAGTGAGCACTGCAGCGGAGGGAGCTGCAGGTGAAGAAGCTGGAAAGATATACCAACAATGAGAAAAGTAAGGAGAGTGCATCATTGGTTTAGACAGGAATCCAGGGAAGATGTTCACTAATGTCTTTCATTGCTCCAGATATGAAAAGCCTGAGGGACCAGGGAAGTCAAAGCCCTATCAGATAAGGAGGTGCGTGTGCCAGCAGCTGTGTGGTTGGTTATTACTTACTGCTACTACAACTCCACAGCATATACAACTCCATAACTTGTCATTTTGCTTGTAGATGCATTGCTCTGAAACCTGGTAGGAACAGGTTCTTGCCTAAATTACAGTTTCTCACTTTACTGATGTTTATCCCTCCTCATAGACCTGTAAGTTCCCTGAAGGCAGACAAGACACAAGGCAGTATCACATATTTATGTTCACAGAGTGACTGATAGGGCTACCTAAGGGTTGTATGGCTATAAAATCAGAGAGTGTTCATAAAACCTTACTGGCTAGTGTAAAATATTTTATTTGCCTGTTTTGTGTGGCTGTAACACAACTTCTAAGGCAAGTGTATATGGAAAAGAGAGTAGCGGACTTACAGTTTTAGGAGGTAAAAGTCCAACATTTCTTTGGTCTCTACTGACACTTAATGACAGATGACATCATGCTAGGGGCATGCGTGAAAATGAGACATCTCAGTCCAAGACAGGAAGCTGGAGAATGGATTGGAAGTTCAGCTCTGCATCCAGAACATGCAGCCCTACAAATACAGCTTCAGTACAGTGACTACTATGATAATCATCACTACTTAGGAGAAGTTTTTGATGGGATCAGACATTTCAGCTTTATATAAAAGTATGCAATATTCTAAGATTATATCACCTGCCAGCTGCAAAGACAGATTTGTAATGAGCATTCAAATGATCAAAGACTACAGCTTTTGGACTAAAAAGTAGGTCACCACACTTCTTATTCACAAGAACATTTCAAACATAAAAGGTAATGATGTCTTTAGGAGAGTTTAGACCTATACTGCCTTCCTCGCATTGAAAAGAGAGACCAAGTAGAAGTAGCCCTTGCTTCCTGCCAGGTACTTATTCAAGTGGGGAGTTTTTGCTGACTATAAAAGGGCAATGGACCTATGGATGTAAAGGTTTTTATTTCTAGGGATGGCAGAGTCTAACTGCAGCAAACTTGATTGGCTGGGAGCTGGGAGGGGTAGCAACACATGATGAGGATCATTCCTGGTGTCCTTCAGGGTCATCTCCCTGTAAGTAAATGTTTGTTTTGGATGGTTTGTCTAGTTTTGAGCAGTAAAGGGTTTTTTTATTGTTTTATTTTGCTCTGACACAAGAAATATAATTTGATTTATTCTCTCTGTTCTATTTTCGTTCTTTCCAGCTCCGGGAAAACAAAGCATATATTATAGAAAAGGACAATTGAAATCAATAAAAAAAAAAAAAACACCCTAGATAAAAGATATTTGCATCTTCTCTAGATGCTGCACAGGACAATGCAAGATGAGAAAATGCAAGCCATCAACATGCCTGAGATGGATGCTTGCCTCACTGTGAAACAAGCTCCTTCTGCCATGCGGTTTTCGGAGTGAATCTAAATCAAATGCCCGCTGTGCTGAGCATGTAACTCTATCCTGAGAGATTTTTTTTTATCTAACTAGGCTAACGAAACTTGAAGAGACAAATTGTGTTTGGAGAAAACAGCTTGAATGCGTACTGGTATTCAACAGCCTGGGAAAAATCAGATGCGTAGTTCGGAAAATACAGTAGTTTGGATCATGCTGAGTTCTGCAAGGTCCCCTCCTCCCCCAGCATTAAAGAGCATTCTGGGAACTCTGTGCAGACAGAGAAAACAGTGGAAGTGCTTGAGTTTTTGTTCTCTATCTTTACTCATAAGGGAAACTTTTCTTCAGTGGTCTCAAAATGTATGCTGATTACACTGTGTTTGTTACACATATAATATGATTTGCCATACCTTCCAGACAGTGTGAGAGATTGTAAGTTTTGGCCGATTGTAGAGGTCCCAAGTACTAAGCGTATAACAATTCTCAGCATCTCTGTACAGTGCTCTAAGAACCGTTTATAAGTCACAAAATAATGCAGAAACAGGGGAGGGAGCAGAGACTAGGGAAATGTCCAGCCAATAACCAGCCCTACTTGAGTCCCATAATATGGGTAAGCACCAGTCCCGAACACTGCTAATAATACTCTGTTATGCTTGCAGTCAGGAGCATAGTGTCCTTTAAGAGGCTCCACCCAGCCACTGACTTAGATAGATACAGACAGCCACAGCCAAACAGTAGATGGAGCCTGGGGACTCTTATGGAAGAATATGAGGAAGGATTGTGGGCACAAAAGGGATAGGAACTCCACAGGAAGACCAGCAGAGTCAACTCACCTGGACCCTTGGGGCTCTCAGCGTCTGAACCACCAACCAAAGAACATACACAGGCTGGACCTAGGCCTTCCTGCTCATATGTAGCAGATGTGCAGCTTGGCCTTCATGTGGATCTTGAACAACTAGAGAGGAGGGTTATCTCAAAAGCTGTTGCCTGTAGGTGGGATATATTCTTCTATCTGGGTTGCCTTGTCTGGCTTCAATAGGAGAGGAAGTGCCTAGCCTCACTGAGACTTGCTGTGCCCGGGTTGGAGGGATAACCAGGGGGCCCCACCTGCTCAGAAGAGAAAGGGAGGGGGGAAGGATTGTGGGAGGTGATGACCAGGAGAGGGGCAGTAAGAAGAATGTAGAGTGAATGAATGAATTAATTAATTAATTAATTAATTAATTAATTAAAAAAAATGTAAAATCTCATACAAAGCACACTCTAAGTGTACTATTGTAGGTATAAAACTTTTGTCTTAGAAATTGAAAATCCAACCCAGAGATACATTTCCAAAGCAGACACTTAAATGACTATCTTTGGCCAATTTGAAAGAGTCAGATAGATGAAGCTGGAAGTCCCAAGAGATTTTTTTTTTTTTAACCAGTCAATTGAAGAGCAGTGGATGCTAAGGGCACTGTTCCTAGAAAACTGATTATTTCTGACAAAAATTGTACATGCTGTCTATTCCTGGCAATAGTTGGGTAGAATAGTTGTTTTCTGATTAACTCTGAAATGTTTAGGCTTTTAATGCATTATATAAGACCTCTTGTCATCTGAGGACACAATCTCTATTGGATAAATTCACTGCTCTGTCGTCCTGCGCTTTCTACAGGTGTTTGAACACTTGAGCTCCAGTTTCTGATGCTGTCTGACAAGATTGTCCATCCCTTAGGAGATGAGGCCTCATTGGAGGAATTCGGTCAGGCAGGGAGGGGCTTGAGTGACCTAGCAGCACTTCCTGTTTTCCCACTCCTACGTAACTGTACACATGGCGTCACGTCTTCTCTGAAGTGATGGGCTATATGGCTTGCAACTATAAACCAAACCAACCCTTCCTCCCTCAGGATTCCCATCATCAGATATTTTACCATAGGAACAAGGAGAGAAACTAAGAAGGAGTTGTAGGTTAGGTTGGTTCTTATGTCCCTGGAAAGTCCATTCGTCTCTGCTTGAGCCGTTCATTAATATCAGGAAGGCCACCACCTTGATCAAAGTCAAAAAGCAATTCAGACTGCCATCACATTACATTTACCTACATAATTCCCATCAAAATCCAATGTGATGTGAAACAAGAAATAACCATGAAAGCCAAACACGGGGCTTCGCAGATAACCCGCTTTCCTCTCAAAGGTCATTCTGTTCAGAGTCACAGTGCAAAATCAGCCTCTAGGAGCTCCACATTTGTTTTCTCATTGCCTCGTGAAGCCTGAAGGTCCCTCAAATACAAAGTTGCTCGACTCAGCTTTGGAAGCAGATATGAAATAATTAGGGCAACATGGATAAAATGAGATCTCACTCTGATTCCTTGCAGGTCTCAAGGACCTCTGATTGCTTTTTGAATAGTCCCAGGAGGATCTGAGAGGAGAGAAAAGTATTCTGGAGGTTGTTATCGGGAAGACAAGTCATCAAAAAGCTAAGCCAGGAATCAAATTCCAGTAATGGAGATTTAAATTCATGTTCCAAAGGGGATGACTGTTATCTGCTACAACTGCAGGGTCAGCACGCAGTGATTTCGAATCAGCCCACGGCGATGACTTTCTACTCAAATCATAATTAAATTGTTAAGCGTTTAATTTTGAAACTTGATGGGTGAAACTGATGAGGGGAGAGCGACCCAAAGCGTGGCTAAAGTCGAGATGGATCATGTACATCTTATGTCCTTCGGCAACCACGGCTGTCAATCAGTCACAGGGCATTAGAATCACGTGGCTCCAGAATTTAGAGTTGGTAGAGACTCGGAGATTAGGCGGGAGTGTTTAGAACTCATTCAGTATTCAGAGACAAGGAAAAAGTCCTATCTGTCAATGGAGCTGCTGTTGAACCTGGCTTGGGAGTTACTACTACATCAAGCAAGGAACGAAAGCAGCTTTATAAAAGAGAATTAATTATACTGTGATTCATAGTCCCTGGCTGTACTATAAATACTTTTATGGAAGTGTTTTTCTTTTCCTTCCCCCAGTTTTTCCCCCCTTTCCACAAAGGCTGAGTGGAACAGCATTGCTTCCAGGAATCGTAATTGCATTTAAAAGATCATAGAATGATAGAGTTTAAGGAATCTTCAGTGGGTCAAAGGGTCTTAACCAGAATTGCACAGGTGAGGAGACTTCAGGCCCCCTAGAGTCAAGGAAGGTCGAGGGGTCATGAGGTTAGAGCGCTCGACGATTGGAAAACCCGATGGCTGGATGGAGAGCCTAGCGCATTCCAGCATACCTTGTCATTTTCCAGTGTGGGCAAGGGGAGTGCCCTGGACAGAACTCTGTTTCCTACAATTACAGCTCAGACCCGGAGGCCTATGGAGCTGGAGAACCTGGAGCATTCTGCTTCCCAAAGTTCACTGGCATTTCTGACCATTACTTTAACGAGAAGGTATTTTTAGCTCTTCTTGCCCCGTGAACGTTCTTCCAGTACTCTCTTCTCTCAGCACTGCCAGGTTCAAGCTTAAGGCTACAATAACTTTGAGAACTTTGTTCTAACTTAAGAAAGTCATTTAGATAATCCTTTGGAGAATGCCTTTGATGCCCAGAGCACTCCGCTCCGTATTCTGAGCAGATAGGTATGGATGAAATGGAACCTCTAAGCTCCTTACAGGATATGTTAACACGGAGTCTGATAGGCATCATGATATAAAAGACTCCTGGGAAGCCAGGAGCAGAAAGCAGTGTCATCAGCCCTTGTTAAGAATCTGACAGATTTAGATTTAGGTACTGCTGGACCACCTTCTAGCTGTGGATAAAAATGAACAGCAAGCTTAAATGTGCTGTGCTTCAAAGTCTTCTGTGCTGTGAGATGAAGAGCATTTGCTCAGGAGGACCATTCAGAAGGTTAAATGGAGAATGCTTGCAAGCGCCTGGCAAAATGCTGTGAACAGTTGTTATGAGAATTACTTCTATCAATATAAAATATAAAATCCACTAGTTGCGATTGCAGACCAGAGACCATCTACTTATTCAGAGCCTATGAGGAAAGCTTAGGAAGAGAAGGTGTCCTTGCGTTATGCCTAAGGCATCAATAGATAGAGAAATAGAAGATCAGAATAGAATCAATATCACAAATCCAGCACTTAGTCGGAATTTCTGAACATCCAGACATGAGAAGAGAGACAGAAAGAAATGGGGCTGAGAAGAAAGGTTGGGTTAGAACCTACAACTTTTGAGTGTTTTGTGAGTGGGGGATCCTTCCATGTATTTTAAGATTGGGCTGTGGCTTTGCCATAGAGAGCTTTCCTAGCATGTGTGAAAGGTCTGGGTTCAATCTTCAACACTAATATATGTGCATATACATATTAATGAATAGTGTTTTCATATTAGAGATATCTAGTCACAGCCCAATTACATAACATCCCCATCAAATATACTAAGATACACACACACACACACCCCTTTGCCCTTTCTTTTTCATCTCTATCCATTAGGGTTCTAATATGAGATATCTTAGGGTTTACCCAGTGCTTCCTGAGTTAAGATGTGAGCATCACAAAAGCTTGGAACATAGCTCAATGGTAGAGTGCTCGCCTAGACTGTGGGAAGGCCAAGTCTGAGCTCTGGGATTACAAAAAACAAAATCATGCTAAAATCAGACATGAACTGCCAAAGGCTAAGAAGACTTCTTGCTCTTACGGAGACCCAGGTTCAGTTTCATAAACTACCATATATATATGGTATATACATATTAATGTGATTACTATATATATATATATATATATATATATATATATATATATATAGTAGTGGGTGGTTTGAATAGGTATGGGCCCCTAAACTTGTGTGTATAAGTACTTGGCCCATAGGCCCATAGGCTTGGCACTATGAGGAAGTATGACCTTATTGGAGTAGGTATGACCTTGTTGGAGGAAATATGTCACATGTGGAGTTGAGGGGCTGGTGCTTTGAGGTCGCAGACAGTCAAGCTATGCACAGTGTGGGACACAGTCTCCTTCTGCTGCCTGTGGATCACGATGAAGCACTCTTAACTCCTTCCCTAGCACTTTGTCTGCCTGCATGCCGCCATGATTCTTGCCATGATAATAATGGGCTAAACTTCTGAAACTATAAACCAGCCTCAATGAAATGTTTTCCTTTATAATAGCTGTGTTCATAGTGTCTCTTTACAGCAATAAAACCCTAACTAAGACACAGGTTCTCACACATCCACAAGAATAAAATTATGTCTTAAAAATAATTGCTTTAAGTAAACATGGCAACGTAACCTAATATGGATTAACCAAAAGAAGTACATAGGAGTAAAACCAGGGACACATGAGCAAAATACAAACAATAAGATATAAACCATCTATATTGACTCATTTGTTATAGAATATGTACCATATTAATAAAAGATGTTAAGAATAACAGTGACTGAATCCAAAATGTATGAGAATGCTAAACCATAATCTCTAAATTTAGCATCATTCTCAAATAATACATTTTAGTTCTTCAAAGGTAAAACTTTTGGGACAGAAAAAATTATTTGCTGGTCTTTTATATTCTTAAGAAATATCCTGGGGTATTCTTTAAAATTGTTCTATTAAGGAGCGTCTATATAAGGAGCGGTTTAACTTGGAGAAAAACTATTTTTAAAGATACCTCCCTATAGCTGTAGACAACTGTTTGAGCACTCTATACTTTTATTCTGCAGGTTCTCTCTCTTTTAAACTAGTCTTAATTACCAACAGCTGCATTGGTCCTATCAAGTTGCTTTTAGTAGCTCTTCTAGTAAACAGCTGTAGAGGCAAATGATGGCTAGTGTAGGTGCCTAGAATGGAGGTGTAGGATCAGGAGTTTCTTAAGTCTATGGAGCCAGTCTGACAACGTAGGTCAGGGGCTGAGATTTAGCAGGGCAGAGTAATATTAAATCATGCTTCTTATGCAGGGACAATTAATTGTTCATCTCTTGGGTATACTGAAAAGGCCCAGAGGCATTTTTGTCTATCACAACTTTGGTGGTACTAGCATCTAAGAGAGAATGGACAGACACTGTACTGATTATTCCCAGGTATACACAGCAATTCACCATCCAGATGAAGAACCCACTCTGGATCACACTATAGAATATTTAAGCTTCATAGCATGTGTAGAGGAGGGCATGACTAATGTGTGCTCCCACTTTTTGTCCTTAGAGAAGCTGGTGGTCTTCTGAAGTTATGAGAAATGTATATTATCTTCAACCTAATGAAGATTTAAGATAATATACTAAACAATGACTACTTACCCATTTTTCTTATTAGCTTATTAGAAAAAAAATGCTGTAGAAGATTCATCGCCAGCCAAGTCTTACCTGTGCTTAAAATTCAATCCCAAGAACCTATGTAAAACTATTAATCATGAGTGAGTTGTCCATTATTACTTAGGGGCATGAAAATAGGTTTAAGATAAAACTGTGTGCATGTTGTAATGTGAGGAAGAAATGGAGAGGAGAGGAGAGAGAGAGAGAGAGAGAGAGAGAGAGAGAGAGAGAGAGAGAGAACTATATCCTAAATTTTAATGATGTTTTAGCTCATTATTCCATATTTTCAGAACTCTTATTATGTATTTGTATGGACACTCAAGTGTTTCTTTGAAAAAGATTTAAAAAGTGCTTCTTTGAAAAGCATGAGATATCACTGCCCTGACCTCTCTTCCTTTCCTATGATATAATAGCATATAATTAATGGTGCCAATTTTTTGTGTTTATTATTTTTTTCATTTTCACATAATCACAGGGCTCATTGAGGATGTCAGAGCACTAGTTTATAAATCAGAAAATGAAAGGTTAAGTTTCTTTACTGCTTAATGAAACACACTCTGTAAAAGTCTTAGCCAGACTAATCTTAGAAGCATTTGTTAAAGACACTAGTAATAATTTAGGAATTCATTGGCCTAATAGTATATTCCAATCAGTTTCTCCAATGTACTGTATGCATTATGTCACTTGGTTCACCTCAGCAGCTCTATGTGGGCAATACTATTGTTACATCATTTATATTATGACTTGTTAACTAAGAGTAGACATTTTCATGCATCCAGAGTGGGTTGGTCAACATGGGGGAGATACAGAAGGCCTATATCAGATGTCTCCATTTCCCCAACTCTTTTTATTCTGCATCAAGACCAAGCTCTCTCTGAACCCTACACCTCAACGTTCATACTTATATATACTAATAATGAATAATGCTGTGGTTGGTTTGAAAAAGAATGGCTTCAGGAGAATCACAAAATTGAATGCTTGGTCATTCAGTAGTAGTGCTAATTGAGAGGGGTTGGGAAGTATGACTTTTTGAAGTAGTTGTGGTGTTGTTGGAGGAAGAGTGTCATTTGGGTGGGTTTCAAATCCTAAGCTAGGCCCAGTGTCTCACTCTTCCTGCTTCCTTCAGATATGAATATAGAACGCTCGGCGACCATGTCTGCCTATATGCTGCCATGCTTCCTGACGTGAGGATGATGTAAGCAACTCTGAGCAAGCCAAATTAAATGTTTTTTGATACAAAAATTGCCATAGTCCTGATATCTCTTCACAGCAGTAGAATACTAAGACAAATGCTCACTCAAGGTAGATGTCATAGGAGTATTTCTTTTTATTTTTTTAAATTATTTGTACATGTATGTGCCTGTTTGTCTATATGATTACTACATGGATATTGGTGAAGACGGAGACCAGAAGAAGACATTGGATCCCTTGGAGCTGCACTTATAGGCACATATAAGCCATGCAATGTGGCTGTTAGAAACCAAACTTGAGTCCTCTGCAGGAGCAGCAACTGTGTTCTCTACCCCTGAGCTATCTCTCCAGCCCAGGAATATTTCTTTAACAGAAGGTATGGAGCTATGGAGCAGAGAATCAACATCAAACCCTTCACTGGAAACCATCCCTTGGATTCCACAAGCCAGACTTCCACCATTAAATTTCTTTTTTGTATCTAAAGATGTCACAAAACATGTATAGAAAGCATAGAAGATGATGCTCAAATTAACAACTTCTGTTGACTTTGTTAGAAAACACAATACTCCCAAAGATGCAAAGTCCCTACGTGCTTTTGGTTTACATCTTCCCCTCCATCCCATCTCCAACCATTATCATCCCCCTTCACTTAATCCAGGGACCACCATCTTGACAATTTCAACCTCAATTTCAGATAACTTTAAATTCAGAGCTGCTGTGTATCCCTCAAAAGGAAGAAAGAAAATAGCATGCAACAAGATTACACTGATTGAAAAGCATGGCATGGGTTTGATCTGACACTCCTGTCATGTGATCAGGCCCAGGCACATTAGACATAATAGTTATCCCCCATTCCCTCTCTACCTCCCACAAAAACTTATCCACCTGCTTTATTTTCATATTAGTTACAGGAAACAAGAACTCATCCCTACCTATAACTCCATAGACAGCCTCTCCATCATTACTTCAGTTTCACACTGAACAGGGCTCTCCTTCAAGTCTGTTCTTAAGATGATGAGGATGTACACTATAAGCTACTCATATCTAGGACTAACAGGTAGCCAGAGAGTGGCTCTGAGTGCTTAGATGCATGGACTTGAGACAGGAAGCCCTTTATTTACCACTCAGATCCTTCAGTACAAACTGCTTTCAAATGATCTTTCCACCAGTGACCACAGAGCTAATGCTGACCTCTGCTAACACTTGCCAGTGAATTTCCCACAAGAATGACCTGGTGTGGCTACTGTGCAACCTTCCTGGTGTGACACTCAGCACATTCACGGTCTTTTGCAAGTCAAATGCAGACTTAAGTTCATAGAGCAGAAAGCAGACCAGATGTGTGGAGAAAGTCTGGTTTGTATATATCAAAGCACTGGCACAGGAAACAATGTTAAAACAGCAGAGGTGGTACCCACCACTTCTTCAGATCCAGTCTGAGAGCACTGTGGTGGTTGGAAAATGCTTGGCCCAGGGAGGGGCACAATTAGAAGGTGTGGCCTTGTTGGAGGAAGTGTGTCACTATGGGGGTAGGCTTTAAAATCCTCCTCCTAGAAGCCTAGGGGCCAGTCTGTTCCCAGCTGCCTTTGGAACAAGGTATAGAACTCTTAGCTCCTCCAGCACCATGCCTGCCTGTACACTGGTGGTGCTTCCCACAATGATGATAATGTTCTGAATCTCTGAATCTGTAAGCCAGCCCAAGTAAATGTTGCCCTTTATAAGTGTTGCCTTCGTCATGGTGTCTGTTCATAGCAATGGAAACCCAAAGCAAGCACCTTCCTGTGAACAGTTTCTCCATGGGGAAAACAACCCCCAATAGAACCTTACATGGTGTTGTGTGTTTACTACTTTAGAAAAAAACAAAAAACAAAAACAACAATAACAACAGCAGCAGCAGCAGCAGCAACAACAACAACAAATCTTGGGTTGGTATCCATGCAAGCATGAGCTCTAGGGACTAGTTACAAAGCAGGATGAATGGATCCAGGGATGGAAAGACAAGAGCAGTAAGGCAGACACCTCACTGTCCCTCCCAATGTATCTTTGTGCCACAATAAATTTCAAGAAGTCTAAGAATTCCAAATTCAAATTAGGCCTTGCAGGTTGGTACGAAGGATTGTTTGTGAAGATGAATGGGTAGAAACTACTATATTCAATCCATGCTAAGTTAGGATTTGTAAGTATTTACATGAGGGTAGTTATGATCCTGGAACTCATTCACTTTAGGGGAGAACCTGATATTATGTACTTGTTAAAACTGGTTCTCAGTCTTCAAACAAAAATTCTTTTTCTTCAATTACCTATCTGTGTTATCTTCTGGGAATGGCCATTTTATCCACACTGTCTTAAACAGCTCTTCAAATATGAGATAGTCACTCTCTATTTTCTTTATTTTATCTACAGAGCTTATATAATTTTTTTCTCATTCATTGGTTCTCCATTCCAAACTCTATGCTCGTTGGAAATAAAGATTTTGTATTCTTGTTTCAAATTGCTGCCGTTATGTCTAGAACCAGTGTCCAGTAAATCCCTGTTTAACAAAAGACTAATGGAAGATAGAATATAATAAAGAAAGTGTCAAATAGAATATATTTTTATATTTTCCTTTTTACATATTTTTACTTAACATATGTGGTCATATTCATAAGCATGTGTACATCTATATATGTATGTGCATAGAAAACTGTGTACACATGCATTTAATAACCAAAGGTTGATGTTGGGAATATCCTTCCACTTTATTCTTTGAAGAAATATCTCTCAGTCAAACCAAGAGTGCACTGGTTGGCTAGTTTAGGCAGCCAGCTTGCTCTGGGGATCCCTTGTATCAGCCTTCTCAAGCTATAGTTAAAGGAGGGTACCATACCCACCCAGCATTTATTTGGGTTCTGGTGATCCAAAACCTGGTATTCCTTGAGCAGCAAATGCTTTAACCACTGAGCCAACTCAACACACCTGTTTTTACATTTTTATATAATAATAAAAATGTAATATTGAATATAATGTTTGTCCAAGGTCAGTGCACAATCTTCTCCTATTTTTGTCCAGGCCAGCCTTGTAGCCAGTAAATTGTGGTTACACCATAGACAATTACTGTAGTGAGAGAGGAGGGGGGAGAAAGAGAGAGAGAAGAAAGAAAGAGAGAGAGAGAGAGAGAGAGAGAGAGAGAGAGAGAGAGAAAGAGAGAGAACAAGGTCATGTAGCCTAGAAAAGAACCTACTACTGTCTTGCTTCTAAACCAAATTTCAAACACTGTCTAAATATTAATATTTAATAATTTAATAATGTTAATAATTTATTTAATTAAATATTAATCCATTTTACCCCCAGACAACTGTAGCTCTTACCCCCTATTAAAGAAGTTTCCTCTTATACAAGACAGATAACATCACAGAAATCCACAACTGGTCCAACTACATAGAATAACTGACCACGGGGTACACCTCACCAAGTAATCTATAACAAAATCCCTACCATTAGTCTCAGATTGGGTCCAATGTGAAAAAGCAGATATTATCAATCATGTATATATATGTTTAAGGTGATTTTTATCTCTTTTATTAATCCTTTATATACAAGGACTTTGATCATTTACTCCCTTTATTTTTCATAAGATTTATTTTAATTTTTATTTATGTGTATTTTTTGGAGTCTTGATGGGTGTGTGCCACACGCAAACCTGAGCGAAGCCCAGTGAGTAAAACTGTTGTACGCAGTAAGTGCATGTTGGGCTTGCTTACGAAAGGGCCAAGATGTATTTTCCAAGGTGATATTTTCCCATGCTCATGAGCTGTATGTGACAGTTCTATAGCATGCTTCCCTTGCTACTTACCAGTAGTATTGAGGCTTTTTTCTCATTTGCATTATCTGTTATCATATACTACAGATGATACTTACAGTATTTCTTTAGGATATGTCCAAATAAGTGATCTTGATTGCCTTGTAGGATCTGACCCAAGTCTCAGATTCCAAGAGAGATCTCATTTCGTAAACAAAACTTCAGTAACTTGTTTCTGCCTTATAATAATTGTTATAGCCTTGCCCTTCACTATTTTCTGTGATGCAGGTCATTGAAAGCACTTTTAAAGCTTTAAGTGACAAGTTCACATGGCCCTTAACTGGAGACCAGAGTCAATCATTTCATACCTAAGTGTTAAAGCACCCTCGCCTTACCTTTGGAAATGCTAAGAACTCAGTTCCTTTTAGGTATCTGGGGCAGTTGTCTGTCAGTGGTTCATGAGAAAATTCAATCCATCATTTGAAAAAATTCAAAGGTTCCCTTGCTAATCATAGCAATACTTCTTGACATACAAAGGGAAGCAGCATTAAAAATGGGGATGTTAACACTTTATAAGAAGGGGACGTTTTGAAGTCCCAACTTTGAAACATCGGCATTTCAGCTCTATTCAACACAATTCACTTGATGCTACCCAGTCCCTACCACATAAATTACCCTTCAGTTCTCTTTCTTATAAGGCTTATCTCAATTAAGTTGTTTTCCCCTGGCTTTGAACTTTTTGAGCAAAGAAAAGAGAGATAAAGTCTGTGGGTTTCTTTTATAATAAGTTATGTTCTTTCTCAATGAATTTTCCATGACATCTGTTTAGGAAAATCTCGGACTATACCAAAATGAGATAATAACGGGGTTTTAGATTTATCAAAGGCTGCCTTACCCTCGTGCACAAATGAGCCTAGTCTCCATTGTATGGGAGGAATTATGTATTCTCAGAGGCATAGTCGGTTAAAGAGAACTGCTTCTAACAGCAACAACAACAACAAAAATCCCTGAATTCTCACCAAAGTACAGAGCCATCAAAGCTTAGCCATGCTGATGAATCTATCGGTTTCATTCTTCTGTGACTATTTTTGGAACTTAACTAGGTCGAGTTGGACTTGAAAACACATTTAAAGAAGGTTCATCATGACAGTGTGCACTTGGAAGATGCTGCTGTTCGGGTTCATGAAGACGAAGCTTTACAGTGAAACTTTTGTAGTAGGTCTCCGTGTCCTGAGCCAGAACCTGAATGGAGCAGAGCTGAGAATCACCAGTAAGAGTGTGACGAGTTTTTCAGTCAAGTGTGCCCTGGCTGATGCTAACAGCATCAGATAATTTGGAGAAATCCGTGTTTTGCTCCCTAGATGTTATCAAATGCTACTTAATTTGCTATTATATAAGAACTCTGTAGAGGAGCAGACGTATAATCTGAGCAGTGACTTTGATTTGGCATCAGCTCTTCCACCTCTGCGGTCACATTAATGACATGTTATTTGATTTTGATTTTAACCAAAAGTTCTCTGAACATTCAAAAAGTGCTGACTGTTAGGGATATTTGAAAATACCCGTATGTATAGAGTAGCATCCCATCGCCATCTGAAGTTGCAATTTCTACAGTTTCAAGTAACCTGGTCACGTCCAAAAATATTAAATGGAAGAACTGGTGTTTAGTGTTGTTGACAGCACGCATGCCTGGAATGTATAATGCACAGGGCTCAGTCCCCAGCACCACTATAGTTGCATGCACCTTCAATCTATCACTGAGGAAATGGAGTCATGGCATTCAAACGTTTATATCTACCTAAGCTACATAAGACCACATCTCAAAATATTAAATAGAAAAATGCCATAAATATGAAATTGGCAAGATACTGTCATTCTAAGTAAGATAATAGTAGCCAGTTAAGAACATTTTTAGACCTATGAGAAACCATTGTGAAGCAGTAGAGCATAGAGAAAATACTAAATAGCAAATATTATAATAATTCTTTTTAAAAACTCCTATTTGTTTTGTAGGGGTGTACGTGCCATGACACACATCAGAGGAATGAGGACAGCATCCTGGAGTCAGTTCTCTAATTGCTCTATATGAGACCCAGGGATCAAACTCAGGTCATAATGCTTGGCAAATACTGCCTGTATCAGCAAGTTCACCTCTCTCCTCCTGCCCTGTGACTGCATGTCTTAACAAACAATATTACAGGCCTTAAATAAAGTTCTTTCTAAGGCTTGAATTTACATCCAAGATTCTATTTTTCAACTGATTTCAAGTGAATTGTGCATCTTTCTACTAGATTGTACTTCTTTAAAGCAGCAATTTGTGGGATAATCATTTAAAGTAAAAGCCTTTTTAATGTGCCTTCTCTATTTGCTTTGGTTAATAAGCTATCTATCTGATAAATAGATAAATTACATGTAATTATCTAGGTAAAACAAATGCTCAACAACTATTTAGAAAGGGTTAATACTACTATTTCGATAGAACAATTTACTGAGCATGATTAAAAAATAATGTGGACAAGTTCAAAATGAGAGCCTATCTCAAAATATTAAATAGAAAATGGCATACATATTAAATTTACAAAATACTATGATGAAAAGTCTTCATTTTTCTCATGACAAACTTGGAGATGTTAAGTGACTAGTTTTCTAGAATCAGTTTGTGGCAGAATTGTGCCAAGAACCCAGGCCTGTAGAGTATGGGTTAGGCACAATATCCATTGCATCTCTTCCACACCATCTCCAGAATGTGTGTTTTGCATTCAAGACTCAGAAGTAGAAAAAAATTAATAGGCACAGTCATTAAGAATTCCTACAGAGGAGTGGAGTTTAGTTCCTAATAGTTCAAAATAGCTTGTAGCTACAGTTCCAGGTGATCCATTGCTTTCTTCTGACTTATTTGGGTACTACACACATGTGCACATGCACTCACAAACACACATACAACAGCATAACAGTAGTACATGTGCACATACACTCACAAACACCCATACAACAGCATAACAGTAGTACATGTGCACATACACTCACAAACACACATACAACAGCATAACAGTAGTACATGTGCACATACACTCGCAAACACACATACATATCTATTTATCTATCTGATAAATAGATAAATTACATGTAATTATCTAGGTAAAACAAATGCTCAACAACTATTTAGAAAGGGTTAATACTACTATTTCGATAGAACAATTTACTGAGCATGATTAAAAAATAATGTGGACAAGTTCAAAATGAGAGCCTATCTCAAAATATTAAATAGAAAATGGCATACATATTAAATTTACAAAATACTATGATGAAAAGTCTTCATTTTTCTCATGACAAACTTGGAGACGTTAAGTGACTAGTTTTCTAGAATCAGTTTGTGGCAGAATTGTGCCAAGAACCCAGGCCTGTAGAGTATGGGTTAGGCACAATATCCATTGCATCTCTTCCACACCATCTCCAGAATGTGTGTTTTGCATTCAAGACTCAGAAGTAGAAAAAAATTAATAGGCACAGTCATTAAGAATTCCTACAGAGGAGTGGAGTTTAGTTCCTAATAGTTCAAAATAGCTTGTAGCTACAGTTCCAGGTGATCCATTGCTTTCTTCTGACTTATTTGGGTACTACACACATGTGCACATGCACTCACAAACACACATACAACAGCATAACAGTAGTACATGTGCACATACACTCACAAACACCCATACAACAGCATAACAGTAGTACATGTGCACATACACTCACAAACACACATACAACAGCATAACAGTAGTACATGTGCACATACACTCGCAAACACACATACATATCTATTTATCTATCTGATAAATAGATAAATTACATGTAATTATCTAGGTAAAACAAATGCTCAACAACTATTTAGAAAGGGTTAATACTACTATTTCGATAGAACAATTTACTGAGCATGATTAAAAAATAATGTGGACAAGTTCAAAATGAGAGCCTATCTCAAAATATTAAATAGAAAATGGCATACATATTAAATTTACAAAATACTATGATGAAAAGTCTTCATTTTTCTCATGACAAACTTGGAGACGTTAAGTGACTAGTTTTCTAGAATCAGTTTGTGGCAGAATTGTGCCAAGAACCCAGGCCTGTAGAGTATGGGTTAGGCACAATATCCATTGCATCTCTTCCACACCATCTCCAGAATGTGTGTTTTGCATTCAAGACTCAGAAGTAGAAAAAAATTAATAGGCACAGTCATTAAGAATTCCTACAGAGGAGTGGAGTTTAGTTCCTAATAGTTCAAAATAGCTTGTAGCTACAGTTCCAGGTGATCCATTGCTTTCTTCTGACTTATTTGGGTACTACACACATGTGCACATGCACTCACAAACACACATACAACAGCATAACAGTAGTACATGTGCACATACACTCACAAACACCCATACAACAGCATAACAGTAGTACATGTGCACATACACTCACAAACACACATACAACAGCATAACAGTAGTACATGTGCACATACACTCGCAAACACACATACAACAGCATAACAATAGTGCTCGGAGTGGCTGAGCTCTAGTGTGTAGACATGTGGCTTTCTTATGAAATACATGAATAGCTTTGTCTTTCTGCAACTAAATACTTAAAATAGTCCTCTGAGTAAGGGAAACATTTATTTGTCCCATGGCTTTTGGATTCTCAGCCCATGGCTGCTTTGCAGCTATGCTTTGGGTCTGTGGCTTTGTAATAGTGTCAGAAAGTTTCAGAAGGGGCCTCCACTTCATGGTGCTTGGGAAGCAATGAGAGACATAAGGTCCTATGATCCACTTCAAAGACATACCCGTAATGATCTAGCTTCCTTCCCTCTAAGCTCCACCTCCTAAAGCCCCCACTCCGTCCCAGTGGGACTCTCATCAAAACTTTAACACATGCATTTTGGGGGCAAACCATCAAAACCAACACACTCTTCATAAAAAGTACAGAAAACCGAGTGCACAGATATAGCTTAAAGTACACCCAGCTACAATTAATACTCAATGAGTAGCTTAATATTTAAACCAATGACTCCCTTGCTTAAAGAGAAATATATTTCTAGTGTGGGCATGTGTTGCAAGACAAAACTTTTCTTGGAGGATGCTGGACACTCATCCACATCCACTCACCCAGATAGAGAATCCATGACCGTCCAAAGTACAGATGCCACCAACATCCAGCCTAGTGAACCGATGAGTTTTACTATGGTTACTTTCCGAACCATGGGTGAGAGAATACTTACAGGGGTAGCAATGACTCAGTGACAGCTGTATCACCTAAGCTGACCCCAGCATCAGTGACGGTTCACAAAGCTGGTATCATGGAGGACACTCGTAGCCTGCAGGCAGTTCAATGTGTTAGAATATCCTTTCCATGTGCCTCAGTTGGTCTAAAAGTCTTCCAAACAGTTAGCTGGTTTAGTTGCATTTTTTCCCTCTGAAAGTCTTCTTCGCAGCTTGGCTCTTCTGAAGAACTCTCAGCTTTTATTGCTTACTCTGGCAAGGAGGGGCCTAGTGAATCTGGTCAGCTTCAGGAACTTCCTGAAGCTGTTTTGAGTTATTTGCTTCCTACTTACAGAGCTCCTTGCAAGATGTGATGCTTCAGTCTCAGAAGAATCTTTTATGCAACATGTTATGTTTCATTTTGAGAGTTGAA
The DNA here is from genome assembly GCF_947179515.1 of Apodemus sylvaticus. Classification (NCBI taxonomy): domain Eukaryota; kingdom Metazoa; phylum Chordata; class Mammalia; order Rodentia; family Muridae; genus Apodemus; species Apodemus sylvaticus. Next base: position 11,728,407 of record NC_067481.1, read on the forward strand.
TAAGAATACAAAGAAGACTAAGGGATGGGAAATGATGTTTTGCCCATGAGCTGGTAAGGAAACAAAGATTATCTATGTCTAGAGACAGGTCACACACTCAGTATCCTTGGACCATCCAGAATAATCTGTGTCTGTAATGTCAAAATCAGTGAGTGAGTGAGTGAGGAGAGAGAGAGAGAGAGAGAGAGAGAGAGAGAGAGAGAGAAAGAGAGAGAGGGAAACAGAGTCCAGAAGTCTGGCAACTACATATGTCTTCTTTAAAACCATGACAGTTCAGCATGCAGAAGAATGTGAATTGATCCATCCTTGTCTCCTTGTACTAAGCTCAAATCCAAATGGATCAAGGACCTCCACATAAAGCCAGACACTCTGAAGCTAATAGAAAAGAAACTGGGGAAGACCCTTGAGGACATCGGTACAGGGAGAAAGTTTCTGAACAGAACACCAATAGCGTATGCTCTAAGAGCAAGAATTGACAAATGGGACCTCATAAGGTTACAGAGTTTCTGTAAGGCAAAGGACACCATCAAGAGGACAGATCGGCAACCAACAAATTGTGAAAAGATCTTCACCAATCCTACATCAGATAGAGGGCTAATATCCAATATATATAAAGAACTCAAGAAGTTAGACTCCAGAAAACCGAACAACCCTATTAAAAAATGGGGTACAGAGTTAAACAAAGAATTCTCACCTGAAGAACTTCGGATGGCGGAGAAGCATCTTAAAAAATGCTCAACTTCCTTAGTCATTAGGGAAATGCAAATCAAAACAACCCTAAGATTTCATCTTACACCAGTCAGAATGGCTAAGATTAAAAATTCAGGAGACAGCAGGTGTTGGAGAGGGTGTGGAGAAAGAGGAACACTCCTCCACTGCTGGTGGGGTTGCAAATTGGTACAACCACTCTGGAAAGCAGTCTGGCGGTTCCTCCGAAAACTGGGCACCTCACTCCCAGAAGATCCTGCTATACCACTCCTGGGCATATACCCAGAGGATTCCCCACCATGTAATAAGGATACATGCTCTACTATGTTCATAGCAGCCCTATTTATAATTGCCAGATGCTGGAAAGAACCCAGGTATCCCTCAACAGAAGAGTGGATGCAAAAAATGTGGTATATCTACACAATGGAGTACTATTCAGCCATTAGAAACAATGAATTCATGAAATTCTTAGGCAAATGGATGGAGCTAGAGAACATCATACTAAGTGAGGTAACCCAGACTCAAAAGGTGAATCATGGTATGCACTCACTAATAAGTGGTTACTAACCTAGAAAACTGGAATACCCAAAACATAATCCACACATCAAATGAGATACAAGAAGAAAGCAGGAGTGGTCCCTGGTTCTGGAAAGACTCAGTGAAACAGTATTTGGCAAAACCAGAACGGGGAAGGGGTGGGAGGGAGGACAGGGGAAGAGAAGGGGGCTTACGGGACTTTCGGGGAGAGGGGGGCTAGAAAAGGGGAAATCATTTGAAATGTAAATAAATTATATCGAATAAAAAAAATGCAAAAAAAAAATTAAAATAAAAAAAAAACCATGACAGTTAATATCTGTGGGATGTGATGTTTGAGAAATCACAGTGATATTTAGCTAATTAGACATCAGTGAATAAATATTAATCCTGGAAACCAAAACGGCAGTCATATAAAATCATAAGGTTAATCCCACCCAATGTCCCAATTTTTATTCACATGTAACATTGAATAACCAACCAAGTTTTCATTATATTTGAAAGTCAAGTTTATTATGTCTCTTTGAGTGTTTATTCCATAGTCTCATACATTTTTAGGCTTTTGCTGATAGAACACCTATTTTTTTTGAAAAATCTAAGTTTATATGCTACAGGCCATCATTGATGGAGTGCAGGACAGAAGCTCAAGCAGGAACCTGGAGACTGGAATTTCAATAAACCCTTCCATCCTCAACCTGATATTTGGTCATTGTGTTTATCTATCACATCAACAGAAAATCAAACCAGGACAAGATAGCTACTTTTTACATGTGTTATTTATTAACTTAAAAACTTTATAAAACATTTTTAAATTTTTTCTTGGTTATTTTATTTAGTTACATTTCAAATGTTATCCCCCTTCCCAGTCTCTCCTCTGCAAATCCTCCTATCCTATCCCATCTCTCCTATGCCTCTAAGAGGGTGTTCCCCCACTCACCTACCCACTGCCACATCACCACTCTAGTATCCCCCCATCCTGGGTCATCAAGCCTCCACAACCAAGGGCCTCCCCTCCCACTGAGATCAGATAAAGCAATCCTCTGCTACATACATAGCAGGAGCCATGAACCTATCCATGTGTACTCTTTGGTTGATGATTAAGTCCCTGGGATCTCTGGGCATGGGAGAGGGGTCCAACTAATTGATATTGTTCTTTATATAGGGTTGCGATCACCTTTAGCTCCTTCAGTCCTTCCTCTAACTCTTTCATTGGGGTCCCCAGGCTCAGTATGATGGTTGGTTGTGAGTATCTGCATCTGTCTTAGATGCTAGCAGAGCCTCTCAGTGGACAGCTATACCAGGCTCCTGTCAGCAAGCACTTCTTGGCATCAACAATAGTGTTGGGTTTTCGTATCTGCAGATGGGATGAATCCCACCCACCTCTCTCAAAATTTTTTTCCCAGAATTTTTTCTGTCTAAAGGAAATCCAGGGACAAACATGGAGCAGAGACTGAAGGAAACGCCGTCCTTGGGATCCATCCCATTTATTAACTTTATAATACTCTCACATTTCCAAAATTGGCTCTTTCTGTTCAGCTGTGAAGTACACTGTCTAATCCTCCAAAAGGCCCAGGTCAAAATTCCCAGCACCCAAATGGCAGCTCATACCCATCTGCAATTCAGAATCCATGAGTTCCATGGATTCTGCCTCTACAAAAGCAAGAAATATACATGATAAATACACAAGCAAACAAAAGGCACAAACACATAAAATTTAATTTAAAATAAATTCTAAGATAAACAACTACTAAGTAAAAATGTTCAGTGCTGGTGCCTTGATCTCTGATCACAAATCCATTATTCTAAAAACCATATTACCTTCCTTGTCTTAGATGATTTTTAAAAAATCCATGAGTCCACCACTTTATGTTCTTATGCAACCTAGTTATGTCTCCTCTTTTGCTATGATAGCTAAGAGCCTTCCTCTGGCTGATCCTGACCCCTCTTCTATCCTTATCTGAATTCAGGCTTTTAAGTTGCAGGAAACAGTGCTATGAGAAGAGCAATGACTTAAAAAGCTTTCTTTTTACAATGTCTATCCAAACTGTTTTTTTAGAGGTTGGAGGGGTTGGTGTTTGTTTTAATTTTTGTCTTGCCACTCCTTAAAATAACTAAAAGTAAAAATGCTTGAGCAAAATCTGTTATTACTGAGCTCCAAATTCTAATCCTCATTACTTGACCAGAACCGAATGCAATATGAACTAACAGAATTTTTAAACTGCGTTCTGCTGAAAGAAATTTTTGAAAGTGATGTGAAAGACTCACCATTCACCTCTTTTGAAATGGCCGGTGGTGAAATCCTGTCTGTGAAGTCTGTTGCTAGTTCAGTCTAGCACAAGGAAATGGTGCACAGGGAAGGCTCTTGAAATGGAGCAGAACAGTTCTCTGCTGTGGAGATCAAAGGCGATTTCACAAGTGGGCACCTGAAATAATATAGAGTGATGAATGCATTCTCTCCCTTGTGTTTCCCATTTAGCCCTCAACCCCACATTATCTCCTTACTAGAACTTATAGGTATCACTGAAATGGCTTTAAAATTTTTCTATAACAAATAAAAGGTTGTACAGTTGCCAGATATTGAACAAGCTCTTAGAAAATTTTCTGGTTTAGTTCAACTCAAAATTTGGCCCAAGATGAGAGAATTTGTTTGATTGTTGGTTGCTTGCTTTTCTGAACCTGCAGCAGGTTCAGAAATAGAACTTGATCCCATGGGACAACCTTGGATTGTTCTTTCTGTGCGTCTACATGTTTTTTAATCGAGCCCTTGATTAGGAGTAAGAGTTCAGTGTCCTTTTTTGGTCCATCTTTGTTGTTGTTTTTCCTTTCTCCCTTCCTTCATAACTATTAGCACCTACTAGATGCCCAATGCACTATTGCTATCAGTTATTCATAAATTTTTCAGACTTATTCATTTTATTCCACATGTAGGATTATTTTGCCTATGTATGTGCACATGTGTGTGTGTGTATATGTGTGTGTGTGTGTGTGTGCATGAGCACCTGCTCATGAAGGTCAGAAGAAGGCATTAAATGCCCTTCCAGAAGACCCAAGTTCAAGTCTCAGAACCCATGTCCAGTACTTCACAACCACATGCAGTTTTAGTTTCATGGAATCTGGTATTTGTATTTTGAACACATTCATTCCTCCCTTAACTTCTCTCAAGTTAGCTCACTCTTCCCTTCCCATCAACTTTGTGCCCTGCCTCCCCCAATCCCTGCCACACACACCCTTTAAAATTAACTCACTAAGTCATATCTAGGCTACTTATAGGCTCTTGACCAACTTTGACTGGAACTTTGTTGAACTACCAGAGACCATACCTTAAATTGCTTCTTTATCCCCAAGTTCCTATTGATTGCTAATATGTCATAGCTTGGGTAGAACTTTTTGCCCATCTCAGTTCTCCATTCTGTGATTTTGTCTAGCCTCTGCTTTCACTGGTGTATGTAGTCCAAACTGCTGTGAGTTTGTAAAAGCAACTGCCCTACTGTGTCTATAAAACATTGTGTCCTTGTGGCCACCCACAAACAAAGGATCTTACTGTCTTTCCACTTCTGTAACAACCTGAGACTTGTGAGGAGGGTATATGCTATAAATATGCTGAATAGGGTTAAGCACTCCATACTCTAGTTTCTTGTTTTATCCAGTTCTTGTCTATGTGTTAATCACTGTCTACTGATGAAAAAAAAAAAAAACTTCCTATGAGGTTTGGGAGATATACTAATCTATGAGTATAGCAATAAGTGACTAAAAAAATACTATTTGTTGAAAAGACTGTCACTGAGTTTTACACAGGCATTTTTGTTGTTTACTTGTAGATTATGTCTTATATTCTATTGATGCATGATCTCTCTAATGATATTCCACTGGCACTGATATCTTTTCAATTATATCGCTCTTTTGATTACTGTATCTATATAATAAAGAGCATCAGAAAGAATAGTCCCTATAAACTTCTCCTTCAAAATTGTTTTAGCTGGTACCAAAAAGTTTTGGACAACTTTCAAATCAGTGAAAACACTAGTCAAAATTTTCTCAGAGATAGAAATTACAGAGGAGACAGTGGCCTTTGATTTTGTGTGATTGAGTTTAGAACAACAGCAAAACAAATGATATCAGAAGTGAACATGATACTGTTCTATTCTTCCAGGTAATAACTGAGAAGAGATGCCTATGGCTGTGGGTGCTTTTCTCTATGTATACAGTCTAAGCAGTCTTGTAACAATTAAAGGAGAAAGCTGCATACCCATACCACAATATTTTAACACGGAGAATGCATTTCTTAAGGGCACACACTGCCTTCCACTAGTTTGTGGTTAAGTATCCCAGGCAAGTATTCATAACTATTCCTTTTAACTCCCATTTATACAACATGTCTCTTTCTAGGCAAGATGCTAATAGCTAGAATTCATTCTGCATTAATCACTGGTGCCTCAATTTTCAATCATGTATGGACTCACAAAGGTTTTATCTTTGCATATGTCAGCTATTGGGTATTCCAGATACATATCACAGAAATCAGTCTAACTTGAATCTTGTAAATTTATTTGTGTTACTCTCCTCAATAGATCCAAATACATAAGTCCTTATCTACATTGGAGACTTTGTTTAAAATCTCAATACTTAACTGAAAATATGTGATCAGAAACACAAAGGAAATGTCAGTGACCTCACAACATGCTAAATTTTCAGATTATCAGCTTCTGAATCCTGCATTTTAATGGGAATTTTAAGGTATGAAATCCTCAGCAAGGAAACACAATTCTAAAACCTTAAATCAACAATAAATCTTCCAAACAAAGAAAACTCAAATCACCTGTAAGCAGAATTCTATGTTCACATCATTTTGATTTCAAAAATGTAAATTCAGTGTAACACTTGGAATATTTCACAGAAGAGAATTTGGGTCAGAGAAAGACACTGCATTAAGTCAACATCTTTGCTTTGAAACTTGTTCCCTATTCTTGAGCGAACACCCAGACCAGCAATGTCAGTGTGAGATTTCCTGCAATCCAAGGAACTCCTGCGAACTGCAGTCTCCCAGGATGAAAAATCACTGGCTTCCAGACACAATTTTTTGGAGGATACATTTTTTTCTTTCCTAGCACTTCATTAAAGAAAAAAATCTTCTTTCTCATTTTTATCTTTAGTCCTGTGGTTTTGTCTTTTAATCTTCTGCTTCTCCCCCAACCCCCCCCCCCACACCGACCACCAACTACTTGTCCAAGTGAGGTCTCTCACACAAATCTCAGTCTCCACATTCAGCAAGTATGACAGAAAGTGACTGGTTACCCCTTAGAAATAGTAGCATGGCAGACTGTACCCACTATCGCCTATATTTAAAGACAGTGACATAACTGTACATAAGGCTTGCCCAACACTGTGTCCTTATCCACACTCAAACATGAGATTCCTCAGATGTACACACAAGGCTAGAAACAGGAGCTCACACATTAAAGTACATTGTCAAAATACACAAACATACAGGGTATGTTGCAAGAGTTGCAGAGTAGAGAAGATTACTAATGTCTTAGGCTCTGGAAATATTATTTTGCAAGATTTACCGCAATAGTTTTTTTTTTTTTTAAACTAAGGGCAATTTGCCTCCCAGGGACCATTTGGCCAAGCTCACAGACATTTTTGGTTGTCACAGTTGAGACAGAGTCAGTGTGGTGGGGCAATTTACTCTCATTTACTACAAAGAGGTCAAGAATGTTGCTAAACATCACACAAAGCAGAGGACTCCTACCTTCATAAAGAAGTTAATTTTTAATTCCAAATGTAAATAAAGGCCAACACTTGGGAAAAACCGCTTTAGAATAAATTGTGTAGACATACAGATGAACTTAAGAAGGCCTGTGTCAATGACTGAGTTTCATTGTGGGGGAACATATCAGATATCTCTAGCTAAGAAGGGGGTATTCTTGACAGCTCACTTCTCTGGCAAATCAGTGAATACATTCCAAGATTTCTATTGCCACATCATAAAAATATACTCCTCATTTTATCTCCTGGGTGTATAAGAGTGAGAGAGTTGCGAGTTGTCTCAATAAATTCCAGAAGACACCAGTAACTACATCATAATACTCTTTGTTTTAAAAAAAAAATCAGCAAACTTGTCAGGAACTTTCCCTTTTTGGCAAAACCAAAAGCCTACAAATGAATCTACTTTCGAGCTGATATGTAATGCTATTTTAATGAAATTTTGACTTGTCCCTCTAAGTCATGAAGGAGTTACCATGTTGGAAAGCTATAAATGTAATGCAATAAAATCAACATTATTTGTAATTACTTCCTCTCCACATTATCACATGCATGTAGAGGAAAAGAAAAAATCTCCAAAGAATCATTTACAGTTTCAAATGGCTTTCTTCTATCCACATTTCTCATTCTATGGTGCTTCTACATGAAGAGAAAATAAATTGAGAAATAAAGATAAGAGGAGATGATCTATTAACACATGTCCTTGCAACTATATAATAAACTTATCTTTATCCTTCCTTGGTAATATCACTCCTTCCAGATATGACTGTTAAAATGAAGAGCAGACCTGCAGAGCTAGTCTCTAACTGTGAAGTTTTCCTTCACTATAGTCAGGATGTATATAAACACTGAGACTCCATCAAGAGTAATTCTAGGAACTCATCCAATTTGATCTGTTTCCAAAAGTAAAAATTCACAGTATTAAAGAGACGAAGCTAAAGATGTCAATCTCTACAAATTAGTATAAAAACATTTAAAATCAAGACTCTAATTGGCACTAAATATTGGAAGGTGCTAAAAACACATCCATCAATGAATTTGGGTTAAAATATGTCCATGGATGGCTCCCTGTGAAGTGATAACTTTTGTATAACATCGCGTATGTATGTATGTGTGTGTGTGTGTGTGTGTGTGTGTTATATGCAAGTGGTGCAGAATATGTGTATGTGCACATATGTATGCAAGTATGTATAGTGTGTGTGAGTGTCTATGTGTGGTGAGAACTCAGGGATGTGTATATGGAAGGTAAAATCTGTACAGTGGGTGGTTCTGGTCTCTGCTGTGTGCATATATGCATGTGTATGCATGTTCAGGAAGACTAGCCTCTGCAGACATTTATTGACACCAGAAGGTGACCTCAGGACGGGATCCTTGTTACTCTCCATAAATCTGGAGCTGGTCAGTGATACCTGCAGATCCACCTGTTTCTATTACTGCAGTGCTGGAGTTATGGGCATGAACCATACTTCGTAGAGTAGATCTGAACATTTTAGCCCCCATGCCTAGGATAATTTGTCTTAGCCCTTGTTTCCTGATTTCACCCAGGAATACAACTAAATGAATATTATTCAAATGAATTTGCTAAATGACTGTGTTTGACTTTTCTTTCTATTGACTCGAGACCAAGAAGCTATATTTGGGCATCCAATTTTCAGAAACTGTAGTCACAACTGGCATAAGAATACAATTATGAAAATGGGATAACAAGTTTTATTGCTGTAAGGATTGTGAATGTAAAGAATACAGTCATCCAGAACTATTAGAACTCCCCAGAACTGTCATGTGTGATGTCTTCTTTGCCTTGGTATTCATGACAATTCAAAATAAAACTGAAAAAGCAAGCAAAATGTAGTAGAGAAATAATATAAGTAAATTTATTAAATGAACAATTTCTTTAGCTTTCTCTCATCACATTTTAATTTTTATTATCTAAAATGGTTCTATGTTCCCTTCTTTCCCTTGAATTTTGAAATCCATCACGCTGTGAGTGATGCATATAATGTAGATTATAATGTTTTACAATTTACCAAAGGTATTTTATATTTATTGGTATTATTTCATCATGACTTCAGACCATAGCTTCAAACATGGTACTTTAAAACCAAGACAAAGTTGGCTGTTGAAGATAATTTCTTATTTCTAAAAAAGGGGGCATGAAAGCCAATTTTCAGGTTAGAATGTTAAAAATTATAGGCTAGAAGTGTGCTTCGAGTGGTTAAGTGCTTTCCCAGATATATAGAAGACTCTAGATTTGATCTGCATGTGCACATGTGTGCATGTGTGTTGGAGAAAGAAAGAGTTTTACAAAATATATATTTATTGTACAATTATACTCTTGGGTGTTACTTTAAACTATAAAATAATTAGAATAAAAGTTTTAAATTACTCATTACTGAGCCTTTCCAGGGGTCCAAATTCTAGCAAAGAATTTTAAGCACCAACCCCACTGGACAATATACTCCCTTGCCTTGTTATCCCACATGACCTATAGAGTTCCCTTTACAAAATGAGCCTTTGGTGTCAAAGTACAGACAACACAGCACCAGGTAAATGAATGTAAATTGTTTACCCTGGGGACATTTTCTGTCCAGAAGGAAACATAAACACCACATACCATAGCTGTTTAGAGGCCTGATGTCCTCTCTATACACACTAAACTACTGCTTCAACATTTAATAGGGAGTCAAATATAGAAGCTTAAGAACTCATTAAAGCAACTCTGCCGCAAAGCAAAATGTTAACTAAAGAATGGCTTGGATCTTAAGTGTGGTGACATGAAAAGATTAATAAACTCTTCTGGGACTTACTTCATTGTTGTAAGAGATTTAGACCTAAGAGTTCACTCATTCATTGAGCTGTAGTGGGATGATAGGTAAAGTTTTTTAAGAAGGGATATGTGGAGAAAAATACGTGCATGACAATCTTCTATCAACCTACCATGCATTGTCTGTCTGCTTGTACTTATCTACTTATCTCTTTTGCATGGAACTGTGAGAGCAGCAGAAAGCGTAGGCAAAACAATATCCTTAGCTATCTTTAGTCAGACTATGTTAAATGTGTATCAGGCAAGCAGGGTTGTGTTTTAGGCCATTTTGAAGAACCCCTCTCTCCAGACTGTCCTGTAGAAATTGGCATCATTTCTTACTGCAGGAAGAAGCTGAGGCCCTGGTAGAGATGGTGGGCAGAGCCTTGGGATAGAATTGCATGTAGTTGCTCTTTCTAACATTGTATCAACAGCAAATTTTAAAACCAGCTAAAACTGACCCTTCTAATTGCTTTGCCATTTTTACAGATAGGGAAATCTCTGGCTGAACTACTGCATGTGTTTATGAATGGAGAAAGCTATAACCTCCTGGTAAAGTCCAATAATTAAAGATAAGCCTAACTCATATGTGCAAATGCTGTGTGGAATCCCACAGAACTAAGTGATTTTTCTTCCATAGATGCTTCAGAGTATCCCTTAATTCCTGACCCTAAGTCACAAACAACATGGGATTCTGAAATGGGACCCATTATAACTGAAGTTGTTAATGTGCCTTCAGGTTTGCCTTAGCCAACAGCTTTTTTCTTCTTTTTCTCTCAAGAATTTTGCCATTGTGAACTATAAGAGGGAATCCTTCTCCCATAGATACACTGTCCTGGGGGAGTCACTGACTCACATCCACCCAACTGCCCCCCCCCCTTTTCACTGACTCTTTAGACTTTGAAGTCTGTTATTCCTTGCCCTGTCTACAGCAACTGTCCTCATCACCAAGGTCTTACAAAATGTTTACCGACTTGGAGAGGAACGTTGAGAATTTCAATATTTAGACAATATCTAATTGTTTCTACATATGTGATTGTATGATAGAAGACAAGGGGCCTAGAGAGATGGCTCAGCAGTCAAGGCTACATATTGTGCTTGTACAGGACCCAAGTTCAATTCAGGTCTCAGAACCCATATACTACAGCCTACACCCTTCTGTGTCCCCTGCTCCCAGGAAGACAGTGCCTCTGTCCTCCCTGTACACCTGTACCCACATGCAAATACCCACACACAGATGCACACACATGCACATACTTCTAAAAAAAAGACAGAAGAAAAATAATTTATGTGCATTTATTCTTGATTTTTATATATAACTTCCCACAATACCCCCAAATACATTAAATGAAATGTCTTTCTTTTGAAAGCTCTATCACAAACTTGATAACATTCTAAGGTTATCCATTAAAATTAATATAGGTATAGTATTAATATATACTTATATATAAATATATAACAGCAATTGAAGGGGAAAGAGGATATGAATTTGAAAGATCAGGGGAGATTTATGGAGGAGTATGGAAGGAGGGGGGAGTAATTATGTTATTATTTTATAATCTCAAAAATAATTTTTAAAATTAACAGAGTGGAATTTGAGTCCGTTTTAGCATTTCTTCAATATATTCCTAAGATCATTTGATCCAAAATTGCAAGGACACTCTTGAGTTTTATTGTCTTGTTAGAATAAAAGAAAGGAATGGGCTACCTTAAAAAATGATTATGATCTATTTGGAAATGATGGAAAAACAACTTTTTCATCATTTTTTAATATTGGAAAGCTAATATTAGTAATATTAATATTCTAGATCTAAATAAAAATAACATCCATCTAGAAAATAATCCACCCAGCATTAAGAGCTCTCGTGAGTCACTTTTAAATTTTTTTTATCTGGTCATTTCTAAGAAAAAGCTATTCAGAATTTCCAAGTAACAAATATATCAAGTTAGATAAATCCTACTCACACAGTTTCACACACATACACACACACACACACACACACACACACACACACACACACACATACCACACACACACAGACCTACCAGAGGGAGTAAACATACTCTTCAATTTCAAAGAAGCAGGTTTTTCTCCACCAATTCTGCCACAGGGCTCATTTGTAACTGAGGTCATGAAAATAGATGAGCCATAGCTCTAATGGCTATGTAAGATCTGTAGCTTCTGTGACAGCCTTGGCCAAAGCCAGGACTGGTGGCAGTGTGAAAGACTAGCTGTATGAGCAATTGGTAACCACCGATTACCTCTACTGCCTTGATGATTATAAACACTGATGCGACATTACTTTTTTTTATATATATATGTCATTCAACACACTTAAGACATTGGTTGTATAAAGAAAGATACTACTCTTTGATTATCCTTTATACACTCATTTGTTAGGAATAAACTGTAGAAAATTCACATTGCAGTCAACGCTGGAATTCCTTATCTCTAATATGGCTTCCCCTCCCCCCTTCATCTACTTACTCATGCCCGGGTGGCCTCATTTTTACAACAGTGGTTCTCAGCCTCCCTAACACTGCGACCCTTTCATACAGTTCTTCTTAAAATATAACCTTTCTTTTTCAATGCACATTGCAAACTACAGTTGTTGTACACACAGTTCTCTACCTCCTAGAGGGACCTAATCATTTAGACTCTGTTTGCTTGTCCAAGGCAGATTCTTCCTGGTTTGGTCTCTCTCCTGCCTTCCATTTTATAAAAGGAAACCAAAAGTAAGTGTCCATTAGGGAGATAAATAAATCATCTGGGGAGCAATAACATTGTTCAACTGTTTCCTTCCCTATTTTCTTTATTGACCTCAAACCTATTGAGGCTTCAGAGTTCTTGGTGAGTGAGGAATTAGGGAAACAAAGAGACTGGATCTCACCTGGAAATTTTCTACTCAAGGGTTGGCTGGAGGAAAAAATTGTTTGCTCTGAACATGGAGAGAGGTAGAATCAGTGTGTACTCTAAAGATGGCAGGAAAGGAATGGGCCACCTCGAAAGAAGCCAACATGGAAACGGCCTGCCAGGGCTGAGAGAAAAGATAAAGATGCTACTAGAGATGGTTCCGGAAGCAGGAGACCAGATCGATGCCACAGATAGTGAGGACCATTGACTCATCAGTGAATCGTGAAGTGAACAGTTCTCTATGGAAACCACAAAAATACTTGCAATAAGAAAAAGATTCAGATAATGCTGAGCATCACATTTTAACTTCACCAACTGGTAAATCCTCCTTAAATCCCTATTTCTCCTACCTGATCCTACAACATCAAGCAGGATGAAAGAAACAGCATGCTGAGTAAGAGAAGATGAAGATAAAGGGGTGTTTGTTTGCTTGTTTGTCTTCGTTGGTTGGTTGGTTTTGTTTTCTAGCATATTAGGATTTCAGCATCCTGACATCCACATCAGGAATGGACAAGATATTTTCATGGACAAATTATAGATTATAGTCAGATTTTTGCCTTCTGGGAAAGTCAGAATATTCAACACATAACTTTAACACACTGTTGTTATTTTGTTGTTATTTCCTTGGCCCTCTGGACTTCTCTCCTGTCCCCTCCCTCTATATCTGATCCTGTTCCCCTGTTAAGCATAATTATTTCACATTTTTCATTACAGGGCACAGAGTATTCAATCAACGACTTTCCAGGTTTTCAAGCATTATTATAAAATGTTGATATAGAAGACAAATAGGATAGTTTGGTTTTTATATGTTCTTTATTATCTTGTAATTACTATGAGAATTTTATAGGTATATTCAATGAAATATGCCATAGCCACTTCCCATTTACTTTCCGTGTGCTCCCAGATCTTCCCCAACACAACCACTGTCAAATTTCATGTATTTTTCTTCCTTCCTTCCTTCCTTCCTTCCTTCCTTCCTTCCTGCCTGCCTGCCTTCCTTCCTTCCTTCCTTCCTTCCTTCCTTCCTTCCTCCCTCCCTCCCCCCTTTTTGAAATTGGGGTTCTCTACATTCTCTCGGCCCTCTGACCTTCTCTCCTTTCCCCTCCCTCTATATCTGATCCTGTTCCTCTTTCTTCTCTCCCCACCCCTTCCCTCTCCCACCCATTCCCTCCCTTCCTCTGCCTCCTACAATCATTTTCTTCTCCCTTCTAAGTGGGGTTGAAGCCTCCTCACTTGGGTATTTCTGCTTGATACGCTTCATACGGTTTGTAGGTTGCATCCTAGGTATTCGTACGTTTTGGCTAATATCCATGTATCAGTGAGTACATACCATGCATGACCTTTTAGGTCTGAGTTACCTCACTCAGGAAGATATTTTCTATTTCCATCCATTTTTGCCTGCGGAATTCATGATGTCCTCATTTTTAATAATTGAATAGTATTCCATTGTGTAAATGAACCACATTTTCTGTATCTATTCTTTGTTTGAGGGACATCTGAGTTGTTTCCAGCTTCTGGCCATTATAAATAAGCTGTGAGCATGCCTGGGGAATGGGGGGGGGGGTACCGTAGATCTGTGAGGTGAGACATTCTTGGGACTCATTAGGAGTGGTGCCCAACATTAGGGAAAGGGTACTTGAAGTGCCCACCTCCAGTATATAGACAGGACCTCAAGTGGAGGGGCAGGTTACTAACCTACAGTCAAAATTCCTGGCCCAGAATCGTTCCTTTCTAAAAGAACTGAAGGGAGAAAAATGGAGAAAATACTGAAGGAAAGGAGGTACAAAAATCTTATGGGGGATACCAAGGTCTGACACTACTATGCTATGATGTGCTTACAGACAGGAACTTGGCATGGTTGTCCTCAGAAGAGAGAATCTACCAGCTAACAAAGAAAGAAGCAGATAATTACACGGGGAACTGTGGTTGGCTGAAGTCAGAGAACCCTGTGGTTGAATTAGAGGAACAAAGGATTGAAGAGGCTGAAAGAAAGAGCTACCTCATAGGAAGACCAGCAGTCTCAACTAACCCAGACCCGAGGAAGCTCCCATAGACGGAGCCACCAACGAGGAGCACACATGGGCTGATCCAAGGCCCGTGGCACACATGTAGCAGAGGTCTGCCCAGTCAGGCCTAAGTGGGAGAAGATGCACTTCATCTTTGAGACTTGAGGTCCCAGGCAAAGGGAGACCTAGTGGGTGGGAGCACCCTCTAGGAGACAAGAGGTCAGAGGAATGGGATGAGGAACTGTTGGATGGAGGATTGAGGGGGATCAAGAACTGGAATATAAATAAATAAAATAATTAAAAAAGAAAGAAAGAAAGAAGGAAGGAAGGAAGGAAGGAAGGAAGGAAGGAAGGAAGGAAGGAAGGAAGGAAGGAAGAAAGAAGGAAGAAAGAAGGAAGGAAGGAAAGAAAGAAAGTTGGGTTTCTCTGTTTAGCCCAGCTGTCCTGAAGTGCTCTCTAGACCAGACTGGCATTGAACTCTCAGAGAACCACCTATTTCTGCTGTGCTTATCAAATCCCAAGTCTTATATGAGTAAACTCAAGATGGAAGACACAATCAAATTTAAATGTTAAAAACCCAATGGCAAAAAAGGAAAAATGGAAGGAAAGAAGGGAAAAAGGAAGAAAGAAAGGAAGGAAGATAGGCTTTTTTTATTTTCTATATTCTTTGTTTACATTCCATATGATTTCCCCTTTCCCTGTTTCCCACTCCCCATAAGTTCCATAAGCTCTCTTCCCTCCACCAGTTCCCAAATCAACCCCTTCCTACTTCTCTGTCCTGGTACTCCCCTACAATGCTGGATCAAGCGTTTCCAGGACCAGGAATCTCTCCTTCTTTCTTCTTGGGAATCATTTTATATGTGACTTGTGTCTTGGGTATTCAGAGCTTCTGGGCTAATATCCTCTTATCAGTGACTGCATTCTATGTGTGTTCATTTGTGACTGGGTTACCTCACTTAGGATGATATTTTCCAGATTCAACCATTTGCCTAAGAATTTCATGAATTCATTGTTTTTAATTGCTGAGTAGTATTCCATTGTGTAAATATACCACATTTTCTGTATCCATTCCTGCACTGAGGGACATCTGGGTTCTTTCCAGCTTCTGGCTATTACAAATAAGGCTGCTACGAACCTAGTAGAACATGTGTCCTTATTGCAGGCCAGGGAATCCTCTAGGTATAGGCCCAGGAGTGGTATAACAGGGTCCTCCGGAAGCACCATGCCCAGCTTTCTGAGGAACCACCAGATTGATTTCCAGAGTGGTTGTGCCAACTTACATTCCCACCAACAGTGGAGGAGTGTTCCTCTTTCTCCACATCCTCACCAATAAAAAATGGGGTACAGAGCTAAACAAAGAATTTTCACTTGAAGAACTTCAAATGGCTGAGAAGCACCTTAAGAAATGTTCAGCATTGTTAGTCATTAGGGAAATGCAAATCAAAACAACCCTGAGATTTTACCTCACACCAGTCAGAATGTCTAAGAAGATAGGCTTTAAAAAGCAAAAGAAAGAAGAAAAACTAAGGTTTACAGCTGGAATTCCAATACACTTAAAAATTCTTTATCTTTTTCCAACAACCTACTAAGTCTATTTAGTGCTGTCCATATGCACACAGGTGGGGTTCCTCCCTAACAGCACAGGCAGCTTCTGCATAAGAATGATTTCCAGCCCCTACTGGCTATCAGCTAACAATGGAACCTCAGCTAGGGGGTGGGACTTAGCAAGCCTTGTCCATAATCCTGTGCTGGAATTTGATTGGCTTGATCCTGTGCAGGTCTTATGCAGGCACCCAAGGCTGATGTGAGGTCATGAGTATGGTGGCCTCATGATGCTCAGAAGACAGTACTCACAGCACTCCTTCCTGCTTTCATGCCTTTTTTTTCTGTTCCCTCTTCTGTCATATTCCCTAACCCTTGATATGGGGACTTGGGCACGAACAGATGCATTTTATTTTGTCGTGTTTTATATTGTCTTGTTTACAATATTACCAACTGTGAAGGATAATCAATCCTGAAATGATCTTGTAAAAATGTTAGCATTTTCTTGTAATAAGTAAAATTGTAATAATTTAGGATGTCTTTATTACTAGAATAATTTAACATCTTTCTTCCTGCTTGTTTATTATTTATATTTGCTCACTTAACAAACTGGCTGTCACATCAAGCAGTGAACCTATTACTATCTCACAAATTTGCAGAAATTCACAAGAAAAAACAAGGCCTTCTTCCATTTATATGATTATTTCTATAACCTCTAGTTTGTCAGTATTATTTGACAGGGTCTTCCTATGTACTAAAACTTGCTTCAAACTTTCCATAGAACTCAAGGTGGCTTTGAAGTCACCAACTTACTGACTCCGTTTTCTGAATACTGAGATTATTATGTAAAGTTTTTAACTAAAATTTTTAACTGTGTTGGAATTTCAGATATTAACATTAGTTTCCCTTTTGAATTCTATTCTTTTGGGGGAAAATACCTTTCCTTATTTATTTCCTTCCGTCCTTCCTTCCTTCCTTCTTTCTTCCTTTCTTCCTTTCTTCCTTTCTTCCTTTTTTGTCACTGAAACGTCGGTTGTTTCTTCCATCTGGAGTTTATTTGTATAAGACTCAGAATGTGATAAGCATGGGTTGAGTACACAGAAATGTCTGGGGAAACCCACTGTTTCTATGGCTACATCACTTCTAATCAATAGTTACATCCTAGTTTAAATCACAATTGTCCTCACCATCTACCAAAAAGGTAAAATATCTTTCAATAATAAATGTCCTTGTTCATCTTACCCCGTTTTTCTTGGCGACAACCTGTCCCTATGACAATTTACACCCCATCTATTGTCAGGGATGCAAATGGTTCTACGGTTTGTTAATGTCCAAGAAAGGCCCTCACCTCTGAATCATTTTTTCCCCAAACATAAATCCCTGGGCCAACAAAGAAAAGTGGTATTTTTCCATCTCCATAATTCCTGTTATTTTAAGTCTATCCTTTAACCAAAGTGGCTTTGTGTTTCTTTTTCCTTGATAACTCACAGGTTCAAATGTAAGAATTTATTATTATAAGGAACAATTATGAGGTTCAAAGCACGCTGTGTGCATTCCATGCTTCCAGCTTCTGGTACTGATATACGGAATGAAATACTTGTGGTTCGCCTGCTCGCATGAAATGGATGGGCTCCAAGTGCTGGTGGTGAAAGGCTTAATGAATGTCTGCCTTCGTCAGACCCAACGGGGACCTAGTATCATGGGAGGTCGCCCAAGTGCTGTATTGCAGCATCTCAAAAACAAACTTTGACCATTTCACTTATTCATTCCAGCTATTCTTCAGGGTCAACAACGGCAACCACCGAAGGGAGGGAAATGGCTTTGCTGGTTTTCTTGCTTTAAACACCATCCCGGGGTTTAAGATGTCAAGATATCTTTTTTTTTCCACTGAACTAGACAAACAACTGACCTTTTTGAGCAGCTCTGACATTTCACTTCTTCAGGGCCATGTGTTCGGCATTTTGATAACTCTCCACTCATAAAATATCTCTAATTTAATGAGATAGTGCATCCTCTTAGCAAAACGAAAAGTAGAATTCAAAACAAAACCAGGGCATTTTTGTTTAAAATAAGTATTTATTTTTATTTTATGTGTGGGTATTTTGTCTGCATGTAAGTTGTATACCGTATGCATGCACTGCCTACAGGGACCAGAAAAGAGTCCCGTAGCAGTGGAGTTACACATGATTGTGAGCTGTCACATGGGTGCTGGGAACCAAACTCGGGGCCCCTGCAAGAGCATCGGGTGCTCTTTACTGTTGATCCATCTCCCCAGCCCCCCTTTTCATTCTTAATATTTACTTATTAGGAGTACTTAGTAACTCTGATTGTTCCTGTCTTGTTTCCTTAGTAGAAGAACATCTGTGTTTTCCTATATAACATTTGTAATTTTATAATGAATACACATGTTTTAGCTACTGCATATATGCATCCCACTATAAAACTAAAGAGGGATTCATTTTGAGTTTGAAGAGTTAAAGTGAATTTCTTTATTAGCATAGAACAAATATTGTATGCATTATATGGTGAATATTTCATAGTGTGGTTGAACACATGAATAACCTGTGACCCATGTATTCTACTTTAAACACCTCAAAACTTTTTGATGGTTTGAACATTTATATCTTGTAGTATTCAGCCATGTCAATAATAGTTCATAGATGCAAAAGGTTAATTAAGCCATCCAATTACTCATTTCTCTGTCATCAGTTATGATAGATTGCACATAGACACCCAACCCACTGCAATCTGATACTTCTCATATATACAAAATAATTCATATCATTTCCCTAATACCATCTAGTTCAAAGTGGCTAATAAAATGTCAGTAAGAAATGTCAATCATGACCATTAAGATCAGTTCCTAACAGAATCATGTCAATAGCCCTAGTCTCTTTTCATGTATGTCTCTAACATGGAAAAGGTCTGAATGCCTATATGAAGTAGAACTATACATTGGAAAGAACCAGATTGCTTGAAGAAACACACATAAGGTGATCTGTCCAAAAAGGTACATTTCTAACTACAATATAATCTTATAATAGGTATGAAGGATGCTGAATCTCTCTCAGAGATTACAGGACATAACTTATTATGGTACCTATTAGCATCCTAACTAATTGAAAAAAATCAGTGCTTTGAAATGGGCACTCATGGGACAGTTAATGCTAATGAGAAGGAATTTGAAGAGCTAATGGACTAAAATAATGGAGTCCCCATCCGTGTCCTTTCATTGAATGATAAATGATGGAAGACTGGAGTACTGTAAAAGCATAAAGAACATCATGTGCTTACCAAACTTTCTGACTCTTAGAGCATAATGCGCTTACTGAACCCTCTGACTCTTAGCTTCATGGTTGAAAGGAACATTGCCTAGGTTACCATTAGCCTCCTTGAGCAATCCCCTATAAAAGAAGGGATAAATGTGAACCAAACCTCCTTGTTTTTAAGTAGATATCAGGAGAGATCTGTACATCAACTTTCCGGGTTGATTAACCCCATGGCCTCTGTACTCTGAGAAACAGAGATAAGTGGGAAGAGACTCTGGGCGGACATGATAATCAGTGAAAACAAACATAAAATCACAACTCTAAAAAAGACTAGTTTGAGGATATGATCTTAAAATATTATTTTAGCTGGTTCCCAGGGCTTGGGATTGCACTGCATAGCAGTGGGTGAAGAGGCAAAATGTGATCAGATAAGAGAATTACTCTTAGGAGAAATTCAAACATGGCTGGCTCTTGGCCCATGAAATCAACTGTGAATAAAACAATTGGTAGGTATATTGGTTTTACATAAAATCAAGTTGGTAAAGATTGGTTTCTAAGCTTTAAAATTAGCTTTGGGTTGCCCAAATTTTGTCAGAACCAATCATACTACTAAAAGGTTCCTCATGAAGAGGAGCACATACCATGACCAGGAGTCATGGGCTTCCAAGCATCAGTAAGGGCAAGTGTCAGTGATGTGTAGCTGGAGAGTAGAAAACACAGATTGCCAACTGGGGAAACAGAACAGGAAAGAGGGACTTAGCTCTCCAGCAAACTTCTTCATTCCTCTTCTGTCCCAAGCACATGGGTGAGCTGCATTTCCCATCTTACTCCCATAACTGAGAAAATTTTCTATGAATTATGAATGAAAGTGACATTTATTCCTCCAGGCCTGGTCCATCCATCTATACACTCAAGACTTTTACTCCCTTTAGCCTTACATACTAATGGAATAGGTAAAACATCAGGACTAGTAAGAGCAGAGATCGAGAGCAGAAGATGCCTGGGTCCCTCAGTGGTCACTGGTGACTGTCTATAAACACCTGAAGGGAGTAAGAAAGAAATTTTTATTTAGTTAGAGTTGGGTTTTATTTTTAATAACCTGTATTTGGCAGAAAGATGATCCTATTTCCTAATCCAATAACCAGCCCAACTTGAGACCCATCCCATGGGCAAGAACCAATCCCTGACACTATTAATGATACTCTTGTTATGCTTACAGACAGATGCCTAGCATAACTGTCCTCTGAGAGGCTCTAGCCAGCAGCTGACTGAAACAGATGCAGATACCCACAGCCAAACATAGGACAGAGGTCAGGAGTTCTTATGGAAGAGTTGGGGGGAGGATTGAAGGCCCTGAAGGGGATTCCTATCCCAACAATGTCAAGTAACCTTGGACCCCTGGGAGCTTTCAGAGTCTGAGCCACCAACTAAAGAGCACAGGCTGAACCAAGGCCCCAGGCACATATCTAGCAGAGGGCTGCCTTGTCCTGCCTAACTGGGAAAGGTTGTGGCTAATCCTGCACCAAAGTGAGGGGGTACCCACAGGGTGCCCCACCCTCTCAGAGGAGAAGGGGGATGGGAAGAGGGACTCTGTGAGGAAGAGAACAGGAGGGAGCAGCATTTGAGATGCTAATTAATTAATTTTAAAAATACAAAGGAAGTAGGGACTTGAAAAAAAAGTCAAAGGAGACAAAAGGGTAAGACAGAACAGTGCAGAACATTGAATCTTCTGTGGCTGCAAACTTTGAAGTGGAAGGAAGGAATAGATAGAACTCAAGGGTTGGAGAAGGCCTTTGGAAACAGAGAAAAGACTCCCCCTTCCTAGAAAGCCCCCCAAGAGGAGAGGGTAATATTGCCAACACCTTGGTTTTAGCCCAGAAAGAATCACTTCAGATTACTAACCTGCAGAACTATAAAATGATAAATATGGATTATTCGAGCCACTTATGTTATGGCAATTTGCTACAGCAGCAATCGAAAACTAATGCAGCATCACTCTCAAAACATGTTAGGTTGAAGCTAAATTGTGATTTAAAAATCCCTCCTGCACCTCCCCCCCCCCCCTTCTATCAAAGCAACCCTTCAGTCTGCTTGCTGATAGTACCGATAAAAGTCTACAAAACATACAATGGCTACTCTCCAGCAAGGTCTGAACTTTGGAGGGGAAGAAAGATTATGGTTAATGCATAAATCTTTACCAGATGGAAGTTCAGTCTAGACTAGAGTGCAGGCAAATTATCATTCTGGCCAGCGAATGACAGTATAGAGTTCTCTTAGTTGACCTTCCAACATTCCAGAGCCTTCCTTTATCTGATTTCAATTTTTTTTTTCAAAAGTGAGAAAAAGTCTAAGATGGAGGAATCAAGCTCTGAGATACCTCAGCTACACTCAAGATGAAAAGAGACTCTAGCTTGATTTTCTCTGTCCAGAGTGGAAGGAGATGCACCAACTGCTCTTGCAAATCCCTCTGTGCCCTAAGTTGCTTCAAAGGAGCCAGTATTTCTCTGACATTATCAGAAAAACCAGGCTATTCAGAAACATAAATTTTTCATGCTTTGTGTTCTCTTGTGTAGCTATTATTATTATCAGGATTAATATGTAACAACAAAGAAATATAAGAGTTGTGGGTAATGATAAATCGATCCCAATGCTTACTACACATTTTTTAATATTAACCAAGTACTTACAAGTAATGCAATAACCTAAACATTCTTTTTTTTATACAGGATCACCGCATAACCACTGCTGGTCTAGAAGCTGTTACGTAGCTCAAGCTGCCCCCATACTCGCAGAGATGTTCATGCCTCTGCCACCAAGTACTTGAATTGAAGGTAGGTATACAACACATGCTGCAACACCTAAACTTTTATCTCAGTGACACACAAAAAGAGATGACCAAAAGACCTTAAATTTGTAAAGACCAACCAGGATAGCTTACTTCGTTAGAATCATACCTATGGGGTCAATCATGAAGTAAGAAAGAAAAGGTATGCATACAAGATTTAAAAGTAAGTGGGGTTCTCAAGAGGTGGCTCAACTTGAAAGCACTATTTGCCTTGCAGGGGGCTTTGGCTTGAATCCCAGCACCCATGTGGCAGTTCACAATCTTCTGTTCTCGCTTCCACTGATATTGAACTCATGCGGTACACATCCATGCATGCAGGCAAAGGCAAACATTCACACACACACACACACACACACACACACACACACACACACACACATATATATGTGTGTGTGTGTGTCTTTGCTTTTATTCAATATATACATACATGTATGTATGTACATTTATGTATATATTGAATAAAAGCAAAGATAGTAGGACACAAAACCCTCATCTGCAGAAATATAATAAAGGTCTTTCTGTTGAGTGTCACAACTCTGCCTCACAGTTGTAAAAAGGCGATTTGGGTACAGCTGTGACTTACAATAGAAAAATAAATGCTTTGTCCGAGGATAAGCATATAGGAGGAATTGGAAGAATATAGCAAAGACAGGATTAGCCAACAACTACAGTAAAGCTAAGATCAAGGACACCAGCTACCTATCCTAGGGCTGAAAAATTTTAATGTTCTCTCTAACCTGCACACTTTCCTAAAGTATAAAGGGACACTTGCTAATGCTTGATGGGCTTATAGACTCTTATGAGGACTGTGGTATTGTCAGTCTCCCTATCTATCCTGTGCCCTCTCATATTGACAGATAGATAGATAGATAGATAGATAGATAGATAGATAGATAGATAGATAGATAGATAGATGATAGATAGATAGATAGCTATCATGCTTTTTTCTTTTCTCTTTCCTTTTTTTAAAAATTATCTTTAATCTTTTTTTTTTACAGTCCAGTCATTATCCTCCCAGTGTGCCCTCTGAAGGTTCCTTGTCCCATCATTGCCCCACCCCCAACCCCCACCTCCCCATACACACCCCCACCTCACCTACCCGCCTCAGGCCCCATTTCCCCACTCCTACCCCCACCCCACATTCAAGAGGAAGTAACCAACATACACACCACCCCCAACAGGCCTCCCCACTCCCTGGGATCGCAAGCCTCTCCGTGGTTAGAAACATCTTCTCTCACTGAGGCCAGACCAGGCAGTCCTCTGCTGTATATGTGTTGGAGGGCTGCATATCAGCTGGTGTATGCTGCCTGGTTGGTGGCTCAGTGTCTGAGAGATCTCCGGGGTCCAGGTTAGTTGAGACTATTGGTCTTCCTATGGGGTTGCCCTCTTCCTCAGCTTCTTCCAGCCTTTTCCTAAGTCAACCACAGGTGTCCCCAGCTTGATAATGCTTTCCTAAGCCTTCACTGCACATGGGGTTGGAGGAATGGCTCAGTGGGTCAATAGCCATTCTTCCAGGAAACTCGGGTGGAAAGTGCAGCACCCATAGAGATGCTTGTAACCCCAGTCCAAATGGCTGTGACACCATCTTCTGGTCCCCACAGGAGCTTCACACACAAGTCACAAACACAAATGCAAGCAAAGGACACCCAAACAGAAAAACAAAAAGATGCCCTGTCATAGCAGTGATCCTTCATTCCATGGTAAATTAGTATGAACAAAATCCACATGGATATTGGGGTGGGGTGGGGGTGGCTTGAAAGTTCATCCACAGAGAGCACTTCGTATAAAATGCAAAGAGGGGCTCCCACATAGGTTCATAGGTAGCTTCCCCCACCCCTGCCCCAAATTATCATTATCTGCTTAATCCCACTGAATATACAAAGTAAAGTTATTCACTAGCACCTTTTGGCATTCTTCAAAATCTAGTCTGCATGCTATGTAAAAGATGAGGAGTTTTTGAAAAAAAAAAAAGTCTAAAGCCTTTTATGGTTGGGTATAGTATACATTACAAGTAAATTGTCACTGTTCTGTAAACTCATTAAAATGAAGTTGTTTCTAGAAAGATGGTGCCCCTCCCCACAGCACTTGAGACCCAAATATGTTTTTGAAGTGTCTTCAAAGACCCCTTGGGGATAGGAGGGGCACCCAACTCTGTGACAGAAAGCAACATTCCAAACAACTCTGCACAGTAAAACATTGGTCTTACTTAAATATAGCTACAAGGTAGATTAGGTTACTCTTGTATATAAAGCTACAAGGTTACTGTTGAGATAAAAGTAGCTCCAGAGGAAAAGAGGAAAGGAAGTTTAACTATGCTAAGCTCGTCCATGGAAAGAACTCTCAATCAGGAACTGCAGCTCATGACACTATGGACTTCCCCAGTCAGTTTATACTGGATGTTTGGAGCACATGATTTGATGTTTTGCAATTTCTTATCTATCTATCTATCTATCTATCTATCTATCTATCTATCTATCTATTTATCTATCATCTATCTATCATCTATTTGTCATCTATTTATCTACCTACATATCCCATCTATCATGTATCTCTCATTTATTTTCTTTGCTTTGATTGATTTGCACCTAATAAACTTATTTGTACAAAAAGGATAGTTGTCATAAATCATTCTCCCAACCCTATAAAAAAGTACACTCCTTTATATGATGAGATAACTAAGAAAAAATGATTGTCAGGGATTGAATATCACTCCTTTAGCTCTGTAATGATCCTCTTGCTTGCTTGATTGCTATGAAAAAAAATGTACTTTGATTCTGTCCAAATTCAGATACCAAACCTACACTCTAGAGTTAAAGAAAGCAGTCATGTTAAGATTATAGAGACCATTCTGATAGACTGGAAATATGCTAATTTAAGTCTGGACTAGTTAAGAAAACACCCTCTTGTCACTGATCAAATTATTAAACCGGTGCCTTGGCAAGAGCCTTTTGTACTTTTCAAGATGTTCAGGGTCCAAGTCTCTGTAGTATTAAACGAGCAGAGTAAATATGTTCCTTTGCAGCTTACATCCCAAGTCTAAATGTTTTCAAACATGTCAAACTCCCTTTCGTCACCATGCCCCATGGGTTCTGTGTAAACTCTGGCTGCCAAAGAACCTGGTTGAACTTGCCTTTGGAGGGGCGGGGTCCCTGAAGACTAACAAAGCTCAGAGTGAACCAGCCAACATCAGGGTGTCCTGCAGCTGTGGGACTCAGCTTGGCAGAGGAAGCCCTCAGTAGCAGGTGCATTATCTGCTGATGTCAACAGACAAGGACTGGGAATGTGTTGCCCTTGCTATTGCTACCTAATCTCGAATACCAGCTGTTCCATTTTATCTGTTTTCAAAGAAGGTCCATTAAACTTCCCAGGAAACCCTTCCCTTCTTAAAAATCAAGTGTATAAACAAGTCTATGGCTTCCTGCGTTTTGCGTCTACTGAAGCTATGTTTCCCCATTAACTAAGGAATCCAAAGTAAGCAACTAGGTGGTGGTTTTCTTCTTGTTGTTGTTGTATTTCCGTATAGCCCTGTTTTATGTGTTCTCACCCTAAATGTAGGTCAGTTCTTTTAGCAAGAGAACGTACTGTCTATAGTTGAGTATAACCAACGGTCATTTAAATGACCTATCTTAAGACTACCTCATCATAAAAATACTCTTCTGGTACTTTTAGTAGTTGCTGACAACAGATTTTCAAGCTTCCATGATAAAGTAGGAACTAAGAACTGATGAACATAATCATGGGTCACAGTGATCTCTGGGCTTAATAGGGAACACTAGTGTTAGCTCTGAAGAATCTCCATCCCTTTACCTGGGGTTAAGATGGGTAGGTACTGTGCTTTATTCCATGACTGCTGCAAAGCTGCTAAGAAAAATGTCTGTAGATGACTATGTTGGTCACTTCACATGGGATCGCCTCAGTTAAAGAGCTTGACCTTGCCCAAGGTCTGGCCAGGTTATTGACAAAAAATGTGATATAGGACATGGTCATTATAGTTCTGACCTTTAACCTTTTCTCATGATGGAAGACATGGTATAGGGCATATTCATCACATCCCAAATGAAGTTCATTCCAAAGGTCTTCCCAGCTCCAGATGTGTCTGTGGAGCCTCATTAAGGCTGTCTATTGCTTGACCTTCAATGGGACTTGATTTCTCCTGTGACAGTTGTTTATTTCAAGTGTTCACCAAAGTGACAATCTTGACATCTAAATTTCATCTCAGTACCTGCCTTCAAGGGAAGCAAAACTTGCCCACAAAGCTCTGATGTGTTACCTTTAGTCAGCTCTGAAATCATACACATATATACAATGTACATATAGAATATATTGTGCAGTGCTCGTGTGCGCCTTTAATCCCAGCACTCAGGAGGCAGAGGCAGACAGATTTCTGAGCTCAAGGCCAGCCTGGTCTCCTGAGTGAGTGCCAGGACTGCCAGGGAACCAAAATAATAATAGTTATTATTATTATTATTATTATTATTATTATTATTAATTGTATTTATATATTTAGAAGTTTGTGTGTGGGTGCATGTGTCTGTGTGTGCACTGGCACACACGCATGAGGGTGCTGCAAGTGTACTTAAAGCAACTAAATAAAGATACCAGAGGCCATGAATTTGAATGATCGGTGGGGGTGCATTGAAAGGCTTGGAAGGAGGAACAGGAAAGAGGAAAGTGATATAACTATATTTTAATTTCAAATAATAAGATGAAGTCATGGCTGCATTTGAGGCAAGCACTCAGTCAAGCCTCTTACTGAGTGGGTATGGCACACTAAGTCATAACCACAGGAAAGTCAGACCAGAATCACATCTACATCACTCTTGGTAAACTTTACAGCCCACTTAGAGAGGCATCATAAATACCTAGTCTACATGCCTGCCAGCTCCCAACTGAGGCTGCTGACCATGAAGTAATCACCTCTATTTTTGGAGATGAGTTTCCCACATAAGATAGATCTCTACTAAATACGTGTGGACATCTCTAAACCTCTTTAAACCTCCTGCTATCTCCATTCTACCCAAATGAAAAGTATTAAATCCTGAATCACAGACCACAAAGGATGTGCTTCTACTGAGTAAAAGAACTGTCCCTTCTGGATACTGACAGTTTGTCTGGATGATTTCTCTGCCTTACAATGTACAGCCTAACCCCACTCCCAGTGCTACCAGACACCAGCCAGCCTTTCTCTGGGTTCGTAGAGATCTTAGACCTTGTGCACTTGCATGTTTGACTTAGAGGTCCCTGTTTGAGTGTGTGTGGAGGGTGGAGGGAGGCTCCTCTTCGACATACTCGAGGCTCAGAGCCCAGGTGTTACTCCTATTAGCCATAAGCTATCCATACTTCCCCTTGAGCTAGCTCTCTATAGGACTTATTTAGGGTTCTGATGCTATACAGGAAGTCCTGCTGGGAGTGTAGAGACATCATCAGAATGGGAAGCAGGGCATATGACCCAGATGGTGTGTCCTTCAGATTGTATGACCGGGGCCTACCTGATGGTGGCTAGCAATTCTCTTGCAGAAGACAAGAATCTTTCCGATTGCCTAACAAGAGTCCTATCTGTCTTCTGACTCCAAGCCAATTGCCATGGAGCCTGACCCTTCAGGGAGTCACCCAGACCACATCCTCCCTGTTGTTCATTACACTGTTCATGAAGCCACTGATCACAGCCACACATGCACATGAACAGTGGAGAAAGTCACCTAGCTGTTCCCTAAGTCCGAGGGCTGGTGGTTAGTTTTGGGCTGTGTTGACTGATAATATTTATTCAGTGTATCAATATAAGTTATCATTTGTATTGTGAGAAAAAGAAAATATACAGTGATGAGCAAGAAATGTCAAGTTCAGGGGGTTATGTAGCTCTGGGATTTGTAAGAGGAAAGCACTGGTTTTAGGGAAAACACTGTTGGCTGTTTAAACAATTGGACACTTAATGACAACCTACTTGAAAGCTGTTGGGTAAAAGTCAAGTTCATAATTAGCTCAGTCCCAAATAGCCTTTCTGATGCTTTGTGTT
Source organism: Apodemus sylvaticus (assembly GCF_947179515.1). Taxonomy (NCBI): domain Eukaryota; kingdom Metazoa; phylum Chordata; class Mammalia; order Rodentia; family Muridae; genus Apodemus; species Apodemus sylvaticus. Next base: position 11,756,804 of record NC_067481.1, read on the forward strand.
TTGTAATGAATTTATAATTAAGGCCTCAATGGCAGTCAGTAATCATACTTTAAAATTACTTTATCATGAGATCTGTCCTCCTTGGCCGTGTTCTTCCAGGTTGCTGAGGTTCCCAGGGCTTCTACGATGCCTTCATTCACGTTTCAGGGCACGAACATCTAGATAATATACCCTGCCCATCTTGCTGGACTTGTTTGTGGACTTACTGTTGCCAGTCTAAGTCCATAGTGCTAGATCTTGCACTGATATAGTTAGAGATGCTTTCTCTCTCCTCACAGATTTCTCTCTGAGTTCTTAATTCTTGTCAGCCATGAATCACCCATTTCCTACCTGAAAGCAACAGGATCCAATAGGATTTGTTCTGCCTTTGAATAAAACCAGAGTCGCATCCAGAGACTCTGAGCAAATCATTTAATCATTTGTCTAGCTTTATTAAAAAATGCTAATTCCTGTTCTCCACCAATGACAACAATCTTTAATGAATTAGTTAAACAGCAAGAGTCCTTTTGAAGAAGTTAAATCAAGACAAAACCAAAATCCTACAAAAATCATTATATGATTTAATAACCATTTGCTACATGCTAGTTATGTCCCCCTCAACACACACACACACACACACACACACACACACACAGCAGAATTTCCAAGAAATCAATGACAAGAAGTTTTGCCACTTCAGACTTAAAAAACTATGATTTATAAGTAAGCAAGTCTTCTTCAGGAAGAAGGCTTCTGGGTCAGATTCATTTTGATTCCTCCAAATCTTTTGTCTAGAATTTGTGATGTCTTCAGCACTAGGGGCTTACCTTCGAATTCTGGAGGGCAGTCAAGGGCAAAAGCAATGGCTTATATTGTTTGGGGAATTGATTGGACCCCTAATCTACAACTGAAAGGAGGTTTCTTATTCCTAGTAATTATGTTGTTCTTATGTAGTCTATGACACTTAGGGGAGATTATCACCTGAAGTCATGCATGGGGGAAATTTTCTGGGGGGTCCAGCCCTTGTGTGAAGACCTATAGACAGAGGGAGAGTCAGTCTTCCCTGGGGATGAGACCCACAGCTGGTTATCTTATATCAAGTTGTTAGTCATAAATATATACACATATAAGAAACACTAAATGGAATCATCAGGATATATACATACATATATATATGTATATATATATATACATATACATATATATATATATCTTTAAGTCTAATTGTGTGTTCATAGACACATTTAAGTCTAATTGTGTGTTGGAGTGAGGAGAGGGAGCAGGTGAAATTATGTAAATATATGTATATGAAATTTTAAAAAATTAAAATGTGATTTTGTTTGTTTTCTCTAACAGCATCCCATCTGCACTCTGGGATCACTTCCTTCTCCATCTTAGTTGTCAATGTTGGACTTTCCTTTCCATCTCTCTTTCTCGTACTTACTTTTTCCATAACCTGCATTAAGCCATCACAGCTTTGCAGCTTGCAGCTCATCCCACATTCTACTTAATTTTTCCCCTGGCTCTACTAAAAATCTATCTATGTAATTCTTCTGCCCTGTTAGGACTGTAGCTATCTGACGAGCAGCTCCAGGTAAACATGTCTTACCTGCTTAAATGAGCTCCGGTTAATCATTGTAAAGATAACAAGACCTGACTGGTTTCTTGGAACAAAACCATTACCAAATCCCTGATACAAAATGAAGGACGTTTGTGTGGGCAGTATAAGTGCGATCATGGATTATATTCAAATATGATATTATAAATAATTTAAAAATAATTTAATCAAAATTTTACAAAGCTTTTACAATATTTAATATGTTTGTCATCATGGAAATATAATTCAAAACTACATTAAGATTTTACCTTACTCCAGTAATTTAGGCATGGCAGAACATGATTGTAATACCAGAATATAAGTTATGGAAGCAGATGAATCAGGAATTCAAGGCCAACCTCAGCTATATAGCAAGTTCAAGGCCAGCCAGGGCCAAGTGAGACCCTGTGTCAAAAGCAAAAAAACAAAAACCCAAAAACAGTATCCACTACTGGTCCTGATAGTTAACATCAAGAAGAACCACAACAGATAATGGTAAGGATTATAGGGATAAAAAAATGGGTTTCATTAGTAGTAATGAAAAATAATGACATTATTATGGAAATAAGTAGGTAGATATCTCAGTTAAAACTGGGCCTGGCATAGAAGCCATCTGAAGCCACTTGTGGATGAGATGTTTGCCTGAGGATGTATAGCTCAGCAGGTCTGAACACTTATGTTCATTTTAGCTCTCTCTGTAATAACCAGTTCCAAGTGTCAGCCTAGGGATCCACTAAAAATTGCATAAAGAAAATAAAGAAAATGTGGACAAATAAACACACTCTCTCTCTCTCTCTCTCTCTCTCTCTCTCTCTCTCTCTCTCTCTCTCTCTCACACACACACACACACACACACACACACACATACACACACACACACATACACACACACACACACAGAGAGAGAGAGAGAGAATATATATAATTCTATATATAGTATATAATGTATACTAAAGTATATACATGAAGGTATAAAGATGAATAAAATCATGTCTTATATAGAAAAATAGGTGGGACTTCATATTATTATATTGGGTGAAATCAGCCAGGCTCAGACTGACTAATATTTCTTGTTTTCTCTCAGAAAAAAAAAACTTTAAAATAAGTAAAACACAAAGATATTGTGTTGAGGAAGAACAGGAACAATTGAGAGGTCAAAGCAGGAACATATGAAGGTTGTTCAGAGTAAATAGGATACATGTGTGTGCAATAACTGTTCAGAGATGTCATATTGAAACTCAGATTGTTATATAATAAATGTATGAAAATTACAAAGAGAATCAAGCCTGCTGATCTGAGGAGGACACCATCCAACACTAAATAAAGGTAGGAAACAAGACCAAGGAGAATTAATAAATAAGGAGTGTCTGACACATATGAAGATTTAAATGGAAATTATTTAAAAGTAGAGAAAATGAGTTTGTAAAGGATTTACTATTTTTATTATGAGGAATCATGATCCACATGCCATAACATCTATACTTTTAAATATGCATTTCAGAGTATTTAGATTATTCACACTGTGTGACTAACACCACAGTCTAATTCCAGGATGTTATCATTACCACATAAAGAAAACGGACATGTATCAATAGCCATTCTGGGAATGGGGAAGTGGTTTAGTCAATAAACTGTGGATTGCAAGTTCCAGGACTTGAGTTTGGTTCTTAGAACTCATATTTAAAAAAAAAAAGGCCAGGTGTGCTAGTTTTGCTTATGACTCCAACATCTGTAGGTAACTATAGGCAGATCCCTAGGACTTGCTGACCACACCTTCTAGCTTACTTGTTGAGTTGCAGGCTGGATCTCAAATAAAGTTGAATAGTTCCTGAAGAATGGCAGAGAGAGGGGTGAGGAGGGATGGAGGGAGAGAGGGGGTAGGAGGGTTGGAGGGAGGGAAGGAGATGGGGAGGGATAAGGGGAAAGGTAGAGAGCAGAAGGAGACAGTTTCTATCTGCCACTCACCTAGTCTCTAGCAACTATAACTCACACTATGCCTTTGGCTATTCTGGATAATTTGCTAACAAAGCTGTTGCTGGCATTGAAGTTGTTCTGTACCTGAAGAATGTGTGTGTAATACATATCGGCCTCTTCACCTGCACCAACCAGTCCCCCTCCATGAGCAGCGCTGATGTTGTGGTCGTCTACATCAAGATTCAATGACACTCTTCCCTACCCTTTCTCTGTGCGGTGGCAGCAAACAGAAGGTCCTCCAGAACACTCATGTGTTACTCGTGGTTCCTAGCTGCTGGATCCAATGACCAAGAAATGATGAGATCATGAACTTCCTACCATCATTATGGATAGCTGACTAATAAACTGAGAAATCCACGGAGTTGTTGAGAATTAGTTGGAGGCAGGACCCAGATTGAGGAAACCAATGATACATGCTAATAATCGTGCTGTGGAGAATCTTTCTGGAATAAGCATTCCAACACCGGTGAGAGTTGAAGAGAGGGGTTATCACAGGTGGACTAAAAGCCAGAATCCCCAAAATTTTCAATATCACACCCAATTTACATTATCATTATATACTCTAAAACCATAAGGCAGGTGGCTAAGCAAGCAAGATTTTACAGATGTATACTCTAGAGTCAACAGGTTTTTTTTATTAGATATTTTCTTTATTTACATTTCAAATGTTATCCCCTTTCCTCATTTTCCCTCTGAAAACACTATCCCATTACGCCCTCCCCCTGCTCACCAACCCAAACACTCCCACTTCCTTGTCCTGGCATTTCCTCATAGTGAGTGGGACATCAAGCCTTCTCAGGGCCTCTCCTCCCTTTGATGTCCAACAAGGCAATCCTCTGCTTCATATGAAGCTGGATCCATGGGTCCCTCCATGCATTCTCTTTGGTTGGTGGTTTAGTTCCTGAGATCTCTGGGGTTACTGGTTGGTTCATATTGTTGTTCCTCCTATGAGTCAACAGGTTCTTAAGGACAATGATCCATTGTTTCTCTGGATGATTCTGTTTCAGGCAGCAAGTAAAGTCATACTTGGCAAACAGGCAGTAGGAAATGTGCTTTAAGTAATTCCTAAATAAATCAGTCAATTGGTATCTGATAATTGTATCAGTGATAACCAGTGTCTGTACAATCAGTGATCATCACTGATAATCAGGATCTTTTTTATATTATTATACTTCAATCCCAACATTCAGACTGCTGAAGGAGAAAGACTGTGAGTTGGTGGCCAGCCTGACAGTCCAAACAATATGATAAGAACCCATTCTCAAACAATGAACACCAAAATCAAAGCAATTGACCTGAGTATTTTTGTGTGAAATATATTACAAGTAGAACAGCTTATTTGGAAACTTCTAACTCTGAATGTAGAACACTATAGTAAACACTAGTATAAGCTTAATACAGTTGGGAAGCATAACTTAGAAGCATCATAGCCATTGATTTTAAGACATTAAGGAACTTCAGCCAGTGAGTTCAGATAATTATCCTATTGATATTTAGATAGGTAGGTATGAAGGATACATACTCTCAACCTCAATATGTCTAATCCCTCACTCACAAAGGAGAAAAAATCCAAACTATGCCTTTTTGTATCCACAAAGGAGACAAACACCATTCATTTATTCTCAACACAGCCATGTGGTTTTGGAAAATGGCCAATTTATTCAAACAAGTTTTCTTTTAACATGCACCCTAAAAGTTGTTAATTAACTCATACTGTAAGCATTCTTTGGAAGGCTTGTCAAGTCTTAGACATGGTGCTCTATAAAATTTAATATGATAATTGCTCTGTCTTATGGATTATGTAGTTTAGAGGTGGATAAATAAGAAAAAATATGTTGGAGAGCAGATTAGATCATGAATGTGTGATTGTGAGAATATTTAGATGATGAGAAATTTAGGCCATAATAAAATAAAAGCATTTCTAGGTGATTGATTTTATCTGATCAACCCTATGAATTCCTATATGATCATGTGTACCTTTTCATCTAATAGAAAATCTGGAAATAATTTGTATAGTCCATTGTCTACCATATCTTATACATAAAAACCTGCATGTGAATTTGGACTTACTTCTTGGTCCTAATGAGAAACAGAGAAGGGGGAGTGTGATAAAGGAACATAATGCTATCTGTGGAAGGCATTGCAAGGAGAACCTCTTTACCTGCTCCCTCTGATCAACTCTAGTCTCCAATATCATTACTTAGCTGAAAAACACATGGGCCTATGATAAAGGAGACACCTCCATGCGTTTATTCATGGCACATTGCTTCATGGAATCCACAGTGAATGACTTGGCGCTATCATTCCTAATCAGAGCATTTAAAAATACTATGTGATCTCTGCTCATTCTAATCTATCACTCAAATACTAATCCATGAAAGGTTTAATTAATCAGAATAAAGGTATGGGCAGTGAGATGGCTCTGATGTCCTGAGTTTATTTCCTGAGAGCCACGTGGGGAACGATGAAAGCCAAATCCTGAAAGTTGTCCTCTGACCGCCATATGCACACATGCTCTCCATATAAAAAAATAAATAGTATTCAAAATAAAGACAAAAACAGTCTACATTAAAAGACGTTAGATATATGTAGTTGTTATGTGCATTGGTGCCTATTAGAAGAATACCTGGTGTTTGAGCCCACATCACAGTCACAAAGAACACTGATTATCCAGTCTGGATGTACCCTTCATCTTGATTTCATACAATATTACAAGCATGTATTATTCTCTGCATCTTACAGAGTGAGCCTGTACTGAGTCACGCATAATTAGATTAAGTCCTACAATGAGTACTCTGTGCTTTGTGGAAATTAACTGGTTAATTTTCTCAAATCACCCATGTGATAGGATCTATTTCTTTTCATCCTTGTTTATATAAATAAAGAAATAAAAAGCAGAGACTCCTCATGTGTTCCTGGGTACAATAGTTGTGGATGGAGCTGAGATTCCAACCCCAGAAGTCTGGCTGTAGAGCATGTAGCTTTAAAACTTATAAAAAGTAATTTATACCATACTGCTTTAGGGCTCAGTTCAAACCACATCTTCTATGTACATCATTTTTGTTGACTTCAGAATCATTTTTTTCTGGATTTCCAGCAGTAGGTAAATGACAGATAGATATGTAGATAGATAGAAATGATAGATAGGTCGATAGATAGATAGATAGATAGATAGATAGATAGATAGATAATAGACAGACATATAGATAAATGATAGATAGATAGATAGATAGATAGATAGATAATAAATATGTGGATTACATATACATATGTAGGTATGTATCCATATATGTAATAATACATATATACACGCATACATATTTCATGAGTTAGAGCATAAATTAATGAAGTAATTTATGGAATGAGGTAAATTATGTAATAAAGTAAATATATATGTGTGTGTATACATATATACATAATACATATATATACACATACATATATTTGTTCCATGAGTTAGAGAGTAAAATAATTAAATAATTTGTGTATATAATGATATAAATTATGTAATGAAGTAAATTAATGAGTATTACAATAGTTAATGAGTAGAGGGATGAATTCCCACATCCCCTTAGCATTTCATGGACACCCAAAGCTCTTCAATTAAAGCCTTGCTACTTCTATTTCAATCCCTTTGTCCTTCATCCACTGAAAGGAAAGACCCAGAAATCTGACTATTGTGACTGGAATCTGAACGACAACTCGAATGTTCATGTATTAAAGGCTGGTCATCAGGCTGCCCTTGGTCTTGGGTGACGAATGAGAGCATGAAGCCTCTGATTTAACTGATGCTGGATGCACTGACGGGCATAAAAGCTGATAATGGTGTTGCTAGGGATGGTGTTGCTAGGGATTGGGTAGGAAATAGGAGTGAGGGCAGGGTGGAGGGTATGGGCTACTAGGGGACTGACTTGAAGGCTGGCTTTTCTCTCTGGATCTCTTTCTAATATTTCTACTCCTTTTCATGCCTGCTATGAGGTGACCATCTCTTCTCTATCACACTGTCTGCCATCATGTGTTACCCAGGCTAAGGAGCCAGCTGGCCATGAGCCAAAACCATAAGCAAAACTACATCTTCCCCTTTTGAAAGTTAATTTCCTTGGGGATTCTGCCACAGACTTGACAGCCTAGCACAGCTACTGTGACCTCTGCTTTTTATAATCTCATAGAGCATGAACACAGTCACAGACTTTCTTTTCCCTAAGAGGAGTTTGATGCAGACACACTATGTTCTTTGTTAAAAGTCCCTCAAAGTTTCAACTGAAGGAAGCTCAGAACAAATGAGGTGGACACCAGAAGACTAAGTTTATCATTCTTAAAATATCTAAGGAACTTTGGCATCGTTGACATCCTTAAATCTCATCTTTAAAAATGCCGTCTGCAAATAAAACGCTTTATTAACTGAAAGGAGTAGCCGTGGAAGTGTGAGGGTTGATGAAGTGAACTGTCCCATGAGACTTCAGTGGGAGGCAACCTGCAATACCCGGTCCTCGCCTAGTAAGTAGCCTACCTAAGGACATTTGAAAACTGTATCCACCCTGTGTCTTATGCCTAATAAACATCTTCTGATCCTCTGTAAGTTTTTTTAAACATGGAAAATCAACTCCTTGCACCATGTGATTTTTATATTAGAAGTTGGTGGTAGAATCAGATCTATTTTCATAAGACAGTGTTTGAGGCCAATGTTACCACATGTATTGAAAGCCTGTTGAATGTGGGCTTGGAATGGGTTAGGACTTAACATTCCTCTCTACCTGTTAGTATAAATATCAGCAATCAACCTAGTGATGGTGGTTACATTAGAAGTATGAGTACCACAAAGGCTGGGTTCATTAGGTAGTGTTACTGGGCAGCCATCCTGGGCCCTCAATAAAGGACTCAATTCCTCAGTTTAATTTATTCATTTATTTTAAAACTCTTTATATTTTAATCCATGTGTATGTACGTGTGTTTGCCTGAATGCATATCTATGTAAAACCTGCATACTGGAGCTGGCAGAATTAAGATAAAGATTTGGACCTCTGGAATGTGAGTGATGAGTGTTTATATGCACCAAGTAAGCACTGGTAACTGAACCATGGGCCTCATGGCATGGGTAAATAGTAATGTCCTAAACTGCTGAGTCTCTCCAGCAGCTTGAAACCTGAATGTACTTTAAACAAAGACATGTAAGCACACACACACACACAGAGATATAGATAGATAGATAGATAGATAGATAGATAGATAGATAGATATAGATAGATAGATAGATAGATAGATAGATAGATAGATAGATAGATTGACAGAGATACAGATAGACAGAGATATAGAGATATAGAAATATAGAGATATAGAGATACAGAGATGATATAGAGATATAAAGATATATTGTAATATATGTATATATACTGTGCTACAATCTCTCTCTCTCTCTCTCTCTATATATATATATATAGATAGATAGATAGATAGATAGATAGATATAGATATAGATATATAGATATAGATATAGATATAGATATAGATATAGATATAGATATAGATATAGATATAGATATATGCATATACTATATACTGTGTTACAATTATATATCCAACCCAGGGCAGCATTTGTATGTTGGATTGGCTGGCTTCCTGTGAGGTCTCTTTTCTTAGCTTGTATCTCCCTGTGCTTTTCTTTCTATGTCCCTCTCTGTACAAATTACCTTTTTTGGTTTTTTTGTTTGTTTGTTTTGTTTTGTTTTTTGTTTTTTTTTGGGGGGGGGGTTGAGGCAGGGTTTCTCTGTGTAGCCCTGGCTGTCCTGGAACTCACTCTGCAGACCAGGCTGTCCTCAAACTCAGAAATTCGCCTGCCTCTGCCTCCCAAGTGCTGGGATTAAAGGCATGTGCCACCACCGCCCAGCCAGATTTCCTTTTCTTAATAAAGACAGCCATTCTTTGGATTAGGTCCCAATCTAATGGCTTCATTTTAACATAACTACTTTCTCAAAGACCCTGCGTCCAAATGTATTTAAACCTTGAGATACTTTAGTTAGGGTTTTGATATGTGAATCTTAGTGTACAGAATCTTGGGATGTGAGTCTGCTAACTACATTCATTGTGATGGGGAAGAATGGCAGGAGGTTTGGATGTCATTTTCAGGTCAGTTCTAGAAATGACTTATACACATATTCTTTTGTTCACCTTTTCCATTTCCTTTGACATTTCCTCCTTCAGATGACTGGAACAGACAACTACTTCTGCAAAACTTCTAAGTTGTCTGTGAAAGCACAGGGTGGCTCTATCATGCTACCACCATCCCCCAACCCAATCAGCATTTAAAGAGTATATCAGGACCCCAGAAATGTCCTCATAAAACAACAGTGTGAATAAGAAGTGAGCAGTGACCATCCCTGACTCTGTTATTTTCAAATTGTGCTTGCATAGTAGGTAGAAGTCAGACCATGTTTTCTTTACTTCAGGCAACTGATAATTAATGAGCACAAAGTGTCCTAGGCTATTCTCAGTGTTGCAGAGAAGTAAGAAGCATGGTACCTGTTGTCAATACTGTTGTCAAAGCAGGGGGCTGAGGGCAGAGGAAGATTCTAACTCCCAGGCAGACACTTCCTCTTTGCAATTGTTAAAAAGAGTTAGCCCCTTGTAGGGTTCAAGTGTCTGGAAGAACCCAGTGGATAAGAGAAGCTTTGCAATTCTTCTATCAGCAGCAAAGATGTTACTAAGGAGAGATACAGATGCCCATCTCTTCTATTAGACGACCAAAACAATGGACTTCAAGGAATCAGAATTCCCCAGAAGTTTTGTATTGTGAGAAGAAAACAGCTGAAGCCTGGTACCATTTGGAGGAGGCACCAGTCTCCCGTATCACACAGTCCTGACAACCAATAGTATCACTTTTCAAGCCACACAGCGATGGATGGAGCTGAACCAGGATTTCACGATGGCACATAACTTTGGTCCTCTATTTAAGCCTAAACCTCATGCCAGGATCCTGTATATGAATTTGATGGGCCACTGTGATGCTGTTGTTCCTTCTAATGTAGCCATGTTGGGCAAATCTCCTTTCTCTGTTTTTTACTCTTGCCTGTCTCTTTAATTGACCCATTGTAGGGCAGCCAGACCTAGCCTGGCAAGGCTGCCAGAATCCTGGCTTTGCCTCTAACAACCCCTGGTAATGCTATGATTTTGGCTTGACCTTAAGAGGATTCTAGACAGGGGAAGGATATCCCAGGAAGAGGATGGAGCACTATCATCATAATGTCAAGAGTATAAAGAAGCCAGACATTGGTGATATGTAGCCAAATGTCTTCCCAGCAGACATAAAGCATCCTTCTCCCCAGAAGTTCAGATAGAGAACACAACTGAACTCCACTCAATGTCAGCAACGTCTCTTCAGTCTATACCGTGAACTGGCTCACAAAAGTGCCTTCTAGGCTCAAACTGAAGTAGAAAAGCACTTCCAAATTTTTCCTTGTATCTCTGGCTTTAAACATCTGCTGAGGATCATCCCCCACCCCATACATACACTATGAGCATCTTTTCTAGCACTCATAAAGGGGAAACAGGACTGAACTACAGTGTACTCCTCCATCCAGGCAGCTTTGATATTTTCAATTTTACTTTTCTTCTTGTATTTCTGTGTATTTTCTTATTTACCACTCACATTAGATCTTTGGGTGTTCACAAATCATTTACTAATTGGAATTTCTCCTTTCTATTCAAAGATAGAAAGATAGACAGACAGACAGAAAGAAAGACAGACAGACAGGTAAGTAGATAAAGATAGATAGATAGATAGATAGATAGATAGATAGATAGATAGATAGATAGATAGACAGATAGGCAGGCAAGCAGACAGACAGACAGACAGACAGACGGATAGATGATAAATAGGTAGGCAGGAAGACAGACAGATATACAAGAGACAAGCAGACAGACAGATAGGCAGACAGACAGACAGATGATATGCAGGCAAACAGACAGAGAGATATGCAGACAGACAGACAAAGAGACAGGCAGGCAGGCAGGCAGACTGATAGGCAGGTAGGCAGACAGACAGACAGGTAGGCAGGCAGACAGACAGACAAACATGACAGGCAGGCAGACAGATAGATATACAGGCAGGCAGACAGACAGACAGATATGTAGATAGTGTAATGAGGGACTTAGCTTTTGATTGCCAAATAAAACATCATCGCCACCCTTCTGTGAGCCCATTGCTGCTTGAATTTAACTCAGTCCTTCAGCTTCCCTCTGCTTCCCTTGGCCGTTCTTTAAAAGCTTCCAGCCAGTGTTTCCTGCAGTACTCAGTAACGTTACAGTAATGGTTTTTCCATTGAAAAATACCACAAGTGCAATATTTCCGATGGAAATACCACAAGGACATCATCTCCACCAAACATACCACAATGAGGTTGCATTTGTGGTATCTAAATTCTGAAATGAACGTGTAATGTTCATCTTGGATTCATTATAACCAGGGCCCCTACTTTCTGAAAGGCACTGAAACAGGGATGGAATTTTTATTTGTATCTTTTTAAAAAAATTCAATAAAAATAAAAGTTAGATGATGCCAAGATAATTTTGCACTTGCTTTTGTGTGTAAAATATAAATAGATTTAGTAAGGAAGAGGAAAAGGAAAAAAAATTCATAAAAATATGCAGAGAAGCTTAACAGCTGGAAAAGCAAGTGTGTCAGATAGAGAGAGAGAGGAAGAGAGAGACAGAGAGAGAGAGAGAGAGAGAGAGAGAGAGAGAGAGAGCTAAATGTCTCAGCAGCTGGGAAAGAAACAACCTGTAAAAACATTTAACATTTACAATCGTACAGCCACTTGATGGCTGGAAAAACAACTTCTCATAAAATGGATTTAACATTTTGGTCACTGGTGAAGACATTTAATGCATGCATGTTTATATACCTGTGTTTATATTGCAGCCCCATGGATTTCAGTGGGTTTTAATTGCCATAAACTCAGCGAGATCATTTGAAAACCATCAGCTTATATAGAATTTTTCTACCACTGACAACAACACAGGGTTTGACACGTACAGATTATTTATAGATATCTTAGAAAGTGTACCTAGAGTCTGGTTAATTCTAGTCTCTTTATTAACTTTTACATTTGTAGCATCACACTGATCTCAAGTGGCCTACTTTCAAAAGTCTTTCCTTTCTTTTCTTTTCTTTCTTTTTCTCTCTTTCTTTTTTAAATTTCCAGTTGGAGTCATTCTCTTCATTTTCCAGGAGTTTAAGACTAAGCCTCTCAGATCCTGATCTGCCTGTAGGTTGGCAAACAAAGTTATCTGTAAGGATAGCCCCACATTTTCCATTCCCCTTGTTATGTCTTAAATCAGTTCAGTTGTGGAGAGTAACTATTGTTTTTCGGTTGGTTTTGTTTTGATTTCTGATTAACTCCAGAATGAACATGATTAGCAACTTAGTCTAAGAAGATTTAAATTTCCTCTTCCTACCCCTAAGAGCAAGGGATGAATAAGAAGAAAGTACGAGGATGTTTTAAAAGATGCCCTTACAGCTTCTAATGTTAAAATCATCAGAATAAATTACACTGAAAATATGTTATCCTATAATGCATAGCTCACTATTTTACACATAAGCAACCTTGGGGATGTGAATGTCACATCTTGAAACCTAATGTGTCTACTTGTAAAATAACATCAGCTGTTTTCTTTGACTTTGTCACAGGGATTTAAGGGTTGGATGGTAAAGTATATAAGAATGGATTTAGTGAATGAAAAAGGACAGTATTTAAGATACCAGTGTAAAACTGAATGACAGACTTACAATTGAAAAGTTTCACATGGCTCTGTTGTAAGTAAAGGATTTGTCAACATTGAATCATTAAATGGTGCCTGTTTCTAGACCCCTCACGAGGTGGACATTGGTGTGTGTTTTAGGCTTATGTATATATTCAAGAGTGTACATGTGTACGTGTGTGTGCATGTAAGTAGCAGTCAACATCAAATGTTTTCTGTTACTCTCTTTCATTTCCAAAATAGGGTCTTTCACTAAAGCACCTACAGACATCAGTAATCCAAGTAGACTAACTGGGCAGCAATACTCAGAGCTAGTCCCCTCTCTTCCTCCTCAGTAGCACAGGTGTCACAGGGTTGTTCAATTTGTTTGTTTGTTTGTTTTTGCTTGGTTTTCATAGTATCTGAAATAGCGCCTCATCCTTGCAATGTGAACCCTTTCCTGGGGTGAAGGACTATCACCCCATCCTCAAGTGAAGAATTGGTTTTGTCCATTTGGAAGATCAGGGTTAGGAAGACTAGAAAGCTAAGAACAGAGATCACTGAGGAAGAGGAATGCAGTCAATCTGAATCCGAGCAGTTATCTTCATCTGCTTCACTGTCCAACCTAACCCCACAGGTATATCCTAGTAACACGTACACACAAAACCGTTTCAAAAATACTAAATAAAATTCTTGTCCACCGAATCCAAGAACACATAAAAACGATCATCCACCATGATCAAGTAGGCTTCATCCAAGGGATGCAGGGATGGTTCAATATAAGGAAATCCATATATGCTATCCACTACACAAACAAACTCAAAGAAAAAAACCACATGATCATTTCATTAGATGCTGAAAAAACATTTGACAAAATTCAGCATCCTTTCATGCTAAAAGTCTTGGAAAGGATAGGAATTCAAGGCCCATATCTAAACATAGTAAAAGCAATATACAGCAAACTGGTAGCCAACATTAAACTAAATAGAGAGAAACTTGAAGCAATCCCACTAAAATCAGGGACTAGACAAGGCTGCCCTCTCTCTCCATATCTTTTCAATATGGTTCTTGAAATCCTAGCTAGAGCAATTAGACAACATAAGGAAGTTTCTTCTTACATAAGTTTGAGAAAGGAGTTATGTGTTGCTTCACTACAGTCTCAAAGCCAAGCTGGAAGGGATAAAGACCTAGATTACCATCTTAATAGTTCACTACAGCAAAGGAAGTAAGTTTCTTTTCTCCTCCTCCTTTTCCTCCTCCTCATAGTCAGGGGCAACCATAATTGGGCCCTGATAAGAGAGAGAGACTCTTTAGTTCCAAAAGACAGAGAGGTCGCTTGCTTCAATTAGTTTTCCTGCATGGGAGAGGGGGTATTTCAACATCACCTGCCTAGCCTAAGTGCTTTAAATCACATGAGGGCAAAGTTTTAAGTCAAGGTTGCCTTAGATCTGTCTTGTGAAAGGGGAAGGCCCTACAGTTACCTTAGGAAGAGGAGAGCTCTGGTAGCAGAATGATCACACATCATACACTTGGTAATTCCCTGTCCAGAGAAAGAGATTGAAAAGGCTGTGTGTCCTGACTCCTGGGAGAGAGAACACACAGAATTTAGACGTTCTGTGACCCAACAATTATTATAGTGTCATGATCTTAGCAAAGTGCATTTCCTAGAAGACAGAAAGAAAGCCTTTGGCAGAAAGAAACTCTAATCTCAACCATAACAGTTCCCTGTATTTCTAGGCCACTAACATGTCCAGATTTAAAGAAGATATTAGTCACTATTCCATGTTTAAATGGTGGTCTGATCATCCCAACCCCCTATAAATCCCTCCATTTATAGATTTCATCATTGAATTCTGCCCTGGTATTACTAAAGAACATTGAAAGGGAGATAGGTGTGAGTATCGATCTTTTGAGTTATCTTTCCCCACAGAAGCTCTGTCTTTTCTGAAACACTGAAAACACTCAAGATTTAGGGAAAGATGTTTCTGAAGTTGGCCAGTTCATGAGTAAGCTTGTTCTGAGGTTAAGAAAAAAGTGCATCTGAAACTGTACCTAAGAAGATCAACTATCAAGATGCCTTAGTGGTGAGAAAAGGATATACCAATTTCATAGAAGACTGGAAAAGATACTGGGTTTTACAATGTTTCAACTTTAGGATTTAAGTTAATGATACAAAACATCGCAACCAAACATCCAAGTTCTGGGTCACTGGACAGGGTTTCCACTAGACCCAAACTACTGGCCTTCCCTGGACATACCCAAATAGTGCAGGTTAACCACAGACCCCAGGGCTGTGCAGTCATCTTTCCTGTGCGTAATTGGCGAGGCCTTTGATAATAAAGAGACTTTCAAAGCTTGGAAATTGTAAATAAGAAAAAAAAATCAAGACCTACTATGCCAATCTCAGAAGGAAATGGAGACAATGGAAAGTCAGAGTTTGATGGGCTCTGGCTTTCCTCCTGCCTGATGCTAGGAAGGGTAAGATTTCTGTGTTATGTGCTCAACTAGAGGAAAGCCAGATACTCAGAGATCCAAAGAAGGGATTGGCCAACAGAAGGGTTCTGTGTGGAGCTTCCCTATATACATTAGGGATTTGGAAAGTAATATACTTATGTTAGTGCAGGATGCTATATGCAGACATTGTTACAGTCTGTTCCAGGGGCATTGAGACTTTTAAAAATAGATAAATGTGAAGACAGCTATAACTTCTTACAGATAGTTCTGTGCCTTTCAAGAAAAGGACATTATCATTAGGAGTTAGATATGCAGTCAAAATTTGGTAATGGATTGTATTTTGTCCCACATCTTTAACCTGTAGGATTCCAAAAAAGCCCGTGATAACTGAATTTTATTTAGCAAAACGGGACATTTACCTACTTCATGGGTTAGTCTTAACTTAGAAATGTCATTTTTGTTCCTGGCCAAGATTTCAAAACCGAGAGATAGAATATAAAGATGAAAGAATATGTAAGAACATGTGGGGGATAAGAAATACCAAGAGACATCACTGAAGACACAGTTGGATCTGGGAGGGGGAAAGAAAACTAACATGAGAAAAGAGGAGAAACTTCTGGACAGAGATACACTCTTGGCAAGATGAATGGAAAAATAAAACTGCAAAATGAAAGACTGCTTAAAGAGCTGTCCCTAATCGTCTGCCAGCACTGGCTAATTTGTATTTCTGGAACTCACAGAAAGGCTGTGAGCTGAGGCTCATGTTAGAGGCACCTTGCAGCAAATGTTCCCCTTACACACATGCAGTCATGAGGGAGTAGGGAAGGATTTAGGGTGCAGAGGGTGAAGAATGACTTCAGGAACTCCAAATATCCCATCCCCAAGCTTGAACTTAGAACATATGTGCTTTCTTCCCACTGCACAGGGAAAATAATAATAATAATAATAAAAACAGGGTCTGGAATGTCAATTAATATGTGAATTTGGCTCTGATAGAAACGAAACAGCGCCCATCCACTTTAAATGCCTCTTTGGTGAGGTCTGAAGGACTAATATTGACTCCAAGAAAAAAGAATTATTCCATTGGAGAATTCTAAGAATTGAAAGAGGTGAAGAAGCTACAGATTAATATTATCCAGATCATTA